>NC_141695.1:1181681426-1182350676 GCF_964263255.1 Lissotriton vulgaris | reverse complement strand
CTGCCTCATGGAAGATGGCAATTGTCAAGCCCCTCTTGAAAAAGGCTACTTTAGACCCAACGATCTTGAAAAACCTTCGCCCCATTTCCCTGCTTCCTGCTCCCTCCAAGATGTTAGAGGCCCACCTATCTCATCATTTGAGTACCTTCCTGGACAATTCCAGCCTACTTGACCCTTCTCAGCATGGCTTCCGGAAGGCTCACAGCACTGAGTCTGCCCTTACAGTGGTCATCAATAACATCCGCGCTAGGGTTGACAATGGCCAGACTACCCTTCTGGTCCTGCTCGACCTTACAGCGGCATTTGACACCCTGTCCCCCACCATTTTGGCTACCCGCCTTAGTGAGGTGGGAGTGGACGGGCCTGCGTTGAGTCTCCTGACGTCGTTTCCCAACCAACGCAAACAAAGGGTCAAGCTGGGTGACTTACTTTCTCCCGTCAAGCCTGTGCAGTGTGGGGTCCCTCAGGGCTCGTCCCTGAGCCCTACACTCTTTAACATCTATGTGGCCCCACTTGCCAGGCTTGTAAGATCATTCGGGTTGGAAGTACTGTTGTACACTGACGACACCCAGATTATGGTATCTCTTTCCCAATCAGCAAAAATCACAGCCCTTAATTTCAGGAACTGCATGGAAGCAGTGGCGCACTGGATGATCAAGAACTTTTTGAAATTAAATGGGGAATAAACTGAGGTTCTAATTTTTGGAGGTAAACAGGAGGTTTGGTCAATGGACTGGTGGCCGTCCGCCCTCGGAACCTGCCCCATCCCCTCTCAATCTGCCCGCAACCTGGGTGTGATTCTTGACACCACGCTCTATTTTGACAAGCAAGTCAGCAGGATGGTTTCCACCTGCTGTGGTGTGTTAAGAATCTTGAAAAAGATCACGCACTACCTTACCCCTGAAGCCCGGAAACAGGTTACGGTGGCACTCATCTCCTCGAGGCTGGATTACTGCAACGCACTATATCTAGGCATAAATAAAAGACTAGTTCAACGCCTACAAATGGTGCAAAATGCGGCAGCCAGGTTTGTTGTGGATGCCCCCAGACGGTCATCGGGTTCCTCAATTAGGAAAAACTTGCATTGGCCTCCCATGCAAGCCAGAATAAACTTTAAGGTCCTAAGCCTTACTTATTGTGCTCTGCATGGGTCAGGAGCTGAAGACATTAGGTCCCTTGTGTCCTTTTACGCTCCGGGCAGGGCTCTCTGCTCTGCCAACAAGAACCTCCTGTCTGTCGCTCGAATCGCTAAGGCCAGATGGGGAGGGAGAGCCTTTTTCTCCCTTGCCCCTAAACTGTGGAATGTGCTTCCAGCTGAGGTCAAGGGTCAGGCATCCCCCGTGCTCTTCCGTAAAGCCCTAAAGACCTGGATCTTCACAGAAGCTTACCCCTAGCTGGTTTCGTGCCTCACATTCCAAACAACTGTATCATATTGAAGCGCCTTGATGCCTTCGGGCTAAGTTGCGCTATATAAATTATGGCTCATTCATTCATTCATTCATTCATTCACTCAGGTAGTTGCATGTGTGGCATTCGAGTTCCTTCATTGGAGCTGATCTATTAGACGCAGGGCATTAGAGTAACTACTAAGGTTGCCTTTTTTCATCATGTTGGTCCTCATTCCAGTTCCTTGACTCCTGGGGTTGAAATACGATATTTGTATATATAATTGCTAAAATATTTTTGGGGAGAAATTTTAAAGGGATTCCTGGTTATCTATTTTTTAGAGTACTGATTAATGGAAATCGTATATTTTATGAAATGGTATAAGAATAATGTGTTTTACCCTTGTGTTTTAAAAACAATTGATGTACTGTATTTGTTTGTGTACTTTTATGGGCAGAGAGCCATAATAAAGTATTTGACCCTGGCAGAGAGGGACCGTCGCTGACAGAAGGCGGTTGGGGTTTACCTGAGAGGGCAGGGAGCGCCACAAAACCTACACTTTATTACATGTGTCTCCCAGAAACTGCTCCTGCGACAGTGGTGTTAGCTCCCGTGGATTCTGACATGTCTTGCCCATGAAGCCAGGGAGTGTGAGGGACTGCCCTCGGCCCAGGGCCTGTGTGGCGGTGTGAGGTGGCCCTGCTCAGGCCTGGCTGCCGGTGGGTTCTAGGAGGCCCACTTGTTCGCAATCCATACATCGGTTTCCTTTGAACGTAGTTTTTATGTCATTAGTTCCGGCTACTGACCGGGACCGGGAGCCGAGCGGTCGTAATCCGTCTCGGCTCCCAGGTCCTGCGCTCTACAGTAGCTTAATATGGCGGTCCCCCAGAGTCCCGGGGGCTGAATCCAGCACCTTTCGGCAGAGCAAGGTGTAGCGCACCGCTGGAGAGCGCCTACCTCCTTCATTAGACGCCGTATCGTCCCTGGCGCGACCTCGGAAGGATCCCGTACATGTGAGGCAAAATGGCGGCTGCCGGGTGGCCTTGATCACTGGACCCTTTGGTGCCAGTGGAGGATGCCACCTGAAGACCTTGGCTTGGCCTCCCATTTTATATCAGCACTAGAGGTGAGCCGGGCCCCACCGCGATGAACGGGTGCGCCCTCGCTGCTCTCCTCAGAGATGCGCTCCAGCCTGCTCTGCCCGCGGCTCGCTTGCCTGACTCCGAAATGGCGGCGCCTTAGGGACCTCGGGGCCAACAACTCCCCGGACGGACTTACAAGCCTGCGATCGTGCCAAAGCATCGCCTGAAGAGCCTGCCCTCCTCCTGTGCCCATCCAGCTGTGGCATTGCTCTGGCTCCTCCATATGGCTCCAGATGATGTGGGACGGCTGTGAGGAGTGTTCTCCCCTCCTCCCGGGACAGCAAGATGTCTTTGTTGTGTTGTTCTGTAATTCTCGAGTCTGACTCCATTTTGTTCTATGCTACCATTTGGTGTTGCCCTCACGTAGGCCTGTAAAGGTAGCCTGGCGAACAAAGTGGCCTGGCCTTCTTAGTTCATGTATACATTAACTAGGTTTCTTTTTTACTCTGAAATGAACTGTAAGAAACTGACCTCTTCACCTGAAACTGACCTCGCAAAGCCAATTTCCCTGATCGATCTTTGTCTGAGATTGCCAATCAATGTTCAGGACATCGTTAACTTTTAGTTTCCTTGCACATGCCTTATCTTGTTCAGCATCTGTTACTGTTTCTTTTTTATGTTTCTTCATTACATGGGTTTTTTTGTTATGTGATACTTTGTTTGAAAATGTACCTTATTGGCAAGAATTTTGTGCAGTGGGTTTACATTTATAATGTGAATATTGGGTATAAAAGGAGACGTACTAGCACTGCTGCGCACGCGCTGCTGCTGGTGCTTCTCTATTTTAAAATACCCTCGTTTTGTATTTGATTTGATTGCTCATTTTGTCACTTTTCCCCTGCTTTTAGCGGGATTTGGCTGGGTGTCGCCCCCCCTCCCTCTCACCGCATTTAAAAGGTTGCTGCACCGCCGTTTTGGCGGGTCCGGGTCCCGAGGGTGGTCCTGTGTGGGCGCCATTTTGAGTTGGGCTCAGTTTTCCAGCTACGGGCGCCATCTTGGAGCGTCCTCGCGCTGGGATTGGTTGGCCTATTTAAGGCGGATCTACCCTTCCAGCTTCCTTGACAGGTACTAGCACTGCTGCGCACGCGCTGCTGCTGGCGCTTCTCTATTTTAAAATACCCTCGTTTTGTATTTGATTTGATAGCTCATTTTGTCACTTTTCCCCTGCTTTTAGCGGGATTTGGCTGGGTGTCGCCCCCCCTCCCTCTCACCGCATTTAAAAGGTTGCTGCACCGCTGTTTTGGCGGTTCCGGGTCCCGAGGGTGGTCCTTTGTGGGCGCCATTTTGAGTTGGGCTCAGTTTTCCAGCTTCGGGCGCCATCTTGGAGCGTCCTCGCGCTCGCGCTGGGATTGGTTGGCCTATTTACGGTGGATCTACCCTTCCAGCTTTCTTGACAGGTACTAGCACTGCTGCGCACGTGCTGCTGCTGGTGCTTCTCTATTTTAAAATACCCTCGTTTTGTATTTGATTTGATTGCTCATTGTGTCACTTTTCCCCTGCTTTTAGCGGGATTTGGCTGGGTGTCGCCCCCCTCCCTCTCACCGCATTTAAAAGGTTGCTGCACCGCCGTTTTGGCGGGTCCGGGTCCTGGGGGTGGTCCTGTGTGGGCGCCATTTTGAGTTGGGCTCAGTTTTCCAGCTACGGGCGCCATCTTGGAGCGTCCCCGCACTCGCGCTGGGATTGGTTGGCCTATTTAAAGCTTTCCTCTCCCGCGCAGCGGGACGCGCAGGTGGGACGCCCTCGCTTAGCCTGAGTCGTGCCAGAGTCCTGCCCGTCTGCGCCCGTCAGCGACGAGGAAGCGCGAGACGCGGTAGGGCTCGGTCTTTCAATTGTGCTGTGATTTCCATCTGGCACGCCTTATTAATGCCTCATTACTCCCGGGCAGAGTTGATATCTATTGGGGACAGGGCTGGGGTCTGCTCATGTCATCCTGTGGACCCCTTATCTGGCCCATATGTCTGTGCCTGTAAGGCCTGGTCTTTATCAAGCGCGACCATGATCCATTCTCTGGAGGGCGTCAACCAGATTAAACGTAATATCAATGCAGACCAGGGCCTCCGGATCTGGAGTTTGAATGTGAGGTCACTGGTCAAACATCACCAGTTTATTCATGACCTCATTGAAAAAGACGATCCTGATCTTTTTTTACTTACTGAAACCTGGCTTCAGGACTCAGATGCCGCTATTTTAAATCTTGCTTTCCCTCCGAATTGTACGGTTTTTACGTTAAATCGGACTACGAGAGGCGGTGGCATTGCCATGGCAGTCAAATCCTGCTTTCCTGCGGAATGGAAAGCTCTCGGGCTGCCCGCATGTGAAAGCGCCCTCTTCAAAGTTGCTTTTAGTCACCATTTTACGTTTAGCGGTATGCTCATCTATCGCCCACCTGGCAATGATTCTGTCTTCAAGTCCGCTCTTGCCGATATGGTAAGCCCTTTAGCGCTCGGCTGTGCGAATTTCAACATTATGGGTGATCTTAATATCCATTTTGATAATAGATCGTCCACAGCCGTTAACACCTTGCTCGCGGATCTGGAAGCTCTCCAACTTGTCCAGCTTGTTACCCTTCCCACTCACACTGGAGGCCATATTCTTGACCCCTTTTTTTCCACTCTCGTGAGGGTGAAGGTGTCTGAACCGTTGTTGATGGGATGGACGGATCATCTGCTGGTGGAAGCCTTTTGCCCGATCCACGATAAACCATTTAAACCTGTGGATAGGCCAATTCTTAAAAGGCACTGGCACAAACTCAAACTTGAAGAGTTCTACAGGCTGCTGGAGCAGAAACCCCTAGGCGCTTTCTTGGATGTGGATCATGGCTACCAGCTGTTTTGCTCATGGATTTCAGATGCTCTTGACTCTCTTATACCCATGCGCTGGTCGAAAGGTCATCTGAAGGTACCCAGCCCATGGTATAATGAGTCCCTTGCCGAGCTAAAAAAAATTTGCCGGAAAGCAGAGAGGGATTGGAGACGATCTTATGATCCTGCCCTGAAAACCCTGTATTTCGCCAAACTTAAGCTCTATCATAGGGCGATCTGCAGAACACGAGCCGCATTCTATGCGCAGGAATTTCTAGCCAGCACCAATCCATCTAAACTAATATTCAAGGTTTTGAAAGACCTTATGAAGAAAAGAGCTACCTCGGCTGAGATCTGCACTGACTCCCATTGCGAGAATTTGGCAACTTTCTTCTTGGAGAAAGTGCAGAAAATATACCAAGGTTTTGATATATGTCGGCCGGATCCAGAGCTAGTTGACCCTAATCTCCTGGGGTATGAGACTCTGACCTCTCTACCTGATTTGTCCACTGAGGCTTTTGACAAACTTAGCCTCAGCGTTAAATCAGGCTCTCCTCTGGACCCGCTGAAGCCAGCTCTTAATAGTACTCTTTCTCCGCTGTCCCGAGCTCCCATTCTGAATCTCATCAACATGTCATTGTCAACTGGAACGGTTCCATCTTCATGGAAGCAGGCGGTAGTCACTCCTATCCTAAAAAAGGCAAATTCTGATCCTCTTTTGCCAGAAAACTACCGCCCCATATCTTTATTGCCTTGGGTGGCTAAAGTTAACGAAGCCCATGTAAACTCGATCTTGTCCGAACATCTGGCCTGTAATCAGATACTGGACCCCAGCCAGAATGGCTTCCGGCCAGGACACAGTACCGAGACTGCTTTGCTCTTTATTATCGAGCATTTACGCCTGGTGCTTGACTCCGGACGTACAGCAGTGCTCCTGCTATTAGATCTGAGCGCTGCTTTCGATACTGTGTCCCACCAGATACTGATTCAACGCCTAGAGGAAGCTGGAGTAGCAGGCACCGCTCTCCAGTGGTTTCAATCCTTTCTCTCAGATCGAACTTTTAAAGTGGCAATCCCACCCTGCCAATCCACCATCTATCCCTTGGACCTGGGGGTCCCACAGGGTTCTTCATTAAGCCCCACATTGTTCAATCTCTATGTGAAACCGCTAGCTGCAGTCGTCAAACAGTGGGGTATGACGATGACCTCATATGCGGACGATACGCAGCTGGCGGTGACACTTAGTGGAGACCCTGAAGTGGAGGCCCCCAAATTCCGAGCTGGACTTGTGGCAGTAGCGAGTTGACTTCGTACCAATTGTCTTCAGTTGAATGCCACCAAAACCGAGGTGCTGGTCCTAGGGAAACATGTCGAGCTTTGGGGAAACCAGTGGTGGCCTCCAGAGCTGGGCATTATCCCTATCCCAGCTTCTGGAGTGAAAAACCTAGGAATTTGGCTGGATCCTGCACTCACCTTCACGGACCACACGAAGAGGGTTGCAGCTACCTGCTATGGTATCTTGCTTGGTATAAGGCCGGTCTTGAAATATTTTGACCCCCCCACCAGACAGCTCGTGGTCCAGGCATCCATTCTATCTCGGCTGGACTACGGTAGCTCGCTGATGATAGGGGTAAACCAGGCTGAGGCATCCAGGCTCCAAAGGGTTCAAAATGCCGCGGCGCGAGCCATCGTGGGTCTTCCCAGACATTGTTCGGTGTCAGGTACCATCTCGGCCCTACACTGGCTTCCGGTCAGACAGCGGATCAAGTTTAAGGCACTCTGTCTGGCCTTTAAAATCATGAAATTTTCTTCACCACCGGCACTGTCCAACCCGCTCACTCCCTACATCCCTCCGAGATCACTAAGATCTGAGGCTCTTCACCTAGCAGTCTGCCCCCGTTTTAAACTTAGCAGAATGGGTGGCCGCCTTACCGGGTGCTCGCGGCGGGATTGTGGAACTCGCTCCCGGTGCACATTCGAGCCCTGAATGATCTGTCCACCTTCAGACGTGCAATCAAAACTTTTTTGTTTCCCGTTTCCGAGTAGTCGCCATTTTCTTCTTTTTCCCTTTGTGTGTTATGTTATAGTACCTGTCTAGCGCCAGGACGCCCCTTGGCTGGGGCATCTGTGCGCTATAAAAATATAATTAACATAACATAACATAACATAACGTCTCGCCTTAGTAAAATGAGCAGTCTTCTGAGAGTTTACACCGTGATGTATTTCTAGGATCACTGTTACTAGCTGCAGCTAATAAACCTGGTCTCTGATGCCATCCAGAAGTATTCCGTGTCTCTGTATACCAAGACAGGTGAACTTGAAGATCTTAGGCATGCCCCTGACGCCGCTGGGTTAAACCCCGGGTCTTCAACTGCCGCCCAACGTGGGGTGACTTCAGCGGTACTGGTCCAAGCCCGAAGATTGTGAGGAGCCCCATGAGGAAATTCTGGAGGACGGCCGCCACTTCCGCCACTTCATCGACCCCCGCATGTCGACGTGGACCGGAGGTTTTTTCTGCGAGGCTTCCCCTTTCCAACGGCTGCGAAGGACTGCTGCCCTGACTCTCGCCCTGTCTTGGACCCTCTTGTGATGATTTGTAAGGCGAGACGTTAGATACATGTAAGAGGGGACCCCTCTGACGTTACTTTGAGGTCTGGGAAAAGAGGGGAGAGAAAAGTAGCCAATACTGAATAAATTCCCTCAAGACCTATATAGTTTTCATTATAAACATGGTTTACATATATTTACTTTATTCATGCACAACAATAACAATAGAACTAATGAATTTCATCTTCATTTTAGTATTTTATTTCATCATTCTTTTGTTTGTCATTTATACTTCTTATAAGTTCATCATTTTTTATTTATTCATTTTCATTTCTTAAAAATATTTTCATCTTTTTTTTGGTATATATTATTTTGTGAAAAATACATATTACAACAAGTACCAACAAAGTTATTACAAAAAAGAAAGAAAGAAACCCTGGATTATACAAACACAAAAAATGCAATACCAATCATGCACTCACATTCATTCAAATCCTATTGCCATCCACACATTCCATACAAAAATGCAGTATCTGAACAAATCTTGATGTGACCAGGCAGAGTTAGAATTGTTACTGCCTAAGTTAATGACCATAAGATGTAAAAAAATGGGTTCCACGCAAGGTCGACACGCATTTCGGTGGGTTCTGTACCACCTTCTTCAGGACCTATGCAGATACAAACATTTCTTAGCACAACAAAAGCTAGGGAATCTGAAATCAAAAAACATAAAAATTGTTGTGCAAGTTTTATAAGCATCATTCTTCATAAAAACATTTAGCACACTTTTGCGTTTTGAGTTCACTAATGGCCACAAAGCTTTGCAGAGGTCTCCAAACTGAGTAGAGCTAGAGAATAGATTAAGTTATACAGTTATCACAGTGATTCAAGATAGGTTAGAATAACAGAGTTTAAGCAAAGACCAACACCAGGTAGATTAGGTCCAAACCGTAAAAAGGAGAAAAACGAAACACTACGGGTGTCCTAAAGTTAGCATAAGTTACCCTTGTAAGTGACTTCCCTCCACTCCAAAGCATTTTGGCGAAGATAATATTATGAACAGGGAGAAGAGGTAATGCCCAAAAACTAACAACCACTGTGGCGTGCCTGAATACTAAAATAAAAGACATCTGAACTTACTATTCTTTCTCAAGGCGCAGGCCTTAAAGTCTTCTTTAAAATTCAGTTGACGTTGTTCATCATTTCAATGGTCTCATTATACATCAAAGAATATTAATTCCTAGGAAGTGTAAGAGCAAAAGGTCATAAAAGCTCTATTTTTACATTCTACTCAATGCTATTTATACTCCTAAAAGACCTACTTTTTATATTTCTACTTATTGCCACACAGGGGTATCCTTATTTTATTAATATCCTTTCGTTGTTTAAAAGGTATGTCTCATCATAGTAAAAAATTGTGAAAAAGTGTATCACTGTTGTCGGTTCTGTAAAGGATGATACATAAGACAGAAACAGCCATAAGTTTTTAAATGACACACTTATATAAAGGTGGAAACTATTGCTGTACCTTATTATAACAAACTAACCTTATTATTCGAGCGCAAACTTGTAGACAATTATATTTAGTCACAGACTGGAAACTCCTCTTTTTACACTTGAATTGTAATTTTCATCGACATCACTCCTCCAGTCTGCAGATTTAGAAAAAATACACACTTGCAGTATTGTTCTCTAGCCATTATTATTTAGCTCATACTATTATTCAACTTGTAAGACTCGAGCATATTTGTCTATGGTCACATATATATAGATAGCCACTGTAGCTGCCTTCTATCATGCATATTCTTAATCTATTTTAAAGAAGAATGCAGAGGCTATAACAATTCTATATTGGCCGTCTATTCTTGACAGTGGCAGCTCGTGATATGTGTATGCCAATGACACATGTGTACACGGGAGTCCATACTTTAAGAATAACCCGCGTTTCAAACGTCTAGATAGTAAAAGCGATTACCATCTGGGAAAGTACTTAACGTTTAGACAAGACTGCCCATCTTACATACCAGGCACTCAGGCCCAATCGAATAAAACTACCCGTTTATTACACATAGACACTAAGAGTCGCTGGTATAGTCATAAACAGTGTTCCTTATTATAGGTTATATGGCGACTTTAGATATAATCCAGACACTGGCTTGCACCAATGTTCAAAGGTACTATGTATTATTGCCCAGCCTCATTAATATGCGAGTCCATAGGTCAAGAGCGACCAAATCATTTCGTAAAAGGAAACACTCGATTGATCCCCAAAAACAGTTATGCC
The DNA here is from genome assembly GCF_964263255.1 of Lissotriton vulgaris. Classification (NCBI taxonomy): domain Eukaryota; kingdom Metazoa; phylum Chordata; class Amphibia; order Caudata; family Salamandridae; genus Lissotriton; species Lissotriton vulgaris. The sequence continues at coordinate 1,182,340,516 of NC_141695.1, read as the reverse complement.
GATTCCCGTTGCTCACCTTATGATATGGCAACTTGCTTCCACGTGTCGTCTATAATCCCGAGTTACTGCATGGCAAAAGAAGGAGTAAAGGAAAACCAACGTTTTAAATACTAAGATAAGGCGCCTAATACCCTAATTGCTTCCAGCTGGAATGTAAGCATCACTTCCTTTCTTTGCGGTTTTACAAAAATGAAAAACAGGCTATACGTTTATACGCAGATATGGGCGCCATCTTGTAGTTGTCTTACGTTGACCGAGTTACCCAGAACTGGCCAGAAGATGTAAGTTCCCTATGACATATGTAAGATAACGATCGGTATTACAACAATTTAATAGTGTGCCTAAAGGAGAGGAATTTATGAAATGTAAATTAGTACAAACAAAGTCAATTGGCAAAGCGCGATAGGCGCAAAAGGTACGAAACATACGCAGAGACCTTGTTTAAAAACCGACTATCATCTTTTAGCAAGGAGTTTCCTTTGCTGACATTTCCAAAGTGAAAAAAGGGCTATATATTTATCTACAATTGCACGCGCCATCTTGTAGTTGTAAATGAGGATGTCTATATTCTAGGCAAATAATGTGAGTCTTCTCTAGTATTTATAATGTTGCGACCTAACAAGTAAATCACATCACTCAAAAAGAGATTAGTGAGATATAGTCCAACACAAACAGAGCACAAGTATTGTGGGGAAAATGTATTTAAAAGTCAAAGACGCTGAACAAGGATACTATCATCCATTTTACAGGAAACTGTCTGTGGGCAGTGTAATCTACATAACCTAATGATGAAGTTCCTTCTATTAGGGATTTGGAGGTCAGATCAGGAAGGAATACATTTGAGAGTCAGACATGAGAGGCATGAGGATCCTACTGTATTAAGGACAATAATGTCTTTGAGGTTTATGGGGAATAGAAACACAGTAACTTCCCATCTTGAGTTATTTACCTAACACCTATTTGGTCACATACCATGATATGTCCTCATTTAATCCCTGTTTTATGCTATCCAAATGAAAAATCCAGAATGTCTCTCGTTTTTTACGAGTTATTTCATTCAATTGACCCATTTTGGTTTGTACTTTTTCCAAAATGCACCATTTAAGTTCATTTTCATGATGTTGTTTCTCTAAGAAATGTTTGACTAGAGGTGCAGAGACTTTTTTCGTTCTTATTGCAGATTTGTGTTCACTAAATCGGTGTCGAAATTCACAACTTGTTTCTCCTATATAGGATAATCCGCAAAGACAAAACAGTATATAAATGATGTTACTGCTCCTACAGTTGGTGAGTGACCTAAGTCTAACATTGGTGTTATTGTAGCAAAGCGATTCCGTGACAACAGCCGCATCACATGCATGGCATGAGCCACATTTATGGGTTCCCAATATAATAGGAAGACCAGTGAGAGAGGTTTGGGTTTCAGCCAACTTGGGTTTGTTCCTGGTGTGAACTAATCGATCCCTTAGTTAGTTTTCGATTTCTTCGATACGCTATTAGTGGTTGTGGGAGCTGGGTCTCATGCTGATCCAAATTCAGCATTCTCCAATTTCTATTAATGATATTTTTCAGTGTGAAATTAAGGGAGGAGTGGTTGATCACACAGGTAATTCTTCCATGAGATTCTCTTCTGGTCCCCTTCAATAGAGCATCTCTATTGTAGTATTTTGCTCTCTTGAAGGCTTGGCGTACCAGACGGTGGGGATACCCACGTTTCATAAGTCTCTTTTTTAGGGCTTCCCCATGGAAGTGAAAATCATTCATATTAGAACAATTGCGGAGAATTTGAAGAAATTCCCCAAAGGGGATAGGGTCTTTTTGGCAATTGGGGTGAAAACTCCAATATTGTAAGATAGTATTCTTCGCTGTTGGTTTCCTATATAGACTAACTAGAAGGTTGCCACTATCACCTTCAATCAGAATATCTAGGAATTCGACCTTGCTGGTGCTATAGTTCGCCGTGAATTTCAGGTTTTGATCGATCATATTTAACCAAAGTATGTATTCATGGTGGAGGGCTGCGCCTGCCCACCTTGCGTTAGGGAGTGAAATTGTACCTGTTATAGCTAACGATCTAAGAAGGGTGAAATGGCCAAATGTGTTGGCTAATTTAGCCACTGTGGAGCACATTAACCTGGAGGTGGATAATGCTATTGCCGCTATGGAATCAGTATACCCTGTAATACCGGGTTCCACTTTAATAGCAGACATACACGACACATTCTTCCATTTGATAAAACCGTATTTTATTAAATCAGTTAGGGCAAATAGAAAACCTCCTATCAAACTGGCAAGGTGGTTTAACAAGCAGTGCAGGGCAACCAGACTGGAGCTGGGCAGGGCAATTAAAAGCAGGGATAAGGCTCTGATTAGCATTGCTAGGAAACAATATAAGGAGAATATTTGCAAGGCTAAGAAACTTTGGGAAGAGGAATACTGGGAGGAGTTACTTGAGGCCTCTGGGCAAAAAGACTCAAGACTCTTTTGGAAAATTATGAAATGGGGCAGAGGTGGTACGCCAAACAATCCCGATAATAATGTTAATGAAGCTTCATGGGTCGAGTATTTCCAACCCCAGTATGCGGAGAATAGGGATATAATGGACACTGAATCAATCCCTGTGGTATTTTCCAAGGGAGACTTATTCTCAATTAAAGAAGCAGAACTGGTAATTTCATCACTGCAGGGGGGGAAAGCTCCGGGGTTGGATGGAATTCCCTCAGATATTTTCAAACACGATAAGGTCCGCTGGGCAAAATATGCGACTGTGCTGGGAAATGCCCTTGTAAAAGGGGCAAAAATACCAGATGTATGGAAGGGGGCAATTATAATTCCCATCTTTAAGAAAGGTGATCGGTCGCTCCCGGCAAATTATAGACCTATAAGTTTGCTGGCCACTATCCAGAAAGTGGTGGGCAAGATGGTGGTCGACAAACTTATGGCCTGGGTAGATGAAAACAATGCCTTATCCCCCTACCAGGCAGGATTTAGACGAGCTACCAGCACGGTTGACCAAATTTTTCGTTTCACTATGCTACGGTGGGGGACTGTACTCCTTGGCGAGGGCAGCCTTTATGTAGCATTTGTAGATCTGAGGGCTGCCTTCGACCTGGTGCCTAGGAGTATGCTGTGGGGTGTCTTGAGCAAGATAGGGGTTCCACTTGAACTGCTCACATTAATAATGCGTCTCCACGAAAGCAATTTCGCTAAAGTCCAGTGGGGGAGGAATGGGGAATCATCCATCGATTTCCCAGTTGAGCGGGGGGTACGTCAGGGTTGTGCCATGGCACCCCTGTTGTTCTCCTTGTTCATCAATGGTATAGTCGATAGGATGTTGGATGCGAGGGTTGACGCACCTTCGCTGGCGGGCATCAGGGTTCCGATCCTGATGTTCGCCGACGATACTTTGATCGTGTCCAAAACCCCGGCAGGTCTCCAGCGAGCCTTGAACATATTTGATATGTTCTGCAAGGAACGGGGTCTCGAAGTTAATGTAAATAAAACTAAGCTGATGGTCTTTGGGCAAAAACGCCAAGCCCAACCCAGGGTATCTCTGAACAGTATTAGACTAGAGGTAGTAAATGTCTTCACATACCTAGGGGTGGAGATATCAAGTAAACTTGGTTGGTCAAGACATATCGAGAAGGCAGTTTTGAAACATCAGCAGATTTCAGGAGCGCTTCGAGTGGAACAAGCAAAATCCAAAACCAGGCCTATTTAACCTGTTCTCATGGTATACGACGCAAAAGCCTTGGGCGCAGCCCTTTACGGGGCTGAAGTCTGGGGCTTTGAGAGGTTCGATACGCTCCAAAGATCTGAGAACAGGTTTTTGAGAGGGATAACTAGTCTTCCCCAAAGTACCCCATTAATACCGCTTGGCCTGGATTTAGGAAGAAGATCGCTCAGTGATCGTGCCCGACTAAGGCCTATCCTCTACTGGAGACGGTTGTGGACGACCCCTGAAATTAGACACTATGCTGAGGGGTTTTCTGCCTTAGTTAAATCAGACGTCTTTCATAAAATTACATGGCTAAAAAAGCTTAGGGACACCCTTGCTGAGCTTGGTCTCTCCAAACTTTGGGAAAATCCCTCTGGGGAAGTGTTCCCCAGTAAAACAACTATAAAAGCTATATATTGGGATTATATCGACCAGAAGTCTTGGAGGAGTGTGACCTCAGAATCTATGGGGGGTAGGTTTATGGAATTTAAAATGAGGCCTGCACTAGAACACTACTGGGACACTTTAACTGTTCCGATAGACAGGAAATTATTCTTCCAGCTAAGGGCAGGCTCCCTCCCCCTGAAGTCATTGACGTCTAATTGGGGAACTAATAGTAGTTCATGTTGCCCGATATGTGGCGCCCCCAATGAAAGTATAGCACATTTTCTATTCATGTGCGAGGGCTATGTAAACCCAAGGAAATTGTGGTTGGCACCTGTTTGAAGGAACCTTGGTGTCTCAAGCGGTGTTGAGGGGCTGAGAATTATTTGTTCCTCAACCGAACTGCCTATAGTTGTAGGAACGGCAAAATACCTGGGGTGGGCTTGGTCTATAAGGCGGAGGGCTCTATCTTCAAATAGGCCTTGAATCTCGTTTTCTTGCTTGTATGAATTGCATTGCTAAATCCCGAGGGACAGAATTATGAATTTTAGCTATAATATGTTGCTAAATGCCCGTTGGGAGTTTTGACTGTATAATTTTGTTTATGGTCAATAACGTGGTCGACTTTGTTTTTTAACTCGCATTTAGCCTCTGTATATTATGAGAAAGCTTATATTAACTTGTGGTGAATATTTTATGTGTCTATACTGTGTATTTTAAGCTGTAAATTAAGTGTTAATGTATGTATAGAGCTTTTTAAATGTGTAATTTTATATGTTTGTTCTTTTATGAGTGCATAACTCGAATAAAGCTTTTTCAATCAATGTATTTTTTTAGGTCGGTTTCATTGCCTCTCCACACAAAAAAATATCATCAATAAAACAACGCCATAAAAAAACATTTTCAAAAAATGGAGCATATTCGTTAGAAATATTTCTCAGTTCCCATTCCCCCATGAACGTATTTGCCACACTGGGGGCACAAGATGCCCTCATGCTGGTGCCCTTGGTTTGCATGAATAGAGAACCATTGAAGTCGAAAAAGTTGTTCAAAAGTACAACCTCTAAACATTTTAATATAAATGCGTCTGGTCTATTACAAGGATATCTTTGTAAAAGCGCTGCTATCGCTTGTAACGCTTGACATTTAGGGATGTTGGTATACAATGCCTCAATGTCAAGCGTTACTAGGATTTCTGTGCAAGGGTTAAACTGAGTATTTTTTATCTTGGAGATCACATCTCCAGTATCTTTAATATATGACGCATATTTTTGAGTCAAAGGACACAAAAATGCGTCCACATATTTTGAAAGAGGTTCTGTACTGGAGCCTATCGTGGAGATGATTGGTTGCATTGGGGGTTGTTGCTCATTCTTATGGGTTTTAGGAAGCCCATATAATGCGGGTGTTATGGGGCATGACTTGTTAAGGAAGATGCATTCCTCTTCACAAATATACCGTCATTCAAGGCTTTATGTGTGATTTCACTAATTACTGTTTTTAATCCAGTGATCTCTCTTATATTCGCGGATCTATAGTCCTCAGGTATGGATAACATCTCCAACATTTTTGCATCATAGTCTGTTTTATTCAAAATAGTAATACCCCCACCCTTATCGCAGGGTTTAATCACAATATCCGTGTTGGTTTCTATTCTTTTTAAAGCCAGGTTTTCACTCTTTGATAGATTGAATCTAGGTTTGTTAGGGTTTTTCAACAAACGGGCAACATCCTTCAAAACATTTTGCTCGAAAATGTGAACTTCAGGTCCCACCATATCAAGTGTCGGGGTAAAGGTAGATGCTGGTTTACATTTTGAGAGATTTTCATTTTCTGTTACCTCTAATCTGTCCGCAAAATATTTTCTCAATCTCACCTTCCTAAAGAAGGCAAATAAGTCCTCATGTAATTTAAATTTATTCAACACTGTACACGGGACAAAAGATAGGCCTCGACTCAATAGAGATAGTTCCTCGTCATTGAAGGCGACTGATGACAGATTGTAAATGGGTAAAACATCTTCCTTAACTGATGCAATATACTATTTATCCTCTTCTACCACCAATATTGCTGGTTCCTGGTCTTTACATATTGCTGTTGAGGTTTGGGCTCATCTGATGTTGTCCCCCCCTGTCTTGCTGCCAATGGACATTGCGTCCCCTGAATTGGCCCCTGGATATAAAACCACAATTATGGCTATTCTGTGATTGTTGTCTACCTCTGAAGGGCCTAGAATTGTATTGTGGCCTTCCATCATCATGGAAATTGTCATTGTCTGATTCAGAGGAGCCTGTATCAGAAAAGGTAGTATACTGTCTTCTGTAGCTGTTAGTATACATTGGTGTATAATTAGATTGAGTGCCTCCTTGATAGTACAGAGGATTCAAATATGGATATATTTTTTCTCTTGTGAACCATCTTATGTCTTTACGTAATTTTTCAGATTTTTTATTTGTCAAATAGGTGTCAAAGTCTTTCATTTCTGCTTGGATTTTCTCTAATTTGTTTTTAGCTTCATCTACCGCATCAGATGATTTAAATTTTTTTTCTAAGTCAGGGATCTCTTTACTGAGACTTTTCATCAAATCCCTTGCAGTTTCAATGATTAACATCATCCAGTCCCTGGAGCAGCGGTTAGATATTAATGACCACCGCTCCAGGAACTTACGAATTTCAATGAATAAAGCAGGTGCATTACGGACCCTCAGTCCAGACGGTATGACACCCACCTTGAGATATTCAAACATATAGAACCCATGGGACTCTATGCGTTTGAGTTTCTTCTTCATGTTTAGGAGGTTTTGCCACTCACTATTGTCTCCTAATGAGGTAGTATTTGGAGTAGTGTTATCTATCACTTGGCCCATCAGAGAGGAAAACTCCTCATTCGAGAAGCCAAACGTTTGTAAACCATCCATCTTTTAGAATAAAGGATGCAATATTATGATATAATGTTCTTTCCAAACAAAGGGGTGTAATACAACCCAATAGGATACCTAAAGTAAAAGAAATATCAAAGATTTAAAAAAAGGAAACGAAAAAAAGGGAGAAAGAATTCAAGAGAAATCTTTTAGAGAGGTAAGACAAAACAAAAACCTTAAAAGGAAATATTCACAGAAAAATCAAATAATCCTCCACCATTGAAGACCAAAGACCATGCCACGATCAATCAGCTCAAACCAACAACCACAAAAAGTCTTCTTTAGACAAAAATCCCACAGTTAAAAAACCGTGAATGTAGATACATATAAGAGGGGACCCCTCTGACGTTACTTTGAGGTCAGGGAAAAGAGGGGAGAGAAAAGTAACCAATACTGAAGAAATTCCCTCAATACCTATATACTTTTCATTATAAACATGGTTTACATATATTTACTTTGTTCAAGCACAACAATAACAATAGAACTAATGAATTTCATTTTCATTTTAGTATTTTATTTCATCATTCTTTTGTTTGTCATTTATACTTCTTATAAGTTCATCATTTTTTATTTATTAATTTTCATTTCTTAAAAATATTTTCATCTTTTTTTTGGTATATATTATTTTGTGAAAAATACATATTACAACAAGTACCAACAAAGTTATTACAAAAAAGAAAGAAAGAAACCCTGGATTATACAAACACAAAAAATGCAATACCAATCATGCACTCACATTCATTCAAATCCTATTGCCATCCACACATTCCATACAAAAATGCAGTATCTGAACAAATCTTGACATTAACAGGCAGAGTTAGAATTTTTACTGCCTAAGTTAATGACCATAAGATGTAAAAAATGGGTTCCACGCAAGGTCGAGGCGCGTTTCGGTGGGTTCTGTAACACCGTTCTTCAGGACCTATGCAGATACAAACATTTCTTAGCACAACAAAAGCCAGGGAATTTGAAATCAAAAAACATAAAAATTGTTGTGCAAGTATTATAAGCATCATTCTTCAAAAAAACATTTAGCACACTTTTGCGTTTTGAGTTCACTAATGGCCACACAGCTTTGCAGAGGTCTCCAAACTGAGTAGAGCTAGAGAATAGATTAAGTTATACAGTTATCACAGTGATTCAAGATAGATTAGAATAAAAGAGTTTAAGCAAAGACCAACACCAGGTAGATTAGGTCCAAACCGTGAAAAGGAGAAAAACGAAACACTACGGGTGTCCTAAAGTTATCATAAGTTATCCTTGTAAGTGACTTCCCTCCACTACAAAGCATTTTGGCGAAGATGATATTATGAACAGGGAGAAGAGGTAATGCCCCAGTATGTATTCTTTTAGTTCGGTTTCATTGCCTCTCCACACAAAAAAAATATCATCAATAAAACGACGCCATAAAAAAACATTTTCAAAAAATGGAGCATCTTCGTTAAAAATATTCCTCAGTTCCCATTCCCACAGTGGCTATCTATATATATGTGACCTTAGACAAATATGCTCGAGTCTTACAAGTTGAATAATAGTATGAGCGAAATAATAATGGCTAGAGAACAATACTACAAGTGTGTATTTTTTCTAAATCTGCAGACTGGAGGAGTGATGTCGACGAAAATTACAATTCATGTGTAAAAAGAGGAGTTTCCAGTCTGCGACTAAATATAACTGTCTACAAGTTTGCGCTCAAATAATAAGGTTAGTTTGTTATAATAAGGTACAGCAATAGTTTCCACCTTTATATAAGTGTGTCATTTAAAAACTTATGGCTGTTCCTGTCTTATGTATCATCCTTTACAGGAACGACAACAGTGATACACTTTTTCACTATTTTTTACTATGATGGGACATACCTTTTAAACAACGAAAGGATATTAATAAAATAAGGATACCCCTGTGTGGCAATAAGTAGAAATATAAAAAGTAGGTCTTTTAGGAGTATAAATAGCATTGAGTGGAATGTAAAAATAGAGCTTTTATGACCTTTTGCTCTTACACTTCTTAGGAATTATTATTCCTTGATGTATACTGAGACCATTGAAATGATGAATAACTTCAAACGAATTTTAAAGAAGACTGTAAGGCATACGCCTTGCGAAAGAATAGTAAGTTCAGATGTCTTTTATTTTAGTATTCAGGCACGCCACAGTGGTTGTTAGTTTTAGAGCATTACCTCTTCTCCCTGTTCATAATATCATCTTCGCCAAAATTCTTTGTAGTGGAGGGAAGTCACTTACAAGGATAACTTATGATAACTTTAGGACACCCGTAGTGTTTCGTTTTTCTCCTTTTCACGGTTTGGACCTAATCTACCTGGTGTTTGTCTTTGCTTAAACTCTGTTATTCTAATCTATCTTGAATCACTGTGATAACTGTATAACTTAATCTATTCTCTAGCTCTACTCAGTTTGGAGACGTCTGCAAAGCTGTGTGGCCATTAGCGAACTCAAAACGCAAAAGTGTGCTAAGTGTTTTTTTGAAGAATGATGCTTATAATACTTGCACAACAATTTTTATGTTTTTTAATTTCAGATTCCCTGACTTTTGTTGTGCTAAGAAATGTTTGTATCTGCATAGGTCCTGAAGAAGGTGGTACAGAACCCACCGAAATGCGTGTCGACCTTGCGTGGAACCCATTTTTTACATCTTATGGTCATTAACTTAGGCAGTAACAATTCTAACTCTGCCTGTTCACGTCAAGATTTGTTCAGATACTGCATTTTTGTATGGAATGTGTGGATGGCAATATGATTTGAATGAATGTGAGTGCATGATTAGTATTGCATTTTTTGTGTTTGTATAATCCAGGGTGTCTTTCTTTCTTTTTTGTAATAACTTTGTTGGTACTTGTTGTAATATGTATTTTTCACAAAATAATATATACCAAAAAAAAGATGAAAATATTTTTAAGAAATGAAAATGAATAAATAAAAAATGATGAACTTATAAGAAGTATAAATGACAAACAAAAGAATGATGAAATAAAATACTGAAATGAAAATTAAATTCATTAGTTCTATTGTTATTTTTGTGCATGAACAAAGTAAATATATGTAAACCATGAATATAATGAAAAGTATATAGTTCTTGAGGGAATTTCTTCAGTATAAGGCGAGACATTAGAGATTTCTGGTGGCGTGACAGACATTTTGGTTAAGTATAAGTGGGTCGCTCCCACAACTTTGTTTTGTTTCTTGGTTTTGATTCGGCCATTGCAATAGTCGAAGCCGAGGGGTTCGTATATTAGCGAGTGTATCATTTTTGATAACCCCTTGAAGTTTGAAGCAAGACTAGTGAGCTAAAAGATGCCTGGATTTAGCAAATTTAGGAAATGGTTTTGTTGTAGTTGTAATAGGGATTCCCGATTGGAGGACTCGTGTTCGATACCTCCGGTTGGAACTCCAACTTATGAGCTCTATTCAAAGCATGGTGTAGATCCCATTACCTTTAAGGAAGTATGGGTCGGTTATACAAGGAAAGATGGTGTTTTACAATGGCCCCACCATGGTAGTTTTGAATCAGATGTTTTAGATAACCCAGAAGTTCCGCTATTTAAGAAGATAGCCCGGCCGACGATGTTTGACTCTTTCCGCCTTTGGCGTAAGGAAGCCAAACAGCGAGAAATTAAGCAAGCTGAGAGAGAGGAAGGAAAGGAATATATCGGTAGTGCAAGCTTCTAGGCAGTTTAAGGAAGATGAAGAAGATCGTGCGATTGAAGTGTCAGATAGACAACATTGCAAGGCCATTGACAAATGTTACCCAGCTTTGCCACCCCCCTTTTCAAATGTGACTGAAGACCCTGAAAAGGATCCTTTGATGTCACATTTACTGAGATTACCACCCCTTATGTGCAGGGTGCTACTGCACCTCCGTTACCTTCAGTTGTTGCACCCCTTGTTGTCGTTCAACCCCCTGTTGTTGTTCAGCCACCCGTTGCTTCACAGGTGGTATATCCTCCCCCATCGCAGCCCCCTCCAGGGCCGCCAGCCTTGCCACCAGCCTCACCTAAAACTCCTGTGCCTTACACTCCTTTATCTTCGACTTTTCTTATTTCTGTCCCTACGTCTCTGTCGCCTCAAAACACTTTGTCTCCTGTCCTCATGTCAACTTCTCCTTCTGCTCGGCAACAAATGACTAAGACTGTCACTAGTCTTTTGTCTCCTTTCTTTGGGTCACTGAATATGACCCCTGTTTCTGAACATAAGCAGAGACGTAGTCAGCTCCCTGGTCCCGAAGAGCGGGCAGTGTTAGATCTCCTTGCTCGTAGATGGGTTTCGAATACCTCCAAGTACAGTCCACAAGTGGTTATGGATATCTTCCTACAGAGGTATGTTTTTGATGTCATGTGTACCTTCCTTCGCCAGGAGTGGGAAGATAATGAGCTGGGTTCAATTCCACTGGAATTGCTTAATGTTCAGTCTGAATTTGCTAAAGGGACGATAGTGGGTTCCGATGTTGAGGAAGCGGTCGAGACACTACTCACTTTTAGGTCTAGACTTCCACCTCAGTCATTGTACGAATCTGACCCTTCTGTTAGGAGAAAAGTGAAGCAGTATCCTATGAGAGAGGTTCCCCCTGTATGGAGAGAGGCAGTTGTGGCTGATGCCGCTCATTGTATTGCGGCTGCACCGGCTCATTTTCAGCAAGTGTGGGTGCATGTCCCTTGGAAGTGGAGTGGTGTGGCTCACTGGTTAAAGGCGGCAGACCCGTAAGCAGAGAACGGCCCGGGACCAGGGTTCAATTCCCGACGCGGCAGGGTCGTGGACCAGGGTCAAAACGGACTCGATAATTCTCGCCTCGGTGCCTACTATAACCAGGGAACACACTCGGCAACTCTGGGCATTAAGCTTACCTCATCTCTACAACGGCCCCCCACAGATGCCGGGGATGCCTGGTTTCACCTTGGGGATACCCTGAAAGGGACCATCTCACAGGGAAAACCAGGACGGATTCCCCAGCGGTCTTCAGCGCCAGGATACTCCATGGAGTCGCAGTGCGCTTTACAAGTACACCCACATTTACATTTGGAAGAGAGCTGAGGTCCTGGCTCTTAAGCAGACCTTGCCTGACCCCCGTAAAAATCCTGCTGGTTATTACAATGAGTTGTCTCAGACAGTTGATGCGTGTGTTATGAATTTAGCTGACATAGATATGTTGATGGGTAATGTAGTTCCTCAACCCTTGTGGGCGAAGATCCATCATGAGGATCACGCGCCAGAGTTAGGAGATACGTGGGTTAATACTACTGCTGCAGATGGTCGGCAGGTAGGAGGTGCCAAACCTGAACCCTTAGTTGCAGAACTACCTGGCAGGATTATTAATTTAATGAAAACTATGATGCCTCCTCTGCGGGTGAATTGGAACAAGTTAGCAGCATGCAAACAAAAGAAAGCCGAGAGTGTGTCTGATTTCTTTACTAGGTTTAAGGAAACATTCATTGATCATAGTGGTGAGGACATGAGTACAGAAAGTGGTCAGAGGTTGTTTGTAGATAAGTTTGTTTTTAATTTACTTCCTGAACTTTCTAATAAGTTAAAGGACTCTGAGAGTTCATTGGCTGTTTCTTCGGCCCAGATATTGGCTACTGCACAATACTATGAGAATAGAGATAAAGTTGAGAACGATAAAGTAGAGAAGAAGACTAGAGAATTAAAAATGAAATTTCTTCTGCAGCAGGCTTATCCGCCTCACCCTAATCAGCATCAGTTTCAGCAACCTTCCCAGTTTCAGCAACCCCCACAGTTTCAGAAACTGTTGCAGAAGCCTGAGTCTTTTGCTTCGCGACTCCCGCTAGGCCCTAATAAGTGTGCTTATTGTAAAAAAGAAGGTCACTTCAAGAATAGTTGCCCGATCTTGCTACAGCGTGTGAATGGTATGTCTGGTCTGAGAGGTCGTGGTGGTTTCCAACAAGTACCTAGGGGTAGGGGACGTGGTGCGTTTCCCCAGAATGAACGTTCCTTTTCCCCTCAGAATTCTACGAATTATTTTGTAAGCATGGACTGAAAATTCGTTCCGCTCGCAGAATTTGCGGATTTTCCGCGATTTAGTGATCCGCGAATCTCGCGAAATCGCGGTAAAATCCGTGAATCAGCGGGGATGAATTTTCAGCCAAGCACTTACAGGGTTACAGCAGCAGGTGCAAAAGTTGAAGCTAATTTTTTGTAACCTTTTACAAAAGGGTTACAAAGAAATTAACTTCAACTATAGCACCTGCTGCTGTAATCCTGTAAGTGCTTCCTGGCGCCTCGTTGCCTACTTGCAGCTATTCTCTGACCCTGCTCTGACCCTTGAAGCAGGGTCAGAGAATAGTTACAAGTAGGCAATGAGGCGCCTGTCACGAAAATTAAACCTCAACAGGAAGCACTGACAGATATAAAAACAAACATTTGCAATGCAATACGTCTCGCATTAGGAAAGTTTGAGCTATTGGTCTTGTAAATGACAATTTTTTTTATTTAAGTGTTGGTTTTGAAAATAGCTAAATTAATAGCTTTGTCATTTACAATGCCAATAGTTATAACTTTCGCAAATGTGACACCTATAGCATTTGTAATGCAATATGTTTTGTATTTATGTTACTTAGCTGTATTGATATTACAAATTACAATGGCTTTAAATTTTTTTAAATAATTAATACTTAAATAAAAGTGATTTTTAATTTATAATGGCAATAGCTTAACGTTTTGTGAATAACTTTTGGAAAGATTATGTTCAGTATATTTTATTATGACGAAAATCCAAGAACAGAAGTGAAATATTAACATCTTTTTGTGACATTTGTAATAAAGTTTGAAACATTGAGAGAACATATTTGAACCAGTTGTTGTTGAATGGTTGCGCAGATTGATGCTGGGGTGGCGCTGAGTGGTGCTGTGGTGGTGCTGAGTGGTGCTGTGGTGATGCTGAGTGGTGCTGTGGTGGTGCTGAGTGATACTGGGATGGTGCTGAGTGATGCTGGGGTGGTGCTGAGTGGTGCTGTAGTGGTGCTGAGTGATGCTGTGGTGGTGCTGAGTGATGCTGTGGTGGTGCTGAGTGGTGCTGTGGTGGTGCTGAGTGATAATGTGGTGGTGCTGAGTGATGCTGTGTTGGAGCTGAGTGATGCTCTGGTGGTGCTGAGTGGTGCTGTGGTGGTGCTATGGCGGTGCTGAGTGTTGCTGTGGTGGTGCTAAGTGATGCTGTGGTGGTGCTGAGTGGTGCTGTGGTGGTGCTGAGTGATAATGTGGTGGCACTGAGTGATGCTGTGGTGGCGCTGAGTGATGCTGTGGTAGCTCTGAGTGGTGCTGTGGTGATGCTGAGTGATAATGTGGTGGTGCTGAGTGATAATGTGGTGGTGCTGAGTGATGCTGGGGTAGCGCTGAGTGATGATGTGGTGATGCAGTGGGGAAGAACGGCACAAAAAGCAGTCTAACAAAGGGCAGAAGGGCGGAAAAACAAGGGAAAAACGAGTCTAACGGAGGGCAGAAGGGCACAAAAAAACAGTCTAACAAAGGACAGAAGGGCAGAAAAACAAGGGAAAACGAGTCTAACAGAGGGCAGAAGGGCACACAAAACTAGTCTAACGGGGCAGAAAGGCACAAAAACGAGTCTAAGAGAGGGCAGAAGGGCACAAAAAAACAAGTCTAACAGAGGGCAGAAGGGCACAAAAACAAGGGAATAACAGAGGGCAGAAGGGCACAAAACACGAGTTTAACAGTGGGCAGAAGGGCAGAAAAACAAGGGAAAAATGAGTCTAACAGAGGGCAGAAGGGCACAAAAAACGAGTCTAACAGGGGGCAGAAGAGCAGAAAAACAAGGGAAAAACGAATCTAACAGCGGGAAGAAGGGCAGAAAAACAAGGGAAAAACAAGTCTAACAGAGGGCAGAAGGGCACAAAAAACGAGTCTAACAGGGGGCAGAATGAATCCCGCCGTGCATGTTTGTCCACGAAGATGCCACCTTTTTGTGCAACACCTCTACTCAACTGGAGTACTTTCTACTGTCTAATCAGTAAGTGCTCCCTCGTTGGCTAAATGTATAGGGGCAGATCTACAATAACTAGCGCATCTCCAGGGATGCGCAAGTTATTGTGCGCCGCAGCTCCGCCACCCATGGTGCGCCGCATTTACAATGCGGCGCACCATGTGGCAAAAACGACACAGATGCGTCACGCATCTGTGCTGTAAAAGCAGCGCATTGCTGGAGCTGCTTCGAGCTTGCAACGCAGCTCCAGCAATGTTCTGGGGGCCCTATCTCCCCAATGCTGCATCAAGCCTTGCGCCTGCTTCAAGCAGGTGCAGGGTTTTGATGCAGCATTGGCCTAAATGTGACTGAGTGAATTCTTGTAGATTTCACTCAGCCACTTTTAGGAGGCGTTCCTGCGCAGGAACGCCCTCCCCTACGCCGGAACGCCTCCTGATGGCGCAGGGCTTTACAACGTGATGCATCTCTCAGATGCGTCACGTTGTTAATATCCAGCACCATGGCGCATTTTTTGTGCTGACGCTGTGTCACAAAAGGTCTCAGTAGAGGGTGGGAGTGGTGAACCAGAGGGTGGCAGTGATGAACCAGAGGGTGGCAGGGGTGAACCAGAGGGTGACAGTGCTGAACCAGATTGTGGCAGTGCTGAACCAGAGGGTGGCAGAGGTGAACCAGAGGGTGGCAATGATGAACCAGATGGTGGCAGGGGTGAACCAGAGGGTGGCAGTGGTAAACCAGAGAGTGGCATGGGTGAACCAGAGGGTGGCAGTGGTGAACCAGAGAGTCTCAGTGGTGAACCAGAGGGTGGCAGTGCTAAACCAGAGGGTGACAGTGGTTAACCAGAGGGTGGCAGTGGTGAACCAGAGGTGCTGTGATGAACCAGAGGGTGGCAGTCGTGAACTAGAGGGTGGCAGTGGTGAACCAGAGGGTGACAGTGCTGTACCAGAGGATGGCAGGGGTGAACCAGAGGGTGCTGTGATGAGCCAGAGGGTGGCAGTGGAGAACCAGAGGGTGGCAGGGGTGAACCAGAGGGTGGGAGTGGTGAACCAGAGGGTGGCTTTGCTGAACCAGAGGGTGACAGTGGTTAACCAGAGGGTGGCAGTGGTGAACCAGAGGGTGACAGTGCTGTACCAGAGGGTGGCAGGGGTGAACCAGAGGTGCTGTGATGAACCAGAGGATGGTAGTCATGAACCAGAGGGTGGTAGTGGTGAACCAGAGGGCAACAGTTCTGTACCAGAGGGTGGCAGGGGTGAATCAGAGGGTGCTGTGATGAACCAGAGGGTGGCAGTGGTGAACCAGAGGGTGGCAGGGGTGAACCAGAGGGTGTCAGTGGTGAACCAGAGGGTGGCAGTGCTGAACCAGAGGGTGACAGTGGTTAACCAGAGGGTGGCAATGGTGAACCAGAGGTGCTGTGATGAACCAGAGGGTGGCAGTCGTGAACCAGAGGGTGGCAGTGGTGAACCAGAGAGTGACAGTGCTGAACCAGAAGGTGGCAGGGGTGAACCAGAGAGTGGCAGTGCTGAACCAGAGGGTGACAGTGGTGAACCAGAGGGTGGCAGGGGTGAACCAGAGGGTGGCAGTGGTGAACCAGAGGATGGCAGTGATGAACCAGAGGGTGGCAGTGGTGAACCAGAGGTTGCTGTGCCCATACACGACCGCATGGGTAGCTTCGCCATGCAAGCGGCCCGCGAACACGCAAAAAGCCCAGCGAACACACAAAAAACCCCGCAAATACGCAAAAAACCCCGCGAACACGCAAAAAAACAAAAATCAGCAAATTCGCATGAATTCGCGGATTTTGCGGATTGCAAATTCAATTTCGCGCGAATTCGCGGAACGCGAATTCGCAAATTTCGCCCATACTTATTATTTTGACCAACAGAATGTTCCGACCGTCCAGTCTGCTCAGTACTGATGATTATTATGTTGGAAGTGACAGTGCTGGTTTTAATCATAGTTAGGACAGCCATGGACAAAGGGAGGGAGTAGTGTCAGTTCCAGTAGACCAGAGTGGACCTTATGTCGAAGTGATTACATCAGGTGTCGCAGAACCTTTTCTTTTGGATACTGGTGCAGCAAAGAGTTCTATCATGCACTCTAAACTCCCTGGCGCACCTTTGTCTGGCTTGACCAATGTTTCAGTAGGATTTTCTGGCGCCTCAGTTCGTAACCCGGTTTCTTATCCTTTGCCCCTTTCTATTGGTCCCTGTGAATTGGAGGCTCCCCTTATTCTAACGACTGGCTGTGGAGAGCATCTGTTGTGTTTGGACTTGTTGAAAAGATTGCATGCGACATTAAATTGTTCTCCTTCGGGAGTACATCTTACGGTGGGTAAGAAAGTGATTTCACCGATGTATCTGTCTAAGGATCGCCTTCCACTGGAACTGCGTTCTCTCCCTGATACTCTTTGGGCTACAGGTCCCAATGATGTTGGTCTCTTGCAGATTCCACCCTAAATGCTAAATTACCTTGCATTCCTCAGTACAAAATTTCCAGTGATGGCGAAAGAGCTCTTTTAGCGATTATCTATGATTTGGTTGAGAAAGGTGTGGTTGAAGAAACAAGAGGTAATGTACGTAACAGTCCTGTTCTGCCTGTCCTTAAGCGTACTGACTCTTCTCAGCCACCTGTGTATCGGTTTGTGATCGACCTTCGAGAGGTCAATAAGATCGTTGTGCCACAGTTTCCTGTTGTCCCGGACATTACTGCTTTATTGACTATCAGCCATATTCATCAACCTGAATTGCGCTCGCAAATGGCCAGATTCTGAGAATCTGGCCATTTGCGAGTGCGATTTTTGCATTTGGGATTCATCATCCCAAATGCAAAAATCGCTATTACCGAAATCGCAAATTTGCGAGGAATTGGATTTAAGGAATCTCTAATAGAGATTCCTTAAATCCAATTCATCACCCAATTTGAAATTGCGAATTCGCAATATTTGGTCGCAATTTACCACGAAATCTGACTTCGTGGTAAATTGCGAAAAAAGAGTAAAAAGGACTTTAGTGCATTTTTTTCTTTTGCATGTTATACACACACATGTCCTCTGGACCTGTGTGTGCGCAACACCTGTTCAAATGTGCATTTGAGGGGTGCTACAGGGTGTCCTTTGGACACCCCTGGCACCCTTCAAATCGCAATCTTATTTGCGATTAGCAAATTGCTAATCGCAAATAAGGAATACTCCCCATTCATTCCTATGGGCCTTTTGGCCCATAGGAATGAATGGGGAGTTTTTCCTTATTTGCGATTAGCAATTTGCTAATCGCAAATAAGGAATCAGTAGGAATCGCAATAATTTTTGCTAATCCTACATGAATCCCGTTTTGCGAGTCCTTAATAGCGAATCGCTATAATTCGCTATTAGGGCCTCGCAAAACGGGAGATTGATGAATATGGCTGTATGATCCCTGTCTCAGCTGCTTGGTTTTCTGTTATTTATCTGAAGAACGCTTTCTTCAGTATTCCGATTGCTGAGGAAAGTAGGGATATTTTTGGCTTCTCTTTAGGAGGCTGCAGTTTCCGGTTTAAGCGCGCTCCTGAAGGTTATTGTTAGAGTCCCTCCATTTATAGTCAGGCTTTGAAAACTCAGCTTGATACTCTTGCATTGCCTTCTGGTGCTACTCTTATCCAGTATATTAATGATCTGTTGGTTGCTGCTGATGATGAAGAGATTTGTAAAGAAGTTACTCTTTGTTTTTTGCGACACCTGTCTGACCTTCATCATAAAGTGTCACCTTCGAAGTTGCAGTATTGCCGCCAAGAAGTGACCTACTTAGGCCATCTCTTGTTGAAGGAGGGAAGACGATTGACCCCAGAGCGTATTCAAGCGATTGCCCAAATGACTGTGCCATGCACACAGAGAGAGGTGCGTGCCTTCTTAGGTATCAACTCGTATTGTAGACAGTGGATTCCAAATTTTTCTTTGCTAGCGAAACCTTTGTTGGCACTTACTCTTAAGGACATACCACATCCTCTTCCTTGGTCTGACGAATTTTCAGAAGAGTTTTCCTGAATTGCGTGATGCATTGTGTTCTGCTCCGGTGTTGGGTACCCCCGACTACAGTAAACCTTTTACACTTTATGTACATGAGAAAGAAGAATGTGCATTGTCAGTGTTGACGCAACAATTTGGAGACAAGCAGCGCCCATGTGCGTATTTTTCAGCTACTTTAGATCCGGTAGCTAGGGCGTTGCCTAGTTGTCTAAGAGCTACAGCTGCGGCGGCTGTTTCTATCCGACAGTCTGCTGGTTAGGTATTGGATAATACATTGATTGTGATGGTCCCACATGCAGTGGATACCCTATTGAATAGAATGAAGACTCAACATCTTACCAGTGTGCGTTTGTCAGGTTATGAGTTGACGGTTTTGGCTAGCCATGTGCACATCAAGCGGTGCAACACATTGAATTCAGCTACATTGTTGCCGATTTTTGTAGAGATAGATGCTCAGGAACAGCATGACTGTTTTCTCTGGACAGAGGAGGAAATGAAGGGTAGAGTTGATCTGAAAGATACTCCTCTTTCGAATCCTGATGGTACCCTATGGGTAGATGGTTCGTGCTTTAAGCTTCCGAATGGAGAGACGACTGCAGCATATGCTGTCACAACTTTGCACACGATTGTTGAAACTGCACGTATTGCACAGAATTCAGCGCAAGCAGCGGAGTTGATAGCATTGACTAGAGCGTGTGTGTTGTCAAAAGGAAAGAGAGTGAGTTTATACTGATAGCCAATACGCATTTGGCGTGGCTCACAGTTTTGGTCGCTTGTGGAAAGAGAGAGGATTTTTTACTTTCCATGGTACGAAAATTCAGCATGGACAATTAGTGAGTAAACTTCTTGAATCACTTACTTTGCCGACCCAAATTGCGATAGTGAAGTGTAGTGCGCATAAGAAGGTTACGCATGATGTGGGTCGAGGGAATGCGTTTGCAGATGAAGTAGCGAGAGAAACGGCGAAAGATGTGACGAGTCGGATGTATGTTGCAGGTCCTGCCAGATGGGTTGTGGAAGGAGGATTGTGTGAAGATACAACAGAAAGTGTGAAGATGATTCAGGCAGAAGCTACTGAGAAAGAATTGAGTATGTGGAGAGAGAGTATGGGAATGTTGGATTCAACAGGCTGTTGGGTTGAGTTGTCAGAGCACCAGCAATGGTTGTTGCCGGATGCATATGTGCTTCCGGTGGTTACTATGGCTCATGGGTTGGCTCACATTAGTTCAAAAGGGATATGTAAGTTGTTGGCTTCGGTATGGCAGAATGGTGGAATTCCTAGGTGTGCTGAGAATTTGATTAAACACTGCAGGCCCGATTCACAGAACTAACTTAAGACAAAATCCTAAACTTACTACTTTTGGTATTCACAGAAGTTAGGATTTTGTCTTAAGTTTGTCTTAAGACAAACTTAAGACAAAATACTAACTTAAGTCAGTCTTAAGTCTGTCTTAAGACAAAATCCTAACTTTTGTGAATACCAAAAGTAGTAAGTTTAGGATTTTGTCTTAAGTTAGTTCTGTGAATCGGGCCCTGCATGATTTGCTTGATGCATAATCCCGGAAAGGGAACACCAACTCCAACGGGTCATTTTGCTCCTCCAACGTATCCATTCAAGGTGCTGCAGATAGACTCCATTCATATGGAAAGATGCAATAACTTGAAGTATGTCCTTGTGGTTGTTTTTGCCTTTTCCAGATGGATAGAGGCCTACCCCCTAAAGGACAATACTGCCTTGTCTACAGCCAAGGTTTTGCTCAAAGAATTCTTTCCCAGATATGGCTTGCCGAGGAAGGTATGGAGTGATAATGGAAGTGAATTTGTGGGTCAGATTATGAAGAAAGTATGTGCGGGTCTGGGTATCAAACAGAAATTTCATGCTGCGAATCGCCCCCAGTCAGCAGGCCTGGTCGAGTGCTATAATGGCACTCTGAAGCTGAAGTTGGCCAAGGTGCAAGCGAGCTCTGGTCTTACATGGCCAGATGCCTTACCATTGGCACTTTTGTCCATGAGAACGACAGTACATTCTCGCGTGGGACTTAGCCCATACGAGACTGTTTTTGGACGTCCAGCGAATGTCTGGGGTGTGCCGAGGCCTAAGAAGTACAGTGATATTGAGTACCCTATGTTGGTTGACTACTTAAATGATTTGACTGCTAAATTGCGTGTTCTTCACCAACAGGTCCATGACACTTTGCCTTCAGTTTCTGTAGACGCAGGCCACACGATTCAACTTGGCGACTGGATTCTAACCAGGAATTTCCAGAGGTCTGAGAACTTGGAACCAAGATGGACCGGTCCATACCAAGTCCTGTTATCAACTCGAACTGCTATTAAGCTGTTCGGCAAGAAAAACCTTTCCCCTTACCATACGATAAGTGGGTCCGGGAAGGTGTTGCCGATTCCGAGAGTGAAAGAGTTCCGTGATTTGTACCTTTTAGCGATGCACATCTGGAATGGACTCAGTCAGAACATGCGGATGATGAAGTCTTGCAAGAAGCTGTGCCGCCGTGTTTGAGACTTGATAATACGCACCCAGAGACACTCTTTCAGGATCAAACTGTGTCTGGTAAAGAACGCTACAACTTAAGGTCTAAAAAGGACAAATAAAATCTGATTTTTTTTGTGAATTACACTCTTTCAGACTAGAGACTATTTTTCTTTTTCTTTTTTGAACCACCATCCGGGTTCAGCTGCAGGGTCGCGGTATAAGACTTAAGGGGTAGCCCGCGTATTGACGAAAGGTCTGCGGTTCTAGGGACGTCTAGGAAACCTGGACGCACACTTGAGTGAAGAAGGAAAATTACCGCGAGCAGCACGTTAGAGGATGGAGTCTGTTGTAACTGAAAGAGATGTTGAGAGAATAGATCTTAAGACTAGATTTTGTACATTGATACATAGCAAATGTTTTATAATATTGTACTTTTTGATGTTTTTAAGTATCACATTAGCTTGTGTGGGTTGGACTGTCTATGCTACACAACAGACATCTGCACCCACCTCCCAACCTATGCTTTCTTTCACTACTGTTTCTTTGCCCCAGTTTTATACGTTGCCTGAACTGGAACACACAAGGAGATCAGAATTTGTCAACAACTCGTTCATACAGTTGTTGCATCAGCATCAGTTAGTAGTAAATACCACTAATTGTTGGGTTTGTGGTCTTATGCCTCATACGACAGATAAAGGCATGCCATATTTGGTTTTGCCTTTTTCTTTTAATGGGTCTGTGTGGGCTTTTCAGACCATGTTTATCTATGCAAATGAGGTACGCCCCTTACGTTCCCTTAAAGATAACTCGAGCAATAGTGCCTTGATAAGGGGAATAGTAGCTATGATCCGAGATATTGATGCATATAATGCTATCCCTAAGGATGAGGTGCAGGCTTAAGTTGGTTGGAACATGACTGGATATAGTACCAGCTTGACAGAGAAGGAGAGACGAAAAAGGTCTCCCCCTATTTGGATTATACCCTACCGAGGCCATTTTTGTTTGCAAGGTAATGGTCGGAATCCAAAAGCTCAGCTAGGTAAGAGTGTGTGAGCTCAAACCTATGTCTATTCATCTCGGACTTCTCCACCGTTTGTGCCAGCTAAAGGCACATATTTTGATTGTCATGACAGAGCCTACACATGGTTGCCACCTGATTTTTCAGGAACGTGTTATGTGGTGCTTCCCCCTACATACACTACTGCTTCAGACTATCATAGAACGAGATATGGTTGAGGTGTCTTCAATTAGGAAGATACTGCAGCACACGAAGTAGGAGATTTCTTCAAGGGCTTTCGGCCCTTTTGGGGTCCTATGATCAATAGTTGGCATATTCGACAGCTTGTGCGCGTTGTTGAAGCTACTATTAATTAGACAGCAGGTGCTCTTAGTAATGTTACAGCTGAGCTTCAAGCGGACCGCCTTATGACTTTGCAGAACCTTATGGTATTAGACATCATACTTGCAGATCGAGGAGGAGAATGTAAATTGATTGGATCCAGTTGCTGTGTCAACATACCAGATAATGCCCCTACAGTGTACCAAGCCATCTCTAGGTTGTATAAAATCTCTAAGTCTATCCATGTAGACGAAGGAGACTGGTCATTGACGGGATGGTTTCGGGGACTGCTGTCCTAATGGGGATGGAAGACTCTGACATTCCTTGGTATGGTTTTAACCATCCTTTTCTCTTGTTGTCTTTGCATCCAGTGTGTTCCCACCATTTGTAGTCTTTGTGCTACTATGTGTGTTTGGAGACCTGTCCCGAGAGAAATAGAAAATAATAAGATGATGCTACAACAACACCTTGATGACCTAATGAATATCGATATAGACCTAGATTCAGATTAACATGAGTGTTAGGTTATTGCCTACGTAATGGCAAAAGGAGGGTCGGAGGTTCTGTAATTCTCGAGTCTGACTCCATTTTGTTCTGTGCCACCATTTTGTGTTGCCCTCACGTAGGCCTGTGAAAGTAGCCTGGCAAACAAAGTGGCCTGGCCTTCTTAGTTCATGAATACATTTACGAGGTTTCTTTTTGACTCTGAAATGAACTGTAAGAAACTGACCTCTTCACCTGAAACTGACCTCGCAAAGCCAATTTCCCTGATCGATCTTTGTCTGAGATTGCCAATCAATGTTCAGGACATCATTAACTTTTAGTTTCCTTGCACATGCCTTATCTTGTTCAGCATCTGTTACTGTTTCTTTTTTATGTTTCTTCATTACATGGGTTATGCTTTCAATTATAGGTTTGTCCGGCTTGTGGAGATTGAATTTGGGACATTCCTAATAATTAACTTTTGGGTTGGGATACTGTAAATTGAGTTTTTGTTATGTGATACTTTGTTTGAAAATGTACCTTATTGGCTAGAATTTTGTGCAGTGGGTGTACATTTATAATGTGAATATTGGGTATAAAAGGAGACGTCTCACCTTAGTAAAATGAGCAGTCTCCTGAGGATTTACACTGTGATGTATTTCTAGGATCACTGTTACTAGCTGCAGCTAATAAACTTGGTCTCTGATGCCATCCAGAAGTATTCCGTGTCTCTGTATACCAAGACAGGTGTACTCGAAGATCTTAGGCGTGCCCCTGACGCCGCTGGGTTAAACCCCGGTTCTTCAGTTGATGTGCCCCCACTGGCTGCCTGCCGCCCCGCTGCCTCCCCATGCAGGCTATCTTCCTGGATTTTGCCTCGCCTCTTCATCGACTTTGGGGACCCAAGTGAACTTCTTCCAATTTTGGGGGCGCGGGAGCCACGACCGGCTGATGGTCTTCGGCGTTGATCCAGTGGACCCGAGCCCACACGCCTCCTCTCCCTTCATGACTTTGATTTTCTTTAACTATTTCCCCTCCCCAGACTTCTCCTGGCACTTTAGGTTACACTCACTGGGTTACTCTCATGGACTTCTTTACTTTTTTCTTTTGTCCTGGCTGCCATTTTGCTGCTGCCCTCGGACGCTTTTTTCTGCTGACCCTGGCCCGCCATCTTGTCCGTTCCCTCGTTCTTTACCCTTCTCTCTCGTTTCCCCCTTGACGATCCTTAAATGTTTCTGATTTACCTTTTCTCCATACCCTTGTATCCCTCCCACCCTCTCTACTCCCACCCAAATCTACTATTTGTATATATATGTTTATTGAGATAACTCTAATCACTAGTATATGTTGCAACCATTGTACTGTCTACCATTCCTATGTGACTCTTAGGGGCCTATTAGGATGACGGGCGGACTTTGTCCGCCCGTCATCCTAGCGGGGAATGGGACCGCCCGCCATAAGGGCGGGGGTCCCGGGGGTGGCATTAGGATGTGCCCGCCACTGTGGCGGGCACATCCTGCATTTCTAGCATTGTGGCGGGCGGAGCGCTCAGCACCTCCCGCCACAATGCTAGAAATGCATGTCAGCATTTGCATATACAAAGCGGCAGGCACCGCGCGGTGCCTGCCGCTTTGTATATGCAAATGAAGGGGGGTACCATAGGTACACCCCCATGTGCACCCCCCACCTGTACTTCACTCTGGGGGCCCTCTGTGGGCCCCCCCAGAGTGAACACCGCATGCCTTTCCGTGGCGGCATTGCCGCCACTGAAAGGCATTGATACCAGAGCCTTGTAATATGGCGGGCGGTGTCTAACAGGCACCGCCACCATGTTACTGGTTTTCCGCCCTGGCCGCAAGGCGACCGGGGCGGAAAACATGCGGGCGGTGTTTGTCACCGCTGCGGTCCCCTCCGCCATCGTAATATGGCGGGGGGGAATGCAGGGAAGGATGGCGGGCGGATTGCCTCCGCCAGGGTGGCGGTGGCCACCGCTACCCTGGCGGAGGCAATCCGCCCGCCATCCTAATGGGCCCCTTAGAGTTTATCCATTTGTATCGCTTCCTTGAGTGACTCTCTTCCTTGTGTGACTTTACAACTTGTACATTTGCAATTTTTCCTGTTTGTATCTTTTGTGTAACGCACGTAATCCTAAGTCCTTATGTATTGAAACTGGTTCTTATGTAAAGCGCTTGGACACCTTCGGGTAAAGTTCGCGATATATAAAATCACATTAAATAAATGAAAATGCAACCAACCAT
Source organism: Lissotriton vulgaris (assembly GCF_964263255.1). Taxonomy (NCBI): domain Eukaryota; kingdom Metazoa; phylum Chordata; class Amphibia; order Caudata; family Salamandridae; genus Lissotriton; species Lissotriton vulgaris. The sequence goes on along the minus strand of NC_141695.1, from coordinate 1,182,314,960 downwards.
TTTTTTTCTATGCAGTTAGAGTCGCAGTCCCATCGTGATGCTCAGTATGGTCCCTTGTGTAGCGTCGTAGCAGAATGCAACTTTGCATGCACTCACAAACCCAGTCAGAGATTCACACATACAGTCACAGATCCATTCAGACAGACACACACTCACTCAGAGAGTCACTCTTATTCTCACATACCCATTAACAGACCGTCTGAGACACTCAGGCAGCTACTCACAGACCTACTCAGACACTGATGCAGTCTCTCACAGACCCACTCAGAGAATCATATGCCCACACACTGACCCACTGAGACACTCATACACCCACTCACTCACCCCCTTAGACACTCATGCACCTACTCACAGACTCACTTAGTGACTCCCGCTCCAACTCGCAGAACTGCACAGACACTCACCCACCCACTCACAGACTCCCTTAGACACTTACGCACCCACTTACAGACACAATCATAATCTCACATACGTACTCACAGACCCACTCAGATACTCACAGATTCACTCAAGCACTCAGGCACCCACTTACAGACCCACTCAGAGACTCACGCACCCACTTAGAGACCCATACAGACAGTCAGACATCTTCTCACATACTCACTCTGATGCTCACACACCCACTTACAGACCCACTCAGACATTCATGCACCCAATCACAAACCTACTCAGAGACACATGCACCCACTCACAGACTCAGTTAGACACTGACACACCCACTTACAAACCCACTCAGACATTCATGCATCCACTCACAGTCTGATTAAGAGATTCATGTACCCAATCACAGACCCAGTCATATTATTTTGCAGTCACTTACAGACCCACTCATAAATTAACACATTCACTCAAAGACCTACTCAGAGACTCATACACCTACTCACAGACCTACTCAGGCACTCATGCACCCACTCACAGACCCACTCAGATACTCATGCACCATTCACAGACTAACTCAGAGACTCTTGCACTCACTCACAGACCAACTCCTATTCTTATGTACCCACTCACAGACCCATTCATACACTCATGTACCAGTCAGAGACCCACTCTGTGACTCACACACCCACTCACTGACCCACTCAGACACTGATGCACCCAGTCACAGACCTACTCAGAGACTCAAGCACCAACTCACAGACTCACTCAGATACTCATGTTCCTAGTCACAAACCAATTCAGACATTCATGTACCCACTCATGGACCCCACTCAGACACTTATACACTGACTGACACACCCACTCAGAGTCATACACACAGTCACAGTTTCACTCAAAGACTTATGCACCAAATCATGCATCCTCTCAGACACTGACACAACGAATGTCTGAGCTCTACTGAGACATTCATGAACCTATTCACATACCCACTCAGAAAGTGACTTATGCACTCACAAACCCACTGAGAGACTTATGCACCCACTTACAAACACACATTTTGCCACTCACAAAACTACTCACAGAGCCATTGTCACATGCATAGAGTGAAACTCTAAGTTGTAAATCTTAAATGTGCTCTTGTTCATGGAATGTGTGCTTTTGGTTTGGGGATCCATGATGGATTCGCGTTCCCCCTAATTTTGTTTAAAAAAAAAAAACGATTTAAAATGAAATTAATTAGTGTTTGGTAAAAGGGTAGCTCTTAGAAAAACCTTTGGGTTTATTGTATGTAGATGATAACTACACATAAAACAGGATGCAGTCTTTAAAATTGTTAAAGAATATTCTGTTGCCTTTCTTGCAAAAATGTACTCCATCTCTCCTATATATGCTCCATGTCTAAGGGCAAATTGTGGTTGTAAATGGACCCCTTTTTGCGGTCGCTAAGGAATGCAGAAACAGTTTTATTGCTATGTTTCCTGGCTTTGTCTATTTGTGGACAGAATTTGTCTCACCATTTCCATTTCTACCTTTGGCAAATGTTAGAGTACACAAATGCAGTCTGAGGGAAAACGGCCATTAATTTGCCAAAAGTATCCTTCATTGCAATTTTCAATTCTAACCCAGTAGGAGCGCCTAGGTCATTGTCACCATAGTGTACAATTAAGAGGTCTGGATGTTGGCAATCTATAATGCTCTCAGCCAATAGCAGCAATTGCTGTCACTTTAACCCTCTCTGGCCATTCCAAGTAAGGTCCATATTAGGTAAACTCAAGAACCTGTCAATGCTACTCCTTGTAGCACACTCTGTCCCAAAAGCATAGCTGTGACCCACAGTCCACACTCTAACCATTTTGAAGTAAGGAGCAGTAGCACACATGAAAAGGCTGGAGCTGAATGTGACAGTTGATAGAATGAAAGGCAGGCAAAATGGAGGAGTGGACATGGTTTAAGAAAAGAATATACTTGATTGGGCAGTGTAAATAATTTGGTAGCTAAAAATAGGTAGTGATTACATAGGTAAAGTAAGTAGATATGTGACTGTCTCTGGATAAATATAAGAGGAGGTACGCTATTGTGGATATGCTTACATTTTCAAGCAGTCAACCACACCTGCTATGATTGAACTTGAAGCTGGTATGCTCATGTTGAAAAGCGCTTTAAACATTTGACTTACTGGTACAGTAGAGTGTTTCAAAGAAGGTTGCTATGGCAACTGAGGTAAAGTAGAGGGGGAAGGGTTGTAAATACACTGTAGTTTGAAACCACAAAGCAGAGCCCTTCAGCGATAGTATATATTGTGAAATACACATTTTCTAATTCAGTACTATCTTAGGATCCCAAATGTAATTGGAAAATAATATCACTATTATTGTAAATGCTTTAACAAACTCCTGTATGAATTTGGGATTACCAGATACCAGATTGGGCTTCTTATCAGGAGACTATTGAAGGGTTGAAAAAAACTGACCAATGAAATATGGAAAACACCAGAAAAAAAACAAAGGGGAAATTTTGATTTTATGACTACATCAGTATCACTGGAAAAAGGGAGGGAAAATTTGTAATTCCCCTTTTTGAAATTTGAAGCGAAAGTGTGTTACAAATTGAGGATTTACAAAACGAATTCACAGGCATGTTAATAATAGGGACATTGATAATTGATAATGTGTGTGCGTGTGTGTATATATATATATATATATATATATATATATATATATATATATATATATATATATATATATATATATTACCTACTGGCGGTCGCCAGTAGGTATATATAGTTAGGATTTTTTCTCTATGGGATTTTTGAAAATTCTATGTCTAATAACTTTGGCGTTTGTGGACGGAATTGGCTGAAATTTTCAGGAAAATGGAACATTTTGTTTCTGAGCAGCCCCTGACAATTTGGGGGGGTTTCATCAAGGGAGGGCCGAGAAAAAAGGGGGGTCCCAAAACGCGTTTTTCCCATGTTAATTTCCATAGGGCGGTTGGCCTCACTTTTAGCTCGAACGGCTGAATGGATTTGCACGAAACTTGGCAAAATTGTAGGGACTGTTAGCCCGATGTGCCTTTGCTAGGTCTCAATATATGTGCTCCAGTGGATTTTGAGTAATTTAGGTTCAAAAAAAGATATATATCTGGGCGGAGCCTAACCACACATCTGATCTGATTGGCTGTCAGCACTTCATCCAAGAAGTGTTGGCAGCCATCTTGGGACCAATATACATGATAGCACCTCATTAAAAAGCATTGTAGTTAATAGAGGGTTTTAGGACTTTAGTTACATTATAAATCATTTGTTGATTGTACCATACTCGTTTTAGGAATTGTGGTGGGTTCTAAGGTGATTTTACCATGTGAAAAAACCTTCTGCTGTGATATCATGAATATTGTTTGAAAGAAAACTAATATCTCATGATTTTCCCACAGTGGTTTGGAAGGGGATCTATAAGCTAAACTGAAAGCATATTTTCTGTAAATTCACATTATCTTTCTCAGTCATGTGAAAATGAAGTCTGACATTCTCAGTAAAACATGTACATCCAACAAGGACAGAGACTGTCAGTTGATTCCTTTGTGCTCTACTGCAGCCTCCTAAAGTGTTCTAAAGAACAACTAGAGCGCTAACAGTCCTACGTATTACAAAGGTATAGCACACCTGGAGCCATCGTGATGGGAATAAAGTGGTAACTCTTAAAACATTTAATTTAAAAAGGAACAAAATGAGGGGGTATATTATGCAATAGAAGGTATTATTAGTGCTGCAGAAAGAAAAATTAGGGCACATTTTGAGTGACTTTTCAAATCCTCTTCTATTTCATTAAAAAATTCTGACATGCAGTCTCCCAAAATGGCCACCAGAGACAAAAGAGCCCAAATGTAGCCCAAATATCACCCAGATGTAGCCCAAGTATAGCCCAATGACAGAATGTCCCAGAGTGTTCTAAAGAACAACTAGAGCGCTAACAGTCCTACTTATTACAAAGGTATGGCACACCTGAAGCCATCTTGATTGGAATAAAGTGGTAACTCTTAAAACATTTAATTTAAAAAGGAACAAAATGAGGGGGTATATTTTGCCATATGAATTATGATTAGTGCTGCAGAAAGAAAAATTAGGGCACATTTTGAGTGACTTCTCAAACCCTCTTCAATTTCATTAAAAAATTCTGACATACAGTCTCCCAAGATGGCCACCAGAGACAAAAGAGCCTAAATGTAGCCCAAATATCACCCAGATGTACCCCAAGTATAGCCCAATGACAGAATGTCCCAGAGTGTTCTAAAGAACAACTAGAGCGCTAACAGTCTTACTTATGACAAAAGTATGGCACACCAGAAGCCATCTTGATTGGAATGAAGTGGTAAGTCTGAAAACACTCAATTTAAAAAGGAACAACATGAGGGGGTTAATTTTGCCATAGAAAGTATGATTAGTGCTTCAGAAAGAAAAATTAGGGATAATTTTGAGTGACTTCTCAAATCCTCTTCTATTTCGTTAAAAAAATTCTGACATGCAGACTGAAACATGCACTTTGAATACCAGCAGCAGACGTCCCTGGTGAGCAGTAGCTTTACTACAGTGATCTAATGTGCAACTAGAGTGCTAACATTCAGAATTTATGGCAAATGTGTGACACATCTGAATGCCTTCTTGATGGAACCAAAGTAAACAAGCATTGAAAATGCAATAGATCTCGCCCTCGTTTAAGTTAAAGCCATTCTGTTTGTAATGAGGTGGCTTTTTAGCTTTGCTTTTATTAGTGTTTTTTCAACTTTCATGCAAATAACATGCATCTGTATGCATATAAGTATATGTATGCATGCATTTATGTTTGTATTTATATAGATATACAGATGATATATGTTTATATATGTATGTATATATATATATTCACTGAAAAAACCATATGTTATAGACCATATATAGTTAGGAATTAGCATTTACAAAACCTTGAAAATTCACTGAAAAAACCATAGGTTATAGACCATATATAGTTAGGAATTAGCATTTACAAAACCTTGAAAATTCACTGAAAAAACCATAGGTTATAGACCATATATAGTTAGGAATTCGATTTACAAAATCTTATTTTACTCACACAAAACCATTGAAATTCCATATATAGTTAGTTGCACTAACTATATATCGCGCACCCGCAATCCACTGCTGATGATGTCACATATTACATAATTCATGACATGGTCAGTGACATCACTGATGACATCACTGATGACATCTCAAATGACATCACTGATGACATCACTGATGACAACATCCAGTGACTGTATGTTTCTGTAAAGTTAAAATATGTCTTACATATTGAAGAATGAGTGGATGTATAAGTGTCTGGATGAAGGATTTAGTAGGTGCATGACTGACTGTATGAGTGAGTGATTAAATGTGTCTCACTGAGTGCATGGGTTAGTGACTAAACTGTCTTAATTTGTGCATCATTATGTCTGTTGTTCTGTAAACTGTTGCATGTGTTGATAAGTAGCTATATGAGTAACTATATGGGTTATTGATTGGTTGCCCAAGTATTTGTATGGGAGACTGAGTGTGTGTGTGGGTGGCTGGGAGGTGTATGACTCTGTGCATAGATGTGTGAGCAGTTGATTCACTAGATGTATGGTTTCAAAAGTGCATGTGGAAACAGCTGTATGGGCGGTTGACTGTGTGCATGAGTGTATTGGTGAGTGAATGGATATCTCAGTGCTACATGTCAAAGTAAGTACATATGTAAAACACAGTACATGTGAGAGTTGACATATATAAATAACTGTGCATAAGAGCCAGTGAATGTGTGAGTGGCTGTATGGATCATTGTGAACTTGTATCAGGGATTGTATAAGAGAGTAAATATGTGTTAGTATATGTTTGAATAAGTAAAGTTTGTATAACTGTATAGTTGAGGAAATGGAGGTGTGATTGATTCTTTGCATGACTGACTAGGTGTGTGAGTAACTCCATGGATGAGTGACAGTCTGTGAGTGTCTGTTTACACGGATTGTATCTAAGGTTATATTAGAGTCTGAAGAGGTTCATCGTATTATCACATGAATGATATCATCAGTGATGTGATCAGTAATGTCAAATGAGATGTCATCAGTGATGTCATCAGTGATGTCATTTGAGATGTCATCAGTGATGTCATTTGAGATGTCATCAGTGATGTCATCAGTGATGTCACTGACCATGTCATGAATGATGTAATATGTGACATCATCAGCAGTGGATTGCGGGTGCGCGATATATAGTTAGTGCAACTAACTATATATGGAATTTCAATGGTTTTGTGTGAGTAAAATAAGGTTTTGTAAATGCGAATTCCTAACTATATATGGTCTATAACCTATGGTTTTTTCAGTGAATATATATATATATATATATATATATATATATATATATATATATATATATATATATATATATATATATCCATACTAATATAATAAAGAGAGAGCCCAAACCTTTGAGGCGGGTAATCTCACGAACCACAGCACCAATCACAACACCCAATACAGCGTTGGAAAGGGCAGTTGCAGCAGAAGGACATAGGCTATGCGGACGCCCACCATATACATTTAAAAGGTAAAAGAACCGTGCCAGGAAAGTAGTCCCTTGTGGGCATGTCTGCATTGTGCTGTCGGCGTGTGCTGGGGGCGTGGCAAACGCTGGGGGCGAGTGGTACCTTCCGCCCTTCATGCCATGTCTCATATTGTGTGCTAATCCCACCCTGCTCCCTTTAAATTCCCCTGCACCCCAAAACCCAATTCTAGCCCTGAACCATATAAACACCCCTGTACCTCAAAACCCAAACCTACCCTTGAACCCTAAAAATACCCCTGTACCCTAAAACCCAAACCTACTCCTAAACCCTAAAAATACCCCTGTACCCCAAAACCCAAACCTAGCCCTGAACCCTAAAAATAACCCTGTACCCCAAAACCCAAACCTACCCCTGAACCCTAAAATACCCCTGTACCCCAAAACCTAAACCTAGCCCTGAACCCTAGAAAAATACCCCTGTACCCCAAAGCCCAAACCTAGCCCTGAACCCTTAAAATACCCCTGTCCCCCAAAACCCAAACCTACCCCATAATCCTAAAAATATCCTATACCCCAAAACCCAAACCTAGCCCTGAACCCAAAAAATACCCCTGTACCCCAAAACCCATACCTATCCCTAAACCCTAAAACTACCCCTGTAACCCATAACCCAAAACTATATCTGAACCCTTAAAATACCCAAACACCCCAAAACATATACCTCAGTACCCCAAAACATATACCCCTATACCCATACTTACCTTATCCAAACATTAAAAAAAACATGCTTTTAGCATGCATGCATTTACAACGAATTTTGTTGTAAATGTATGCGCGGTAAAAGCATATCAAATGTAATGCCATGAGTTATAATGGCACTGCGGAGTCATGGTACTATCGTAATGAAAGTATGCGGAGTGATGGTATGCGGAAAGAAAGTTGCGGAATAATGGGTGTTTACCCTCCCCCGGTAAGTACATTGGTGGCACGGCGGCCCACATCTCTAGCAACGTACTCATATTTTTCACCACCCATTTGAAAAATGCACAGGTCTCTCTCATTGATGGCCAGCACCGACATTCACTTTTAGACACACCTCCCGCCACAAGTTCTAGAATTGTGAACTTTAGAGCTGGGGAGCTACGTTCGAATCTCGGCATCAGCTCAACATCCTGTGATTCCAGGCAAATTACTTTGTCTCCCTGTGTCTACCACAAATGAATGTGTTCTTCTGTAATGTAAATTGTGATCATGCCATGTTGTGGAGTTCGCGCTATATAATATTGCAAGGAAAAATAAAGTAGGAAAACTCGAGTTCACACACTACTGAACGTGCACTGCTGATGCACTGTGAATCGGAGCATTTCACAGGCCTGTCCCAGATAAGAAATGCTATCAAAACGAAATCCTACAAAATAATATACTACTGGCCGGCAGCAATTTATACCCGGACAACGTCGGGATGGGCTGCTACTATATATATATATATCTTACACCAGCCCCCACAAAGAAGAGCAAATGCAGGCACTCCCGGTAAGCAATATATTCATTATTCTTTATTCATTCAGTCATGGACACAATGTCCGTCAAGACGCGTTTCGCCTGTACAGAGCCTTGGTCAAATATATATATTCAACAACAAAAGTTTGCTCTTACCCAAGCCTCGGTGTTCACGCGGCGGGGTGGCGAGTCCCAACAAATTCAATCCAACGATGTTTATAACATCCAAGAAACAGCATGACGCGGACTCCTAATGTTGGCAAAGCATAAATTTCATGGTGGCACTCCGAGCCAATGCTCATTGCTCAAAAATAACTTTGTTGCAGTGAAAGAGCAATTTAAATAAAACAAACATGTGGCCCTTTAATAATAGACACAGCAAACAGACTTCCTATTAACATCGAGTTAGTCTTTTGTCACTCGGTAAATTTTCATAATTCAGTTAAACACACTGAGAATTGTGCTGCAAATAAACATTTGGGTACACAAGCGTATTTTATGTACCAGTCTTGGGTCACCAAGTTATCCAGACAATGCATACTATTGCGTGAATTGATAACATTTTGGACAAAGTTTATTGGGAAATAATTACAGCAGCAAGACAACAAAGGTTTTTGGGTGAATAGCAAGGGAGATCCTTTGTTAAAATTAAGGCAGATTTTTTTCTGGAACAGGGGTTCCTTGAATATGGTGAGTCAGTTGGATCACCATGCCCACTGGGACGTCTCATTATCCTAGGCTTGACTAACCGATATTAATGGGGTCTGTTATATCACTGTAGTTTATGGAAGAGTGCTTGGGGGCTTCCATGTGACAATGAGATCCCCGATACCCTTTTGAAGAGGAACTCGCATTTACAAACTAAACCTTTGTTGTCTTGCTGTTGTCTATCATTGAAAGGTTACATGTTTGTTTTATTTAAATTGTTCTTTTACTGCAACAAAGTTACTTGTGAGCAAGGAGCGTTGGCTCCGAAACGCATAGAGTTGTTGTGTCGCCATTAATTGGACACTTTGCAAACATTGGGAGTCCGCGGCATGCTGTTTCTTGGATGATATAAAGAGCTTTGGATTGAATTCTTTGGGACTTGCCACCCTGCCGCGTGAGCACCATCGTATAAGGTTTGGGTTAGAGTGAACTTTTGTAGTTGGAGTATTTATAAACATATCCTTGCCTTCCGGTAGGCCTCTTTGGTAAGTTTTCATTCAATTGCATGTTGGGACTCGTTGTTTCAGAAAGTCGATTATTACCCCCTCAGTGGGTGTGTTACCAAACTTGCAATTCTTGTTAATTTGTTCTCTCCAGGTTACGTGCCATGATGAAATAGTGCGGACCTGCATGAATTGGCTCCACTCGATTCCGAGCCAAAGCGGACCCAAAATGTCTTTCCTGTGGTGGTGTAGTCCTGAACGGCTGGGCCACCATAATATCTCACCTCCGTGTTTGCCCCAAAACAAAAGATGCACTACTCTGCAGGTTACTATATTCTTTTATTTTCTCAGGAGATCTGGCATTTCACTTTGAAAATAGCTTTTGTCCCAGTCTAACAAGTTTTGGACCCTCTCAGATCTTTGATCACTGGCTTAGTTTGGCTTCAAGACTCTTTTTTCCGGTCCTCCTATTTACATGCTAATTATTATTATTGCCTTCTGGTAGGCCTCGTTGGTAAGTTTTGATGATACTGCATGTTGGGACTTGTAGATTTGGAAAGTCAATTATTCCCCCTCAGTAGGTGTGTTTTGCCAAACGTATAATTCTTGTACAGTTTAAAACCCTCCAGTGGGCCTCTCAAGGTTACGTGCCAGAATTAATATAGTGCTGACCTGCTGTTCTGCATAAATTGGCTCCGCTCAATTCCAAGCCAAAGCAGACCCACAACTTCATGAAGTTATGCAGCACGCATAGAAGTAGCAAATTGCCATTATTGATTGTTTATGTGCAGCAGGAAGGTGTCCCTTGTTTATGTGCAGGAAGGTGTCCCTTGTTTATGTGCAGGAAGGGACATCTTCCTGCACTTAAACATTCATTCATTGCAATGCAGGAACCCTTGCACTATGGTGCAAGGGTGTCTGTGTTGTCGCTCGGCAGCTAATTTTAGGGCGAGCACTAGGGAAAAAAACGGGTGTGCTGTATTGTTGTAAATTCAACAGATCCCTGCGTTTTAGAAATGGCGGAGTGCAGCGCTCCATGATTTGCCGCAGCTCCACTCTCCGCCATTTCCTTATAAATATGCTCCTTTGTTTTTTCCTCTTTCTTCACACTTACCCTCCTTTGGGGCCCGATAAAATGATTGTTTTGTTTAACGGACATGAACTGTTGGAGAACAATAACTTTTATTTTTATTTATTGCATTACTCTTACCTGTTGTGAATAAAAGAAATAAAAAAGGCCATGAGAAAGTGTTCATTACATTATGCTTGTGCATATTACTTGTGTGTATTGCTATTTGATGATGAATAGGTAATTACATCCACTTTCTAGGCTCCATCATTGACTACAGTTAGCATCACCATCTGCTGTTGACCATATACTAGCAGATTCAACTTCCGGTAGCTAGGAATATTCAGCTGTAATTGTACACAGGATGCTAATTCAGAAAAGCTTTTATGAGTATAGGATGGGAATACGGACAGAATCACTAGGAGAATTCATTCACACACTCGTGCCTTTGTAAATCAGTCCCAAAACTTCCAACTCCATGTTAGTAAAAGTACAAAGAGGCACAATCCTTTCTGTTTACACTCATTTTATATCACTTATTTCTGAACCGCCCTAATTTTATCCTATTTTAGATGTTTTGGAGATACTTCGCAAAGACATGTAAAAGAGTATAGGAGTGCAGTTTTATGTTCTCTAAAATACCTTTGTGAATAGACCCCAATGTTTTGTACTTTGCTTACAAATTGACTTAATTTCTACAGTGTTACATAAACAATTGTATTCTCAACTTTGTAGAAAATGTCCCTAAACAAGTTGTTGTGAACAGATGATCCAACCAAGAATAGATAAGTCAGCCCTGCCTATGCACATATTTTGAACTTTTCTATTCTGGTTCATTTTTTTGATATAAGATCCGATTTAGTAATAATGCGAAGGCAAGATGATAGAAGTGATTCGAGACAACTGTTGCTAAGATGTGTCTGCATGCTAAAGGTAACAGGCTTGAACCCACTCAGGTTGACTTTCGCTTTCTTCTTTCTGTGGTATATAACAGAAGTGTCCCTGATAGTGATGCATTTACAAGCATAGGGAATTCTCAGTGTAGTGCTATTAAAAGCAGCACTAACCATTGTAAAGTCTTACCTACCAGATTTTACAAACTCTAGTTGTGAAAGACCTTGGAGAAGTGTGGCTCAATGATTAGAGCGGCAGACCCTGATGCAGAGGTCTAGCCCGGGACCAGGGTTCAATGCCTCGGCGGCTCTTGGGCTCAAAAATTCCACGGACCTGATAAATCTCGCCTCGGTGCCTATTCCAATCATGGAGTCCCACTCTGCAACTCTGGGCAATAGCTTGCTTAATCTCCACAACGGCCCCCACAACGCTACGGATGCCTGGCCTCCTCCTTGGGGTGCCCAGGAGTGGACGCCTCACAGGGAAAGCCAGGATGGGTTCCACAGCGGTATTCGTACAAGCGCCTTGAGACCCTTGCGGGTGAGTAGTGCGCTATTCATTGGTTGGTTTTATTGTCGCTTTCATTTACTTGGTTCTTATTAGATGGCTTGCCTTCTTCCTTTGCTTTTATCCCTCCACGAGAGTGCATATATTTGCATGTGCTGCTTTAACCCTCAAATACTGCCTGCTCTCTCCAACAGGTCCTGTTGCTTCCCACCCAATCCAGCTTGTCTGGAATACTCACTGGGATATGTTTGCTGCGATGAAGAGTAGCCTTTGAGTGTTGTTTTTGTTTTATGTATTGCATTCCACATATTCTGGAAAGAGGCGATCACTCGGTCCCCCCGAACGTATGGTAGGGGGCCCGGATCCCCCCGGAAAACCATTTTGGGCGGGGGGCGTGTCACGGCTGGTATGCCCGAAGCGGCGTAGCCGGGGCGCGCCTTTTACCGCCCAAGAGGGGTTGTCCTAGACACCTACACCGTTGGCCACGCCCCGTAGGCGTACCGGAGGAGGGTACACGCCCTCCCGAAGAGGAATAAAGAGAGCAGAAATCCGAAGAAGCATCCTCTTGTTCCTGTGCTTGGAAGCTGCACCCACTCGTTGCACGTGAGCCCTCGACGGAACAAGGAGCAATTTTTGAGAACTTGTAATTTTTGTGTTTCTCTTTGAGGACTTCGAGCCTTAGGGTCCAGGACCGTGTTGAGCAACAGGGATCGAATATCCGTTAAACAATGCCTGGCAAGAAGGCGGGAAAGAAGTCTGGGACTGATCAGATGCTTCGCATGCTGATAAAAGATATGGCGAGTATGAAGAAGCAGATGGCGGCAATGAACAATACGGGTAAACCGGAGAAGGTTATAGGCCCGGCATTGCCGGGAGTTGTCCCCGCGGGGAGGGGTAAAAGGGTCAGTAATAGGACGGCAGGGGAGGAGGTCCCGGTTCCCGAGTTACCCCCGGCAAGCCCGGTCATTCCAGTCGAGGCCCCGGTACCGATTCCAGACGCGGGTCAACCGATTCCGGTTGTTGTTACGCCCGCCAGCGAGGAGGACATGCCTCCTGAATTAGCCACCCACTTAGCCGCATGGCTTGGCAGAAAGACAGGGGGTGCTACGGCACCGGGAGACACGGCCGAAGAGGCCAAGTTACTAATGCAGCAGTTGCGGCAGTCACGAGATGCCGCGAAGGCGAATCTCCCTCTTGTCCCCCCACAGGTGACCTCGGAAGGACCGGCAGCTGGTGTCGAAAAAAACGGCGGGAACAGCAATGGAGCCGGGTAAGCAAGCATTGCCAATGGCAAGGGAGGGGTCTTTGCCCTCAAGACGGGAGAAGGTGGTCCAGCATATACCGTTGGCCACGAAAGAATTGATATGGGCTGATAAGTACGTGAATATGTTTTCCCTGCTAACTGACCATCGCGAGATGGAGTATGTTAAGACACAGAAGGATTTGTGGCACCCGAGTGTATGGCGAGCAAAAATGGCGGGATTCAGGGTTGATGAGACAATCTCAAATTGGGCCAAGGCCTTTGCGATGTTTTCTGCAATTATTGGGGAACGTAAGCCCGAGGTTTTGACCGAATTGTCTTGCTATCAGGCACGAATAATGGATTTTTATGAAACGTATGAGGGCGATGAATGGATGGGTTACGATATGAAATTTCGTAAGGCCAAGGAGTACGATTCATCTCTGACGTGGGATTGTCTCGACTCGATCTCTTGGCAGAAGCAGCTCCTCCCGGGTCGCGACGAAGTCGTCCTCGCTTGGCAGGAATGGGTCGGGGCCTTCCCGCCAGCAGCCTGTGGCGCCCTTTCGAGCGGGCCCCGCTGGCGACCAACAACCACGGAATAGTGGGAATGGGGGTAGGAAAGGTGTCTGTTGGAATTTTAACAGGGGCAAGTGCACAAGGCCACAAGGGACATGTAAGTTCAGACATGAGTTTGCAGGTTGCGGAAATTCTTCACACCCCGAGAGTTCGTGCAGAGCCAAGAATGGTGATACGGGGGGTAGAGGAGGGGCCAAACAGGTCTGAGGGGGACCATTGTGTACCGCTACCTACCCCCGTGGATATCATGGCAATGATCCCCTGGCTAAACGAATACCCTGATCATGTCTCCGCTGGGGTGTTGAGGAACGGCTTCTTATATGGTTTCCACATCCCGGCGGGGGATTTTCGTGGGAAATCACTTTGTAGAAGCCAACTGTCGGCTCAGCATAATCCAGCGGTGGTTGAGAGGAAGATTGCAAAGGAGGTTGCCCTTGGCCGGGTTGCTGGCCCATATAGGCACCCGCCAGTAACTAATTTCATCTGTTCCCTGTTGGGAGTAGTTCCCAAGAAGGACCCGGGGGAATTTAGGCTGATCCATAACTTGTCAGCTCCGAGGGGTCTTTCGGTGAACGATGCGATTGACCCGGGAGTTTGTTCGGTGCGGTACGCATCCTTCGATGATGCCGTCGCCATGTTGAATCGCCTGGGGCCCGGAGCACTGATGGCGAAGTCAGGTATCGAGTCAGCGTTCCGGTTGCTCCCGGTACACCCACGTGATCAGCGTCTGTTAGGCTTTGTGTTCCAAGGAAGTTACTACATGGATAGATGTATGCCAATGGGTTGCTCCATCTCTTGTGCTTATTTTGAGAAATTCAGTTGTTTTCTGCAATGGGCGTTCACCAAAGCCACTGGCCATACCCGGGTTATGCATTACCTAGATGATTTTTTGTTCTTGGGGGCAGCCGGCGACACACAATGTGCGCAGGCGTTACAGGAATTTTGCACTCTCATGAAGGGGTTCGGGGTGCCATTGGCACCAGGTAAGACGGTTGGACCATCTACTTCACTCGAGTTTCTTGGAATTGAGCTCGATTCTGTGGAGGGATGTTTCCGTTTGCCGGTGGGGAAGGTAGCGAAGTTCAGGGCTTCCCTGGAACTGTGCATTAGCAAAGAGAAAGTTACTCTCCATCAGTTACAACAAGCAGTGGGCCAGCTTAACTTTGCCCTAAGGGTGATACCAATGGCCCGCCCCTTTTCCCGCTCTATTGCACAAGCCATGGTTGGTCTCAAGGAAGGACACCATCGCACGAGACTGTCTGCAGAGGTTCGCCAGGACATGCGCATATGGTTGGCATTTCTGGCGGATTTCAACGGTCGAGTGGTGTGGAACAAGCCGCCAGCGTCCTCGGACGAGCTGGGTTTGTGGACCGACTCGGCAGGGAGCGTGGGATTTGGCGCCATCTTTGGTAATCGATGGTCGGCGCAAACATGGCCGACGTGGTGGCACACCAGCGGTCTCACAGGTAACATTGGGTTTCTCGAGTTGTTCCCCATTTTTGTGGCTCTGAAGGCATGGCCGGATGAGTTCCGAGATCGCTCCGTGGTGTTTTGGTCCGATAATATGACTGTAGTTGAATGTATAAATAATCAGGCAGCACGCTGCAAGTGGATATTGAGATTACTGAAGGAAATTGTACTACTTTGCATGAGACTGAACCTACAATTCAGGGCGAAGCATGTGCCAGGTGTACTGAACCAGGCGGCTGATGCACTCTCTCGTTCACACATGCAGGCTTTCAGGGGTTATCTACCTTCCGCGGACCTAGCGGCGGCACCATTTCCCGAAGCACTATGGCTACGCGGTGCCCCGGATTACAAGACCTCGTGGCAGCAAGCTTAGCCCCCAGGACAAGGAAGGCATACGAAGGAGCGTTTTGTTCCTATTGTGCATTTTTGGGTCCGACAGGAGGGGACAATTGGGGTCAGGAGGAGTATGTCCTGAAGTTTCTAGTAGCACTGCACAGGGCAGGCCGATCAGCGGCAACGGCCAATAGGCACCGGGCCGCCATTGCATTCATGGCGCAGGCGCATGGCATCAAGGACCCAACGTCTTCCTTTTTGGTAAAGAAGGCCCTTCGTGGTTGGCAACGCCTTGAGGGTCGTAGAGTAGACGAGAGGCGCCCGATTGGGTTAGAATGGTTGTCCCTGCTGATGTCGATACTCCCCACGACTTGTTCCTCCCAGTTCGAGGCAGTGCTGTTCCGGGCCGCTTTCGCATTAGCGTTCCATGGGGCTATGCGGGTGAGCGAGCTGGTTGCAAGAAATAAGAATGATGTGGAGGGGGGTCTGTGTCGGGACCACATTCTGATTAAGGGTGATTCAATGGTGGTCACAATAACCAGGTCCAAGACCGACCAGGGTGCTATGGGAGACAGTATTGTTGTCCAGCGCATGCGAGGGTCCCCCATGTGCCCGGTGAAGTGCGTTGAGGAATATTTGGCGCGAAGGGCAGATGCATGGGGGGGAAGCCTGCTGAGACACATCAACGCCACCCCATTGACGAGGTTTCAGTTTCAGAGGGTGCTAACAATGGCAATCGCAGCGGCGGGCTTGGACCCGGGCGATTTCGGGACCCATTCCTTTAGGATAGGGGCTGCTACAGAGGCTACAGCCAGGGGTCAGAGTGTTGAGAAGGTGAAACAACTGGGACGATGGTCCTCGAACTGTTATAAAAGGTATGTGCGGTTGCACATGTTGTGAAGTCAATGTTATGCACTCACGCTTCTTGTCTTCTGTTTGGTTTACAGTTTCGCGAGCATACTATGCGGGGCGGACTGTGCAGTCGACCCGGCACCTGGGGACCAGCGGTCAGAGATCACCGGCTGAGGAAAGAGTGGTGTGGGTCGTGGGCCACTCATACGTGAGGCGGGCCGGGGACGTATTCAAAGCAGGTGACGTGACTCACGCAGCTGGGGAATACGGGTACAGGGTGACCTTCCACGGAAGGGGCGGGCTCTGTATTGACCAGTTTCAATGTTTTGTCGAGGAACTGTTAGGGCGGCAGAGGTCACCGCCGTCTGTAATCATAGTACACATGGGGGGCAATGACTTGGTGACACTCGGTCGGCGAGTACTACTCGAGCGAGTTCTGTCTACTGTTAGCTGGCTGGCGAGAAGGATCCCGGGGTGCACGATAGCATGGTCCCACATGATTCCCAGGAAGGTGTGGCGGGGGGGCCTCTCAGTGGCAGCACTGAATCATTCAGTAAAAAAGGTCAACAACAAACTTGGTAGGTTGTTTCGCTCGGCGCAGTTGCACAGTATTCCGCATGGATGTATTCGGGGTGATCACATGTATCTCGATGATGGGGTCCATTTGTCCCGGGAGGGGAATGTCTTACTCATAGGAGACTTCATAGCATGGTTAAGGGGTTTGTAAAAGCATGACCTTTAGTAGGAGTTTGTGGGGGGGCCGGATAGCCGGTCAACTATCGGGCCTGTGGCGGTAAGGTCATGATCGGTGAGCAGTAATTTCAAGGTCCCTAGAGGGGGGGCGCCACCCACTATGGTGGGAGCGCCCGGGGGGAGGCGGCCATTGGCCCCTCACACGGGGAGGCAGCACCCACTAAGTATGGGTCGCCTAAGGGAAGGCGGTCATAGGCCCCTTCCAGGGGAGGAGGCGGCTGGATGCCCCTCCTACGAATTTCCCGGGGCCCGGACATCCGCGACGGCGGATGTGATAGACAGTGTGGGGTGGGAGGGGGGTCCACGCTACCTTCTTACAGACACCTCACACGTCCTCGGACGACCGTTAAGATGGCGTCGAGTTAAAATAGGGGGCCCCCGCAAAGACAAGGGAAATTGGAGTTGGCACAGAGGTACAGTCCTCTGTGCGCCCGCCCTCACATCGTGAGGGGGAGAGTTCTGGTAGTAGGGATCTGACACCGGTTGCGACCTTGCCGTTGGCCCGTAATGCTAGGATGTACAATTTTAATTTAGAAAGTATGCATTTGCAGGATGTTAGACTCGGCTAGGAAAACCTTTGTACTAGAGATTTGTTAAGGTTAGCCAAAGAACGTGTCTTCATCGAAATGTAATAAATGAAAATTGTACATGATATGAAACTGTTATTTTAATGTTTAATTTTGTTTCATATTTAAATAAATACGGCCGGGAGGGTAACTCCCTCCCGCCTTCCAAAAGTTCAGAACTGCGTCCGTCTTCCCATCCTTGGGGATTGTGTTGGGAGGGGGTGACAGGCATCCCGGCCATATGGAAAGGGGCGACCACTCGGTCCCCCCGAACGTATGGTAGGGGGCCCGGATCCCCCCGGGAAACCATTTTGGGCAGGGGGCGTGTCACGGCTGGTATGCCCGAAGCGGCGTAGCCGGGGCGTGCCTTTTCCCGCCCAAGAGGGGTTGTCCTAGACACCTACACCGTTGGCCACGCCCCGTAGGCGTACCGGAGGAGGGTACACGCCCTCCCGAAGAGGAATAAAGAGAGCAGAAATCCGAAGAAGCATCCTCTTGTTCCTGTGCTTGGAAGCTGCACCCACTTGTTGCACGTGAGCCCTCGACGGAACAAGGAGCAATTTTTGACCCACCCACCAGCCCCTTATGGCAACGTTAGTACTGCAATAAAGTGATTTGCTTTGATAACGTCTTTTTTCTCTTGGTTTAGTGGTTAATAAAATGTCAATGTTGGTACTGCAATAAAGTGATTTGCTTGATAACATCTTCTTCCTTGGTTTAGCGGATGATAACGGTCTAGTTTAATGATGTGATGAATGTATAGTAATATAGATAAATATTGCAATGTACAGTTAATTTTCTTCTTAGTTCGTAAACAAACGTCGTATTTATTTTTTGGTCGGGCGGTAAGGTCATGATCGGTGAGCCGTAATTTCAAGGTCCCTAGAGGGGGGGCGCCACCCACTATGGTGGGAGCGCCCGGGGGGAGGCGGCCATTGGCCCCTCACACGGGGAGGCGGCACCCACTAAGTATGGGTCGCCTAAGGGAAGGCGGTCATAGGCCCCTTCCAGGGGAGGAGGCGGCTGGATGCCCCTCCTACGAATTTCCCGGGGCCCGGACATCCGCGACGGCGGATGTGATAGACAGTGTGGGGTGGGAGGGGGGTCCACGCTACCTTCTTACAGACACCTCACACGTCCTCGGACGACCGTTAAGATGGCGTCGAGTTAAAATAGGGGGCCCCCGCAAAGACAAGGGAAATTGGAGTTGGCACAGAGGTACAGTCCTCTGTGCGCCCGCCCTCACATCGTGAGGGGGAGAGTTCTGGTAGTAGGGATCTGACACCGGTTGCGACCTTGCCGTTGGCCCGTAATGCTAGGATGTACAATTTTAATTTAGAAAGTATGCATTTGCAGGATGTTAGACTCGGCTAGGAAAACCTTTGTACTAGAGGTTTGTTAAGGTTAGCCAAAGAACGTGTCTTCATCGAAATGTAATAAATGAAAATTGTACATGATATGAAACTGTTATTTTAATGTTTAATTTTGTTTCATATTTTAATAAATACGGCCGGGAGGGTAACTCCCTCCCGCCTTCCAAAAGTTCAGAACTGCGTCCGTCTTCCCATCCTTGGGGATTGTGTTGGGAGGGGGTGACAGGCATCCCGGCCATACATGAAACAAATGTTGGCACACAGAGGCTTTTATAGTGCTGAGGGAAGAACCATCTGCTGCAGTCACTCAACTACCTATATGAGGCAGAAGGTGTACCTAGCATGACATTTTTACTCTACGCCCACTAATCTGCTAATTGGGCTACGGCAGTAGAGCAGGTGGCTGAATCCTGTGGAAAATAAATTAGGCTCAGGAAAGTGTGTCCCTTTTCATTCTGACACTTCCTTATTTTTTTAATCTACTTATTGTTCCCTGAGCAAAAAGTAAGCAAGCCATTTATGAAAACTGAAAATAGTACATTCAATGTCCAGTTTAGAGATATCATAAGATATGTTTATGATTTTTATCCGGTATTTTGAATTTTTTTTTCTTTTTTCAAACAAAACTTTACAGATGAACTTTGGCAAAGCCAACAGCTCCGCACTTGCATTCACGGTGAACCTATTGGGTTTCTCATTGCGTGTTTGTATTTTGCAGGTTAGAAGCAGTACAACACATTTGGATACATAGTAAACACATACAAATAATACAAGTACGTTATGTATGATTGTAATCATATTTGCATACATTTAATGGTCATGACCATTGTAGGTGACGTCAATAAAATGCACATTATGACCCTTTTTGTCAATGTATGGTTGCTTTCATCCTATTATCAGCATCCACTAGAACTGTTAAGTAACCTCAAAATTGCTCGTTCCTTCACCAAATCATACACACATCTACCTCCTAAATTAGCAATTGTCCTGTTTCCAAATAGCCAAGAATCTGAACCGATATACATAGCCAGAAGGAAGGTGTGAGATTTCGTCTTCTGCATACCAATGGCACTTCATTAGCTTCCAGTAAAGCCCAAGTCAAAGCAGAAAAAACGAATCACTGAACAGCTAGCAACATGTACCCCCAAAGCTCCCCAAAGAAACAATACTACCCAGGCAAACTGCGGCCCATGCCCATTAAAACCCTACACAAGAACACTAAATTAACTGCTGCTCAGGAGAAGGCTCAGATGTTGCAGACTTCTGACCTGACCTGTGCTTTCTTTAGGCATCCAAAATGTAACCAACCAACTCACCTTGGGAAAAAATTACTTTAAAACTTGACCTCTGAGCTTTCATTCCTTCTGAAACGGAAGCATTTTTGAACTGTTCACTCCGCAGGGCTATATTATTAATGCATAGTTCAGAAATTCACCCATTCAGCCATACATTCATTGTTCTAAGTAGCATAGCCTAATAATATTTCTGTCAGAAAAAATGTGAATACTTTGTTCTCGTCTTAAAAATGCCTTTAGAAACTTCACTTTACTTTATTAATAGGTTCATTTAAATATGCATTTTCACACAATCTTTCATCTCGTTTTCTTTCTGCACCGCAAACTTACATTTTATTCTAGTTAAAACTTGGTGGCTGCTGGAAACAATTGTATTTGGGTTCTTTTCGATCTGAGTGCCTGTAATTTGTACTGCACCATTAGGATAATTTAATAAATCTACTCTGAAAGACTGCTCATTTCTCTTTAGTGACAAAACTATTGCCATTTACTGCGTGAATTGATTAGTTTCAGCACATTATGTAAACCTTAAATAAACCTACTTTTCAGATGTGGTAATTATGTTGAGAAATGAATGTTCCACTGTACCACTCATGTTTAAAAAAATTCAGGGTACTATATACCTAATCTTGTTCCACTACTTGTTGGAAACATTTTCTTAGTGTTGGAATTATTATTTTACCACTCTCTTCCTCGTGCCGCACATATCAAGAAACTTTTAAGCCTACAGAAGTATGCACAAGTAAATTCAGCAAAACAAGCTAAGTGCAATATTGCTATGCAAACCTGCAGCAGGGCCCGGCTTTTCCAGCGAGAATCTAATGCTAATCTCTCCTCAATTTGCATGCTTTTTGTCGGTTTCTTTATACATACTTCAGGCGAGACCACCGGTGACACAAACCGAGACTCATGTTAGCAGGTGCACAGCTTTCATATAAGAAAAGTGAAAGAGGACATGAAATTGATTTAGGGCCATATGTATCATAGTTCCGTTTTGCGATTCCTAAATAGCGATTTTTAAGGAATCGCTATTTAGGAATCGCAAAATGGTATGTATGATGAAAATCGCTTTTCATTAGCGATTCCTTAAGCTTCCTTAATTGCGAATTCGCATTTTGCGAATTCGCAATTAAGGAATAATTTCCAATGCATTCCTATGGGCCAGGAGGCCCATAGGAATGATTTCCAAATAATTCTCAAATTGCGAATTCACAATTTGCTAATCACAATTTGAGAATTATTGCAAGGGTGCAGGGGTGTCTCAAGGACACCCTGCTGCACCCCTGTAAATTACATGTGTGTGCATATGGCGCACATACATGCCCAATGGGCATGTATGTGCGTCATATGCCACCCTCACAAATGCACAATTGAGCATATTTACAAGAAATCGCAAATTACCACTCCCCAACTACAAGTTGGTGGTAATTTGCGATTTCTAAACCTGAAATCGCATTTCTTAAAAGCTTCATACATAGCATTTAAGGAATCGCAAAATTGCGATTCCTTAAATGCTATGGCAAATTAAGGAATCGCAAGTATTTGCGATTCCTTAAAATGCGATTGTTTCATACATCTCAAATCATGCAAAATAGCCTTTTGCGATTCGCAAAGGCCGAAATTCGGCGAATTTCGGACTTTGCCATTCACAAAAGGCTTGATACATATGGCCCTTAAAAACATACACATTTCTAGACACTGAGATAGTCATTTGTGAATCCTTAGCACTATCATGCAAAAGAGTGACGCTGAATACATCAGAAGAGTGAGTAATAAAGCAAAATTGCAGCAAATGGCATCAGCTATTATGGTTGATTTGATTTGATTTAGGAATTTCGTAGTTCGCTCCTTCGCCCGGAGACGTCTGGGTACTAGCCCATGACAACGGAGCGAAGCCCTAATTAATTGTTAAGTAGCCACGTCCTTAGGGTTTTCCTAAAAGTCAGATGAGTTGCAGCAGATATTATACTATGAGGCAGAGTGTTCCAGTGTAAGGCAGTGCCTCTGATGAAACTACCACCTCCCCATGAAACAAACTTGTGAGAAGGGACCACTGGATTTCTGGCGGTGGTGGAACTAAGAGCCCCTCCTACGAATTTCCCGGGGCCCGGACATCCGCGACGGCGGATGTGATAGACAGTGTGGGGTGGGAGGGGGGTCCACGCTACCTTCTTACAGACACCTCACACGTCCTCGGACGACCGTTAAGATGGCGTCGAGTTAAAATAGGGGGCCCCCGCAAAGACAAGGGAAATTGGAGTTGGCACAGAGGTACAGTCCTCTGTGCGCCCGCCCTCACATCGTGAGGGGGAGAGTTCTGGTAGTAGGGATCTGACACCGGTTGCGACCTTGCCGTTGGCCCGTAATGCTAGGATGTACAATTTTAATTTAGAAAGTATGCATTTGCAGGATGTTAGACTCGGCTAGGAAAACCTTTGTACTAGAGGTTTGTTAAGGTTAGCCAAAGAACGTGTCTTCATCGAAATGTAATAAATGAAAATTGTACATGATATGAAACTGTTATTTTAATGTTTAATTTTGTTTCATATTTTAATAAATACGGCCGGGAGGGTAACTCCCTCCCGCCTTCCAAAAGTTCAGAACTGCGTCCGTCTTCCCATCCTTGGGGATTGTGTTGGGAGGGGGTGACAGGCATCCCGGCCATACATGAAACAAATGTTGGCACACAGAGGCTTTTATAGTGCTGAGGGAAGAACCATCTGCTGCAGTCACTCAACTACCTATATGAGGCAGAAGGTGTACCTAGCATGACATTTTTACTCTACGCCCACTAATCTGCTAATTGGGCTACGGCAGTAGAGCAGGTGGCTGAATCCTGTGGAAAATAAATTAGGCTCAGGAAAGTGTGTCCCTTTTCATTCTGACACTTCCTTATTTTTTTAATCTACTTATTGTTCCCTGAGCAAAAAGTAAGCAAGCCATTTATGAAAACTGAAAATAGTACATTCAATGTCCAGTTTAGAGATATCATAAGATATGTTTATGATTTTTATCCGGTATTTTGAATTTTTTTTTCTTTTTTCAAACAAAACTTTACAGATGAACTTTGGCAAAGCCAACAGCTCCGCACTTGCATTCACGGTGAACCTATTGGGTTTCTCATTGCGTGTTTGTATTTTGCAGGTTAGAAGCAGTACAACACATTTGGATACATAGTAAACACATACAAATAATACAAGTACGTTATGTATGATTGTAATCATATTTGCATACATTTAATGGTCATGACCATTGTAGGTGACGTCAATAAAATGCACATTATGACCCTTTTTGTCAATGTATGGTTGCTTTCATCCTATTATCAGCATCCACTAGAACTGTTAAGTAACCTCAAAATTGCTCGTTCCTTCACCAAATCATACACACATCTACCTCCTAAATTAGCAATTGTCCTGTTTCCAAATAGCCAAGAATCTGAACCGATATACATAGCCAGAAGGAAGGTGTGAGATTTCGTCTTCTGCATACCAATGGCACTTCATTAGCTTCCAGTAAAGCCCAAGTCAAAGCAGAAAAAACGAATCACTGAACAGCTAGCAACATGTACCCCCAAAGCTCCCCAAAGAAACAATACTACCCAGGCAAACTGCGGCCCATGCCCATTAAAACCCTACACAAGAACACTAAATTAACTGCTGCTCAGGAGAAGGCTCAGATGTTGCAGACTTCTGACCTGACCTGTGCTTTCTTTAGGCATCCAAAATGTAACCAACCAACTCACCTTGGGAAAAAATTACTTTAAAACTTGACCTCTGAGCTTTCATTCCTTCTGAAACGGAAGCATTTTTGAACTGTTCACTCCGCAGGGCTATATTATTAATGCATAGTTCAGAAATTCACCCATTCAGCCATACATTCATTGTTCTAAGTAGCATAGCCTAATAATATTTCTGTCAGAAAAAATGTGAATACTTTGTTCTCGTCTTAAAAATGCCTTTAGAAACTTCACTTTACTTTATTAATAGGTTCATTTAAATATGCATTTTCACACAATCTTTCATCTCGTTTTCTTTCTGCACCGCAAACTTACATTTTATTCTAGTTAAAACTTGGTGGCTGCTGGAAACAATTGTATTTGGGTTCTTTTCGATCTGAGTGCCTGTAATTTGTACTGCACCATTAGGATAATTTAATAAATCTACTCTGAAAGACTGCTCATTTCTCTTTAGTGACAAAACTATTGCCATTTACTGCGTGAATTGATTAGTTTCAGCACATTATGTAAACCTTAAATAAACCTACTTTTCAGATGTGGTAATTATGTTGAGAAATGAATGTTCCACTGTACCACTCATGTTTAAAAAAATTCAGGGTACTATATACCTAATCTTGTTCCACTACTTGTTGGAAACATTTTCTTAGTGTTGGAATTATTATTTTACCACTCTCTTCCTCGTGCCGCACATATCAAGAAACTTTTAAGCCTACAGAAGTATGCACAAGTAAATTCAGCAAAACAAGCTAAGTGCAATATTGCTATGCAAACCTGCAGCAGGGCCCGGCTTTTCCAGCGAGAATCTAATGCTAATCTCTCCTCAATTTGCATGCTTTTTGTCGGTTTCTTTATACATACTTCAGGCGAGACCACCGGTGACACAAACCGAGACTCATGTTAGCAGGTGCACAGCTTTCATATAAGAAAAGTGAAAGAGGACATGAAATTGATTTAGGGCCATATGTATCATAGTTCCGTTTTGCGATTCCTAAATAGCGATTTTTAAGGAATCGCTATTTAGGAATCGCAAAATGGTATGTATGATGAAAATCGCTTTTCATTAGCGATTCCTTAAGCTTCCTTAATTGCGAATTCGCATTTTGCGAATTCGCAATTAAGGAATAATTTCCAATGCATTCCTATGGGCCAGGAGGCCCATAGGAATGATTTCCAAATAATTCTCAAATTGCGAATTCACAATTTGCTAATCACAATTTGAGAATTATTGCAAGGGTGCAGGGGTGTCTCAAGGACACCCTGCTGCACCCCTGTAAATTACATGTGTGTGCATATGGCGCACATACATGCCCAATGGGCATGTATGTGCGTCATATGCCACCCTCACAAATGCACAATTGAGCATATTTACAAGAAATCGCAAATTACCACTCCCCAACTACAAGTTGGTGGTAATTTGCGATTTCTAAACCTGAAATCGCATTTCTTAAAAGCTTCATACATAGCATTTAAGGAATCGCAAAATTGCGATTCCTTAAATGCTATGGCAAATTAAGGAATCGCAAGTATTTGCGATTCCTTAAAATGCGATTGTTTCATACATCTCAAATCATGCAAAATAGCCTTTTGCGATTCGCAAAGGCCGAAATTCGGCGAATTTCGGACTTTGCCATTCACAAAAGGCTTGATACATATGGCCCTTAAAAACATACACATTTCTAGACACTGAGATAGTCATTTGTGAATCCTTAGCACTATCATGCAAAAGAGTGACGCTGAATACATCAGAAGAGTGAGTAATAAAGCAAAATTGCAGCAAATGGCATCAGCTATTATGGTTGATTTGATTTGATTTAGGAATTTCGTAGTTCGCTCCTTCGCCCGGAGACGTCTGGGTACTAGCCCATGACAACGGAGCGAAGCCCTAATTAATTGTTAAGTAGCCACGTCCTTAGGGTTTTCCTAAAAGTCAGATGAGTTGCAGCAGATATTATACTATGAGGCAGAGTGTTCCAGTGTAAGGCAGTGCCTCTGATGAAACTACCACCTCCCCATGAAACAAACTTGTGAGAAGGGACCACTGGATTTCTGGCGGTGGTGGAACTAAGAGCTTTGCCTGGAATTTACCACCTAAAGTTCGTCTTTAAGTAATCTTGACCTATACCATTCAGGGATTTAAATGCTATGCATAACACTTTAAAGATAGTATATTTTTCACTTTGAGCCAGTGGAGTTCATTAACAGCCTGCGTTGCCGGTCAACAGCATTTTATCGGCTGAATTTTGCAGTTTGTCATTTAGTTAGCCGTCCCTTTTGTACTTTTAAGTACAGTCCATTGCAATAGTCATTACGAGAAGGAACCAATGCTATAACTACTATATTTAGTAGCTCAAATGGAATCGGATAGAAAATCTTTTTTATGGTTTTTAAAACTGTTGGAAAGTGGATTATTAGTAGGGGTAAATATATATATCTGCCGCTGGCAATAAGGCCACTGACACAATATAGGGCTCAAAATAGGCCTTAGAAAAGTATTCCCCTGTTCAACCCTTGGAAGCTTGGCTTCGAACAGGCAGGCTTAAATTCAAAGACAGGTATGTAAAGCATTTAAAAACACCAATTCAGTAAATCATTTAGACCCAATGACCAATAAATATCCAACACCAATTTGTAAACATAGGAAATAATGTTATGTTTAAAATGACACCAAAACAACAAAAATCCAATGTAGGGAACCAGAGATATGAATTTCCAAAGATTTAGCATTATCTAGCACATTACCTATTTCCAGAGGTATCTCGCAGCTCTCTGCCAGTTCGGATTCGATGAGCATTCGCCGGATTGCATTGCGACTAGCTCTCGGTGAAACTTATGGAAGTCCGACCTCTGGAGTGTTCCAGCCGGACAAACCAAGGATCCAGGCCAACTCGCAGTTGAAGGCAGGTGGCTTGGTTTTTGCGGTTGCTCCCAGACACCTTTTCTTTGTTCAGGCTTTGAAACTTTTACGGAGCTTGTTCTCGCGGGGTCCCTCAATGCTCTTCACAAGGCCAGATTCGGTGAGGGTTCGCCGGCCTCAGATTTTGCCTACTCCTGTTCAAACTCCGGAAGTAGGACCTACGGAGCTTTTCAGCGGGACAAACCTGGATGGCAGGCCGACTCGCAGTTGAAGGCAGGCGGTTTGGCTGACCCGTTTGAGTCGGTCCACTTATGGAGCTTTTTTCCAAAGTTGATCCAAAGTTCTCCAAAGTTCTGGAACTTATTATTGAAGTTTCTCAAAGGGTCCCAAAGTGTCTCAAACTCACTCCAATTGTCAGGAATCTCAAAGATGGTCCTTGAAAGGTGAGGACTTCAGTTCCCATAATCCAATAGGACAAAACCCTTACAAATCTACTGGTACTTCTTCAGGTTGTGAATTCTTGGTGATGATGTTCTGAGTAAGCTCTGTTAACCTGTAGCTTGCAGAGAGTCCAATTTTTAGTCCTTTAACAGCAAGGTGTTCCACAGGGCTGTTGTTCTAGATGGTGCAGAAGGTGCAATCTTTAGAGTGCAGGCCTTAGGAAATGCACATCAAACTTCTTAGCATGGACCATCTTTATTTCTTAAGTTTCAAGCAGCAGTGCTGAGAGGCTCTGCCTCGCTCATATAAATATTCTGATTTCTCAAGCAGGAGGTTGCTTCTTGGGGTGTAGGGTATCCCCCAAGGTATGACCACTTCCTGCAGAAAGTGGCACTATTTTGTTCCAAATTCATAATGGCTGATTTTCGAGCAGGGATAGAATAGCTGGCTAAACATATCTCTAGGATGGCTAATGTCTATGGTCTCTCTCCCTTGCATCTGCTCATTCCATCCTTAAGCCTAGCATCGGGCTGGGTTCAAAAGAGTAGAGTTGTAAATGACACTGGTGTCTTCCCCTGCAATTGAAGTCCATTGTTTACGACTCCTCCCCTGCTCTGGCATTCCTGTGTAACAGAATACGTACCGCCCAGCAGATCTGGCCAACTCCAGGGGCTCTTCATCACCTCTTCAAAGTGGCCTGGCTAATCCACTTATCTCTGACCAATCAGGACAGACCACTAGAAGGCTGAATCTGGGCTTACAGACAAGAACGTCTTATACATTCTTGACTGTACATTTTAGGAGAAATTCAACAATATCCTATTGTTGAATTAATTATTACCATTCTGGGAAGTCTTTTAATGGTACTTTTAGCCTTCTTCTATCAAGAGTTAGTAATTAATAACGTCTTGCCATGTTAACCTATGTGGCAGGGGCTTTGCAATCGGAAACATGACTTGTGCCATTTTTCCAGCACCAGGGCCTATAAAAACATATTTTAAAAATACTCTGCCTATACCTTCAGGGGCCCCCACCCCTGGAACATCTAGGAGATACTTGCGGGGTTCTGAATATGTAGAAATATTGCAGATCTTCCCTCCACAGTGCTCCTAGCACCAAAGTCAATTTTGGGCAGCACTTTATCACAATGTGCAAAGTAAAAGGTTCAATTTCACTTAACCCAAGGAGTTTAAAACTAATTTTATAAGGGTCTTCCTTATAATTACCTGATCCCCCTCCCCTGGGACACCTAGGGGAGGCCCTAGGGTTACCTAACATGCCCAAACATTGTAGGTTATCTTTTTTTAAGTGCCCCAAACACCAAAGTCGAGTTTAGGCACAATTTACTTTTTAAAAGCCGTCTTGCAACACAGGGCCACTTTTCAACTAACCCCACAATTCAGCAGTGCACACATGCAAGTGCAGAAAGGGCTGTTGGCCTCTAAACTGCTGTGCCCTATTATACACTAGGGACTGAGATGTAGTTCAACCCCCTGACCTATTATGTACCAGGGCCCTGTAGGGTAGGTCTTGTAAATCATAGGGGTACCCCAATCCATAGTGTACCCTAGTGTATGTAGGTGTTTTCATTGTATTCTAAATGTGTCTGTTTCTGCATAACACTGGCCCTTTGCTGGTAAGGCAGAGCCCAGGGTCAGTCAGAGTCAGTTACCACCTGTACTAGTCAGCAAAAAGTTGGGGGGTGCCCAGGGCAGGATGACTTTCCAACAAAAACAAAGCAGGATGATGAGCCTGTTTTCAAGAGTGACACCCAAGTTTTTTTTTTTATACGGACTGGCAAAGTCCCTAATTCTTGTGGCCACCAAGATGAGGACTAGAAGGACGTGTTGCACTCGAACAACATCAATTCTGTCTTCGATGAGTGTAATTTAAGGCAATTACTGCCCATTCAATCACTATCTGCAGACATGTAGTTTTGAAAGGTCTCATGTATGCTATGATCAGATTTAGAAAGTGATACCAGTATTTCGGTATTGTCAGCATAGGACCCCTATGAAAACCCAAAGGATTTAATAGGAGCAGCCAAGGGATGATGTATAGATTGAATAACGTACGACTTAGCAATGAGCTCTGCGGAACACAATTGGGCAGAGTACAGAGTTCAGATATGAAATCGTTAAGAGTCACTAATTGTATCCTGTTAGCGAGAAAGGAATGAAGCAAGAACAAGGCTGTGTCTTTAATCCCCAGCTTCCTCAACCGGTCGATCAAACAAGAATGATAGACCATGTCGAAGGCAGGGAATAGGTCCAACAGGATAAAGGCTGCTCTGAGGCCCTTATGGAGTAGATACCTGATTTCCTTAGTGGCCACGATGAAAGCTGTTTCTGTACCGTGACCACTATGGAAACCAAACTGAATCACATTAAAAAGATTGTTTGACTCAATAAATATTGTCAGCTATATATTCATGCAAAAAGAACAATTGGTGGACAGAATGCAGAACAATGTCATACATTCACCCCAGTAAAGAGATCGGGGCCAAAATCCAACTTTTTTTGCTTACCATGCCATTCCAGTTTGGACTCGGCCATATGCAAATCAGTCTTGACACTGCACCCAATGGGGACAGTCCAGCCCAAACTGCCAGGCCAGGTCCTCCCTGGACTGGTAACAAGCATCCTAGGACAAGTTTCGGGCTTTCAGCCCTCATCAGCCAGGATTGCTTGACTCCAGTGGCATGGAGTGCACAGGACCCACTTCTGGGCATACCCGTCCCACTCGGGGTGACAAATGCAAAAGAACAATTGATGAACAGAATGTAGAACAATGTCACACATTTAACCCAGTACAGAGATCTGGGCCTAAATCCATCACTTTTTTGCTCAACATGCCATTCCATTACAAACCCAGCCATATGCCAATCAGTCTTGGCCCTGCTCCTAACGGGAACAGTCCAGCCCGAACTGCCAGGCCAGGTTCTCCCTGGACTGGAAACAAGCATCCTAGGACCAGTTTCGGGGTTTCACCCCTCATCAGCCAGGATAGCTTTACTCCAGTGGCATGGAGAGCACGGGACACACGTCTGGAATAAGCTGGATCATAGATGGTGTGCATGGGTCTACTGGAGAGCCTGACTTTGTAATGACAATCAGCTGACTTACTTGTTCCACTGTTAGACAAACAAATTCTTGAAAAGCAGTAGAAGTCTTGTTAGTTGAATCCTCAATGTTCAACAAATGGCCTCTATTTTGGCTGTGAGCAGTGAATCCATCGTAGCTGTTCTGAACCTTCTTTGAAAAAAAATAGCTAATGAAATACAGAAGTCCTGATTGTGTTCAACTGGTTTGATGACTGGTTCAGAGGTAATGTTTATAACCGTGCAAAAATAGTTCCTTAGAGGAGTTTTTTGTTAGTTCATTTTTGTGTGTGAAGTATTCTGATTTATCCTTAGTAATAAGCCATTTGTATTTTGCTAAACATTGTTTATATTTTTCTTTTTCAGCTAAGCAGTATTCTTTCCTCCACACCCTTTCTTGCCTTTGACAAAGTTGTCTACAGGCTCAAGGGTTTTCATTAAACCATGGAGCTGAAGGTGTTGACCTTTTAGATAGTCTGGACTTAATGCATACCAGGGAATTAATTAAAGATTGCAGACCTTTTTCATAGTACTTTGATGCAGTTTCAGGATAACATATAGTCCTGATTCTAATGAAGAAGACCGTAAGTCAGATTCTTGTCATTTATGCCATAGATGGGCAGTTTTTGTGTTACTAATGATACAGTTGGTGATGCACTTAAAAAGATAGAGATGGCAAAAATGATAGTTTTCTGGTCAGTCCAGGTCAGGATAAGAGCCTCAAATGAGTTTTAGGTTCAAATTATTAGTGAAGATTCCATCAAGAGTATGACCTGCTGAATGAGTTGGTCCCCACACAATCTGCAGCATGCCAAAACAGGACATAGTATATAATGAATTCTCAGTATCTTTATCAGTATGATTATCTAGGTGATATTTCAAATTGCCAAGAATAGTGAAATATCTTGAAAAAGTGCCAGGTGGGCAGTATACCAGAAGCCCAATTAAGGATTGATTTTTTGATAGTTTGAAGTTAAAAATACATACTTCACATCCTTGTAAGGTTAATAGTGAGCATGAGGCAGCAAACTTATTTTTCAGAATTATAGCAAGTCCGCCGCCCCTCTTGTGCAATCTATCTAGTCTATGAATCATATTGCCCAGGGGATCGGCTGTAATCAAGTCAGCGCCAGATGTAGAGTCTGCCCAGGTTTCGGTGACAAACACTACATCAATATGATGACTATCTAAGAAATCAGAAAATTCAAAAGCGTGTTTGACCAGGGATCTGGCATTTATTAAAATACACAGTGTATGAGGACAGACACATGTGTCTTCTAAGAAGCCATGTGGGCTAAGTTGGTTAGGTGAACCACAAGCTTTGCTGTTTCAGCATGTAAGGTAGCAGTGTATAAAAATAAAGGTATTTAAATTTAACTGTAAATGAGAGGTAAGTTTTACCTACTGGAACTGCATGTAGTTCGTCTCTGGTGTAACTATCCATTGCGGTAGCTGGGAGGGGAAACGAGTAGGGGGATGGGCAATGTCTGTGTATGTACCGGTGCAGATGGGCTTGCCTTTTGTGAGTTCAAAGAACATTTTTTGTACAGTTTATGATTATATTTCCTACCTATTTGAGCTGGGTTATCACCACAAGACAATGACCATGCTGTGCATCTAGCCCCACCCCTTCACCCATTTTATTATCTTCCTCTTTCTTCCTGTGCAATTAAATAACATAGACCACATTTATCCCTCCTTTTTCATATACCTTATCTCTGACAGGCTGGCTGTTTCCAGAGTTCAATGTCAGTGGATGGGCCTTTATGGATGGTTAGTGTGGCTTTGGTGTTGGTTCTCCGAGTGCAGGAAAAGGAGCCACTCTTGACACAAATAGTTCTTCTGCTTCTTTATCAGAAGCTCAAATCCAAATCACTGACATAATATCGATGCACACAAAATTGACATATCGAAAAAATATTGGAAATTAAATATCGATAAGACAAATATCAAGAACACATATATCATTAAAAATAGAGGGGTCTATTAGGATGGCGGTCAGGAAATTACTCTGACCGCCATGGTAGCGGGAAAACACCGCCCGCTAGGACCGCGGGAAAACTGCCGGTCCAATTAGTATGCTCCGCAGTGGTAATCTGACTGCGGCGGTCGAATTCTGGCAGTTAACATTGCGGCGGTTGCTGCTGCCAGCAGCACCTCTGCGATGTCCAAAAAATCATGTCCTGCATGTCCCTGCACTGTGTGGCAGGCACTGCACAGTGCCTGCCACCTGGTACAGGGACATGGTACCCCCCTAGTGCACCCACACCCCCCATCACATTGGGGGTGATGGGGGGTAGCATTACCATAGAAGGACAGACCTAATAAAAAACCTTTAAAGTAAAACTAAACCAACCAATAAAATATATCTATCAACAACTTTAACCAAGAAAATCAAACAATTAAATCACAATATAAAAGGAAAATGATTTAAACAACTAAATATTTATAAAATGGCAAAAAATGGAAGATGAGGAAACTCTGCCAAATTCTCTCACCAGACCAATAAAGAACAAATATATTACATCTCAATAGCTACCTAACCAAGAGGTTGATTATGAATGCAGTGAATCCGCATCCTCTGGGCTGGTGGAAGCCACCGCCGACCCGTAGGATGCGGATTCACCACTGCGGTCCTGCAAAACACCTACCGCCAGATTATGATGGTGGTGGGAGCAGCGGTGGACGGCAGGTCAGTCCGCTGCTGATCTGTGGGTGTAGGCTGCAATTTGGTGGCGGTGTCTGTAAGACACCGCCAGCCAAATTACGATGGGCTAGTAAACATGCTTTTCCGCGGCAAATTTTTCGCCGTGGAAAAGCATGTGGACATTAGCTTCTGGGGGGTCCTTGCGGGCCCCCAGGGTGTTGGGCGGTGGGGGGTGCACATGGGGGGGTACGCATTTGCATGTACAAAGCCGCAGGCACCGCGCGGTGCCTGTCGCTTTGTGCATGCAAATGCAAAGCATGCATATTTAACCTTGCGGCAGGTGCTGCTTACAGCAGCACCCGCCGCAATGTTAAATATACAGGATGTGACCGCCAGGGTGGCAGTCACATCCTATCCCAATGGACGGAACGCCGCTGCCTCTGCGGACGGTCCCTCCACCTCGGGGGTGGCGGACGGACGCAAACCTGTCCGCCATCCTAATCGACCACCAAGTAAGTAAAACGTTATATTTAAATTAAAATATAATAGCTATTAAACCAAAAAGCATAAAAAAGCAAATAAATATTAAATTGATTTCCAGCCTTTATCCCTTACATAGACTTCCTCAAAGAAAAAACTACAACTGGTAAAAGAGATAAACTGCCAGAAAATAACAAGTATCACAAAGCAGCAAAAATATATTAGAACATAAATATACATAAATGAATAAAAATCTGTAAACTCACCCAAATAGCGGGCAAAAATAACCCTAATGTTCAGAAACCCCTGTAAACTACCAACAAATTAACATTTAAAATACAACTCATTTTCCCCATCCAACAGAAAAGAAAGCATTTACTCCACATTAAAACACCCCCAATGACAAACTTGTAATCAGGCCCTTAATCACTTAAGGTACACCTACAGCCAATACAATGCATTAACAAAAAAATACAAACTGGATATGTACTAAATATTATTCCAATGCATGCTATAGGAGGAAAACTACAAAAGATGATGTTGTAATTCATGCAAGAGAGCACAATAATCCCATAAATGTGACAGAAAGTAAAGTAAGGGACATTTTGCAGAATATAAAAAAAACTAGCTCCCAAGAACCTCCAAGCAATATTTAAAAATGTACTACTAAGGGCCGGATTACGATGTCGTTCGGAAGGCCTTCAAATCGGATTTGGCTTTCCCCAACTCTGATTTGTAGCACATGTTTCTGATCGAATCGTACACAGGTCTGAACAACTAAGTACGATGTGAAAATTGCATACAAATAGACCAAATTGTTTCCGGACCCGAACAGCTGCGTACGACTCGTTTGTAGCCGAAACATGCCGCGTAATGGAACCAAATTCTGACTGAGCGAGTACGATGCACTATTCGGACAGCCACATCACCACGGTCAGCCAAAAAGCAAATTACAAAATAAATAGTAAGATAACATTGTCCTAAAAAAATGTTAAACCAATATACCAAATCTTATTTATTATAAACAATAAATGTAACATCTTAATATGTCATTCAAAAAATGTATTCAAACTCCTGTGTAAATAAAGACTGATATAATAAAACTATATGTAAATTCGTTTTTAAAAATATGACCACCACCAACAAAGAAATTAAATAACAAACTCAAACATCATATAAATTAATTGTAACCAAAAAACAAACAATTCCAACTATAAATCACATACTAGTTGCACAAACAATGAAAAATCTAATTTTCCATCTATAAGAAATAAAATAAATACAACTTACAGTTCTGTAGTTGCAGATCTTTCTTTGTATCCAATTAATAAATAATAATAGTAATTCACAAAAATGGGGAAAATATTGTCCAAAAAGCCCTGAAAAAAATGCATAAATAAAACAAATCCAATGTAAATCCCTCACAGCAATCCAAAATGACTAGGAACCAAGAACACAGAAATTAGTTTTAAAAAAGATAGACTCCAGGAAACCACCCAAAAAAGGAAATAAAAGTAAAAAGCGTTGGTTTATTATAAACTAAAAATAATTTCCTTACAAAAAAATAGCAAACTTCCTATGCTCACAGAACATGTTCTTTGAAAAACCCACCTGTGAAACACATTACAGTCCCACAAAATACATATCCAAAACAGGTAATTATTAAAATATAACTAGCATAACACAATTTACTGTAACATAGCGAAAAATTAAAAAAAATACCAAACTACAAACTGCTGGAAAAAACCGGAGGACATTATTATGAGTTTTTGGCCACTATAGGTGTGGCAGGGTATACTCAGACATGAGTCCCTTTCTCACTGCTCCATCAGGATTCAAGCAAGCCGGGCCGAAGAAGGCTGAAATGCCAGAAACCGGTCCCCGGTAGCTTGTCTCCTTTCTGGTGAAGAATTGGCTTGGTAGTTTAGTCTGCCCTGTTCCCATGATGCACTGGGCCAGGGACAGACTGATTTGCATATAGCCAGGTTCTGAGCTGGGATGGGGCAGTGAGATAAATAATGGTGATGGATCAAGCCCTGATCTTTGGACTGGGTAAGAGTGGTCTGTTTAACTCAGACACTCTGTTCATCACCACCCCCTTTTTGTAAATCGTTTTTGGCCACTATAGGTGTGGCAGGGTATACTCAGACATGAGTCCCTTTCTCACTGCTCCATCAGGATTCAGGCAAGCCGGGCCGAAGAAGGCTGAAATGCCAGAAACCGGTCCCCGGTAGCTTGTCTCCTTTCTGGTGAAGAATTGGCTTGGTAGTTTAGTCTGCCCTGTTCCCATGATGCACTGGGCCAGGGACAGACTGATTTGCATATAGCCAGGTTCTGAGCTGGGATGGGGCAGTGAGATAAATAATGGTGATGGATCAAGCCCTGATCTTTGGACTGGGTAAGAGTGGTCTGTTTAACTCAGACACTCTGTTCATCACCACCCCCTTTTTGTAAATCGTTTTTGGCCACTATAGGTGTGGCAGGGTATACTCAGACATGAGTCCCTTTCTCACTGCTCCATCAGGATTCAAGCAAGCCGGGCCGAAGAAGGCTGAAATGCCAGAAACCGGTCCCCGGTAGCTTGTCTCCTTTCTGGTGAAGAATTGGCTTGGTAGTTTAGTCTGCCCTGTTCCCATGATGCACTGGGCCAGGGACAGACTGATTTGCATATAGCCAGGTTCTGAGCTGGGATGGGG
Organism: Lissotriton vulgaris; assembly: GCF_964263255.1. NCBI lineage: Eukaryota > Metazoa > Chordata > Amphibia > Caudata > Salamandridae > Lissotriton > Lissotriton vulgaris. The sequence continues at coordinate 1,182,278,487 of NC_141695.1, read as the reverse complement.
CAGTGAGATAAATAATGGTGATGGATCAAGCCCTGATCTTTGGACTGGGTAAGAGTGGTCTGTTTAACTTAGACACTCTGTTCATCACCACCCCCTTTTTGTAAATCGTTTTTGGCCACTATAGGTGTGGCAGGGTATACTCAGACATGAGTCCCTTTCTCACTGCTCCATCAGGATTCAAGCAAGCCGGGCCGAAGAAGGCTGAAATGCCAGAAACCGGTCCCCGGTAGCTTGTCTCCTTTCTGGTGAAGAATTGGCTTGGTAGTTTAGTCTGCCCTGTTCCCATGATGCACTGGGCCAGGGACAGACTGATTTGCATATAGCCAGGTTCTGAGCTGGGATGGGGCAGTGAGATAAATAATGGTGATGGATCAAGCCCTGATCTTTGGACTGGGTAAGAGTGGTCTGTTTAACTCAGACACTCTGTTCATCACCACCCCCTTTTTGTAAATCGTTTTTGGCCACTATAGGTGTGGCAGGGTATACTCAGACATGAGTCCCTTTCTCACTGCTCCATCAGGATTCAAGCAAGCCGGGCCGAAGAAGGCTGAAATGCCAGAAACCGGTCCCCGGTAGCTTGTCTCCTTTCTGGTGAAGAATTGGCTTGGTAGTTTAGTCTGCCCTGTTCCCATGATGCACTGGGCCAGGGACAGACTGATTTGCATATAGCCAGGTTCTGAGCTGGGATGGGGCAGTGAGATAAATAATGGTGATGGATCAAGCCCTGATCTTTGGACTGGGTAAGAGTGGTCTGTTTAACTCAGACACTCTGTTCATCACCACCCCCTTTTTGTAAATCGTTTTTGGCCACTATAGGTGTGGCAGGGTATACTCAGACATGAGTCCCTTTCTCACTGCTCCATCAGGATTCAAGCAAGCCGGGCCGAAGAAGGCTGAAATGCCAGAAACCGGTCCCCGGTAGCTTGTCTCCTTTCTGGTGAAGAATTGGCTTGGTAGTTTAGTCTGCCTTGTTCCCATGATGCACTGGGCCAGGGACAGACTGATTTGCATATAGCCAGGTTCTGAGCTGGGATGGGGCAGTGAGATAAATAATGGTGATGGATCAAGCCCTGATCTTTGGACTGGGTAAGAGTGGTCTGTTTAACTCAGACACTCTGTTCATCACCACCCCCTTTTTGTAAATCGTTTTTGGCCACTATAGGTGTGGCAGGGTATACTCAGACATGAGTCCCTTTCTCACTGCTCCATCAGGATTCAAGCAAGCCGGGCCGAAGAAGGCTGAAATGCCAGAAACCGGTCCCCGGTAGCTTGTCTCCTTTCTGGTGAAGAATTGGCTTGGTAGTTTAGTCTGCCCTGTTCCCATGATGCACTGGGCCAGGGAAAGACTGATTTGCATATAGCCAGGTTCTGAGCTGGGATGGGGCAGTGAGATAAATAATGGTGATGGATCAAGCCCTGATCTTTGGACTGGGTAAGAGTGGTCTGTTTAACTCAGACACTCTGTTCATCACCACCCCCTTTTTGTAAATCGTTTTTGGCCACTATAGGTGTGGCAGGGTATACTCAGACATGAGTCCCTTTCTCACTGCTCCATCAGGATTCAAGCAAGCCGGGCCGAAGAAGGCTGAAATGCCAGAAACCGGTCCCCGGTAGCTTGTCTCCTTTCTGGTGAAGAATTGGCTTGGTAGTTTAGTCTGCCCTGTTCCCATGATGCACTGGGCCAGGGACAGACTGATTTGCATATAGCCAGGTTCTGAGCTGGGATGGGGCAGTGAGATAAATAATGGTGATGGATCAAGCCCTGATCTTTGGACTGGGTAAGAGTGGTCTGTTTAACTCAGACACTCTGTTCATCACCACCCCCTTTTTGTAAATCGTTTTTGGCCACTATAGGTGTGGCAGGGTATACTCAGACATGAGTCCCTTTCTCACTGCTCCATCAGGATTCAAGCAAGCCGGGCCGAAGAAGGCTGAAATGCCAGAAACCGGTCCCCGGTAGCTTGTCTCCTTTCTGGTGAAGAATTGGCTTGGTAGTTTAGTCTGCCCTGTTCCCATGATGCACTGGGCCAGGGACAGACTGATTTGCATATAGCCAGGTTCTGAGCTGGGATGGGGCAGTGAGATAAATAATGGTGATGGATGTAGCCCTGATCTTTGGACTGGGTAAGAGTGGTCTGTTTAACTCAGACACTCTGTTCATCACCACCCCCTTTTTGTAAATCGTTTTTGGCCACTATAGGTGTGGCAGGGTATACTCAGACATGAGTCCCTTTCTCACTGCTCCATCAGGATTCAAGCAAGCCGGGCCGAAGAAGGCTGAAATGCCAGAAACCGGTCCCCGGTAGCTTGTCTCCTTTCTGGTGAAGAATTGGCTTGGTAGTTTAGTCTGCCCTGTTCCCATGATGCACTGGGCCAGGGACAGACTGATTTGCATATAGCCAGGTTCTGAGCTGGGATGGGGCAGTGAGATAAATAATGGTGATGGATCAAGCCCTGATCTTTGGACTGGGTAAGAGTGGTCTGTTTAACTCAGACACTCTGTTCATCACCACCCCCTTTTTGTAAATCGTTTTTGGCCACTATAGGTGTGGCAGGGTATACTCAGACATGAGTCCCTTTCTCACTGCTCCATCAGGATTCAAGCAAGCCGGGCCGAAGAAGGCTGAAATGCCAGAAACCGGTCCCCGGTAGCTTGTCTCCTTTCTGGTGAAGAATTGGCTTGGTAGTTTAGTCTGCCTTGTTCCCATGATGCACTGGGCCAGGGACAGACTGATTTGCATATAGCCAGGTTCTGAGCTGGGATGGGGCAGTGAGATAAATAATGGTGATGGATCAAGCCCTGATCTTTGGACTGGGTAAGAGTGGTCTGTTTAACTCAGACACTCTGTTCATCACCACCCCCTTTTTGTAAATCGTTTTTGGCCACTATAGGTGTGGCAGGGTATACTCAGACATGAGTCCCTTTCTCACTGCTCCATCAGGATTCAAGCAAGCCGGGCCGAAGAAGGCTGAAATGCCAGAAACCGGTCCCCGGTAGCTTGTCTCCTTTCTGGTGAAGAATTGGCTTGGTAGTTTAGTCTGCCCTGTTCCCATGATGCACTGGGCCAGGGAAAGACTGATTTGCATATAGCCAGGTTCTGAGCTGGGATGGGGCAGTGAGATAAATAATGGTGATGGATCAAGCCCTGATCTTTGGACTGGGTAAGAGTGGTCTGTTTAACTCAGACACTCTGTTCATCACCACCCCCTTTTTGTAAATCGTTTTTGGCCACTATAGGTGTGGCAGGGTATACTCAGACATGAGTCCCTTTCTCACTGCTCCATCAGGATTCAAGCAAGCCGGGCCGAAGAAGGCTGAAATGCCAGAAACCGGTCCCCGGTAGCTTGTCTCCTTTCTGGTGAAGAATTGGCTTGGTAGTTTAGTCTGCCCTGTTCCCATGATGCACTGGGCCAGGGACAGACTGATTTGCATATAGCCAGGTTCTGAGCTGGGATGGGGCAGTGAGATAAATAATGGTGATGGATCAAGCCCTGATCTTTGGACTGGGTAAGAGTGGTCTGTTTAACTCAGACACTCTGTTCATCACCACCCCCTTTTTGTAAATCGTTTTTGGCCACTATAGGTGTGGCAGGGTATACTCAGACATGAGTCCCTTTCTCACTGCTCCATCAGGATTCAAGCAAGCCGGGCCGAAGAAGGCTGAAATGCCAGAAACCGGTCCCCGGTAGCTTGTCTCCTTTCTGGTGAAGAATTGGCTTGGTAGTTTAGTCTGCCCTGTTCCCATGATGCACTGGGCCAGGGACAGACTGATTTGCATATAGCCAGGTTCTGAGCTGGGATGGGGCAGTGAGATAAATAATGGTGATGGATCAAGCCCTGATCTTTGGACTGGGTAAGAGTGGTCTGTTTAACTCAGACACTCTGTTCATCACCACCCCCTTTTTGTAAATCGTTTTTGGCCACTATAGGTGTGGCAGGGTATACTCAGACATGAGTCCCTTTCTCACTGCTCCATCAGGATTCAAGCAAGCCGGGCCGAAGAAGGCTGAAATGCCAGAAACCGGTCCCCGGTAGCTTGTCTCCTTTCTGGTGAAGAATTGGCTTGGTAGTTTAGTCTGCCCTGTTCCCATGATGCACTGGGCCAGGGACAGACTGATTTGCATATAGCCAGGTTCTGAGCTGGGATGGGGCAGTGAGATAAATAATGGTGATGGATCAAGCCCTGATCTTTGGACTGGGTAAGAGTGGTCTGTTTAACTCAGACACTCTGTTCATCACCACCCCCTTTTTGTAAATCATTATTATGAGTTTGGCAGCCCTACAGCGTGCGGTGCAATGCACTGCCTGCTGTAGGACAACAAAAGCTTAGGTCTTGCGGTGGTCCGACAGCAGTGGTCTGATAGGCTCATAGAAGAGCCTAACATGCAGACCCCAACTGTCAAAGGGCTGACTGCACCTTCCTGCACGTTGTGGCATACATGGCACACCGTGCAGGTAATGGGGGAAAAAATCCAGGGGGTACTACATGTGCCCCCCGCATGCACCCCCAGGCCCTGGAGCAGCAGGGAACCCTACTAGCCCCTTTTAGGTGCAGTTGCCCCTTTGACAGGGATGATCTGCATGATGGACTCCTCTATGAGAATATCAAGAAAATGTTGTGATACAGTGTTAGAAAATTATATCATATAATGTAATAATAGTATAAAATATGTACACATATTTACTATATACTGAAAATTATATGTGAAAATGATGTGGAAAATATATATGCAAAACAATGTAAGAACTGTTGAAAACTGTTAAATAATGGAAAATAAATGTTTGAATAATAAATTATTTAAAAAGCTTTCACTACTTAACTTTATATAAATGTTTGTTTTTAAGTAGAAATATATATGATTTGAAAAGTAAAAGTATACAATGAACAAACTTTGAAAATAACATGCAAAAAATGTAATTAATAATATTGTTGGATACACACAACTATTCTTTAATTATGTTTCTAATCACAACAAATAACACACACTATTCATACTAAATACAAATAAAGGTAAAATCAAAATCTCATCATAAAATTAAATAATCACACTCCCACTTAAATCATTGTAAAATAAATGTTAAACACTAAAGGGGTGGTGTTTACTTTTCCCACTCGAACCTAAACCAATTTGGGGAAGGGGTTTGGGCATGAAAGGAGTGACATTTACTATTCCCACTCTAATCTAAATCAATTTGGGGAAGATGTTGGACACTAAAGGGGCGACATTTACTATTTACACTCCAATCAAAACATATTGGGGTGAGGTGCTGGACACTAAAGTGTGACATTTTCTATTCCCATTTCAACCTAAACCAATTTGGGGAAGGCGTTGGACATTAAAAGGGTGAAATGTACTACGTCTACTTCAATCTAAACCAATTTGGGGAAGACATTGAACAATGATGGTTGACATGTACTATTTCCACTCAAATATAAGGCTAATTGGAAAAGGTGTTGGAAGCTAAAGAGGTAAAATGTATAATATCCACTTTAATATAAAACATTTTAAACAAGGTAATACAAATTAAATAATTTAACTACACAATCTATACTCCATACTAATATACACTTTACTATAAAATTACAATACAATTTAATCTAAAAACACACTAGCCAAAAGTACAGACCTACAAATCCATATTTAAATATTAAAATAGAAAAAATATATTTTAATTTCTTTTAATGATAATATATTTTTGAAACTTGTAACTTCCATTCCCAAACTGTAAAGCATAAAATAACAAATAAACTATAATTCTAAAATTAAAAGTAATAGCATTTAAAAATATGTAAATAAAGGTTATATTATTTAAAAAAGATAATTATATTTTTAAAAGAAAATTACAATTTAAAAACAAAAACAATGTAAAATATTTCAACAATTTAAAATACATGCTTACAAACATTATAACATGTAAACACTAGACATAAAAATATTTCTACATAATTAACTGTATTTAATACCGTTTATATATCTTAACTAATATCAATATAAAATGTATTAAATATTCTAAAGTAACAAATAAATGTTAAAATAAAAAATTATTAATTTGCATATCTTCAAAATTATTAACATGAAATTCAGTTTAAATTATACATTTTAAAAACAACCTTCACACCCTTATCCCCTAAAAACCCAATATCCTGCTACTAAAAAATGTATTAAACTATAATTTATATACATTAATACAAATAAAAATGCCCATTTCAACAATTTAATTACTAAGAAATGATCTTACTAAAAGCACAAATAAAAAAATAATGCAATCGAACACACTGCAATAAAATTACAAGCAAATTACCATTTACAAACGATATCACTATATTTTCTACACCATCAGTTTTTATAACTATATTAAAAACAACACTTTAAACAATATTTTTATCCTTGATATTCCTGTTGACAATATTTTTTTCTGATATTCTGTCCAAACACCCTCAAGGGCACTAAAAGAGATATTGTATGCAATTATTCCCTGGAAGATAGGGACTGCATCCAACAAAATCTCATCAGATAGAGAAATTTCCTTCTGATCCTTTCTCTTGTCGCCTGTGCAAACCAAAATGAATTTGAGACTCAGAAACAAAGCCATATCCTTAGAAGTAGTTTGTGTATTAGGAGGACACAGGGGCGATTACGATGGTGGGCGGACTCAAGTCCACCCGTCATCATTGCGGTGACTGGGACAACCCGCCTGAAAGGTGGCGGTCCCGCAATTTGTATTAAGATGCAAACAGCAACATGGCGGTCGAATCCTGGCCATTTAACATTGCAGTGGGTGCTGCTGGCTGCAGCTCCCGCCGCAATGCGAAGCAGACATGTTGTGCAATTCCCTGCACTACTTGGCAGGCACCACACGGTGCCTGCCAGTTAGTGCAGGGAAATGTAGGGGGTACCATGGGTGCCCCCAGTGCACCACCAGCCCCCCAACACAGGGAGTCCCGCAACAGGCCCCCAAGTCCAATCCCCTTCGGCCTTACAATGGATTTTTCACTGCCATGGAAAGGCTGGCTTCAGCCAGCATTGTAATTTGGCAGACGGTGCCTGCTAACCATGCTAACCGCTCTGCCAGGCAATCAGTACAATTACCTGTGGTGAAACCGTGGCGAGCGGTGTTTGCCACAGTACTAGGACGTTTCCCCCGGCCATCATAATTTGGCAGGGGGAAAATTGCTGTTAGATGGTGGAGAGCCTGCCATTGCATGGCTGGTGGTGGTGGACCTTCCGCCATCGTATTGACCCCCATAGTAACTCTTCTTCATCTGTGTTATAACAGAACTTACCAGGCCTCAGGTAGCCAAGGCACATGGGATTGAAACTGTTCATCAAGTGTCAGGTTCTATGATGAGTCCTGGGTCTTTGTTATCTACTTAGCCCACTTGATTGTCTGCCTAAGCCTCTAGGAGGCATGTGAGACAGTATTTGTTGATATTAAGAGGAATGCTTCTATGAATAGAATTTTCCACCCAAATCACAGATCCCTCTGAGACCCGTCCTGCAACAAATTACTGACTTGTCACAGCAGTCACAGCACTAAGACTTGATGTAAAATAATGCTGCTAGCATAGGGCAGCCAAGGGTTAAGGGATACAAATTGGAACTTCTGGCCTCTGGGTGTGATCTCACTTTTCCTCATAACCCAAGGAAGTCTGGGTGAGTGATCATCATCTAATGTAAAGGACTGGACTTTCTTAACCTGAAAAAGTATTCACGACCATACTCCTGCAACCTGAGAGCCAGGTGATGGACTTCGACTCCAGTCCCAAAACCTACCCACATGCTTCTTTGTACTATTTCTGCAAGACTCCCACTATTGACTTACAGAGGATGACTCAGTTTTACCATGTTTTGCTAATCTTACAATGTGGGTTTCCACCTCTCCCACCTTTTTGGAAAAATCCAAACTGACGTAGGCCCAGATACCTTTAAAATAATTAACTTTGTCATGATCCACCCAGGACTTTTGTGATTGTATGAAGAGAAAAATAAAAAATGGGAATCAGATAGAGCATGGCCTGCCTTCACAGGCCTTGCCAGAGCCAAGCAGAGGTCCGAGCAGGACTATGAGGAGGATCCTTTTTAGAGCCTCATTACTTGTGATTTTGAGGTATTGATTGATATAGTATTCCTGAACTTTAAGTTACTAATAGTTCGGATTGCCAGTTTATTCTGAATGACTATTGAAAACTGGTATTGCCACGAGTATTGGTGTATTCGTACCTGATTCCTATGGCTATTCTGCAGTTACAGCTGTTTTTCACATTGGTATTTTGTGAGGGTTTTGTCTTGAGCTGAATTATGATTCCTCTTTGGAATTAGTAGAATTTGGTAACTACCTGAAATGCTTTCAAATTGGAAGCTACACGATTCCTTATGATCAAATTCTTACCCTGAGAGGGATACGCTCACTTGCTCACTTTAGTCACTTTAGTTAACAAAACTACACAAACAATGTGCACATCCTATATGTCCTTTTCTCTATTTGTTCATTAACAGCACTTCAGGTCTGTCTCTCTCAATCCTATTTGGGTACTAGGAGTCAGACACGGAACTACCCCAATATCCAGAAGAAGGAAGTTATGAACAAGGCCTATCCACTTCACCAGTGTGCGGTGTACTCTTTGCTGCTTCTGGCGGGAGGAATAGCATGTGACGTCATCTAAATTCCTGCCCTTTCCATCTTTCCAAATGCCATTTACTGGCATCAAAACAAAAGGCTACTAGAGCAACGTCTTGCATCCGATTTCTTATGCACAAAAATGAAACTGCCATCTTAGTCTGAAAGTGTACGACAACTGTGCATTACTATTTAAATAAAATCTAAAGGCAATTCTTGGGGTGGCACAACTGGGAACCTATGTAGCCTGCAAAAGGCATTATCAAACTGTGCTATTGAACTTGGACTATAATGTGCTCTGCACGACAGCTGAGAGCACACATTCTGATACACAATACTAACCAGGGATAATGTGATGTTATTTGTGGGGATTATCTTCGAGTTTAGAGCAGAAGCTTCTAACAGCAAACACAGTGGGAAGAAGCGCTCTCACCCGATGTCTGCCATCTCTAGCCGCTGGCCTCCGGCCTCTGTGCCTGTCTGTGTGACCGTCAGCATGCCTCTGTCCAGGCCTCACTCTCTGGGTGCCTCTGCATGTCCCTGTGTCTCTCTGTGTCCATTCCTCGGTTCTATGACTCGGTCTATTTAACTGTTTTGCGCTCTATTCCCCCTCAGTATCACAATATCTTCTGTCTGTCTTTCGTTGTGTCTGCTTCTCACTGTTACTGTTCACTTAACTTTATATGCCTGTGCCTGTCTCATCCGTATCTCGCTTTGTGTCTGTACCTCTGTATGTATACACAACTGTCACTGTCTATGCTTTTGCATCTATCTATGACTGTCCCTGTATCTGTCTCCATGTCTCTCTCTGTCTCTGTTTCTATTTCTCTGTCTATATACTTGACTGTACCTGTCTATGCTTGGTATGTATCTGTGTCTGTCTTACTGCCCATTTTTAGGTCTTGCCTAGACGAAAGCAAAAAGCGAAGCTTTTTGCTGTCTAGGGCGAGACAACTTATGTTGTTACTTTTGGGGGAATGTGGACAGCAAAGTGCCACGCGCTTTTTCAGGCCGAGATTTGACCTCGTGAGCGCGCACGCCCAGCCCGGCGCCGTGCATGTCCCCTGCCACAGATTCCCTAAACACACACATGCACACGCAGGCAGGAAGGCACACACACACAGACACGCGAGCACGCCCCCTCCCCAGGAGCGCACCTACACACATGCACACACACATACAGAGACACCCCCCCACCCCCGCCGCCGCCGCATACATACAAGCGCCCCCCCCTCCCCCCGCCGCCGCTGCCACCGCCTACATACAAGCGCCCCACCCAGCCCCACTTACCGCCATTCTAAACTCTTGTGCTTTATTCCTCTCATTTTACAGTGTGCTGCTCTCCATCGCAAAGTTGTCCATCATTTATTTCGACCGCCCTTTCTCCGCCGCTCGCCATGAACACCTCCCACTCCTCACCTCGCCTTCCCCTTCAGTCCAAGCTTTCGCCATGTCGTCCCGCAACACGATTGGTGGTTAGGGGTCCATGGGCGGAACTTAGACTCCAATAGGCCACCTTCTTCGTCGTGTCCTCTTCAGCATTGGATCACGCACACCAGAGCTGCTCCCATTGGTTGCCAGGGCTGATGGGCAGAGAGGACCAGGAAGTGCTACGCGTGTGTCAGTCTGGCTGGCAGTGTGTGTGAGGCAGGGAGTCTCGGGGTACTGGAGGGGTCCAGGCTGGGGCAGGGCGGGGGCTGGGGAGAGGCGTGAGGGCACACGAGAGTCGAGATGGTGCTGTGTACGGGGCAGGCAAGGAGGACACTGTGACTGAGACCGTGGGTATGGGGCAGTAGTAACTCTGAGGGTACGGTGGCCGGCAGGGGTCAGCGCCCCAGGGTTGAGCCCGGGGGTGTCCAGCACAGGACAACGGCAGCCAGAGGAGTCCAGGACGGATCACTAGAGAGCAGTGGCCGGGAGGGGTCCAGGGTGGCTCAGAGCCCTGGCTTGGATGGAGCCCCCAGTCCCAGCATGGAGGGGGAGATGCACAAGTGGACCAAGTACTACAGCGGTGAGAGCCTTACCTCTGCGTGTTAATGCGCGGGTTTATCATGTCATCATCTTCGGCAGGTGCGTGTGTCTGCACTGTATGCACACTCCATTCATACATTCCCTCCATTTCCCTTCAGACCCTCAGTGTCACAAGCTTGACTCACCCGCAGTCATTCATTAATCTCGCTGACCTCTCGCAGGGAGTCTGCTGCAACAGAAGACTTAGAAGCAAACCCCCAATGCAACTCATCACTCCGCAAGTCCCAAGAACAAGTCTTCATGAAACGTATCTTTTCGAGCCCTGCACAAAACAAGATGGGGCCCTGCACCTCTCTCTCTCGATCTTCAAACTAAACTGGGCACTCTGATCTCGGGTCTTGGCACCCCGTCTCACCTGGTCCTTGGCCCCCAGTCTCACCTGGTCCTTGGCCCCCAGTCTCACCTGGTCCTGTCGCTGGATGCTGCTTTGTTGACCGTGTCCCATTATTAAGCCTCCCCACTGCCCCTGCCTTCTAAGACTGACTCTTCCTTATGTCGCATGCCTGTTATCTTCCACATTGTTTTGCTGTAAATACCGCCCTTTCGTAGTAATATTGTCTTCACCCGACAATAAAATTCATATGTAAAGTGCTTTGTTCCTCTGCGAATAAATAGTGTTATATCAAAAAAATTATAATAAATAAACTTGTGTTTGCCACAAGGCTTGTTTAACGTGCTCTGTTGAGTACGAGACAATTGTAAGTGCATCTCGATAGAGTTAAAACAATATACATTGTTCGGTCCATGCTGTCACGTGTTTAAGGACATTCGCCTATGTGAGATATCCGAATTGTATTTGACTTGTACAAAAGGTCTGCCCATTGTGTATAGTTGTCAGTGCGTTGTATTTTAATAATGCATGTTGCCGTTGGCATTGCGGTAGCCGACTATGAGGCATGTGAGTGCTGTGTGTGTTGTACCCTTGCTACACTTTACTTTGGTGGCTCCGGCCTGTGTCTGCAGGCAGGCATAGTTTAAAGGCGTCTCAACTTTGTAAATGCCACCAGGCTCATTGAAATCATCAGGAAAGCACAGCAAAGTGTAATAAGCAGGAAGAAATGCATGTTATGAGATGAGTTGGCTCTTAATGCACTCTGATCTCCCTGCATCCCAGATAGGACATGCAGGTAGCCTGTCGAGCAGCTTGCAGAGCTAGAAGCCCAACCTGCGGATCCTGGTATGAGAAAACTAGAGCTAACTTCAAGTTGTGTTTTGTGGGTTTTCCTGATACATAAAATATAAGTTTCAGATTATTCTCACAGCAAAGATGGCTTAGAGGGTTTTCATCCCTTTTTTAACGTCCTCTGCATTTATTCTTTACGTTGTGGCCTACACCAGTGATTCTGTATTTACATGTGTTCAGTTTCTACCTACTTTCTGCCAATCATGCTCCCTTTTCTTGCACATGTTGCATGTCTACTGCCCCAGTGTCTTTGTCAGTGAACCACATCCAAACTGCGAGTGTTTGCTCATCATTGTTTCCTAACTAATGTGCTTCATTAATACATTCTGCCCTCTTAGTGTCTATGTCAGGATACTCTGACAGTTTTGGGTAACATTTGCTCCAACAAATGCAAACATATTTTTAGTTTGTATTTCTACGCATGTTGTTGTTCATGTTTTATCCTGCTTACCCAGCGAATTCAATGCGTAAGGTTATCATGCAATTTGGAGGAAGTCCAAGATACGGTATTAGTTCAGTGGCAAAAGCAGATATCAGGATTGGCTCTTAGAGCAGAGTATGTGCCGAGCCATATGCAAATCCAGCAGTAAATGTTTTGAAAACAAGTGACCACATTCACCACCACCACCACATCCACCACCACCACATCCACCACCACGTCATCCACCACTACCACGTCATCCACCACTACCACGTCATCCACCACCACCACATCCACCACCACCACATCCACCACCACCACAACCACCACCAAATCCACCACCACCACATCTTCCACCGCCACCACCACATCCACCACCACATCATCCACCGCCACCAGCACATCCACCACCACATTCACCACCACCACCCCCACCACCCCCACATCCACCACCACCACATCCACCACCACATCCATCACATCCACATCCACCACATCGACCACCACCACATCCACCACCACCACATCCACCACCACCTCATCCACCGCCACCATTGCCACCATATCCACCACCACCACATCCACCACCACATCCACCACCACCACATCCACCACATCCACCACATCCACCACCATATCCACCACCACATCCACCACCACCACATCCACCTCACCACCACCACATCCACCACCACATCCACCACCACCACATCCACCACATCCACCACCACCACCACATCCACCACCACATCCACATCCACCACATCGACCACCACCACATCCACCACCACCTCAACCACCGCCACATCCACCACCACATCCACCACCACCTCAACCACCGCCAACACCACATCCACCACCACATTCACATCCACCCCCACCACATCCACCACCACCTCATCCACCACATCCACCACCACATCCACCACATCCACCACCACCACATCCACCACCACCACATCCACCACCACCACATCCACTATCACCATGTGTGTGTGTGGCTCTGTGTGTGTGGCTCTGTGTGTGTGTGTGGCTCTGTGTGTGTGTGATTCTGTGTGTATGGCTCTGTGTGTGCGTGGCTCTCTGTCAGTGTGGGTGCAAATGCAATAGGTCTCGCATTTGCGAGAGATTAAGCTATTGGCATTGTAAACGACAATGCCATTTATTTATCTGTTTTCAAATCCAACACATAAATACAAAATTTGTCATTTACAATGCCAATAGCTCTAACTTTTGCAAAGGCGAGACCGTTGCATTGTAAATGCTTGTTCACTATGTCTCTGTCTATATTAGGCGTGGGAAGTATACTGCACTCCACTGGCAGAGGTTTGCCACTCCAACGCTCCACTTAGAGAGCGGAGTTTGGTGAACTACATCTACCAATAAACAACACGAGAGATACCAGAAGTCTGCATACAGGAACCTAAATAGTGTTCACTCTGTAAAACAAAACCAACAGGTTAATGTGTAGGTCATAACAATCCTAATAGATGTGTGACCGCAGGAGAAGAGGAAAGGAAAACTAGAAAGATAGCCTCAAAGGTGCTAGAAAAATCCCCATCAGCCCGCTCAATAGCGGAGCATCGTCATCTGGGTAGTATGGTTGACAATTGTGGTATCCAGTGTGCCCTTCCTTAGGAACAACCCAAGGCTAGCAAAACTTGGACCATCATGTTGACCCTCAACCGAAAGAGATGCTCTTCCCTCTAGATACTCATCCACCATGAAGCTTACCTTCTCTTTGACTCTACAATATCGACAATATTGACTTTTTTGCAATCCACAGGCCTTCTCTTCTTCTGCACGAAAGCACCATGACACACATGCTTAATTATGGACTGGTTCAGTACTGCACCCAAGACACACATTTTGAGAAGGAGAATGCAGATGCGCCATCAATTTTGGCATTTGCATACATTATAGTTTTTTTTTCTTAACAATCAAAACTTTTAGAACTGTGTGTCATCCCTAATTTGTGTTTTTCAAACCTAGGTGAAAGAATAATTATATAACTTGGGACTCTGGGGCTGAAGGACTGGTTTCAATGCATGTATTAACCAAACAATGCCATTCCTTCATTTCCTCCCAGAATAGATTTGATGATGATGTGCTGCTCATTGACCTGATGAATGTTGTGTTTGTCTTAGTCACACGTTTCCCCAAATCCTTGATCCCATCAATTTATCAAACTCCTAACCCTATTCCTCAGGCAATGTGATACATTGAGGTGTGACTTATGAATTTACATCATAAATGGATCACACTTTGTGGGGCAGATGTAGTGAAAGAGACACCAGCTCACTGCAGGAATTTGTGTCATGAACAATAGCCCATGCCAGAACACTTACCCACCCCGGCATTAAAGGGATTAAAGGGATAACAACATTGTAGTGCAGAGTCAGAACAATGTCTGTTCCCTGATAGGTAGTACTAGTGTTCACTATGGGCTAGATGTAGGTAATTTTAAATTACCGATTTGAAAATACTGAATTTTACCGATTCAGTATTTTCGAATCGGTAATTGCAATGTAGATAATAATTTGGTAAAAAATACCGAATCGGTAAGATTCGGTATTTGCCGAATCGGTAATTACCGATTCGGTAAAATTGTGAAAAAGTCAAGGGTGGCAGGGCGTCACTTTGACACTCTATTGCACCCCTGATTAGTGCTTGTGTGCACATGTGGCACATGTACATGCCCTAAGGGCATGTATGTCTGTCACATGGCACAGGTGTAAATGCACATATTTGCATTTACATAGGAATTCGTTATTTACCACCAACTAATAGTTGGTGGTAAATAATGAATGCTTGAAGCCCAGAAGCACTGTTAGAAGTGCTTCCTACATTTCATTTACCGATTCGGTAAATATCGAATCGGTAAATGATGTTTCGGAAAATACCGAATCGGTAAATACCCATTCGTTATTTACAGAATCGGTAAATACGCCCCCTACATAGGAAAAGTCTACTACCGGTCGGTAATGTCCGATTTCGGCCGTTACCGACCTGTAATAGGCCACCTACATCTGGCCCATAGGGCCTAATTCAGAAAGGCAAATTTGGTGGTAGTTCACTCTTGAAGTTTAACTGAACTCCCAGAAACGTCATTATTATGAGTAGTAAACCTATGAGTAGTAACTATTCATAGTAAGACTAACTCCTTTAAAGTGATAGGGATTACTTACCTCTCACACGAAGTTACTTCTCTTAAAGTTACTGATGAAAAAGTTATTAGCCATAAACCTGCACTGCAAGAGTCAGTAAACTAACACCAAACGTTTAACTTTACCTTTGTGAATCATGCCCTGTGTTGCTTAAAAAAATATATGAATCATAGAGGAACCAAACCTTCTTCTAAGTCCTGATTGGTGGCCTTTGTAAGTTTAATTGTATTTATTCATTATAAATTAAATAGCTACTAGCTCCCTCGATTTCTTAGATGTTCCTGCCACTAGTTTTTGTAATATGAGTTATTTTGTCATGGTTTTCTGGTCTGTCTTTTATAACTCTCTAACTCTGTGTTTTCTTTCAGCATAGTTGCTTGTGATGGTTAATCTTTCTAAATAATCTTACAGTTGGAGTTCACCCTATTTAGAAGAGGTGGGAGTGGAACCCTGCTTTAATGTCTTCCCTGTTAGCACAAGAACTCTATTACCACCCCTATGAAGGAGACCCTTTTGGGAAACCCTGCAATGAGGTTTGGGAAGATTGCGTGAGGTAGCTACCATTGCTTAATCTTTTCAGGTAAGAACTTGAGGAACTAGTTCATAACTTATGGCCTGATTATGATGGCAGTTGGACTTTCGTTTGACCGGTTTCCTAGTAGGGTAATCTGACTGACCGACTAGCTATTGGCAGGTCCTGTAATAGCAATTACAATGCGACCACCTTCAAGGCGGTCGCAAAGTATATTGTATTGCGACGTGTGCTGAGGGCTGTAGCATGCGCTGCAGTACAAAAGATACACTTTGTACATTTCTCTGCACCATGTGGCAGGCACCAAACTGTGCCTCCCACATACTGCAGGGACGTGTAGGAGGCACCATAGATGCCCTCCCAGTGCCACAATCAGTGGGCCGGGGGAGGGGGGTCCCACTACAAACCCCAAAGTCCCTTTCTGCCAGCCTTTTCATGGTAGGTTAACCACCATGAAATGGCTGGCAGAAAGGGACATTGTAATCCCTACGGCAGTGCCTGAGGAGGTACCACCACTGTTGTAGGGATACAAGTCTCTCAGATGGACCGAAGGGCTCCTTGAGGCCGTCAGATCCATGGCAGTCGTACTCTCCAACCGCTAAACATCCACTCTCCATCCTAATGTGGTGAGCGGAAATCTGTATTACAATGGTGGTGGAACCACCACCGACAGGCTTTCATTGTATCAGGCCCAAAGAACTGAATTACAATTTGGAAGAATATTAACTCTTTTCATGCTCATGACGAGCTCAGCTCATCATGAGGCGCGGTGCTTGTGTGCTCATGATGAGCTGAGCTCATCATGAGCCGTGGAACGCTCACAAGCGGGGATAATTCCCCTGCTGTGCTGAACGTTCCACGAAAATGGGTGTGACCGTGACGAGCTCAGCACTGTGCCTCATGACGAGCTGAGCTCGTCATGAGCATGGGGGCGCTGTGCGCGCCCCCCGCCCCCAGCACAGCGGGGGAATTACCCCTGCTACAAAGGGGTTAAATGTTTGTATATATTCTTGGCAGACCTGATTAGTGGTCAATGATAGTTACAGAGGTTAGAACAAAGACAGTAACTACACTATCTAGTGTACAGTGTAATTGATAAGTGGCTGGGTACTGCAAAACCTCATCAAGCAATAAAGTGAAACAGAATTAACCAGTTTTCTGTTCCCAGACAGTGTCACTCTGGTGGCGGAGTATAATTCATTAATGGACTGCGGGAAGAGGTAAGTAACCTACTGAAGAATACATAGATGGCGAGGGACTTCGGGTAGAGAAAAGTCTATTGGAAAAAGTCGATGTATAACATGTGCCAATTTTAGATAACAGCTTCTTGGTGCACTCTCGTGTGAAAACCACAACACTAAACCAAGCCAACTAGCAATGGAAAGACAGATAATGACAAACAAAAAAATGTAAAGGCCATTATTTCTTTTAGATTTCAAACTCACCCTCTCTACCCACAACAGGCCGACCTCCTCCACCAAGCAAGAAATTGTCCATTACACCCTTTCCCCAACTTCCTTCCCCTCCAACACTCTCCATCCACAACATGCCCTCTCAGCAGAATAAATGTTCAATAAAAAAATAACCTTTTAGGGCGCCAAGTTCTGTGGAGGCTTTGGCCATCTCCTGGGCCATATTCTACTGATGTCTCAACAGGGCTGTGAAGGTGCAGTCGGATGTTGATGACAACAAGAAGGGGAGACTGGTGGTATGGGTTGCAGAGGACCCTGGCTGCAGGTGGCAGTGGTGTGGCCTGTTTGGAGGTGGGCCTGGCTGACAGTTCAAGGACCTGGAGTCCTGTGCATCCTCTTCTTCCAAAGGCCACCAGCCAGCGATATTTGGCAGCCACGGTTTCCAATTTTTTCTGCAACAGCCAGGCAGCACTCTCCTGCCATGATGGCAGTCCCTGCTGCACTAATTGTGATGCTAAATGCAACCACCTCTTTATACTGTCTATAGTAGCACAAAAAAAAACATATTTGGGGCCATATGTATCAAACTCTGATTTTGTTATTATCAAATTGCGATTTTTTGTGAATGACTATTTGAGAATCTCAAAACGCTATGTATGTAGGATTTGCAAAAACATTTGCAAATCCTCCATATTCCTTAATTGCGAATTACAAATTGTGATTCGCAATTAAGGAATACCTCCGCATTCATTCCTATGGGCCTAAAGACCTATAGGAATGAATGGGGAAGACATTCTCAATTTGCAATTCTCAATTAGAGAATCGCAAATTGAGAATGCAATTTCAAGGGTGCTACGGTGTCAAAAGGACACCCAGTTGCACCCCTGAAATGTGCATGTGTGCACATGTGGCACACATACATGCCCTAATGGCATGAATGTGCGCTACATGTGCCCTTTAAAAAATACAAAAAAGTGAAATTTTCTGAGAAATCGCAAATTACCACCAAGTTGAAGTTGGTGGTAATTTGTGATTCCTTAAGGCCAAATTGCTCTTTTTCTGCGCTGCTTACATTGCATTTAAGGAATAGCAATTTGCGAATCCTTAAATGCAATCACAAAATAGGGTATAGCAAATTTTGCGCTTCCTTATTTTGCGAGGCAGTTTTTATTTTATACATACCACTGAGTCCAATTGCGATCGCAAATGCTGAAATTCTGCGATTTTCGACGTTTGCGATCGCAATTTGGAATTATACATATGGCCCTTGGTTCCTTAGGGCCACTGCAATTTAATTTGGATGTGATGATTGATTAGTCACAGTCTGGGTCAGATTTTTCCACCCAAGCATCCCATTAATAATCACTCAATCAGGGGATTGTAAAACGCAGCGCTAGAGGGGGGCTGCTGGTCCCTGTTGGAGGAGATCATTTGAAGAGTCATGTCTTGAGGTCCTTCTTGAATTGGGTCAGCCCCGCTGATTGCCTAAGGTGGAGGGCCAAGGTGTTTCAGGTCTTGGCAGCGAGCCAGGAGAAAGAACTTTCACTGGTTCTGTGCTTATGGAATCTGGGGACGGAGGCTAGTGTGAGTTGGGTGGAACAGAGTTGTCTGGCAGATATGTGGAATATATAGGACTGACTGCAAGGAATTAAGCCAGAATACCAACATAATCAAAACATGAATTTGTTTAAAGTATTTCATACTGAAACTGAATTGACACTTTATGTGTGTTAATAAATTAACTACCCGCTATTGGTGTGCAAGATATATTGATAACTAGATTGCCACTTCAACTACTGTCTGGAATGTTTTGGGGCTGATTTCTAAAGTGGGGGGCCAAGAAAAAGTGGGGGTGCCAAAATGTGTTTTTCGCATGCAATTTTCCATAGGGATTTTAGACACAACTACAACCAGAACCGCAAATGAATTACACCAATTTTGGCAGAAATTTAGATCTTGGTCCATAAACAGTGCTTTTTTGTAATTTGGTGTAAATCTGTTCTGTAATTTTGTAGTTAATAAAGAAAAAAGATTTATGCATACCTAAGGATGTGGATCCACTGTGGATCAACCAAAGTGGATCCGCAGATCCACGCAACACAGCAATGCTGTGAATGGCCACCAGCCATTTTATCAATCAGGACACGGCTCCCAATGGGAAATAAAGCAGAACCAGGAAATAAGGGCTAAGGATAGAGGTATCCTGACTCCATGGGACCTATGGAGAGGTCTGTAATTGACCCCTCATGGGGAAGAAATTGTGGAATTATGTTGGTTTTGCATGTTCAAAGATCTGCGGATCCATCACAAAGCTCAGTGCAGCCCCTGTGTGAACACACAATGGATCTGTGGTTACAAATCTGTGACGAACACGTGGATCCTGACCCTAACTAAAAAAAAATAGCCACTGACAGGCCCACACACTCTCTCATACCCCAACACATTTACCCACATACCCACTCACACATCCATACACCCACCAAACATCCACTCACACATCCATACAGTCATTCACAACCCTCTCACACATCTATACAGTCATTGAGACATCCACTAAGAGACTCAAAGAACCCCTCGCATACCGACTCACAGACCCCAACAGGGACTCATATACCTACTTACACAGCCACATATAGTCATTAACACACCCACTCACAGGCCCACACGGCCACTTACACACCCACTCACACACCCATAGAGCCATTCACACACCACTCATACACTCAGCCATCACACACTCACACTCTTTCCCACTCCCAAATAACCGCTCACACACCAACTCACACACCCATACAGTCACTCACACACCCATACGGTCACTGATACATCTACTCTGAGACCCCGAGAGCCACCCACACGGGCCCTCACAAAGCCACAGTTTGGCCAAAGGCTGTGCTCGGCATGGGATTGGCAAGGCAGCGGTTGGATTAATGTATGGTAATTATATATTAGTTTACATTAAAAGAAACTGGAAATTCACTGAAAAAAACAAAGGTTACAAGTACTTTATAGTTAGGAAATAGAATTAAAAACAACCTTACAAACTCACTAAAAAATAAAGTTTACAGGGACTTTACAGCTGAGTTCAGATGTTATACACACAAAACCATAGAAATTCTGTACTTATAGTTATAGTCCTCTCAGGTAATTATGTTATGTTATGCTATTTTAACTAATTACGTTCTCGAATCACACCTCAAGGGGTATCTCGGCGCAGGGCCAAGACATACGAACTGGCTGAAAGTGCACTTAAAATAGGTAAGTCTTAAGCGCTTTCCTGAAGTGGGAGTGATTTTCACAGAAGTGTAGTTGCAGAGGCAGATTATTCCAGAGATGAACGACAAGGAAGGAGAAAGATCTACAGTTTGCCCTAGCTTTCTTAAACCTAGGGACTTTGAGCAAGGCCTTATCACATGATCTTAGAAGTCTCAAAGAGGTGTATAGCAGAACTTTGGAGGCAAAATAAGTGGGTCCTTGACCATGGAGTTCACAGTGGGTTACACAGCAAATCTTTCAAGTAATCTCTTTCTCACAGTTAGCCAATGTAGGGACTGAAGAAGAGGGGCTGTTGCCGTGCCCGGGGGAGGTTACACACAAGATGTGCGGTGGTGTTCTGAACAACCTGAAGTTTAGAGAGCGTACCCTCATTTATGGTGGCTAATAGTGAGTTGCTATAATCCAGACAGCTTAAAACCAGGGAGTGACTTGTTGGCGCTGTGGGCAAAGTAATAAAGCCAGGAACACCAAAGGAAAAAAGCCTCCCACCAATAGTGACAAGGCGATATTGGAACCAAAAATGGAGAAAAGAGTGAAAACACATACAAAAAGGAAAAAACAATAACTCATATTTGTTTAAAAAGAACCCTCACTCACCCTAGTGGTGACATGCTTCATCATGATTGGGGATACAGGAGTGACCTCTTGTTTTATGATTGGGGATACAGGAGTGACCTCTTGTTTATCCTCTCTCTCCTGTTGTTATTATATAGCTTAAAACCAGGGACTGAACAAGGGTTTTACTCGAGGAGGGTGGTAATAAAGGAAAAACTCTTCTTAGCAGACATTACATATGAAAACAAGAGCCGGTAATGGCAGAGGTGTGTTCTGTCATAGAGAGCGATTGGTCCAAGCAGACTCCTATGTTTTTTACCACAAGTTTGGGTGCAAGGAAAGGACCCAGCTTTGATGGCTAGCAGTCAGGGGCCCAGAGAAGTTGGGCTTGTCCAAATACCAATTTTTGTTTTAGAGGGGTAAAGCTGAAGTTTGTTTTCAAACATCCAGGTTGCTATGCCTTTGATTCCGGAGGAGAAAGAAGCTTTAGATTTGGATAGATTGAATGAATAGAAGCTTTATTCGATTTTGTTTCTTAAAATCATAAAAGCATACAAAAATAACAGTAACTAAAAATAAATATATACATTCAACAAAAACATAACTTCACATTCAAAAAAAGACATAGCCCCAGCCTCAGAATTCGGCGGTGAGACATATTTTCAAGGGGTTTATCCCTAAAAGGTACACAAGTTTGTCCTTTAAAGAGAGTGAGCTCAAAAGTTGCAGCAATTGTGCAATGAAACCCATCTGTTGGCAACAGGGAAACTAGTACCACTGGGTACCTGGACTTCCCCACCCAACGGGTGGTGGTAGGCTATTGTTGTTCCTAATCTGGGGATATTTGGCGTACAGGGATAGAAATCATGTAAGTCCCAAGTCTGTATTGGACCATCCCCCTCTAGGGCTGTACAAGATCTTAAATATGGAGCGATGTTCCGATTCCTGAATCTGACCAGAACCAAATCCCCTGAAATGTTTTTTGGTAAACGGCCCAACCAGCCCACCCTTCTCACAGACAGGATTCCGCCGTCTTTGTCCGGTGGTAGGGGTCTATTCCTTCCCAACCAGAATATAACTTTGTTCATTAGATCCAGCTGGCTCTCAGTTTTTCCCAGCGCAAGTGGTGGCACTCCAGTGAGGACGGACACATATGGCGCTGCTTGTGGCGGAAGGTGTATGTTTGGTGCAATGCGTACTGACTTGGCCTCTGGGGGCCTTGATATAACAGGTTTGGAAGGAGCTTTGGAAGTAGTTGAACCTGGGATTATAGGAAATAATGGAGTGGCTTGCTTACTTTTGAGGATGGCAGAGAGCTTAGCTGGTGGATAAGTGGTGGTTGGCTGGGATCGGTTCGAGTTTACAGGATTATCGATGGGTTTCAGGATGGCCGTGATTTTGTTCTCGAGACCCAAGAGCCTTTCCCCTATAGCGTTGATTTGTTCTGTTAGTGGGGAAATGATGGTTTTAACAAGTTGTTCAATCTGAGTCAAAAGAGAGATCTGGGAATAAGATATTGGTTCGTCCAGTTTGACATCAGTCTCCATGATGGTAGGGAGATTATGAACGGGCATCACGGGGGTTACAATTGGTGTATGAGGTTTTGATTGAGTCCTTTCGGCCTTGTCCTCAGTGTTATCTCTATTGACAGGTAGTAACCATGAAAGTACAGAGGCTTGTGTATTGACTTTGTTCAATAAAGAGGGGGTTTCCTGTAAACTGCCTTTGGTATTTGTAATGCGGGTGCCGTTGGCGAAGAAGGGTGAGTCTACACTGACATATTTTGTTTTACATAGTCTATTTAGCTCACCCCATGGCGAGAGATTCTGCATTCTTGGGGAGTTTAGTGGAGGAGATAGTGTACTAGATGGGGAGTAACAGGGGCAGATTATGTCTGTAACATGCACAGTTGGCGCAGAGCTTGTGGTAAGCATTTGGTGCATTTGCCCCGCATGACACCCCTGCGCATCTGGGCTTGTTCCCCCCTTACAGGGCATGATCACAATGGCAGTAATGATGTTACGATCAAAAGTTGAGTTAAAATATGTACACTATACCTCCTTTTGCAGAAATAACAAGGGGGGTGGCCCGTCCCGTCCTAATCGGTCCACGGAGGGCCACAGAGGGCCCGCCCTTTGCCCGGGCTTAGCCCCGGGCGCTCCCGCGCGCGACTCGCGGGGCGAGAGGTGCTCCTTCCAGTTTATGCGCCTCCGGGCGCGTCAATTTCCTCCCTTTGGCAGGCGGGCAGCTGGGAAATGTAGTTACTGGCCGGCCTCCGCGCTAGACTGCGCGGCCCGGCAAACAGGGTCCCAGGGTGCAGGGTGCAGGGTTAAGGCCGTTGCCCTCACGGCGCGGTGATCAGCTGAGCTGATGTGGATCCCCGAGGCTCTCGGCGCTCCTTCCAGTTTATGCGCCTCCGGGCAGCTGGGAAATGTAGTTACTGGCCGGCCTCCGCGCTAGACTGCGCGGCCCGGCAAACAGGGTCCCAGGGTGCAGGGTGCAGGGTTAAGGCCGTTGCCCTCACGGCGCGGTGATCAGCTGAAAACTGCCGCTAAAACGGCGATAATGGGCTTGATAATACGCTGTAGAGAATTCCCATAGAAGCCTTGTTCACACCAGAACATGGGCTTCTATGGGAATTCACAAGAGCCTATTATCAAGCTCATTACCACAGCTTTAGCGGCAATTTTCTGCCACTAAAGTGGCGATAATGTTAACGCCGTTTCTTGATAATATGCCCCTGGGTTTTTTAGTAAACAGAGAGAAATCAGTATTGGAAACCAGTCAATGTTTGGAGTTTTTAGGTTTTGTGGTGAACACAGTGGAGAAGACTCTAAATTTACCAGAGAAGAAGGTGGTGAAGATAAGGTCAGAAGTGAAAGGATTGTTGAGGAAGGAGCAACCCACTCTAAGATGTTTAGCAAGTGTAATTGGATTGTTTTCCTCATCTATTCAGGCTGTTTTTCCAGGGCCACTAAATTACAGGACTTTACAGAGATTGAAAGCAGAAGCGCTGAGGAAGAGTTTCTGGTATGGAGATCGGGTTTTTCTCTCAGAGGAGGCTCGGGAGGAACTTGTTTGGTGGTTAGAGAATCTGGAGGCTTAGAATGGTCAGGCAATATTTGGAATATGTCTATATTATATGTTAGAGACAGGCACAAGCCTCTTTAGATGGGAAGCATGTTTGGAGGATCAGGAGACAGGTGGGAGATGGTTCTTGAAGAAGAGGTCGGTGCACATAAATGGTTTAGAGATGAGAGCAGGTCTCTAAGCATTGAGGAGTTTTAGGAGGAAATTACGAAATTTCAATGTTTTGTTGAAAATGGCCTGTTTCAGTGGTTTGATACATAAACCGCTTAGGTGGAAGTAGATCAAGGAATCTGACTCAGTTAGCAAAGAAGATTTGTAGTTTTTGTCTAGAGGAGAAAATTGGGTTGCAGGCAGAATACTTACCAGGTCACAAGAATGTTGTGGCAGACTGGAATTCGAGGTATCTCAGATTTTACAGCACTCGGAAGCTGAATGTTCTATACTTCAGAAAGATTTTACAAGTTTGGGGTCACCAGGAGGTGGATTTGTTTGTGTCAAGGTTGACGTTCCAGTTGGAATGGTATTACAGTTGGAGACTCGATCCATTGGCAGAGGAAGTGGATGCATTCCAGCAGAATTGGAGGAAAGTTTGGGGGTATGCTTTTCCCCCATCTGCATTAATACAGAGGGTGTTGTTGGTTGTGAGGAAGCAGAGATGTCAACTGGTTCTTGTGATGCCATTTTAGGCAGAACGGACATGGTTTCCAGGACTTTTGGAAATGGCAATAAAGGAACCTTTCTTGATTCCGGAGTCAGAGGACATGCTTCAAGGTGAAGAAGGAGTTTTTCATCCTTTGGTTATGGAAGGGACTTTGAGCCTTCTTGTTTGGAAGATTTCAGGAGAGGCGTTCAGTTCAGAGGACTTTCAGAACAGGCTCAGTGGTTGCTCAAGGATTCTTGGGCACCAGAAACTAGGAAAATATATGTGGGAGCATGGAAGACATTGGTTAGTTGGTGCATGGAAAGGAGTTTGGATCCCGTGGAGGCATCTGCCTTTGAGTTTTCAAATTTGTTATCATCTTTGTTTGAGAAGGGATTGAGTTACAGGACTATTAATTGTTATAGGTCTGCTATTGCTGCAGGGCATGGTTTGGTAGGGGGTGCTCAATAGGGTTGCTCAATAGGTAGAGAGCTATTAGTTTGTAGGGTTATGAAAGGTGTTACGTTGAGAAGACCACCAAGGCCTAGATACAATAGCTTGTGGATGTGAACAAGCTTTTTCGTTTGTTTGAAGGCTGGCCTAGTAATAAGTATTTGAGTCTGAAGCAGTTATCTGGTAAGCTAGCGAGTCTACTGTGTCTGGTCTCTTTCAGGAGAGTTTCTGATTTTAGGGCGGTAGATGTTAGTAACAGATGTTATAATCCAGACTGAGTTATTTTTACTATTACTAAGAGAATTAAATGCATGTCTTCTACAATTTTTTATCCAAAGTTTGAGGAGAATCATAAGGTGCGTGTGGTTAGATGTTTGAGAGAGGATGAGAATAAATTGAATGAATTCAGAGGGCATGGTGATAGTCAGTTATTGATTTCATATGTGAAGCCTTTTAAGTGAGTGACTACAGCTACTATTGCTAGATGGGTGAGGTTTTGTATGTTTGAAGCAGGTGTAAATTTGCAAGAGTATGATGCTTATTCGGTAAAAGGGGAGATGGCAAGTAAGGTTTTCTGGTGGCCACTTGGAAGAAATTTGACATGCTGCAGATTGCTCAAATTCTGCTGTATTTGAACTGTTTTATTTGAGGCCTATGAGTCATGTATCGTCTGTGGTTTTATCACAGCTTTGAACATGCATAATGCTAGCCTTCAGTCTTGTCATGACATGCAGATTCTCCAAGTTTGTGTAGAGAGAATCTGGATTTCATTAAAGACACTGAGGCTAGCATTATCCCTCCCACCATTCCATATTTCAATTTGGAGGGGGTGATTTTTCTTGTTTTTTCATGAAGAATGGTTTATTTATGATTTTTTGTTTGTTTCAGATGACCAGTAAAGGAGAGCATGATGAATTTGTTGTTCATGCGAAGAAGTTGATGATTGCGTCCGGCGCTGCTTAAAAGAGGAAGATGGCTGCTGTTACGGGATTTATATATGTTGTTGGACATTCTAAAGTTCCAGAATTTTGCTGTTGGTGATGTAATACTTTGAAGATATGCAAGGAGCTGGCAATAAAAGTAATATGCATAATACTTGCCTCTGTGTCTTTAATGAAATCCAGATTCTCTCTACACAAACCTGGAAAATCTACACTCTGTGCTGAAGAGTGGTCTAAACCCATATTGAGACTCATGTAGAAGTAATTTATCTTCCACGAAGTTTATCAGCTGTTGGTTGAAACATTTTTACACAACTTTCGCAAAGAAAAACATCCAGGATATCAATTTCAGGTTCTCATGTACTGAAGGACCTAATGTTGTTTTTTTCAAGAGGGAGATCACCATGGTGTGTTTCCAATCAGAGGAAACATGCCCTGTCACAAACAATAAATTTAACAATTTAGTGAGCACAGGGGCAATCACTTCCCTGCCTTGCTCTAATATGTCAGCGGAGGCGGGATCCAATGGAGATCCAGATTTTACTTTTGACATTAGGCAGTAGGTCTCAGCCTCGAAAATTGTTTCCAGGTTTGAAAAGCCTCCCGAGCAGTGGTTGATGATGGATCAGATGGGAGGAACTGAACTCTTATGAAAGGAAGTATAGATGGTGTTTATGTTCTCGAAAAAATAGAGGGACATATTCTCAAGGACTTATCACTGAGTTAGTGGCAGTTTATCTCAACCAAAGTGGTGATAAATGTATTGCCCTATACACAAGCTGGTGCTGACATCCGATATCACCAGTTTTCCTGCGATAGAAGCCGCAAAAAACATCTCGACAGATGACACCGGCAACTAATGCTAATGATATGCAGAGTAGGCGTTCCTGTCAAAAAGCCGCAACAACATCACTTCGCAACATTCTCAACGCCAAGCCAGATCGGCGATAAGATCCCAAAACATGCGATAAGGCACGTTCGCAGCATGGATTTAACACCTGCTCTTACCTGGTGTAAAGTCGGACGACAACCTGCACCATAAAAGGAAACCCAGCCCAGAGCCACACCTGAAGAACAACAGATTCCAAGGAGCTACTGATCATGCAGCTCGGACACCCAAGAGGGCCACAACACCCACCACCATCACCCCCAGGACCCCCCCCCCCCCCCCCCGGGCCCTACCCCTTGGACAAAGATATTTTACATCAACTTTACAAAATCATGAACAAAAAAATTCATCTTTGAATTTCCAAACAAATCATTTTATTCATATTAAACTCAATGCAACTATTTAGAAGAGTCATGGTGGGTCTTCTCTGGACAATCTGTAAGTCACAGCCTGCAAGACAACATTCAAGATAAGAGGGTGTGTCATGCGCTCATCAAAGGACAGGGAAAGAGAGAAAGAAAGGGAGAGAGAGAGTGAAAGGAAGAGAGGGAGAGAGAAAGAGAGAGAGAGAGAAAGAGAGAGGAAGAGACAGAGAAAGAGAGAGAAAGAGGGGGAGAGAGAGAGAGAGTGATAAAAGAGAGGGAGAGAGAAAGAGAGAAAGAGAAAGAGAGAGAAAGAGAGGGAGAGAGACACAGTGAAAGGAAGAGAGCGAGAGGGAGAAAGAGTGCCGACACTGCGGACCCAGGCCTCACTGCTCACCTGCTGCGACTGGTGTGTCTCCAACCATGTGCCAGTATACACTGGTCCCTTATCTGAAACAGAGTCCAGATTTATGAATGGCAGAGTTCATGTAATTGCACATGCCATCATCGTTTGCCCGCCCCTGTGCACACAGGCTGCTGCACCCCAGCTCCTACCGCTGCCCAGCGGCGATTGCCCGCCCCTGCGCACCCAGGCCTCACTGCTCACCTTCCACCACAGGCGTGTTTCCAAGAGGGCCCACCACCTGCTGGTGCAAGCTCCAAGCCCGGATCCTACAACCTTAGCAGCCTCCACATCATGCATCCCCACACCGCGGGCCACCAGGTCACACAAATTATTCTGGGTCTTGATTTTGCAATGGCAGAGATCATATCAGTGCACACGGCATCATCGCATCATCGCAGGCTGCACACCCACTCAGCTCTTTAGGTGCCAATAACTCTGTGAACCGTGAGGCAACGCCACGTGGCGGAGGCCCGCGCTGTCCGCTGGCTCAGGCCTACACAGCAGTCCAGCAGGGCTCACACAAATCCTTACAAGTCCGGACTGCCAGGACGGCGCATCATTGCAGGCTGCACACCCACTCAGCTCTTAAGGTGCCCCTACCTCAGTGCCCCGAAAGTCACCGTCCTATGGCGGTAGGCCCATGGAAGCTGTAGTGTATCTGGTGCCACCAACTCTGTGCAACGCAAGTCATGGACCCTTTATGATTGAGTCTCGTGATATGCCAGGCATTGGGGAATGTGATGTGGTAGGGCCCTGGGCCCTCATGTATAAATAATAACAACACGGATACACCCAGATAGAGAGTGGAAATGTCATTGTGCATGTGCGCCCGGCACTTTTTATTGGCAGCCCTCAGGGAGTGGCTGTGGCGTGCTGACAACTAGACCTATGATCAGCAGATCACTACAGGGAAGACCTGGGACATGCAGCGTTGTCGTCCCCCTTGTAAGTGTAAGCGGAGTAGGCTGGCCTGGCGTATGCCAGTCCAGCATAGGGGTGTGAACAATGACCACGGGGCTCTGGGCATGGTTCCGCCATGGGCTGGACAAGGAAGTAACTAATGTGTGTGTCTCTGTTGTAGTGTTGGTGATACCCGGACCGCAATCTGTAATGTTGCACCCTGTGACTCAAGTCCGACAACATGAGCAAAATGGACATAAGGGGGAATCACTGACCCTGCATTCATCCATACTTCCACACTTGAATGATCATAGATATGACATATCTGTGTGAATAGGAATGTTTAATGCACATTCAGTGGAGTGTTGTAGCTGGAGCAATACAGGGCCAAGCAAACCCACTTTACATTGTTGGCCCGTGGAGGGCCAGCCAGAGTCCTTTAGGGAATGACAAGTTAATCGGAAGAGAAAGATTTCAGTCCGCAGTCTGATTGCTGTGTCATTGGTAACCAAACAGAATATGGCAGTCCATGTCAAGGTCCAAGGTGAGTGTCGCAGAGTTTATCGGGGGACAGTGGAAGGTGATGATGCAGAGGGCAGAACCAAGCAGAAACAGGCCATATGGTGAAGATGAATGCTACTGCTTACTTCTTACCAGTAAGGCAGATTCATCCACATCTTCATTCTCTGCTGTTTCATGTGCCTCACATGTGGGTGGTGGTGTTCTGTCTCCAGCACTGTGTGGCAGTGACACCTCAGGGGCCTGGGGTGGAATGTCTGTCGCACTGTGTGGCACTGACAGTTCAGGGGCGGAGATGTGGATGGAGTGGTAACATCAGTATTCATCCGCGCCAGGCCTTGTGGCAGCAATGCCATGAGAAGGGTCGTCAGGACATGGAAGAACCCGGCTACCTCTCACTGGTGTGCAGCCGTGGCAGCCGCTCTTTACACCTGTGCCCGTTCCACGTACTCCATGATCATCCGCATGTGTCCCTACTACGGGTGACATCGCTGGAGCCACTCTGATTTGACAGTTGTTCTTGTCTTTGAGTCAGGACTCCAGCGATGTCAGCCATGGATTGTTGGAGAGCTTGGAGTGGACTGTGGGTGTCCGTTAGGGACTGTGAGTGGTCCCTGATGGGACTTACACACCCACGTATGGCATCTAGTTTGGCTGCCATGCGGTCGAACCCCACCCGCACCTCTTGAGCCAATTTCTCCTGGCACCCCAATACACGGCATTGGAAGGCCCTGTGTTGTTCGTGGGGGTCATGGGAGGCAGTTGGGATGGTGGGTTCTGCCTGCTGTGTAGTCTGTGCAGGGGATGGGTTCTCCTCAATGCAGCTGGGCTTCCCTGCTCCTGGAGGTGGGTTGACGTAGCTGTCAATGAACTCTTGGAGGGCGTCGGTGTCGAAGGTCCTCTTCATCATCAGTGAAGAGAGGTTCGGTCTGCTCTGCAGGATGTGTTGGTTTTCCCTCTCCAATGAGATGCAGTTTAACATTGTGTTCACATGTATGTTGATGCATTGTACATGTTTACATACAGACTAAATGACATGGTACATTGTGACTGTTTGGGAGGAGCTGCCTATTTGATGTGGGACAATGGACATTGTGACAACATCACAGATTTGTGTTTGTACTTGTACATTATCAACTCACATTTCACTGCTATGCCAAATGTGATTGGCCAGTTTCTACACACAAGCAGCACCAGTGGTGTCCTCTGTTCTGTTGTGAACGTGTTACGGTTTGTACCACATTGTTGACAATGTTGATGTGCTCTGCATGTTATGTGTGTGCGCTGAATTTTGGGAGAGTTGCCCTTGCAGCTCTGATTTTGCTGCCCCTTATCCCTTTCATGTGGTGTGCCTTTGACTTCTGTGCTTATACAGTGCTGAGATGTTGCAGACTTGGGTACATTGGGCTCTTGGTGGAAGTTGGGAGTCTGGGGCATGGTTTGTCCACAGATGTTTTGTTGACATCAGGGGTTGTTTGTGCACGTGGATATGTCAGAGTATGACCTGCTCCTTAATGGATGTGGTCCACACTCAGCCACCTCAATGGTGTAGCGTGCAACATTTCATGATATCTTGACTGCAGCAATGCTATTGTCATGCAGTGTCACTTGCATTGTCAGTGTTGCTCACAGACACGCTGCTTTGCTGGGTTTAACACATATGCATGGGTTGGTTGTGAGATTGGTGGTGTGTGGGAAGGGTCTCCTCTGGGCACAAAGTCGATAGGGGCCTACTTTCTGCTTCTAGGTGTTCTGTAGTATGCCAAGGGGATCAGAGACATCCTCCAGAGTCATTGTGGGTGTTCACAGTGCTATACTTAATTGTGCATGTGTGCCATTGTGCCCATCTCCCCCGTCCCCCCAGTCCCTGGTCGTTATTCCCCACGTTGCTGTTGTGTCAGGTCATGTTGAGCAGTGTCCGGTCCCCCAACTCCTGCCATCATCTCCACACTGATGACTGTGGACACCATTTCCTCCATCTCATCCAGCTCCTCCTGTGGCGCTGGACTTCAACCTCCAGTCTGCATTGCTGCCTTCATGTTGTTGGCGAGTTTCTGTGTGGTTTTGCGCTTCACATCATTCCAGCGCCTCTTGACCTCTTCCATTGTTCTCCTCAGCACTCCTACTGCATTCACTTTGTCCACGATGGACTGCCATATTCCAGTTTTTGTTGCCAAAGACACAGTGGAGGTGACGAACAGTAGTTGATAGTGTTCTATCACCTCCGTTATCAGGATCCCATTTTCCTGCGGACCGAACCACGTCTTCCTCTTCTTCTTGTCCTTGCCCTTTCCTGACCCCGAGGTCCCAGGCTCCGTGGGGTTTATGGGGTTCTGGTTGACCTCTGTACTTTCTCCAGCTACCTCCATTGTGCTTCACAGTTGTTTTGCTTTTGTTTGTAATTTTTTTTCTACTTTTATAGTGATTTTTTCTGCCTGGCGAGTGTGAATTGCAGGCCTGGCGAAGATTATTGCTGATTTTTTTATCGCGGTTGGGCCCATCGCAACTTTTTTCACTTTGGGGTTTACATTTTTATCAACGTCCCTGTGACTTTATCGCGGACATTTGATGTG
Organism: Lissotriton vulgaris; assembly: GCF_964263255.1. Classification (NCBI taxonomy): domain Eukaryota; kingdom Metazoa; phylum Chordata; class Amphibia; order Caudata; family Salamandridae; genus Lissotriton; species Lissotriton vulgaris. Next base: position 1,182,246,517 of record NC_141695.1, on the reverse strand, counting down.
TTATTGTGAAACTATCGAATGTTACCACTGTGTTGTGAATAGGACGTTAACACAGAGTTATTTTCCTGCGATAGACAGCGATATGAAACATTGCATCAACCGAATTTGCCGATGATTATCCCATGTTCTTGAGACTATCCCCCAGAGAGTGATCTGATCACAAAGGGCAGTGGTAGGTAGAGTTGACACAGCTGTGTGTTCTAGTGATGTCAGGGATTTGACTAGCTGAAAAAGTTCCCTTGAGGAGTTTTTTGACTGCTCTATTTTCTGGGCATATAAATTAGCACATGTGTGACTAAGATTTCAGATTTCAGAGCACTTAAATAAACTATTTTATTGTGAACATCATAATATTTTCGCCACATGAGTTCCAGCTGCTTCTAAGTTTTCTTGTAAGCACATCTAGGGCTTATGCACCAGAACAAAAACATTTGCAGCTGCATACTATACCGAGTGTTACAGAGCATCCATCTCTCAAAATATCAAAATATGAACTGCCTGAGTATAGATAAACAATAACTGTATTTTTTAACCACCCTCTTAGAGTCTTTTTGTTTCTCCCCCTCCCACCAACCCCCACCTTTTGCTATTGGTCTGGAGTGCATGTATTACTGTAGTTAAGAACTGATCTATTCAACTGTAACACATGATTGTTAATATACATTATTTATTTTTTATTTGCACACAGGTCTAGAGTACTATTCTTATGGAGAGCAGCAAGATCAGCAACGCAACAATATGGCGGTCAACATGGTAGCAAGCTTATTGTTACATCCGGAAAGTAGCCCACTAGGACGGGGCACCATTAGAATCTATAACTTCCGAAAAACCGACAGCTGTACGGGTAGGCAATAACAGTTCCTTATCAATTTGAAGGAGCAATCAGGTACTATAATCAATTGATGAGCAATATTGTACTCCGTTCCAATGCCATATAACCAGAGTGCCTGTCCACAAGGGCAAAAAGCTATTGGGTACATACAGGTACTGTGAGATACATAGGATGTCACATCAAAACACTAGAAAGATGACTGGTCATAGACCGTGTAAACATTTTCAAATACTCTTAAGCTGGATACTCTTGGGTTCAAGTGTAAGATCCGGTGTGCCTTGTATAAATTAATAATCATTTATACGGGCCGTGTTAATAAGAGAGCATTCTATTATAGATCTACATGTTAAATGTAGTATTAATGCTACCAAATATTGCATTGTGTCTGCATTATGACTTAAATTTAGCATTGTGTTTATTGTCAAAACATTGAAGAGTGACATGAATATAATTTTCAGTTATAAGCACTCAAAACATATGCATGCCAAGATACCGCTTACTTTTGTATTGCTCTTCTGATATCAAAACACTGCTATTGTTCTATGTTGATTGTAATTACAATGTTTATGTAAAAGGGTAGGGTGGCTCTCACGCCATACTTTGAACAAGGCAAAAGCTGAAATGAGTTGGTATGAGGAATTATTGCACGAATAAACATTTGAAGCATTCCGGAGTGTCCTGATTATCCCTCCCTTGACTGTGGGGATAGTCGTGGGATAAATATCCCATGACTATCCTCATGCAACAATAATGGGGCCATGCTGGTGGGTCTATTTACTCTCCAGCATGCTTTTGAGGCAGGACAGCTGTAGCATGTTACGTTATTAACTAATAATTCCAATGGCCCTGATCTTCTCCAACTCCTACCTCAGTTCTACTACCCTAAGTCCAAATGAAGGCTTATAGGCTCAGTGGGAAAGAGTCTGACAGATGGGATACACTTGGCAGGTAACAGATATCCCATCCACCATATTACAGTAGAAAGTACATAGAATATAAATGATGCGCTGTAGTACACAAACCGGATACATTTTATTTGTCACAGAGTATCCCATCTGCCAAACTCTCAATCATGCACTCAGTCCCACAATACACCCGGGCCTCCAACACAGATTATTCTCAAGAAATTCCTTCATTTGACAGTGGGAAAAATAAGTCTACAGGGAGGTAAGTTATAGGGATTGGGCTAGGCAGAGGTTTAGCTGTGGAAGGGTTAGGTGTCACTCATCATGTACTACTCATTTGCTTAGTCACATTGATTGATGAGAGGAAATAAATTGCAACTGTCAATCTATAATGGAAGTCATGAAATGTCACTTCACTTGGGCAGAGAAATGTGGCACAGTTATCCCATGCCAAGATAGAATTTACTGTTTTACGTAGGCTTGGACAGAAAGACAAAATGATGAAGTTAAATATTAGTAGGCAACTGTGTGGGCACTGGAATACACACCTTATGTGGACTGTGCAATACCTCTATTTCCAGGCCAAAATTCGGACTTTGTATGTTGGATTTCTTTCCAGGTGTCACGGTCATTGTGGTTGTGGCGGAGTTTCGAGGGTACAGTCTACATGGTCAGCATTCGAAGCTCCTAGCCACACTACACTACGCTAGTCTACAACCGTGAGTATCTCGTGTACCCTGGGCTCTAAGGCCCTAAAACTCTAAAGCTCTATTTAATAATAAATGCATTCCATTCCATTGACTATAATGCAGCACGAGTCTTCCTAGACGGGGGGCCTAACCACGTGCTAACACAAGAGCGCTGACAGGAGAGGGAGAGTTTGTTTGTCTGTCGTGCCTCAATAGTGCGCCCCCAGTAATGTTATCGGTAAGGGGGTAGATAAAGGCAGGCGGTAAAATAACAAGCGGTGTAAAAAAAGATACAAAGACACAAAAGACACCCAAGACTGCCTACCTGCTTTTCATCTGCGTCTGCATCTGCGCTAACTCGCTCTACTCTCCGTCCCCATCTCCCCTCGCCATCTGCGAACTCTGCGGACGTGCATAAGAAGGTAACAGAGCACGCGTCGTCAAGGGAACGGCGCTGACGGCTCTGACGGCTCTGACGGCCTAGACGCGACGGAGCCAACCTAGGTTATAGAAACCAACGAACTAGATTAAAAAATGCTTAAAAACTGAACGCTTTCCACAGCGAGAGTCAAAGGAAACCTGAAACCTGAAATACTGCAATACTTAATACTGAATCAAAATCATTAAAAATCATTAAAATCATTAAAAACCCTGAGGTAAATAAAACCAAAGCAATAAAGGACAAATAAAAAAAAAAAGGCAATAAAACCATATATGGGCTATCTGGCAGCAATTCACAAAGTCTATCTAGACTGCCTAGATACACACTCAAGAAAAAAAAGCGCCAAGACTTCTGGGAAAAAAAGAGCTGGTACTGGGCCCTCGAGGTCACTCAGAGCTGCCAGAGGAGCCGGAGGAGCAGGAGCCGGGGCTGGAACCAGAGATAACACTGCCAGTGCAGTACCAGTAGCAATAACCACAGCGATCAAAATCAGAATAGAGACCCTGACCTCACAAAAAACATCAACCGCAGCTACTTCACCCTGTTCTCCACCCCGCTCTCCTTTTATATGGGTAATAATTACAGCTAGAGCAAACGCAAGAGCTAAAGGCCGCAAGGTTCAAACGATACAACCTAAGCAACCCCTACCATCAAAACAGATCCGACCCTCAAAACTATTGTTACTTCCAGAGATAGCAGGGATAGCAGTCTCTGTATTGACATCAAATATGGCTGGAAATAAACTAAAGACAGGATTCGCAAGTCGCAGTGGTTCAATAGGTGTTGGAAATGAAGCAGTTGGGGGCCCGATGGGCCAGGTGAACTGAATACTGTCATGGACAAAGATATTCTAGATGCATCGGACTCTCCAGGATTGCAATACATAGCGCACCAAGCCCAAACCCAAACTCAGACCCAGATAAAGACTGATACAAAGGCCCAGGCTCAGGGAGATCAAGAGAAACAAGAAAGCCAAGAGAGGACAGAAAGCTCAGATGGCAGAGGAAATATAAAAGAGACTCACAATTTTCAAGGACCTCAGAAAACAAAAGAAACACAGAGACGACCCGAAACCAGGGGTTACAAGGCAATGGAAAGCAACGATGAAAATAATGAAGGCAACATAAGAGCTAATAAACCAGATGGGAGAGATAGAGCCACTGAGAATGAACAGAAACTCCACAAGAAAATCGAAAAATTGAAAAGGAAAACAAAGGAAAAAGAGAAAGCGAAAGAGGCGGAAAAGGAACCGGTAAGCAGAGAGAATCTTGATCTCTTGGAAAAAAAGGCCAAAAGATTACAAACAATTAAGAACCTAAAAGCTGCAGTTAAAACTACCGGTCACTCGATAGATTCCCAACCAAGAATCTCAAACATATTTAGCCCAGCAATCAAAGATAGACCACAGATTTGTTCTTCCAACGAAATAGTACCAACCACAATGGATCAACAAGGCGTGCAAAATGACGCCACCGCCGCTTCAGCTCAAGCAGCACCCCCAGCAGCACATCTAGAGCGGGCCGATACGAGGGAAGAAAGCAGATCGGGCCCCAACATGGACTCAGTCTCGAATATAAGCCCAGCGATGGAAGGGCCTGCTCCAGCGGAAATCTCCGATGGATCTGAGTCCGAGATCTATGAGACTGGAGTATCAATTTCCAGCGAATCCAGCGAAGAGAGTGATCCGAGCGAGGATCCCAGACTGGAGGAACATCTCACGAAGGTATCCTCTTCGACAGATATTGGAATTAAAAATGCCCTCATACTATACAGCACACCAATAAAAAAACTGGGAAAAAAAAGAAGTAGACATAAGAGGCACTCAAAAATAATCCACGATGAAACTACAGATCCTGGGAGCAACCCAGAACATATCGCAGGGAGAACTAAACTGCCACGCAAAAGCCCCCACCGAAAAGCTAATTTGGAATCTGAAAGAAATAAGAATACTTTTGACATCCCGGATAAAGACGAGAAGATGAAGCACAGAGAGCCCTCACTAAGTGAAGTTCTCAATTCAATAAAAACTTTCCATCAAGACGTTAAAAAAGATAGCCAAAGGAATCATGTCGCTATCCAAAAACTGGAAGGTGCTATCAATAAAGTGGGCAGTACATTTTTGAAGATCTCCGACAGAATGTGTTCTGTAGAAGTCCGGGCGGAAAACCTGGAATGAGATGTCGGTAAGCTACAAATACAGGCAAAGGAGCACGAAGGAATAATTAAGGATTTAATGACAAAGGTTGAAGACCAAGAAAACCGAGCAAGAAGAAATAATCTTCGATTTCTTGGGATCCCCGAGGGCTCAGAAGGAAGCGACCCAAGAGGCTTCATGTCCAACCTTCTAAATTCATCCTTCCCGGAACTCAACTCCTGGGAAATGGACAGAGAAGTCTGCCGAGCACACCGTTTCCCTCTGTCATTACCCAAACGTTCAGATAAATCACCGCAATACCCTAGAGCATTTTTAGTCAATTTTGGAAACTTTCTAGTACGTGATACTATATATGACTTGGCTAGACCCACGGCTAAAAGAGAATACAAGGGTTTCAAGTTTTTTGCAAGACCGGATTTTGCGCATGCAACTGTAGAATGACGATGGCGAATGCGACAACTCTTCGCCCCCTTTGAAAAGCTGGGAGCGACAGTCTTTCTGCAAAATCCGGCACATCTAAAAGTAATCTACAAAGGCTGAATGAGGAGCTTCATAAGTGAAATCCAGGCGGAGGCCTACCTTAAGGAGGTTGCAGAGAGAGCGAAACAAAGTAATGGCAAATAAATGGAAGAGGAAAACTAGTATGGACTGGATATGATACAATTATTTGGTAATACCTGCAAAATTCCTAACAAAATGATATGAACGCTATATTGATCGAATATGATTTGAATATTTGGTAATGAACATTATAGTATAAACAAAATGATAGTGCTGACAAATTATTACTATCTGTTATATGGTTGACATTTTCTAGGATGAAAAAATATCAGGCCAGGGGCAAGCTTAGGCGTACGGACCACACAGCCATCAACAACTGGGTGAGTCAAAACCCAGGTTGCCTCATAGGGTGGTAGGAGGGGGGGGGTAAGGGCATGGGGCAGAGAGGGGGGAGGGGGGAGAAAGCTGAGAAATATGGTGATTGCAGTTGCAGATGCGGTTTTAGGAATATAAATTGGGATATTAATGTTAAGGTTGCTAAGGTCTTGTTTGGTTTTTTTTTTGTTTTTTTTTCTTTAGCAGATTTGGTTCAAAATATAATTACACCATAATATGGCGAGGATAAAACTGTGTTCCTGGAATGTGGCAGGGCTTAATGATAGGAGAAAAAGGGATCAAATGTGGGGGCTAATAAGGATAAATGCATTCGATATAATATGTCTCCAGGAGACCCACATTCCATGGGCAGAACGGGAAGTACTGAAGGTCCTGGGGTTTAATCTACTGGTATGTACTAGTCAAACAACAAGGACAAGGGGGGTCGCCATATTAGCGAGATCTTTTTTGGGGGAGGCTACGCGTAAACTGGCCGATCCTCTAGGCAGGTGGGTGATCGCGGAGCTCAAGAGCGGAATCACAATATGCTCCATCTACGCTCCTAATCAAGATGATCCCTCAATCTTTAATGATCTGGAGATAGAACTTGCATCCTGGCCTCAGGTACTGATTTTTTGTGGGGACTTTGATATTTCTTTGCCCAGAGCTAGTGCAGTACAGAAACAAGTGCGATTTAAATACGTTGGTCGCAAGCCGAAAGTATATAGTGCTGTCTCCCAATTAAAAGAAAGTTTAGGTCTGGGTGATCTATGGGACTTAAAGCAGGGTCAAGACCCAGGGTATACATATTTTTCGCACCCACATAATAAATATGTTCGCATCGACTATATTTTGATGTCAAGCAATCGGGTTAGTCCGGCACAAATCAGTAAATTACCAAAGATTATTTCGGACCATAATCCCTTATCGCTTACTCTTTACATAAACAACATGCCCAGACCCCGCTCAAGTTGGTCATTTGACAAAAAACTGCTTGTAAATAATGAATATGTGGAATATATGAAAAATTGGGCGCAGGTGTTTATCGATTACAATCGATACAGCACATCTAGAAATATGGTCTGGGACTGCTTTAAGGCCGCAATCCGTGGGGAGACAATCAGCTATTTGGCCAGACAGAGGAAAGAGGAGGCAAGGCTTAATGAATTACAGCTACAAAAACTAGCTGAACTAGAAGAGGGACATACTAGGCTAATTGCACAAGAAAGGGACGGTGACTCAGTTTTAAGAGATATGGCGATACTAAAAGCGGAGATAAATAGTAAACTTACCCAAAGGACGGCTGAGCTCTACCAGTCCCACCGAAATAAGATCTATGAAATGGGAGATAGGGTGGGTAAGCAGTTGGCACTTCGAACTCGCCAAAGTCAATCTCTTAACTCAATTACGCGTATCGAGTCAGAAGGCCAAGAATATACAACACCTGAAACTATTCTAGAAGTGTTTCAAAATTACTATGGGAAATTGTATAAGAATGAGGACTCTGTGAATCCCAACGTAATTAAAGAAACATTATCCAAATGGGCAACTGAGCACGAAGATGGATCAGGAATGGATAATGTTACTAGGCTGGATCTAGAAAGAGACATAACCCAAACAGAAGTGGAAATTGCTCTTGCAGAGCTAGCTTCGGGAAAAGCCGCAGGGCCCGATAAAATACCACTTGAGTTTTATAAAATTCTGGGCAATATCGTGACGCCTCTACTTCTTGATTTATTTATTGGGATTCAAGTTAGTGGCATTCCTCCTAGGTCTTGGCTGGAAACCAATATTGTCATTTTCCCAAAGAAAGGTAAGCCCCCTCAGCTGCCCTCCTCGTATCGACCTATCTCCCTTATAAATTCAGACTCGAAACTTTATTCGAAGATCTTGGCTAATCGGCTCAGGGGGATCATCGAACATCTGGTCTCCCCGTGGCAACATGGCTTCATTCCGGGCAAGGGTACTACGGATCATACCCGGCGTGCTATCGCACTGTTTGATGCCGCAAATGCTACAGGGGGCTAGATGTCGATGGTCCTCCTGGATGCCGAGAAGGCCTTCGACAGGGTTTCATGGGCATTCTTGTGGGCAATACTAGAACAAATTAACGTTGGACCGTGTTTTATGAAATCTATCAAGGCAATGTATTTCTCACCGAAGGCTAGGGTATTGGTAATGGGACAGGAATCTGGGTTCTTTGACATACTTCGGGGGACTAGGCAGGGATGCCCATGCTCTCCGATCCTTTTTGCCCTCTACATAAATCCTCTCATCTTAAAATTGCTAAAGGCTGAGGCAATTAAACCAGTTACATTGGGCCCCTTCCATACAAAAATATTAGCATACGCCGATGATGTGGCAGTAATAACATCACAACCCACTGAGGCTATAACAGAAATAGAACAGATTACTCATGCCTTCGGCCAGCTATCGGGATACTCCCTAAACAGGGATAAAACGATGGTCATCTGTACCAATAATGTCTACTTTATTGATCCTAGAAGGGTAGAATCCGCTGTATATCTGGGAGTTCAAATATCTGCCAAAATAGACGAGATTGTTAAAATTAATTATGAACCGTTGCTTCAAAAAGTAAAGAAAGATCTTAAAAGGATTGACGGACTACATCTCTCAATCATCGGAAGAGGCAACTTCCTCAAAATGAATATTCTACCCCGGGTCCTATATCTGTTCCGTGCGATTCCTCTACTAGTGGACGATAAAATTTTAAAGGGCTTGGAATCCCATATGAGTAAATTTGTGTGGGGATACGGGAAGATAAGGAGATCTACCCGGAAGCTCTCTCTACCCAATACCAGAGGCGGACTGGCAATTCCTGATTTGGGATTTTACTCATGGGCTGCTCTTCTTCAACAGATGATGTCACTATTTCATGTTAAACCGCTGGAAAATGAGGTAGGGGCTAATTACATGCCTTCAATATTTGAGTTGTCCATTGGAGACAGGGCTAATGGTTTGTTATTAAAGCAGGTCGAACCTTCATACTTTCAGAAAGTAAAGTTTAAGGTTATATCAAGCGCCTGGGTAGCGTTGAGGAAAATTACGAGGTATATGAAAATTCCTAAATACAATAGATATATTTCACTATGGCATTCATCAATATTACCACCACAAATATATGACGTTATTTCTAGACGCTGGGAAACATTAGGAGTATTAACAATAGGAGATTTTTTACTTCCCACTTATGGCCATAGATTTCAACAACTTCAATCCAAATTTGCCATCCCAAATAATAGTGTATTTAAATTTATACAAATTAATACAATTTTAAATCTAAAAGTTGCTGATATCTCTCTGGATAATATCCCTTTAATCGATTGTATGTCTAGACCCACAACTAGGATTGGTACTATTTACGACATTTTAATTGAAAACCAACCAGATGATTTAGAATCTACTGAAGTGGGTTGGTCGAGGAAATTAAATAACCCTAATGTGGATATTGACATGTCTTTGATCCTATCGACACAGTTGTTTATGTCTTCTAATTTGAAAGCTCAACTCTATAAAACTATCTATGATTTATATTTTACTCCTGCCAAACTTTACTCTTGGGGGAAAAGGTCTACTTCAGAGTGTCCAAGGTGTGGTAAAACTACGGCAAATTTATTACATATGCTCTATGAATGTGACAAACTACTAGTACTGAGAACAATGATTGCTGGGTTCTGGCAGGAAGTGTTCGGGCATCCATTAGCCGAATCTCCCACCCTTTATATTTTGGGTTATGATAACACTCTGAGTCATACTAAGGCGGAAGAAGTATCTCTCTTCCTGGGTACAGCAGTGTATAGAATAATATTAACAGCCCGTTGGAAGGATGCCGATCCCCCTAACTTTCAGATTTGGCTCTCCCGGCTGTTAGGTATGTACAACCAAGAGAAGGCGATTTTTGCCTGTAAAGGAACAAAGTCGAGAGCACGTGGTATTGAGATCTGGAAACCAATTGATAATTGGAAAAATGACAATAGAGATTGTGTATAAATGAGTGCAATCAGGATAAAATTGTTATAGTCTTTTTTTTTTTTTTTTTGATACTATTCCATTTATTATTACTATGGCTATCAGGTATTTTTTTTTTTGCACTTGTCGATCTTCCTCATTCTGCTATGTCCTTAGTATTCCTGCTTCATTTAAGCTAATTTATCTGCTTATTTTGACTGTTAGTTATATTTACTGAATTCTTTTTTCTCATTGTTTTTTCTTTGTCTGTATCTGCAATTGTGAATTACCAAATAAAAAAATATTTAAAAAAAAAACATTTTTTATTAATCGATAATAGTGACAATGTTGGGCATTCTGTTTTCGTAATTCCTATTATTAAGAAAAAAAAAAAAAAGAAAAAGGGATACACGCCTTATCTTCAGTTTGTGCATTGCAGACTTCCATCATGTCTCTGTGCCACAGTAAATGCACATGATTTCACTGCATGCACTGCAGCACCAAATTAAACTGTGCTGTGGATTTAGGTGGCAAAATGCCAAGGGCAGGGACTGGACTCGGGAGGTGATGGGCGGGATATCTAACTTCCTTAACAAATACAGTATTGACAATAAGAAAACAAGGTGATGTACCACTTGCCCCTTCCACCACTGGGACTTCTTCCCCTCCCATGCCCAGCTGAGCCTCATCAGATGTTGCTGTGCTTTGGACGATCTGTGTGCCTGGAGAAAAACATAGTGCACCCATTTTAGATACCAAATTAGCCACCTAAGAATGTATTTTGTACAAGGTATAACAGCAATACCTCACAACAATTAGGTTTGCTATCTCTCAGTATTTTCTTGTATCAAAAGTAATCACTTTGCAAGGTTTATGTTACTTTTTTGCTTGACAATATTTAAGTCAACCACAACCTTTTTCTCCTAATAGATGGATAATAAGGGGAGGGCATAATGTAGGACTACAAAAGGATAAGGGGTCAAAAGAAATGCAAATGACATATGGTATTGGTTGTGTGACTCATTCCTGCCATGTGGCACTGTCAAGGAAACTGCTAGTTTAAGATACATTGGGGGGTCCATGATTATGATGACCACTATATCTCTGCCCCTGTACTGTTTGACATGTTGGATCAAGAAAACCACCAACATGTTTGGTAACTAGAGTACTTGGGCCTGACTGTGAGCCTCTTTATGTAACAAAACATATTTTTTCCTTTTAGTACTACACAACAAGACATGTAAAAGAGGGGCTAGTGGAAGCTCATGAAAAAAGAGAGCAGGAGAAAGCTACAGACAGGTGAAAGTCAGCTGCGGAAACAGGAAACATAGAAAGCAAAGGGAAATCCAAGGATAACAAACAACATCCAATCAGAGAAGAAAGAAAAACTAGTAACTATACACAAAGGAGTGGGATTAGACAATATGAAATAATAAACATTGAGCTCCAGGGTGCAGCAGAATCATTTACTGTGGCGCTGGAGGTTGTCGTCACCACAACCCACACTGGTGGTGATGGCAGCCAGCCAGGTGCCCTCTTGCCCTTGGGTGCTTATGTAAGAAGATAAATTACAATGATTGGTGGTACTCAGTATTGGGAATGGAATGTTTAGTTGTCTGGCAAGGTGGAAACCCCTCAGTGAGTTATTCTGTCATCCTCTCGCTCATCTCAGTGAGTGCGGAGATGAGAAATTGGCAGCAGGGTTGGTGCCGTCAAACACGCGTCTTCCCCAGCCTTATTAACCTTAAGATGTGACCAACATCCCAGCAGCCCTACTAGACTTTCAGAAGTACCAGCCTGGTTCGAAATTTGCCCCCAGGACATTTGGACTCTAGGTACAGCAATTCAGTCGGATAAAATGTCAGTCTGTGCCATCTGTCCTCGCTTACCCTTTCCCAAATCCCTCGTCCATAATCTTGTCAAAATTTGTAAGAACCTGCTATTTTTCGAGAAATATTTGCTGCTGTTTTCACAGCCAGGCATGAAAAGGAGGAAGCCCAAATCGGCTGACTCTCCCGAGACCTTTTCTTGCAAGGAAAATCAGTAATTGAAAGAACAATTATCAACAAATGTAATTATGTAAATCTGTCACGGTGGGAGTGCGCAGGAAATGTATTACAATGTAGAAACTTCTTTGTACAGTGTCAACAGATTAACTTTATTGTGTACATATTTACTGGCAGCAGACTGGAATCGTTATTCTACATTTCCGCAGAGCCTGGCGCTTGGCTTCCTTTGAAATTAGTTTTATTTGGATTGATAATGTTTTCCTTAGCTGCGGTGCTTAAACATGTTAATTGAAAATAGTCATGCAAACAAAGAGGTTAAAATCTTCAATGTTAGATGGTATTTTGGTTGCACATTAACACCGTGAACACTGTACAAGTTCTTAACCATGCCATTTTAGTGATTTGGTTTCCCTACTATTTACTGTCTCACCAACAAGGTTGAGTGTCTCGTTCCCCCAAAAAAGCTTTAACACACACCTTTGGCAGACTTTCGATTTCCATGTATGGATCGGCCCTTTTAAAGATAAATATTTACCTCATTTACAGATATAAAGGAAATGTTTGTCACACCTCAACCAGGTTTCTTTAAGTGTCTGCAAGTGCGATATTTGGTAGTCTATGGTTGGACGAACAAGTTGTATTTGAGGCTAACTTACTATTGCATCTATAGAAATATCTGTTAATTACATAGCTTGAAATGATGGATGCCTTGTATGAAACACTATATAGACACGCATTAGCAAAGTCAATACGTCTGTGTTTAATGTTCTAATAGGTAAACTCAGGCCTGCAAAAGTGTTTATTTGCTTCAATGCTAGGTTTGCACTTAATTGATACCTACATCTTACATCCCCCAAAAAGTTATGGCGGCCAGTAAAGTGCATAACAATATCTTTCATTATTCTAAACCAATACCAAAGAGTCATTATATGACAGTAGGCTAAAGCTAAATAAACTAATTAATTAGGTGATACTAGAAGCAGATGGGGTTTGATGAAGACTAAGGGTATTAGTTACGAGCCCCGTTGCATTGCTCTTGCACCATGCAAGAGCGACGCAACTCAATAGTGAGATTTATGAGGCCACACAAGGCCATCTTGCATGGCCATGACTGGCTTCATTAATCTCAAATAAAAGAATGCAGCGCGAATCGCTGCATTGCCTTACTCCATGGATTTTAATGCACTCCCAGATTTACCAGAAGTGGTAGACCTGGGAATGCACCAAAAACCAACGCCTCCCCGGTAAGGTGTAACGAGGAAAAATATCTTTATTTCTCCTAGTTTTTTCCTCTTTCTATGTGTGCTGCATTCTGTAGCACATATAACAAGTGGAAAATGTCTCAGGGGTTGTTCTTGTTCAGGAAGGTGCTCCTTCTTGCACAAAACAATCCACCTTCCTATCTAATTCATTATGCTTATTACGTCCTTTCTGTCATATTATTGTCAACTCTGCGCACACCATCAGTCTGTGAGGTGTCGCCCCCTGAGAGAATCACTGAGGTTCTGAAAGAGAGTCCTGTCTGGTGTTTACATATCTCTCTCCCCACCCTTCCCTGTCTCTGTTTTCGTTGTTGGCATAGAGGCTTAAGGCAGCATGGGTCTTGCGCACGTGCTCAGTACCTGAAAGCAGTTTGCACTTTTAGTACAACAGCAAAGATGTTAAAGTTGAATTTTATTTCTCTTCCCAATAGTATGGGCCTGATTTGTCAAGGTTTTGTGTCACCCTTCCGTCATGCAAGTGGCCACATGGGCGACGCAAAACAGAAGTGAGATTTATCAAACCTCGCAAGGCCACTTTGTGTGGCCCTGCATGGCTCGGTAAACCTAAATCTGGAGTAACTCAAGGCAGCGCAAATCACTGCCTTGCGTATCACTGCCCCCAGAGAGGTTTTCCATGGATTGTGGCACATTCCCAGGTTTACCATTTCTAGTAGACCTGGGAGTAAATCAAAATGAGTGAGGCCTAATGAGGAGAAATATCTTTACTTCCTCTTGTTTTTTTCCTCTTTCTACATGTGCTGCATTTTGCAGTACATGTAGAAAGAAGAAAATGCCTGAAGGGATTGTTCTTTTGCAGGAAGGTGTCCCCTCCTGTACAAAAACAATCCTGCCTACAACGCAGGCACCCTTGCACCATGAGGCAAAGGTCCCTGCATTGGCACTAGGCTGCCAAAAGTGCGCGAGCACTGTGAAAAGACAGTAATGTGCTGTATAATGTTAAATACAGTGCATTCCTGCCCTTTTCCTTTCATGCATGGCAGCACAGTAGTTTTCTGCATTGCGTTGGGTGACAAAATGATAAATAACGGCCTATGTGTATAGACTGGAGGGGTATGCCACCCTGTCATTCTTCAATTAATTCCTATGACATTATTCGACAATATGTTGTTGAAATGCACCAATGCTATTCATAGTTGTGAGTTCTTCAGTCTCTTCCAGGTTCCTTTGTCTATTTATGGCACAATCCTAAAAGCGCATCAGAGGGACATAGGTATTTTTAACAAGTCTCCATTCATGTTAAAGCAAAATAATTTGCGCAATTAAGAGATATTAATAGACTCCGCAGCTTTGGGACACGGATGATGAATATATCTTGCTCTCACTGAGTGTGACTCAGCTCTCAGCGTATTTTACCTGTTTATATTGATTAGCCCGGATGATGTCCTAGGAGGACGAAACGCGTAGGCTGTTGTTGAGTATGATCATTCACCTGTAAGAAATCATTGACTTCGGGAGTGATATATCCTCAGATTGGATTGTGGATTTTGGACTGAATAACTTTTTCTGTTGGAATATAAGTTTTGTGTTACTCATTTGAAAAATAAAAGAACAAGGACTACAACATGGATGGTTGACCTTTAACTTTGTGAACTTGACGCTCATTCCATTAACTTTTTCATTTGTTGATTTGTCTGGTCTGAACGGTGCACCTGAGGAAGAGGAGCGCCCGAATCATTAAGGGTTTTTTTGGAAAGAATAATCCTTGGGAACAATCTCACCAGTGCATACCCAGGAGTGCCCTCACAGTTGTTTTAGATCAAACATTAGGAACCATCCTCCTTTCTACACACAACAGCAAAGGAAAGAAACAGCATGATCAGAGAAGAGAAGAAAGAGGAGCACGAACAACTGCCCCAAAACACACCCACTGGCCAGAACATGAATGTAAGAAGGCAGAAAAGGAAAGAACCAACAAAACTCCTGACAACAGGACGTGGAAAACACAGAGAAAGAAAGCACAGCAGCAAAAGAGAGGAAAGCTCAGAATCCACACGAGAAATCAGAATAAAACAACACAAAAGGAACAGAGATGAAAGAAGAAAACAAGGAAGATGAGGAAAAGTAGAGAATAATCCTCACCCAAGTCAAACGCCATCATCAATACAAAAGAAAAATATAATGTAAAGACAACAGTACATACCTATGTGAAGTTTGGGAGGACTATAGCCCAACAGCAACCCCTAAAAGATAAGGGATTAAAGAAGTAACAGGTGGGAATAAGACCCATAGAAACAATAGTCCTTGTAATATTGACTTAGTGATAACTAAGAGAGGTTGAGTGATGTCAACAAACAGTTATGGATAGGGACCCATATAATAATGTGAAAAGGATGTGCACAAGTGAAAAGTGTATGGAATAAACAGATATGGATGGCGACCCATATAATAATGCGCAAAGGACTAAAACCCTTGCGTACCTCCCAGGAGGAAGACAGACTAAAGTTGTGCACATGTGAGATGTGTACGAATGTACATTGAGTAGCTTTGACTAAAACCCACTACGATTCCCGTGTAGAGAATCTTAAAACATGCATGACACTGTAAAGAAACAATGGACGCTTAACGGCCTGTACCATGATAGCGTGTACCTACATGGTGTATACCTAGGCACCATAAACAAATAAAATACGATGTTGAGACTATGCTGCCCATTCAAAAATCCACAGAAGAATAACACTGAAAATAGATATATATAGTCACCTGCCGGTGTGAACTTAGGGTCTGCAATCATATAATGCAAAGCAAAAGGGAAGTCATCGTACAAAAAAGCAGACAATGGACCCTTGACAGCGTGTACCAATGGCTTGTACCTACATGGTGTATACCTAGAGTCCATGAACCAATCACATAAGATCCCACAAAGGAAATTAAGAGATGTACTACGTAGCTACTCACCAATGTAAGAAGTACATCATGCGTAAATAATTATGTAACAAGTATATCAGGTGTAATAAATGTGTCACAAAGATGTGGAAAACACAGTACATTGAGGATAAGAGCTTTAAACGTAAGACTTATGGACAATATGCACAAACAGTCCAACCTCGAACCAATTTGGCTGCAGTGTTCTCTGACATCGATGCGATGTCTCCAGACTCCCTCAGGTTTTAACCACTACCTTCACAATATCTTTGAATGGTAGTAAAACTTTATTGAACAACTGGTTGGAAACGATGGCTGCGCACTGTGTCACGCTGTGCAGGGTGGCTTCCAGCACCAGCGTCCTCCAAAACGTCAGTAGACATGGCCGTAGTTGAGGGCAAGAAGGTCGCACTGAAGATTCCTCAAGTGACATGGGAACCGGAGGAGAGACTGCACGCAATCAAGCACTGGCATAAAGGTGATGCTTGTCATGAGCTTCGTTATGATTTAAACTAAAAAAATTTGAATTTGCCAAATGACCATAGTCTCAAATGTCGGTTGGGCAAAACTGGAGCTTGGAAGTCACAGCGTAGCTCAACAATTAACAGGAAAGATGTGTCTCACCTTGACCCCGCCACCAAAAGCACTCAAAACACACGTGCAGTCCGTGAATAGGGCCAATTGTAGGACGCAAGGGATCATAAGCAGGTTGACAAATAGCACTTGGGAACAAATCCGCAGCACAAATCCTCACAGCAGTTTGACAGTCCCATGTTAGATGATGGAAAAACCTCCCTCAGCATGATAGTGACGGGAACACCAAAACAATAGCTAATGCAGCACACTGTAACAGAAACTGTAGCTCGTGTACCATAGATCAAGTGGTGCTTGTGAAGACCGTTCACGTGAGACAGACGAAGGACGTTTGCAGTTCCCAGAAAGAGAAAAGTGGAAAAGCACTTCTTCCCAAGACAGTGCAAACTTCGATGTGTGGCACTGAAGACAGGAATACGGGCTTACCCTCACTGAAAGCAGAGCGCAAACAGGTAGACTCTGGAGAGTAGAAGCTTAAGACTGGATGGGCAGCTTATGAAGTAGCACTTCTCCAGACTCACAAGACTGGTGAAAACGCAGCACAGGACACAGACGTTGTTGAAAGGCAGGCCACCCTCACTGAAGGCACAGCAGAGACGCTAGGGAAGCTGGGGAGTACACGCACAAAACTGTGAGGGCACCTCTAGAAATAGCACGTCTCCAGATGCACCGGACAACTAACAGACTGCTGTGGGTAACCAATGTAAAGGTCACTGGTGGGGTCAGGGATGCCAGTTGCCTTAGGTTAACTTGAATGGATCTGTACCTTAATGTTGCTTAAAAATATGATGAGGTGACAGACACAGGTTCGCTTCAGGATAGTCTCCAAAACTTGTAGTGATTGAGTAAGGTGTGCATGATGAGTTTCATTAGCTTTCTTCAAGTATTCAAGATGGTACAATAGACCCCACCAGGAGCAGCCAGGAGGATGCTCAGCTCAGTGAACTGTGAAGATTTGACTTATAACATTCGGTAGGATGACATCATAGCAAGGTTCCACAGAGACGGCAAGTATAACATTAGAGTCAAGATACAACAGCACTTTTGAACATGAAACGGAGAACTCGCTACTTTATTGAGTGTGCAGGTCCGATATGTAAGACTTTTCATGAGAAAATCAAAGTTATAGTTGTTTGGAAATGCGCAAAGGGTATTAAATACAAAAGGCACTTTGATGATAAGAACTAGGCATAGTGCACATATACAGGTCCTTGGATTTTTCTCATAACAGATCTAAATTGGAGCAAGCATGCTAAAATTCACATTTTAAAGGAACCCACAATTCTTTTAAGCGCTGATGACGTTCAATGCACAGAATAGACTTTGCAACACTGAAACCCTTTCTCACAGCCTATAAACAAAAACATAAATGATCCCGCTCTTAAATGTTAGTAGTGCACCAGTGTGTTTTAGGTTACTTTCCTCCATAGTGCGCCTCCAGCAGATGGGATAATCAGAGTGCTTGACTTTATATAGCCTATTCAGAAAGGGTAGATTCATGTGAAAAAATAATTGAGATGTTATCGCCTTGGAAAATTGTGTACTCAATCCACACTGGGTAATTATAGATATGAAGCTGCTGCCCATTTTAACTTATTTGGAAACTTAGATTCACAGGATTCAGAGTGGGGAGGTATTCTATAAAAGAAAGACACCTTTGGCCTTTGGAGAGTGCAGTGGAGTTAAGGCATCGTATATTATAAGAGTGAATTGGTCATCTCTAGGAAATGTGTTCGAAATGTGACTTAAGGACCTGATTACAATGTTGGTGGATGGGATACTCCGTCACAAATGTGACGGATGTCCCATTTGCCATATTGCAAGTTTCGTAAGATATAATGGAATTGTAATTTGGTGGATGGGATATCTGTCACGTTTGTGGAGTAACCCTATCCGCCAAGTAAAAATCAGGCCCTTAGTTTCAGGTAGTTTGCCTTTTTATGATTGGTTAAAATAAACTTGCCTCAGATGCAGGTTAAGGATTCATTTTCTATGATTTCTTGGATTACAAAGCTCATAGTTTAGAATTATATTTGCCTCTGATATTGTAATTGATAGTCTTGAAGACTGCATATTGCTAGATCAGTCTTTATACCCATCCTTCAGATGCCTTCATGTCGTCTTTGAAATTAAATCTAAGGGTCTGCACAATAAATGTTGGCTGGGTTTCTCTCCAGTCAATCAACTGTGTTCATGCTCATAAAGCTCTCTGAGGAACAGATCACATATTAGATAGTCTAAATCAACAGTCAGGGGTCTACAATGCCTGGTGAGTGGTTTAGCTAGTGAGATATTTGTACTATTTATTTTGAGTTCTTGTTTTTTTAATGGGCTCTCAGAAATGTATATCTGACCAAAGATCTCTAGAACGCTTCGTAATATCTGCTAGGAAAAGGACCAACAAATAAAGTTCAATAGGGAACAACATAATATTCAGAGTACTGAGGCTATCTCACCACAAGCAATGTATTGTGCTAATTATTCAAGCTTTTCACCTACTTGCTTATCCTGTGGTCATGCTTATCCATGACATGATGCTTTAATTTTACTTTTCCTAAAATAAACAGTGACAGTGCAGTGAGGTGAGATCAGAAGGCAAAATAGTTAGAAGCTTTATTTCGATTATCACAGCAACATTATTATGTTCTGATTAAGCAGTCAAGAGATTTAGATCATCAAATAGTTTAGCTTAATAGGTTTTAAAAATTCTTTATCTTCTTTACTCTTATCTTTGCTATTTAAAATCTAATACACTACTTGAAAACAATGTGTTTGGTTTGCTGAAGTCGCACAATAGCCCAGAATTGTACTCGTGGGTACGAGGTTCAGGATCAGAAGGTATACATGTTGGGTTGTAGAGTGTGTGCTGTAGAGCACCACATTTCCATCTGCTGAGCCACTGGCCATGTTGTTCACATAGAAAATTGTGTTGTCGGTGCACCTAAGGTGTGCTGTTGAGTTAACGTTGTTTGCATTTGTGTGTTGTAGACAGACTTGTGACTACCTTTACTTGAAGAGGTGCTACTATGGTTGGAAGAAAGGGGTAGGTATGCGCATCTATGAGACAGGTGCTTAGATTGCATGTTTTCTTATAGGTTATAAAATAGTGCTTAATTAGCCAGAAGGGCAACCGAGCACTATTTATTTACACCATAATGGAGGAATATGACCAGAAACAGTAATTCATATGATGACTTAAACAAAATCAGTACATCCTTTTAAAAAAGTTGCTTTCTTCGGTACACATGTGTCAACTATGCAATTTCACCATTGTCACAATAATCCAGTTGATGACTTGAGCTCGACCCTCTCATGTCACCAACTATTTTACTTTTACACCAAAAGAGCAGACTAACAAATGATGAAATAATTCTAATGGTGACGTGAACAGCACTTGTGCAATATTTGAAATGTGTACAGTTCCTAGTTGTTGCTTTTCCACATGCTTGAAAGCTGCCATTTAAAATAACACATCAACAAGGAACTGACAACATCAATTGGGAAACAATTTAAGTGCCAGATTGCTAGAAACAAACTTGGAACACCTACAACATCTTGGTAACCCTGCAACATTTTGTTTCATTATGAATAAACTTGATTAGCTTCAAAACAGTGGTCATCAAGTGACAGTGGGGGATTAAAAGGGTCAACCCTGCACGTATAAGCCACAGTTTTCCAGTGACTCATTGAAGTCACCACATCATTCTTCTCTCTCACTTTACGCACTTCTACCTGTACCATGGAACCTGACTCCTTCCCCTTGTGTTAGTAGTACTATATGCACAACACAGATCATGACTGTGACTAAAGAACAAGGAAGAAATGTGCAGCTATCCAATATGTTTATGACAGTAGAATCTCGTTGATTGATAGCTGCCAACCAAAATGCCACTCAGATAGTCTTAAGTGTAAGGAACCTGTTAGTTCAAAAAGAGTTGTTCATTCAATAGTTATTGGAATTCTACTTTGAGCCTCTAAAGCAAGATTGAAGCTTAGCTGAACTTCACCAAGCTGGACACCAGGCTTGGTAGAAGATCTCCAGGAGAGTTACACTGATCCCTTTGCCCGGTATAGCATGAAAGTAGTAAACATGACAAATTGAATCTAAGTTAAAGTATACGTTTCCCAGTTTATACTTGTGCAGATCAAGGAGAGCATACTCTACAGGAAGGGAGAAAGAAGGAAAAAATATTATAAAATGACCAACATTTCTATTTATCTCTCATATGGTTATTTTTTTAAAATATGTATTAGGATAGAGTACCATTGTCACAATGATAAACATTTTTAAAAAACACAAGCCAAACCAAAGAACAGAAAAACTGCCAGACACAAGATAGACACATCATGCAAATTACAACAGTATATCCATTAATTGAACAATTATAGTCAAAGCAGTCTATATTTATCAATGTTTCGGTCCCAGGAAAATATAATGCAGCAAAGGCCCTTCATCAGGACATGTTACGCACACTCCATAAATGTTATGCCTGATTGAAATGCATACAAAATACATACTTAAAAATGCTGGCATCAATCGCAGTTCCATACTTAAAGATGGTGATACTCCATTCAATAAGCACAAAAACGATGCATAGATGAAGTATCCAATCATTAACATATCAGGGTTAGTTCATGAGCCAACTCACTTTCAACTGATTTGAACCAAAAGGTTCTAAAAGGGAGTCTTTTGTCCTCTAGGTGGTCTGTAAATCAGCTGGATGTGGGTTTATCCATGAATTAAACAGGGTAACCCTGATGTTGTAATGTTTACCTATCCCTTCTCGACAGCAGGTTTGTTCCAGTTGATAAGGATCAACCAAGTACCATTTGATGCTCTATTTGCAGGAAACACCACAGCATTTTAATAAACTGAGCATGGGCCTGGTCAGAAGCCCTGGGGGTTGCTGCTCTAACCTGTCAGAATATTTAGATGCTGCTCCCTGCCATGCAGAGCCTTTATAAGGGAGCGTTTGTGTTCTTGAATCGTACTGCCCAAGTTCATAATTGATTTCAAGTTCAAGTCATACTTTATTCGATTAATTAAAATCATAAAAGCAATTCCAATACATTAAAAAACAATTCATATGTTAAAAACAGTTTGAATCAATTCATTGTCATAAATATACATAATATATGGATAAAACAACATCACATACAGAGGGATAAAATTTGACTAAGTTAAAATCACACCTAAAGAACATTCAACAACAATTTTTTAGTCTTAATGTGCATAACAGCAACCAAGAAGCTTCCGACCCCAAAGATTACCCTGGTACTGCCCAACAGTTGTAGGTACAGGAGTGTAGGCCGTACTTGTGAAAACCCCGCTTCTCTCAATATAGGGACCAAGTACTGTTTTCTGATGTCATCAAAGTGGCCACAAAACATGATAAAGTGCATTAATGATTGATCCGAAAAATTATCACAACTACAGGGGATGGACAAATCTGATTTTCCCCATACAGGATAATGCCCCAGGGAAAACTGGATGATATTAAATCTAAATCTGACAAGAAGATGCAGATGGAACGGCAGGGTAACAATTTTCAGGCAGTGTTTAATTAGTGGAGTAGTCAGAAGCATATAATTTGCTCTGACACCAGGTTTTAACACCTCTACTGCCTCTGGTTCCTGTACAGTAAGCATGAGCGGATTTTGCGGATTGGCAATCCGCGAATTTGCGGATTTGCAAACTCGCAATCCGCAAAATCCGCGAATTCCCGCGAATTTGCGGATTTTTTTTTTTTTTTGTGTTCGCCCGTGTTTCTGCCAGTTCGCGAGGGTTTTTACAATTTCGCAATTTGCGAACTTACCTGTCGGGTCGCAAGTTTTGCGAACTTGTTGTTTCTACGTGTCCAACCTGTTTGGGACACTCTTCTTCATCACTGCCACTCTCTGTCACCACTGCCACTCTCTGACTACTCATGCCACCCTCTGGCCCACCCATGCCACCCTCTGTTTCATCACCACACCCTCTGGTTGTCCAGTGTACATTATTTTTGGCAAAGCAAAGCACACCTTCCCTGCCTCAAGTGACCTGAATTAATTTGGGGCTGATTAATGTGTCACAGAATATTTTTTTAGCTGGCACCTGCTTCCTTAGTGCGCCCTGATTAGTGATCTTTTGCACTTGCTAAGTGCTTTCATTGTTGCAAAATTAGTTACAACACCTGCCCTGCCCCAACTGACAATAATGAATTAGGGGCTGATTAATGGATTTTAACTTCCAGCCTGGCTCCTGCTTGTCTCCCTTAGCTGTAATTCAGGACCTTTGTGGCATATGTGTAACTATTCTGAGGTTCAGAGCAGGGTCACATAATAGTTGCAACTGGCAACTGAACTCTGGAGGGGCCCCTCAGGAAGCACTACAGGAAATGGCTACTAATGATGAGCCTGAACTTTTGAACCTGGTAAGTAGTTACTTTCAGTTTTGCTAAAATCGTATTTCTGCAATTTCGCACTTATTCGCGGGGCGCGAACTCACGCGAACAGTGCGAGCAGTGCGAGCAAAATCCGCTGCTCGCGGATTTGCGGATTTTTCAGGAAATTCGCAAATCTCGCGGATTGCGGATTTCCCGAAAATCCGCAAAATCCGCGAGCGGAACGGATTTTCCGCCCATGCCTACTGTACAGCTAACTGACATCACCCTTCTGTAGCAAGTTTGGGAATGTGTATAGCTCTGGCCTACCCAATTTACTCAGAGTATTTTTGATATATGATAACCAAGGGATTTTATTTGCTCTGTCCAGTGCCATACAGTATTTAAGAATAATATGGTTCAGTGTGATTTCAGTGTTAAGCCAAGTTTTAGCACAACCGATCAGTGGAGCCAGGTGTAACTGATCTGTGATGTACCCGAGACCCAGCTCAGAATGGATCGAGAGTACTGGGGTAGATTGAGGGACCGCTAGCAAGGATCTAAGGAATTCATTCTCTATAGTCTGCAGTTTACCTTGAGGTAAAAAACCCCATAAGCAAGCGCCATACATTGCTATTGGCAGGCATTTGGACTTGTACACTGTTAGCAGAGCCTCTATTGGACGTGAGCCCAGACGTTTTGCAAAGCCCAATAGGGCTGAAGTTGATCTGGTAACAGCGATGCCTTTCGCATTAAGTTGAGGAGACCAAGTGCCCCTTTCGTCAAAAATGACGCCTATGTATGTGAATACCAGAACCCTGGATACCTCCTCACTGTGGCAAGCAAAGTGTTTTATTTTAGCAGCTTTAGGTCGTTTACCCGCAACCATTACATGCAATTTTTTGTTGTTTACCTGGAGATCTAAGGATTGCATAAATTCCCCAAAAGCATCCAGAAGTTTCTGGAGCCCTATACCTGTGCGGACCAGTAACACCGCGTCATCCACGTAAAGAAGTACTGGTACCGCGGAATCCCCTACTCGCTGTATATCTGCTGTGGTACCTTCAATGGATTTTTCGAGTGAGTTTAAATAGAGGGTGAACAGGAGGGGCGCCAATATGCAGCCCTGCCTGACACCTCGTTTGGATCTGAAAAACCTGGTGCATCCACCCTCCTTGTTGGTTCTAATGGAGGCTAAAAGTCCTTGGTGCAAGACGGCTAGGAAGTTCACCAACGACTGGTCTATCCCTATGTCAGACAGGATGGTCCAGAGCTTAGCTCGATTGGCCAGATCGAAGGCCGATGACAGGCCCATAAAGGCCATATATAACGCGCCCTCCTTGGCTTGGGTGTATTTACTTATTATCATATGGAGATTGAGGCATTGATCAAGGGTGCTTCTTTTAGACCGAAACCCATATTGGAGTTCAGAGAGGACCCCCCTCTCCTTCAGATGATCTCCGAGTCTCTGCAGAATGACTCTGCCTAGGATCTTAACGGCAGAGTCAATCAGCGAGATCGGTCTGTAACAGGCAGGGTCACTCCTCGCACCTTTTTTAAATACAGGTATTATTGTGGAAGTAGCACAGGACAGGGGGAACCCTGATGTAGCTGTGGAATTAAAGACATTTGTTAAGGTCTTTGCCCAGAAGTTTAATGGGGTCCTCTATAAGTCTGCGGGGACACCATCTGGACCAGGTGCCTTGTTTCTCGTCATCTCCTCTATGGCCCTATGAACCTCAGCCTGTTATGATCGCGGCTTCGCGAGGTTCGCGAACTACATTTCCCGGCATGCTCCGGGATAGAACTACAATTCCCGAGACCCTCCGCAACACGCTGCAATCTCGCGAGGATCTTCATAAAGAGAATGGCGGCCGGGGATTGGTGTCGGGAATTCCTGTCCAGTTGCTCGTTCCTGCTGTAGATACTTGGTCCTGTGCGGTAAGGGTGCTTGCACCGCAATTACTCGCAGCAAATCGCTGTGTGCTGTTAGTAAGTCCTGTTTGGCTTAAGAAGTCAGTGGTAACAACTTTGTTCGTGTTACCAGAACAATTGCTTTCGGGTTATACTTGGATTTGTCTCGGTTGGCATTGTCGGCCAACGGTGGTGGTTATCTTGGGTGCTATCAGACTTTGGATAGCATCCCTTGCGGTATTGGTTCCTTTTGCTTTGTTTTGGATGAAGACCTTAGACCCAGCAAAGAAGCATTAGTTGGTGTTGTGAACTTCAAGAGTTCCAGTGGAGCTTTGCGGGTGCCATATAACTGTGTGGAGAGGCTATATGCATAACCTTGTTTTAGGTGTTAACTATTTATTTGAATCTTCTATTAACAGGGGTACTGGAGGTGTGGCTACACTCTTCCCCTGTGAGGTTTAGTGGATTCAATCCTTGGGTATCTTACACTGTCATGTATATTGAGTGTTGTATATGCACGCTAGATCTTCCTTGCCAAGTATTTCACATATGTCTTGTATTTTGTACATTATTTAGTTACACCGTATCGACCCCTACTTTGCCTCTACACATCCACAAGGCTTTATTCTTCTTTTACAGGTATAGCCCTTTATAGTCTTTTGTAGGAACATTGTGCTGTTTAAGGTATCGGAATCTGGTCTTATGCGTGTGAGGTAATTGAAATTTTTATGGTCAAGTATGTCCCCTAACGTGTACCCCAACGTCTCCATGTACGAGTTTAAAGTGCATGTAATTTCCCTCCACAACCGAATCTGAAGACGCAAAATCATTTGCGTCCAACGTTAACATGTCCTCTATCAGATCCACCATGAATGGATCGATAATTCAGTTCCTAAGTATGCCTTGCCAACGTCTTTACATGGTGCACTTTCACGTTTTTTTTCTGGCTCTGCCGAGTTAGGCCCTGATTTCTGCCTTCGAACCACTTCCGTCTCTGCCTCTGAAAGCTGCAGCATGGAGATGCATCCCTGACCTCTGCCTTACTTCCTGCCAAGCGAAGCGGTGCCTGGCTCGGCCTGGCCTGCCTGCCAAAACAGTATTTTGCCTTCAAGTTATCAGCGTAGCCAGTTCACCCTCCTCGAAAACACATTCCAGTCTAGTGAAATAGGTAAACATATCCCCGGCTGCAGAGCAAAGGGCCAAGCCTTCCTGTCTCCTTCATGTAATTCATTGCTCCCGTTACCATGGTAGGCCCATGGCCCTGTGCATCGCACTCAGACACATATGCATTCAGTATAGAATAGCCTCTGCCTGAGAGACCTTTTACTTCAGATTAAACATCCCCCAAATACAAGATATCAGACATGTTATAGGAACAGGTCGATCTGACATGCCAGACTTCTGTCTCTTCTACTAGTGCTAAAAGTCAGACCCTCAGCTTTCCCCAGATACACGTCAATCACACGTCATACTAACTGCGCGCGCACCCAGGTCATAGGTTTCAGCTGACTCTGCAGAATCCTCTACGCACCCACCCACTTATGACACTTTCTGTGACGTTTCCAGTACACGCCTCCGTGCACACCCTTGTACACGCCTTTTTGCTACGCACATGTGTTCTTATCATATACTTTTCACTTGTCACGCCTACTGTATCCATTGCCATTGTGTGTTTTACTATATATGTCATGTACTGTTAATAAATCGTTGACATCTTTCTGCCATCATTGCATATACCCTCGATCCCTTGTATTGATGGAATTGATTTCCATGGCTCGAGCCATCCCGATTAAAGCCCGTATGACTCAGACACCACGGACTCTGCCTCTCATTTGATTGAGCTATTCTTTTACCTGTCTGTAATTATATGGAAAAACGTGTACGGTAAATTATATTTTACCACATAATTTGGCGCCCGAACAGGAACCCCTCCCCCACCCCACGCGCAGGCGATGCGTCGCAGGCCTTGCCCCCTACCACAGCCGTGACGGACTTCTATGCGCATCTGCAGGTATTCCTGTGTCTCCCTCAGGCCTACGGTGGAGAGGGAGACTGCGGGACAGCATCCAGACGAGGCGGTGAGGAGTGCGGAGGATCCCGACCAGAGCCCAGCCGAGAGAGCAGTGTCCGAGGTGTCCAGAGGCCCACCTGTTCGAAGCGTCGAGGCGCATGCGTAGTGCGCAGCAGCAGTGACGTCGTAGTGGTCCAGTCCAGTCGAGTTTCCGAGGCCTTCCATTCCGTGCTTCCCGGTGAGTACCGTTGCTGGGGACGCATCAAGACGGGTGCATTAATTTGTGTCCGGTCAAGACGGGTTTGGGTACACAGATCCGGTCTGCACTGTTTTAGCAGTGTATCGGTACTGTTTAGCAGTACATCTACTAATTCAGTTATTCAGTGATTCAGTATTTTTGTTATAGAACTTATTAGTCAGTATTTGGTCGAAATGTTTCAATGTGTATAATGTCGTGGTATGAATGATTGTTTGCATTTCTTTACTGTGTTTATCGTGTTTGCGTCCAGGTAGAGGTAGCAATGCCTTTGTTTTCGAAATTACGACAGATAGGAACTAGGAAAGGGATACTTGAAGAAGCAGTTCCCATCCCACCTAGGGACACTCCAGGACATTTTATGTACCATAAGCATGGCTTAGATGCCATACTGTACTTAGACTTATGGGTGGACTATACGAAAGACTTGGAAGAGAAACAGAGATGGCCCGTTACAGGGACATGGGATGCCGAGTGCATCATGAGAGTAGAAGAAGCATTATGGAAAAAGAAAGCCAGACAATCACAGAAAGATGCCATAGAATTGTGGCGTAAAGAATCGCATAGACGGACAGAGAAAGAACTCAGAAAAGCAGAGAAAAGTAGAGAGGATTCCGAAAAGGCTAGAGAAAAAGAACTACTAGAAGAAGGACAGCGAGTCAGAATGGAACAACACGACAGACAGAGTAATGCCCTTATAACAGGACTGTATCCAGTTCTGGCCGAGGGCCTGCCCAAGGCGACCCCGGAAATACCAAATGATCTGCCACCTCCATTGGTTCCGACTAAAGTACGTCATAAAAAGACTGCAGCAGATATTTTCCTTTCTTCCTATTTAGATGATGTAGCTCCCGCATATACCAATGTACCCGTACAACCTGCTAATAATAATCTGCCACAGCATATTCCTGCTGATCAAGCCACGACCCCTCCACGTCACCAAATTCCCGCACCTGTTGTCACTTCCCCTACTGTTCCCCCTACTATTGGTCCTCTTAACCCTTTTGCTACAGATGCGACTCAGAGTCAGTCGTCCCCGTTAAATGTACCTTTCCCACACCCAATGACGTCAAGTCATGCTCATGGTTCTGCCTCAGGAGGTGCTTCAGGAGGTCCCTATCACACTCCGCCACAATTACATCGATTGACAATGAGAGAATTAGCAATGCAGCGTACACCTAAAGCAAGCCCAGCTGAAAAGCTCAAACAAATAATTGGAGATTGTAGATACGATCCTGTCCCTGGCAAGCAAGGGGACCTGTTGTTAGCATCATTACGTTTAAGACGTGTTACAGATTACTTGATGACATTACCAGAAATGCCAGAACATCTAGACAAAATATATCACTTTATTCGATCGGGGGAGGGTCCAGAATGTGTTTGTGAAGCCATGGCATATCAGAAAGTCGAGACTCAAGGGTTAATTGAGTTTTGATTAATTTTTTGATAAGGGAACAAGATCAGCCAGGTTATTCTCAAAAAGAAATGGAAGGATTGACAAAATGGAGTCAGAATATTGCAGATTGTAAGCATGACAAAGAGAAATGTATAGATGCCATGTCCAGAAAGATCCGTAAAGTAATAGTGGCCATACATGCCCGACGCAAAGCTGATAAAACACCCGAGTCAGACGAAAGGGAATCCTCAGAGGAGGAAGAACCAGAGAATCCAGCAGAGACTCAAGACCTGATAGCGTACGTAGGTAGAGAAAAACTCCCTAAACAGTATTCCCTTGATAGACCTTTCAACAGACCCATTCGTCCAGAAAGCAAGAAACGTTACCTTTCCCCGATACCAGAGCAATGTTCCCTTGAACATATTTTCCAGGTTACTGATAAAATCCTGAAAGAAAGAGTAGGTTATCATGAACTCAATACCTTACGTGATCAGGAACTAGCCCGGTCCGCAGTCCAATGGGCCGGGGATGACAGTATATATAAAGATGATTTAGTAGTGCAAACATTCTTAAGTCTTACTCCAGAAGAACAGCGACTAGCTGGTATATACATGACTCAACATCTTATTGTACAGTATGAAAACCAACAATCTGACCCAGGTCCGTTGTATAATCTATTGCAAGACTTACTCCTGAGAAGATGGAGAGGTCTAGGTACCGATTTAATTGACATCATTTTAGAACAACGTCACAAATACAGAACTTTCCTGACTCCACGTCTTGTTTCCTTTCCACCCCCAGTAAGACAACCATATCACCTAGATAGACAGAACCCTTTACGAGAAGTACATCCAATCCGGAAACCAGATGATACACTTGAACGCGTATTTGTATACACGCCCATAACTAAAATGGAATTATTGGAAATGAAGAAAATAGTGCCCAGTCATGATAAAGATCCAGCAGGGTTTCACCGTGAAATAAAAGACATGTTACTCATGGGAGATTACACATATCCCGATATTATGAAAATATTAAAAGTATTATTGCCTGCCGGTATTTACGAGAAACTCAAAGAAAAAGAATGGGAGGTGGGAGATAAAAAGATTAATTGGACTGAATTGGAAAACGAAGAAACCGGTCGAACCCCAGGTTTAGGTCTTTGGGAGAAAACTAAAGCATTACCAGGATTATTAGTACAGGTTTTGCAAAGACTGTTGACAACTAAAAAGGAGGACTGGGATGCAATCTCAGCCTGCAAACAGAAACACGACGAAGACACTAGTGATTTTTATTCCAGATTCGAGAAATGTTTTATTATTAATAGTGGCCTGAAAACAAGTAGCGAGTCTTACCCACATCTTTTTGTGACCAAATTAGTCGAGAATTCATTGCCCCAGGTTAAGAACCATGTATTGAAAGTCGAGAGCACATGGCAAGCAAATACGCCTTCCCAAATGTTACAAATGTTACAGTACCACCAGAACAGAATTAGGGAGGAACATGATCACGAACAGAGACGTATGAAAGACACGAAAATGAAAGTGCTAGTTGCCCAGTCAGTTCCAGCTGATGGTCAGAAAAGGGGTACGACACAGTCCAACAATTCAGCAGCTCCTGTTAAAGGGACATGCAACTATTGTAAACAGCCAGGTCACTATGTAAATGATTGTGTAGTTTTGAAACACAATATAGCCACAGGTAAAACTAAAGAGAGACCGCGTCCCCCTAGACAGGACCAGGTCCAACAACATATTCCGCAGAATATACAGCCTATGCAGATTCCACAACAGACCGTAGCGGTACCACAGCCCCAGCCCATTGCCGCCACACAACATGTTACACAGCAGATGTACCAGTATGCACAATCTGACTACCCCGATTATCAGCAGTACACATGAAACAGCCTAGAGAGGGAGGTTGGCTTGCCTCTTATTGAGGTTCCTGTAGATCAAGAGGGTCCTTATGTACATAGTCAGGTATTAGGAAAGGATAGAAAATTTTTGATTGACACAGGGGCAAGCAGAACTACCATCAGTCATGACGAGGTTCCAGGGGCACCCCTCTCAGGCTCACAGAATGTTTCCCTTGGATTTTCAGGAAAGCCTATTGTTAATGAAGTATCGAAACCAGTTCCCCTTGCAGTTGGTCCATTATCCCGTACTACAGATTTATTGCTCACAAAATCATGTCCAGAAAACTTGCTTGGTATTAAAACCCTGAAAGCTCTAGGAGCTGTAATTTGTTGTTCTCCGGAAGGAGTAAGGCTGTTCCTTTGTGATTTTAAGGGACATTATGTATTGAGAGATTTTGATCCCAGGTTACAGAATGTCCCTGCACATTTATGGGCAAAAGGCTCCACTGATGTAGGTTGTATGCACATTACTCCATACCGTGTCACACTAAAGCCAGGAGTTGTACTGCCCCGAATCCGACAATACAAGTTACCACCTGATGCTGTAGTGGCTTTACTGAAAATCATTGACGAGCTCATTGCACAAGGAGTGGTTGTAGAAACCGACTCCAATGTTTGTAATTCCCCTATCATTCCGATTCTTAAACGCACTGATCCGAATGCACCTCCAGTCTATCGATTAGTGATCGATTTGCGAGAGTTAAATAAATGCATTGTACCACAGTATCCAGTGGTCCCAGACATTTCGTCCCTATTGACAGCTATTGATTCAGAGGCGACGTTCTTTACTGTAATCGATCTCAAGAACGCCTTCTTTAGTGTCCCCATTGATCCGGAAAGCCAGTACCTTTTCGGATTCTGTTTAAATGGCCGTAGCTTCAAATGTGCACGCGCCCCTCAAGGATTCACAGAAAGCCCCAGCATCTACAGCCAAGCATTGAAACGACAACTTGACAGTATTCACATGCCTCCTAACACTGCCCTACTCCAATACGTCGATGATCTATTGATCACCGCCCGAAGTGAACCAGAATGTGAACATGCATCACTGACAGTCTTGTATTTCCTGGCAGACAAGGGACACAAGGTGTCTCCTTCGAAGTTACAATTCTGTGCCCAGCAAGTGGTGTACCTTGGGCACTTGCTGTCCAAGTGGGGTAGGCAGCTGACACCTGATCGCATCCAGTTAATTGCACATCTTCCGCAACCCAAGACACAGAAGGAAGTACGAGCCTTTATTGGACTCACTTCTTATTGCAGACAATGGATTCCTCAATATGCATTTCTAGCTAAACCACTTATACAGTTGACAACACAGGAGGCAGCGTCTTCGACTGTTCTCCCATGGACTCAGGAACATACACAAGCTTTTGACAAATTAAAGAAAGCCTTATGTCAAGCACCTGTTTTAGCAACACCATGTTACAGCAAACCTTTTACACTTTTTGTCACAGAACGCGATGGCACAGCATTATCAGTTCTCACTCAGGTTCAAGCAGACAAACACAGACCGTGTGCTTATTTCTCGAGTACATTGGATCCAGTAGCCCAGGCCCTGCCTGCGTGCTTAAAATCAGTTGCAGCAACAGCTCTAGCAATCAGACAAAGTGACTCCATTGTATTAGGACATCAATTGACAGTACAGGTTCCACACTCTGTGGAAGTTCTCCTAAACAGAACACAGACTCAACACTTGACTATAGCACGACTGACAGGTTATGAATTGACATTGTTCCAACCACACATAGAGATCAGACGCTGCAATACACTAAATCCTGCTACACTTTTACCATCAAGCACAACAGATCCTACTCCACATGACTGCGTGGACGTCATTAATACAATCACGAAGCCCAGACAAGACTTGACAGATGTTGCATTACCCAATCCAGACCTGACACTTTATGTGGATGGTTCATGTATGAGAACAAGTACAGGAGAGTTAGTGGCCGCATATGCAGTGACCACTGAAACTGAAGTCATAGAAACACATCGCATTGACACCCTATCAGCTCAAGCAGCAGAGCTCATTGCTCTGACCCAAGCCTGTATACGAGCCAAGAACCTTAAAGTAAACATATACACAGATTCACGTTATGCATTTGGAGTCGTACACGACTTCGGTGTCCTCTGGCAAGAAAGAGGGTTTTTGACCTCTCACGGAGCCAAGATCCAGCATGGCCCCCTCATTCAAGCTCTGTTGGAAGCAATACATTTGCCTACAGCCATAGCCATCATGAAGTGCAAAGCACATACAAAAGTCACAGACACTATTTCCCAAGCTAACGACTTGGCAGATCGAACAGCTAAACATACAGCACTGACTCATACTCAAACGACTGACATGACAAAGACTGACGGATCTTCACTGACACATTGCATGACAGTCAGAGATCCTACACAAGATGTAATCGACATACAGACACATGCTACTCCAGATGAAATAAAGAAATGGACTGAACAAGGAGGGGTCCAGACAGAACAGGGATGGATGACGAGGGGAAAGACCACATGGTTTCTCCCCGACTCTATGGTTCAAGTTATCATCAACACAGCACATAGTCCAGCACATCTAGGAGAGAAAGCCATGTTAGACAGTTTACAGAACCTCTGGTTCAACAAACATTTACGAGCCGCAGCAAAACAGAAAGTGCGTACCTGCATGATCTGTTGTCAGTTCAATCCAGGAAAAGGGATTCCCGTGGAACGGGGTGGATTCCATCCTCCCGACCATCCTTTTGAAGTCCTCCAGATGGATTATATCCAGATGGACAGATGCCGAGGATTCAAGTATGTCCTCATAGTTGTATGTGCCCTATCCCGATGGACAGAAGCATATCCCGTCCCAGATTACACTGCCCCGACCACTGCCAAGCAGTTGGTTCGTGAGTTCTTCCCACGGTACGGTTTGCCCTGTGTCGTGTATTCAGATAACGGTCAGCCATTCTCGTCCGAACTCATGAAGCAGGTTTCACTTCTGTTAGGTTATCAATGGAAGTTTCACTGTGTCCGACATCCCGAGGCAGCAGGTCTCGTGGAGAGACACAATCAGACTCTGAAAACCCGTCTTGCCAAAGTGTGTAAAGAAAAGGTGTAGATTGGATAGTAGCTTTACCAGTTGCCCTCTTTTATATGCGAATGGTAGCCCATTCTAGGACAGGGCTATCCCCGTATGAGGTGGTCTTCGGTAGACCTCCTAATATGTGGGGGACACCTATGCCACGTAAAATAACCGATGTTGACAGTACTATGCTGACAGATTACCTTGCCTCCTTGATGTCTGCACTACTATCATGTCGTTCACAGGTTGCGGCAGCCTTCCCAGACAACACCGAGGTGAAACCGCATGAACTGGTCCCAGGAGATGTCGTCGTAGCCCGCAACTTCGATCGGTCAAGCCCTCTGGAGCCCCGCTGGAAAGAGCCGAAGATCGTTTTGTTAACCACCAGGACTGCGGTGAAATTAGAAGGAAGGAAAGGCTGGATCCACTCCAGCCATGTGAAAAAATTTTATGGGCTTCCGCCAAAGACCGATTGCCAGGACTCTCGCATTCCAGAGACTGATACCAAACTCCCCCTGTTAGAGAATACTCCTCAGCAGGAGTACCGATTGAAATTGAGGTCTAGTAAGTCAGACAGTTTAATTGTTTAAGTCCCCTCCAGGGTGAAGCGGTTAGACAGTTTCTTGACATGTATAAGTTAGACCCCAATAGAGAGAGAGATAGACAGGAGACCAAGAAACAGAAATATTGTAAGGATCTCCGAAGCCGTTGCATCTGCACATTACTTATTATGTTTTTTCTGAGTCTTATGGTTATTGTTATGAGTTGGATGTTATATCTGTACTTTCCTATTGCACATTCTTTTTCTAATGACATTGCAGAGCACACGTTTAGTGCTCTGCCTCCACACGAATTGTCTTATCGACTTGCGCTGCGCAACAATACATTCATTCGCATGTTACACCATTCTCACCAGATCAACAATGCTACTAATTGTTGGATATGTGGCCGACTCCCTCCCTATCAGAACTACAAGGGAGCTCTGCCCCTCTTTCCTTACCCGTTTACACATAATGGTTCCTGTGGTGCATGGTTTAGTTTAATATCCTCTTTAGACACTGAATCCAGAGTTTCCCAAGGCAATTGGATATGGGGAAATCTAAACACTGTCATGAATAAAGCATGTTTCCCAAACGAAGAAGGTCTTCCACAAATGACAGGGACCGATCTAGAAAATGAAGTGTATGGATTAGGCAATTTTACACTTAACCTCATGATTCTAAATGTTCAGTCCGAGACTAGTCCAGACTTGCCATCTATATCAGTTTTACCAGCAAAAGGTGTATTATGTGTCAGAAAGAATGGTTCAGTACATCTAGGTCACAGTGACTGTACTACTGTGGTCGAATTCAGTGATAAAGGCAAGTCCACATTCAAGGCTTCCCGACATTCCTATTTTATATGTGGTCAGACAGCTTATGTCCGTTTACCTCTAGACTGGGATGGTACCTGCTTCATTGCATTTCTATTGCCACCAGTTTTTCTAGCCCCATCTGACTATCACAGGAATTCCCGTCTCGATCTTGTTAGGCACAAGAGAGATCTCCCAATAGTTGACCAGACTGAAACTACATGGGAACAATATACAGATTTCAATAAAGGATTCTTTCCCTATCTAGGCACTGTCTCCAATAGTAAACTGATATGCAAATTAACCAGAATCCTCGAAGCAGTAGTGAATGAGACTACTTCTGCTTTGGGCAACTTAACAGAGGAGCAGTCTGCTATGAGACTTGTTGTTCTTCAGAACCGCCTTGTCCTTGACGTCATCCTGGCCGATAGGGGCGGAGCTTGTAGAGTCATCGGATCCAGTTGTTGCGTGTTTATTCCTAATAACGCGCCATCTGTCTATAAGGCCATTACCAGACTTCACGAAATTGCCCATCAGATACATCAGAACCTAGGCTCCTGGACTTGGTCCGGTTGGCTCTGGAGTGTAATAACAGCCTGGGGATGGAAGCTACTGTCATTCCTAGGAATCATATTGGCCATAGTATTCAGTTGTTGTCTATGCCTACAATGTGGGCCGGCGATTTGCGGCTTGTGCGCCACAGCTTGTGTTCCCCATCCAAGTTCACGTTCCCATTCCCGAATAAAGAAAGATGAACAGATGATGTTATATGAACAGATAGATGGTCTCATGAAAATTGATATATCTTAATGGGTCCGTAGTGGACAAGGAGGGAATGAGGTAATTGAAATTTTTATGGTCAAGTATGTCCCCTAACGTGAACCCCAACGTCTCCATGTACGAGTTTAAAATACATGTAATTTCCCTCCACAACCGAATCTGAAGACGCAAAATCATTTGCGTCCAACGTTAACATGTCCTCTATCAGATCCACCATGAATGGATCGATAATTCAGTTCCTAAGTATGCCTTGCCAACGTCTTTACATGGTGCACTTTCACGTTTTTTTTCTGGCTCTGCCGAGCTAGGCCCTGATTTCTGCCTTCGAACCACTTTCGTCTCTGCCTCTGAAAGCTGCTGCATGGAGATGCATCCCTGACCTCTGCCTTACTTCCTGCCAAGCGAAGTGGTGCTTGGCTCGGCCTGGCCTGCCTGCCAAAACAGTATTTTGCCTTCAAGTTATCAGCGTAGCCAGTTCACCCTCCTCGAAAACACATTCCAGTCTAGTGAAATAGGTAAACATATCCCCGGCTGCAGAGCAAAGGGCCAAGCCTTCCTGTCTCCTTCATGTAATTCATTGCTCCCGTTACCATGGTAGGCCCATGGCCCTGTGCATCGCACTCAGACACATATGCATTCAGTATAGAATAGCCTCTGCCCGAGAGACCTTTTACTTCAGATTAAACATCCCCCAAATACAAGATATCAGACATGTTATAGGAACAGGTCGATCTGACATGCCAGACTTCTGTCTCTTCTACTAGTGCTAAAAGTCAGACCCTCAGCTTTCCCCAGATACACGTCAATCACACGTCATACTAACTGCGCACGCACCCAGGTCATAGGTTTCAGCTGACTCTGCAGAATCCTCTACGCACCCACCCACTTATGACACTTTCTGTGACGTTTCCAGCACACGCCTCCGTGCACACCCTTGTACACGCCTTTTTGCTACGCACATGTGTTCTTATCATATACTTTTCACTTGTCACGCCTACTGTATCCATTGCCATTGTGTGTTTTACTATATATGTCATGTACTGTTAATAAATCGTTGACATCTTTCTGCCATCATTGCATATACCCTCGATCCCTTGTATTGATGGAATTGATTTCCATGGCTCGAGCCATCCCGATTAAAGCCCGTATGACTCAGACACCACGGACTCTGCCTCTCATTTGATTGAGCTATTCTTTTACCTGTCTGTAATTATATGGAAAAACTTGTACGGTAAATTATATTTTACCACACGTGTGTTTTTGTTTCTGTCTTTCAGATCTCCCTCCCTGCTGTCCCCTTCCTTTCCTTCCCTGGTCTTGTTTATTATCCCCTCACTTAATCTTGTCAACGCTCTGTGCCATTACGGCTATTCAGGCATTGGCTCGATTTAGAGGTGGGCTTACCATTCAACAAACCGATCCTGAGGACTAAAACATAACACAGCCTCATTAAAACATAAAGGGTGTACTAAGTGGAAATGTACAAAGCCCAGCTCTTCTGTGATTTCTTCCTCACTGTTGTATATCATGCTAAAATGGGCAACCCATTTCTCATCTGGGATCACACAATCCATAACCGAGTTGTCTATACCTGAGAAGTACGAGTGGTTAATCATAGCCCAGAATTTACTGCTGTCTCTGAGGACATCAGTCGACATGAGGTTTTCCCAGGCCTCCCTTTGAATGGCCTTTTTGCGGGTAGCCATGGCCAGTTTATAATTTTTTCTTCGTCCAGCAACAAGCTCACGGTTTCTGGGTATTTGTTTTAGTGCTTGCATTAATTCTTTGTGAGCATTTGAGCACTTCTCATCAAACCACCTTGGTTGATTTAGTCCTTCCCTCTTCTTGCTACACTTCAGATCGAGGCTAATTTGTGTACAAATGGCCACATAAGAATCAATGATGTCTTTACCATCTGTCATGCTATCTAAACAAACCGCTATTTCCACATGTACCTTGGTCGCAAGATCCTGCATGAAGCTATCTGGGACCACCTTGGCCCAATTTAGTCTTCTACCCTGGTCCTTAGGAATCAAGGTGTCAGCGCAACCTGCTAGTCTCTCCTCCCATCTAGCCATTTCGCCCCTGAGGATCAGTGACAATACGAGGGGACTATGATCGCTAAAGGCTGAAACTATGACTTCGTAGGAGGAGACCACATTGACTATTCCAACTGAAACAAAAATAAAATCAATCACTGTATCAGCCCTCTGCCTGTGAATGTCGGCGCCCTAACCTCCCCCCTAGCCCCGTCAATCTCAAACAGATTCATGTTAGCAAGTAAATCTTCCAACATTTCCCCTTGTGATGTATGTTCGAAGTGGGTAGAAATGGACCCCGAGGGACCCGTTTGGTAATCTGCCAGGCAATCCCATCCGCATGGATGTATATTAAAGTCGCCCATTAAAATTACTTCGAATAAAGCATTGTGTGTTGACTTGTAATCGTCTAAAAAGCCTGCCAAAGAATTTAAGTGAAAATTCTGCGAGTCCTTCTCAGGAGCATTATAAAAATGTACTATTAAAATAGTTGAGTGGTTAAGACTGACCCATTCTAGACACAAGATGTTAACCGAAGCTGTCTCCAGCTTTCTGAAGGAGCCGGCCAGTTTGAGTGATGTAAGCATATACAGTCCTCCTTTAGGTTTCCCACCAATCCCAGGGACCGCCTTCACCGAAAAGCTACGGTAACCATCTATACAGTAATTATCACTTGTATCCCAAGTCTCCTGCAGGGCTATGATATGTGTTGAGACACAAATAATTCATTTAATATGCTCGCATAACTGTCAAAAATATTTTTTATCAATTGGTTCGCATTGCAAATATGCTCACTCATAAGCTTTTCAAGTTTGATATATTATTAATTAGCATGCTTACATAGTGCAGTGCATCGTTTGCTGGGTCTCTAGGTGCGGACAACAGCTGCTAATTATTACCCAGCTCAGTGGCAATCACCATTCGATATTAAAACCTTTGACTTTCAAGTTATAATCTGATATCTACTTTTGATGCATACATCCTCTGAGCTGTTGCTGCGAGCCTACATTACTTCGTCAATTTAAGATTTACAAATGTTATGTTTTCTTCACATTGGGGGGCATACTTTAAAAAGATCACGCAGCGCAGCAAACCACCTTGATGCGCTGCATTGCGTGATTGGGAAAGGGCCGAAATTTGCTGTCCTTAACATTATATCAGGCATTCTTGCCAAATCCGAGCACAGGCACACAATGTGCTGCCTAGCTTCAACGCAGGCACCCTTGCAGCAAGGGTGCCTGCATTGTGAATTCCTGCACAAAAACAATCCCCTGAGACATTTTGCTCTTTCCATGTGGGCTTCAGAATGCAGCACATATAGAAATAAAAAAAAAATAAAGAGAAATAAAGATATTTCTCCTCTTTGCTTCTCCCCTGGGGATGTGTAGCATGTTGATGCATTCCTAGGTCTGCCAGTAATGGTAAATCTGGGCAGTCGTTAAAATCCATGGATGGTGTACGGGAACACCCACACTTCACCCATTGAATACCTCCCTAGGGCAGAGTGACGCAACATAGCGAATTGCGCTGAGTAGCGATACAATTTATCATGCTATGCGGGGCCATGCAAGGTGGCCTTGCGTGACTTGATAAATCTAATTTGAGTTTGTGTCACTCTTTTACCCTGTTGCGTGGCGCAAGGGCGACTCAACTCTTCAATTATTATGCCTCAGGGTTCTTTTGAAAATGCAGTGACTCTCGACTGGGATGAAGAGCATTGCGAATTTTCTTGATAAACGTGGTGGTACAAAAGAACTTGTCTTTCCCTCTCTGCTCAAAACATGGTTAACACACTGCCGTGCCCCGCGTGTAAAAACGGGCATCTTCAACGAGATTACATTTCCTAATTCCATAACAGAAGAAACTACTGCGTTATTCATGATGCCTTTGCTCACACTGTTTCCCGCTTAATAACAAGAAAAGGGTTTTATTGAAATCGGAATCTGATTGAGAAGATTCGGGGATCTAAATTGCTTTTTTCTGTCAGTTCATTGCTCTTTCCCATCCATGCTAAATGAGTGTAGGCGGCTGCCAGCGCGAAGGGTTTGTCTTCGGTGTTTTCCAGCTGCTAACATTTCAATTAGATTTTTATTTACACGTGGAACGAAATGCCTGGGATTCCATTCTGCAATGCCTTGGGGACGGCTGAACATTAATTTCTAGCTTGTTATATTTTTCTTTTCCCATTGGCTTACAGTACATCTACCTACATTCACTCTATTTGATAAACCACTCGTTTTTTAACAGCAACAACTCTTGCAAATAACGCGAGGGTCTTCTTAAAATAACGTGCGCCTATGCAAATATTGGGGTCGGTGGGCACCTCTGTTTTCACAGGTGCAGTCAGGTTTCCATCATTTGCACGCCGAATCATCACCTTGTGCACTTGGCGCCCAATTATATCGGACGTTCTGTCCTGGATGTTGCTGTGACACGCACTTAACTGGGTACATCTGGGGCCGACTGGGACAGTGCGCCTCATTCCAGAAAAAACATGTGCTGTCCCATGAACAGGTGCAAACTGTGACAGTTTGTGCCTGCATGGCATCAGAGAATAATAGTGTTGTGCTCTCTGTCACTGGAAATGGACCAGGCTGAATTTATATGGTCTATCTTGACAGTGCAGCTGTCGTCAGACAATTATGTGAGCATCACTGGAGGGGGCATGGCTTCGCCCACATGCTGGGATCCAGGAGTGCATGTTTTGAATGCACAGAGGCTGTGTGGTTCCACAAAAAAGTAGATGCTCTCTGGCAGCTGTGATAATTTTTATTATTTATCCAGCTATCTGAGCTTGAAATTTAAGGGGCTCACACTCGATATTGGAACGCTCTTAAAGTGTCTTGTATGGCAAAATCATTTATGCTGCTTTCTTTTGGAAGAAGCACAGATTGGAGGAGGGCAGTCATTAGCATACAAGGAGTTTTAGGTCTGACTTGACAGTGCAACTGCCACCTGAACTTTAAGCCTACACCATTGTTATTCTACAGTTCTTTTTTCCACACCGGTTTCTTCCACACAATAGTTATCTATTCCCATGCTATTTACTTGTAATGTTTCACATTACCATACAACACACAAAAGGTGATGGGAGCTGCTTGCAATAAGTCTAACCACTGGTAATAGATCCAGGTAGCGCTCCAGCCCATTGTTCTTTTGCTCACCATACCACCTCAGTTTGGACTTAGGTATATGCAAACCAGTTTTGACTCTGCGCCTCATGGGAACAGCTCACAGTGCCTGAACTCTGAGATAGCATAGTAGTAGCATGTCAGACTGAAGAGCTTTCAAAGGCTAGCAAGGATGTTACAGAGTTTTGCATGTATACTACGGCTCTGTGAGGCTCCATCCTCTATCACTGCACAGCCAACTTTGTTTTTCAGCAGCTCTGTTAACATAAACATTTTTACATTTCAACAATGCCAAGTAACTCAAAAACTCAACATGTGAAGTCATCTAAATCTAACTTATTAAAGAACACTGGTACTTTACAGAATTAGAGCATATGCAGCAACCATATACTGAGCATCTTCTTTGCATGCAGTTGCGCAGGACCTTGACAAAAGAAATTCCATAGGATCTGTAAAAATAGGTTGAGGTCTATACCTCAACCTATTTTTACAGATCCTATGGCACAGACCCACCATGTACAATAATTCTTCAGTTTTACTGTAATAAATCAATCTTATACTCATTCCTCAGTGGTATGGACCGGCCCTCCACACCAAGACAGAGTAATCTCCCTCCAAACCAAGACAGAGTAATCATCTTACTCTCCTCAATATTTGCATAAAATAGCAAAAAATAACCATTAGCAACCATTGCTCTAAGCTCTGCTGGAGCCCAAAAAGGACTCTCCTTGATGGAGCAGACCTTTACATACACCCACTTACAAACAGCACCATGGAGAAACCTCCAGGCTCCGGGAGGCGAATGGGCCTTTTCCATAATGTGGAGAATTAGAACTTCCTAAGTCAGCAAAACATCATAGACATTTACAATTACGAAGAGTCAATGACAAGACGTTTTGCTACACTTTAAAGACTTTATTATTATCACTAAAGTTAGAATCTCAAATATCTTTATTCAGTTTAGTAATTTACAGAAATAAGGAGGAGATTCGAACTCAGCAATCAAGGAAGTGTTTCATAAAGAAAACCCAGAAAGCTAACTAAGGGACCCATTCTAAATAAGTACCAATAAAGAGTTCTGTTGGAAAAGAGCGGTAAATAAGAGATGAACTACTCATGAAGAGTAGTTTTAAGAAACTCAGCCGAGTGTTCCACAATTACAGTAGTAACGGTTTAGAACAGCGAAAGACGCACTATAGGATTCAGCGCAGAAACAAAGGTAGGTCAGCAAATGTGAAAAAATTAATCAAGTGAATTTGAAGTAACGTTTATAAATCTACATCACCATTTTTTCTTTACATTTTCAATAGGTCTATTATTCCTAATGATCTAACATGGGGTGAGAGGAACTAAATAGAATTAATATTAAAGTCAGGGGGGGCGTGGCTTGGATGCCGGCCAAGATGGCGGCGTAAACCGAGCGCTCCAGCACCGACTGTCTCCCGTCTCCACAGAACGGGCACTTTACCGGCGACTTTCCACACAATGAACGCCGTCCCGCGAATCGGAACGTGAGCAGAGCCCGGCGCCCTCACTGTTTCCGATTTCGTGGGTAAACGAAGGAGTTGCCGAGGAGTTTTGTTTCGCGGCTGCTGCCGCCATTTTGTGCGCCGGCCGCGGATTCCAGCGGCGGCCGCCTCTTCCGCACTTCTCTCTCTGCAGGAACTCCTCTGCTCAACTGAAAACTTCATCAACGCTGCGCTCCTTGGTAAGCCTCTCAGACTTACAACTGGCTTCATGGAAGCGCCCTCCTTCTCAAGCTTCATTTATGCTACTCTATGAGGCATTTTCAGTCTAATACAACCATGTAATCTACTGCAGCAGAGCTTCACAGCATTCATAACTGCACCTCTATTGTGCTGTTTCTTCCAATGCCTCCTCAGGAAGTCTTTCAAATTCTGTACAAGATACGTTAGGGTCTCAATCTCACAGCTTCAGTCACCAATATCTACGCAACCTGTGTGAGGTCTCATTTCCACGCTCCAGCCGCCATTTTGTGCATCAGTAGTGCTTTTTCAGCCACGGCTGGCCAATATGCGTGTCCTTTTCCTCTCATGCTCACCTGTACTCCTCTGCAGCGTTGACCCTTGGTGGTGACTTTTGTTGTTATTTTCTTCTGGTTTTTCTGAGGCGCCTTCTTTCTCACGCTGACCTATTTTGGACCTACTGCGCCTCCTTTAAATCTCAACGAACTTTGCTTCCATGTATTTTGTTATGTGCTTCATTCCTGCAGCGCTTTTCCCCACTACTTTGTGCTCCTGTTCTCCCATGCATTGAGACACTCTGTCAGGACACTTCACTTCAAATACTGCCTTCAGTTTTACGTTCCTGGCTGTTCTTGTCTCTGTGGATTATTTTTCATGAATAGTGTGGCTGCTTTTCATCACAAGATTCCTACTGTGGATTTCTCCTATTTTACATTAGCTTCTTATTTTTCCTCCTTGGTTTTGATTGCCTTTTATGGGGAAACTTCGTACCTTGAAGCTCACTCCTCTGCCGAAGTTGCCGCCTGGATCTGATTCGGATTCTCCTACCCAAGAAATGGAGGAGGGCAAACCCTTGAAGTCAGATTCAGCTCATGGGGCTATTCCTAAAGCACAAATTGGAGGAAAGGCACAATCTTCCCTGACTTCATCCAAGCGCCTGAAGAAGGATCCGCCATCTCCTGGGAGTAACTCTTTTTCTTCTTCCATGGACCTCATTCTAGAAGAACTCCGTGCCTTCAAGCCCTTTATGGAAGCCACCACAAAAAATATGCAGGCCATGCAGGAGAAGTGGACATCTTTAGACTCACGTGCCACGACTTTGGAAAAATCCTCAGATTCACTACATTCTTCTTGCTCCCGCATTCCTTCAATAGAGGCTGAAATTCTTCTTCTCAGGCGTCAAACTGAGGATTTGGAAAACAGAAATCGCAGGAACAACCTTCGCTTATACGGCCTTCCGGAACTCACAGAAGGGTCCAATCCTACCATCTTTTTCCAATCTTTCCTTGCGAAAATACTAGACACTCCGGCCTTATCCTCCATCAACATTGAGCGAGCACATCGTCTTGGCCCTAGGGCTGCTACCAAGCCTAGAGGTGTTATCATGCTGTTCTTACAGTATACTGATCTCCTGCAGGTCCTCTCAGCCGCCAAGCTCAAGAAGCAAATCATGTGGGAAGGTCACTGTCTCTATCTTTCGCAGGATGTCTCCAAGCCCAACGCAGATCGAAGGAAAAAGTTTTTAGACTTGAGACCTCAGCTAAGAGCTATTAATGCTAGATATGGGCTCCTACACCCTTGCCTCTTCAAGGTCACGTATAAAGACAAAACAACCACATATGAAGACCCTGCGGCTCTGCAAGCTTTTCTTTGACAGCAGCATCCGCATGTCATGGATACCTCCAATCCTGGCTGAATAGCCTTGTTGTCCATTGTCTGATACTTCTTCCTGATCTCGTCTGACTATGGTTCTGCTTTTCTTCCTTGGTGTTGTTTCTGTTTTAATTGCCGTTTCTTGTTCTTATGGTTGATTTATTAACTCATCTTACTGTTTTATATACTACTAGCAGACCGTCCCGACCTTGTTCGGGAGCAATCAGGCTTCCCCGACCCCAGCCTGCCCCGACATTGGCCATCAGCCCGGGCCCCTGTCCGCCCCGTCGCCCGGCTGCCCCGACCCCCGCCTGCCCTGACATTGTCCTCCGGAAGCTTACCTCACACAATTATGCCAGAGGCCCAGTGTTGCAGTGGTGGCAGGCAGCAGCGCTTGAGGCACTGGGGAGCTTTCTGGGTAAGTGGGGCTCTGGCGCTCTGTTTGCAGGGAGGCGAGGATGAGCAGAGGTTGCAGGGATAAGAGTAGGAGTTCACAGAGTATGGAGCGGCCGGCGGGAGTCGGATGCTTGAGCATAATTATGCCGGAGGATCCCCCGCCTGTCCCGACCCCCACCTGCCCTGACATTGTCCCCCGGAGCCTTTTTGTTGTAACTCCCCGTCCCCCGAGTGCCCCGACCCCCGCCTGCCCCGACATTGTCGCCCGGAGCCTTACCTCAGCCGCC
Source organism: Lissotriton vulgaris (assembly GCF_964263255.1). Classification (NCBI taxonomy): domain Eukaryota; kingdom Metazoa; phylum Chordata; class Amphibia; order Caudata; family Salamandridae; genus Lissotriton; species Lissotriton vulgaris. The sequence goes on along the minus strand of NC_141695.1, from coordinate 1,182,201,643 downwards.
GCTCCTCAGTCCAGTGCTCCTCGCCGCTCCGCTGCTCCGCTGCTGCTCACCGCATGTGTGCCGCTCATCAGTGCTCCTCCCCCGCGCCATGTCCGCCGCTCAGCCACCGCTCCTCAGTTCAGTGCTCCTCGCCGCTCCGCCGGTCTGCTGCTGCTCACTGCCTGTGTGCCGCTCGTCATTGCTCCTCCCCCGCGCCATGTCCTCCGCTCCTCCTTGCGTTCCTCGCGCTCCTGGACGACGTCAGCACGCAGGTCGCGGCCGGCGCTACTTCGAGGGGACTACTTTTTTTTAAATGTACATTTTTTAAATATAACATATTTTTTAAATTTATATAGCTTATGTCCATCTGCACACCCTGAGGATTCCAACGATGTATCGGGTGTCTGGATTGGCGCTGTGGTTCCCGAGTTTACCCGCCTCAAAGCCTCAAAGTTCTTCCTTTATAATAGTAGTATAGATTATCTTTAGTCAAGTCGTGTTTTCACTGTAGTTTCCTACATTATTCCCTAATGTATCTCTCCTTCATTTAGATACTTCCCTCATCAACTCATCCTGATGCTTCCTAATGGTTTCTGTCATGCCCACTGGATTCCTAAATAACAATGGTTGGTTGCTCGCTCTGGTTGTTGTTGTCGTCATCTCCCGCAACCACCACCCCCATTCCTGTCTGGGTTTTTCCGTTTTCGTAAGTATGTCTTTCAGTCGTTCGTTTCGAACTTGTACTGTCTCTATGTTCATTTCTGTCCCTATCCTCTTTCTCTTTTTCTTCCTCTTACACTCTTCTTTACTTCTTCCCTGGATTCTTCTTCTCTTTTCTTTTCTTTTTTCTGATATCCATTACTTTTTCTATAACATTTACTCTACTTCTTTTTTCATTTCTTCTCAATTGTATATTTATGCATTATTAAGCATGTTGCTTATAGCTGTTTTCTAAAGTGTTGCATTCCGTGTAACGACATGGAACGTTAAAGGTTTAAATAACCCCATCAAAAGGCAGAGGGTTCTCTCGCATTTAGCAAGACTTAAAACTGATGTTGCCCTCCTTCAAGAGACTCATTTAATTGAACCGGAGGCTTTGAAACTTAAACGTTGTTGGGTGGGTCATGTTCTTTGTTCCCCTACGACTTCTAGAAAGAATGGAGTTGCACTCTTGTTGCATAAAAAGTTAAATGTTTCCTCGATTACTCATGAATGTGATGTTGATGGCCGTTGGCTCATTGTTAATTTACTCATAGATGACATCCCACTTACCCTTTTTAATGTGTACGCCCCTACTGCAATTGATAAGTCTTTCTGGCCTGCTATTTCTACCAAACTGTCTTCCCTTACTGGTGAGTACATACTCCTTGCTGGAGATTACAATCAGATTGTGGATCCCTTCCTTAATCGACACTCAAAAGTCAAATTTACCCCCTCTAGAATGCACACGCAATTTCTCAATTCCTTTAAAAATAATGCCCTTGTAGAAATTTGGAGACTATGCATTCCTGAACTTCGTGAATATAGTTTCTTCTCCCCCCTCATCAATCCCAATCCCGTATCCATCATATATTTCTCAGTAAACCTTTATCCCAACACGCTATTCGCTCAGAGATTGGCTCCATTTTACTTTCAGACCCACTTTTGGTGCTGAATTTACTGCTTTTGCCAAGGAATTTTTTCTTTTAAATCAGACCCCTGACTCCCCTTTGTTATGGTTTGGGATTCATTCAAAGCAGCCTCTAGGGGTTTTATTATTAACTTTGTGTCACAGCGGAAAAAACTACATGTGGCCAAATCGGAGAAAATTTTGTCGGACATCAAGTCTTTAGAACACGCTGTCTTCACCTCAAAATCTGATTCATCCCTTAAAGCTCTTATCGATGCAAAAATCTCTTTTAATAAATTTACAACAGATGCCGCTTCTAATACCCTCCTCAAGTGTAATTCTAGATATTATGGTGGTAAGAATTAAATGGGAAAGCTCTTGGCCAACTATTTGGAAATTCGTAAAGAACGCACAAAAATCCAATCTATTAAAACCTCTTCTGGTGAATCCACATTTAAAGATAAAGAAATTCTTGCAGAATTTGCTAAATTCTATGATACGCTTTATACCCCAGAACAGACTCCTACTCCTGATGATCTTCTTGCTTATTTTCAATCTCTCCCTTCTCCTCCAACCTCTCATGTTGATTAAGCATGGGCGAATTTTGCGGATTCGCGATCCGCGAATTTACGGATTTGTGAATTCGCGATCCGCAAAATTCGCGAATTTGTGCGAATTTGCGGATTTTTGGTTTTTTGCGTGTTCGCGGGGTTTTTTGCATGTTCGCGGGGTTTTTTCGTGTTCGCGGGGATTTTTGCATCTTCGCGAGCCGCTTGCATAGCGAAGTTACCCATGCAGTCGTTTATGGGAGAGGGAGAGAGAGAGATAGATAGATAGATAGATAGATAGATAGATAGATAGATAGATAGATAGCTAGATAGATAGATAGATAGATAGATAGATAGATAGATAGATAGATAGATAGAAAGAGAGAGAAAGAGAGGGAAAGAGAGAGGGAGAGAGAGAACGAGAGAAAGAAAGAGAGGCGGATCTCTGAAGGGCCAGATTCCTGAGTTGCCCCTACAGAACATACAGCTTTTTATTTTTAGCAAAATGCATATGAAAATTGTGCTGTAAAGGTCTCTTTTAGTTTAACCCCTCCTGACAACTCAAAATGGGTGTATTTGCCATACTCTCCCTTCTTCCTGTTTTTTATATCTGTAAGTGCTTCCTGATGAGGTTTAATTCCTTGGACAGGTGCCTCGTTGCCTACTTGTAACTATTCTCTGACCCTGCTTCAAGGGTCAGAGCAGGGTCAGACAATAGTTGCAAGTATGCAACGAGGCGCCAGGAAGCAATTAGCAGCAGGTGTCCAAGTTGGAGTTAATTTGTTTGTAACCCTTTTGTAAAAGGTTACAAAGAAATTAGGTTCAACTTTTGCACCTGCTGCTGTAACCCTTGCTTGGCTGAAAATTCGTCCCCGCTGATTCGTGGATTTTACCGCCATTTCGCGAGATTCGCGGATCGCGATATCGCGGAGAATCCACAAATTCGCCCGCGAAACGGATTTTACGCCCACCCTCAATGTTGATTTTAACACTCTGGAACGCGATATTTCTCTTTCTGAAATCTCCCAAGCTGTTTCTAAGCTCCATCATGGTAAATCTTCAGGCCCTGATGGCTTTACAATTGAATTTTACAGTCATTTTGCTTCTCTTCTTCTTCCCAAACTCCTACTTTTATTTCAATCCTTTTCCGACGCTGGCTCCTCTAGCGGTTCCTTCCAACAAGCCTTAATTTGCTTAATCCCAAAGGATGATAAAGATCACTCCTTATGCAAAAATTATAGACCAATATCTTTGGTTAACACTGATTATAAAATTCTAGCGAAAATGTTAGCCTTATGTATGGATCCTCTTCTACCGGATATCATCGGACCAGAACAATCTGGTTTTGTCAATGGGCGTCTCTCCTCAGATAATTCCCGAGTTTTTCTTAACATACTTGGTAAATCTTCTTCACTCACTCTTCCTTTTGCAGCTATTTCCCTAGATGCGGAGAAGGCTTTCGATCGCATTGGGTGGGATTTCATGTTTCAGGCTTTACGTTGGATTGGTATTCCCTCTAAATTAATTTTTGTTATCTCTTTGCTTTATTCTAATCCCCAAGCTTCTATTTTTGTTAATGGGATGTCTTCGGATTACTTCTCTCTACACAGAGGAGTTAGACATGGATGCCCATTATCTCCCTTACTTTTTATTTTAGCTTTAGAACCCTTCCTTACTAAAATTTGTTTAGATGACACTATTTCTGGTTTTCCTTTTGGTCCCCAACAAGTCAAGCTCTCGGTTTATGCCGATGATATTCTTTTCTATTGCTACGATCCGGCTATTTCCATTCCCTCTTTTCTTCAACGGGTTTCTTCTTTTTCGGCGCTCTCCGGATATCGCTTGAACGCCGATAAGTGTGAGATTCTACCTTTAAATCCTCTTTGTCAGAAACATCTTTTTTCTTCTACAGGTTTTGCATGGCAACCATCCAAAATTAAATACCTGGGAGTTTGGTTTGCTCCTTTGATATGCGATACTCTCACGCTAAATTTTGATTATGTATATAAGAAATTGGATACAGCTATCACTCGTTGGCATCCGCTCTTTCTATCCTGGTGGGGTCGACTCAACTCTATAAAGATGATGCTGTCTCCCCTACTTCTTTACACTATTTCCATGCTTCCTCTACACATTCCCCTCTCTTTCTTTAAGAAATTTGATTCTCTCTTACTGAAATTCCTTTGGAATGGTAAACGGTCCCGAATAGCCCTTACTTCCTTACGTAAAGACAAAGCTCAATCCGGAGTGCGCTTTCCCGATTTCAAACAATATCATTGCGCTTTTTCTCTGAAACAATCGACTTGCTGGTTATCATCTAATTTGCCACATCATCCCCCTGTTTGGTTAAGCATGGAATCTTCTTTCATTTCCCCTTTCACCTTCTGGGAATTCTTGTCTTTTACATCGTCCTTAACTCGTCTTCGCTCACCTATTCTTTCACACTCTCGTAACCTCCTTTCCCCCTACATCTCTTCCTCTTACTCATCTCTTCTCTCTCTTCACGAACAGCCGATTTGGAATAACGCTCTTCTCAAAATCCGCAACCGTACTATATATTGGAGAACTTGGCATTCTCGAGGTCTCTCCTGGATATCTCAATTATTGTCTCAAGGTAAACCTCTCTCATTTCAGCATCTTCAATCTCTTTTCTCTTTACCCGTTTCTGCCCGAACGCAATATAACACCCTTTATCCAGTCTTGCTTTCATACCTTCAAACTCTCCCATCCTCTAACGAAATTCCGGTAGATCGCAGACCCACTTCCCTTTTATTGGACACATCTCCTTCTGCTTCCTCTTTATATAATTCTTTTCGTCTTACCAATGATAGATTAAAATCTTGTACTGAGCTTGCTTGGGAGCTGGACTTTTCTCAGACATGGCCGGTCCTTTTTTGGGACAAAATTTGGATTAAACTCCATAAAACCTCCAGAGATGCTAATACTACCCAGACTTTATTTTTCATTTACCATAGAATTTTATTTACCCCACTCGCTCTATCCCGTTTCTCAACAGACACTCCCTCTTCCTGTTAGTCCTGTCCATCCCCCTCTGCTGATCTCAAACATATGTTATTCGACTGCCCTCCTATTTCCCAGTTCTGGCAGTTGGTCTGGAAGCATATTCAAAAGATTTTTCAGTTCCAGGTCCCCTTTTCGCCCTCACTAATTTTCCTTGGTTCCCTCTCGTCGGAACTTCCCCGCCCCTCCAGCCATTACCCTTTACTTGACCTTTTCCTGGCTATAGCTTTTCATGTTATTACCTCTAACTGGAAACAAGCTACGAATGTTACCTATCAATCCTGGTGGAATGAAATTTGTTTTAATCATCGTTTAGACACCAATTATGTATCTCCCATTTCCTTGGCTATTAAACGTGACCTACTTTGGCTTCCTTTGGTAACATATCTCTCTACCTCTGCTCCGGTTCCTCCCTCTCCTGCTCCAGACATAGTTGAAGTTCGCAAACCCGCATGATTTCCTTATTATCTGATTATTCATACATGTATTTCGTTGCTATTATTATTGAATTCGTATATATTGTACTTTGCTTAATGTTTCCTATTTATAGGATATGTTCATGCTTTTTCATGCTTAAAATGCTTACTTTTATGATGTTTTTATTTTAATGTTTATTTCTGCCATTAGCTTATTGTAATTTTTCTCCTTTCCTTCCCTTTCTCTTCCTCCTCCTTTCTATTCCTCAATAAATCAAACTTAAAAAAAAAATATTAAAGTCAGCACATTTCTAAAATTACATGAATGCTAAGCTGTTTGCACCGAATACTTTACTATGAGCAAGGGTTGAAAACAAAGATTTGGGCCTAGTTCACTGCATAAACTAAAGTATAGTTGCTTGGTGCAAACATTTTTAAACATGCAAATTTAAATGAAGCATTTCTAATGCATCTTTCACGTCTATATAATTTGCTCTTATATATTTTGTTTTTTATTTATTTGTTCAACTACGGATAGTCACTATATTCATCTCTAAAATGGGCATTTCATTTGTATTTAAACATGTTCTAAATTGCATTTCTAATATAATAAAATATCGATGTCTAAATATGCGGACATTTCTCCCACTTCCAAACAACTATATCTCAAGACTCAGAGGACATATTCGTAGATTAATAACATGGCAGTGTTTTAATCATCCCCCCAAATACTTACACAGTTGGACTTTGCCAAGCTAGTAATAACCAAGTGCTTGCCGAACCCCACTCCATATGTAACTGACTAAAATGGTGAGATCCATACTATGAGGCTCTCTTTATGCATATTAGACTGGAATGAGACATTTAAAATAACCTAGTTGCGCTCATTATTCACAGAAACTCAGTCAGTTTGATCACAGGCTGCATATCATCTGGGAGTGGTAGCCCAATTTCTCTTACCAGTTCAGTCATACCTGTAAGTAGACAGAAGGCTCACAAACATGCAGACACAATGGTGATGTTATCTGGATTTAAAGTAAACAGGAACATTCTATTTATTTAGGACAATATGGAGGTCAATTAAGGTACTTTTGGGCGCATTGCAAAAGCAGAAACATGAAAAAGGACTGAAAGGGAGAGCAGCTTCAATGAACCACTTTATTTTACAGTAACTGAAGGCCATTTATTCTGATTCATCCAAGGATGGAAGTGTTTGGAGGACATTCGAAGCTTATGTTCAGGCTAAACACTACATTTATTAGGAAAGTTGTTGCATAAAAAAGAGGAGTGTGCAAAGGCGGTATATGATCTCTTAACAACATAAAATTCCCATTCAGCAACAAATTAAAGAGATTTGGGTGGGCAACTATCTTTTTGGATGCAACATTAGCGGGGGCTTTTTATACCTTAACGGGGAGTAGTGCACTACATTTTGTAATATTAAAAGTGAGAAAGAAAAGCAAAAATAAGAATGGAGATTTGATCATTTAAATGAGGTACAACCGTAGCATGCAGCTGTATTATGAGGAGTGGATCTAATTCCAATGACTGCATTGTTACATTGCATGCCAATACAATGCAAGTCATTACAAAGTTTTGCTGTAGGGGCAGAAGGTGTTGAATTATAAATTCAACACCTTCCCTATTGTTTCACAGACTGGAGTTGGAATAGTAAATTATACTATTTCAACATCCAGCGACCCCCCTACAGCAAGTTGCTGTAATGACTTGCATTGTACTAGCCAGTGATGTAAAAATGCGGTCCTTGTAATGACCATGTTATAATAGCATGCAATCTAAATACATGTGGTGTAACAAAGCCTATTCGACTATGACTCCACATGCTCCGTTGCCTTTAGACTCTCCCGCCCCTCCTGCCCTCAGCAGCTGCCTATCATGGTGTCCAATTTAGAACTGACACCGCCAGCAAAGAGATCTGCCACGCCCACCGAGTTATAGTTATGACCTCGACCAGATCACTCACAGTTTGTGTAAATAACATTTATTAAATAAAAAATAAAACACACGCCCTGAAAAGGGAGAGTAGGAGGGACCAGGAAGGTTGTTAATATGGACAACGGGATGGGAGTGGGGAATATACACCACGGAGAGCATGAGGAGGGGAGGGAGGGGCTACAGTCAACAGGACAACAGGTGAATAAAAAGCAGGAGGGAGCAAGGAATTTACACCGTGTACAGCATGAAGAGGGGAGGGAGGGCATAAATGCATAGGTACAATGTGCAGGAGAAAAGAAGGACCCGGGGCAGCGCTCGGAGCTACGGAGCATGAGCAGGGAGTACTAGAAGGAGATTTTCGTAACAAGCCTATGCAAAAGAAAAAGTAGTGCCCAACACTAGCGTACATGGCGAATCTTGCAATAATACATTTAACTGGGTCAGTCTCCAGGGTGTGACCAAAATAGCAAAAGGAGCAACAAATGTAAGCGATTTCCCAATGAAAGCAAAGAATTTTGAAACGCACATGAAGGAACCAATCAAAAGCAATGGGTGTCCATAAACAGGATACTTCATGTCTTGCAGAGCAGTGCATACGCGCTGACGCTAGGCTCGACCTAAAAAACGGAGGTTTCCATTTTCTTAGCAGGGAAAATCACTGGGTGTTTGTGCATAAATTTGGTTTACTGTTAAGGTTCCATAAATCTATTGACGGCATATGTCAGACCTGATCGTTTTTATATGACTGAACAATCTTATCTCTACATCAGTCTCATTCAACTAGGGAATTTTGTTGGAATTCCATGTCATATTGGCCTTATTCACATTATACCTAGAACCTTGAACCAGTTAAAAGACAACCCAAGGTTGATTCCAAATGTATGTGTGGAAGGAAGTTCTGGCTAGTGGTTTATTCACATATAGCCATATTTATCTCTGACCTAATCCAGATGTTGCCCACTGTTAGAAGTAGCTGAATCTTTTATGAACAATTACATCTACTCTAAATGTGGCCAGACACACATCCTTACAACACATTTACAACTTTAGCCTTCTGGCTGCAACTTTTAAATGTTTCAATATTCTGCTATAAGAAGGCTTTGTTTACGGCATTAAAAGTGGGGTAGAGTTCTTCTTCTTAGCCTGACAGGATGCATAAATAATAATAAAATGTTTATTTTTCCTAGGAGTCTCATTTAGAGTTTGGCACAGTGGGAGCTCTGCCTTAAGTTTATGGTGAGGGTATGTCTGGGTTTCCAAAGAAGGATCCTCAGTTAGCTCTGCTGTTGGATACACTTGACCTGACACCTCTTTGGAAATAGGGCTACCAGGGCACAGTGGAAAGTAGCCCTGCCCTATTTAGCATGGTTCTGCTGCCGCTGATTTTCTTTTCCTGAGTCAGCTATCTGTAGCTTAGCAGATCAAAGCATGAAAAACAAAACAGACTCTGATGTGCAGGAAGAAACCTCCCTGTGAGTCAAGGTACTGCTTTTTGTTTTTCACAACGAAACTGCTGGTTTGAGAGTTTACATGAGGAAACCAAAAACAATGCATTATGGTGGTCTACTCAGCATTCTGTGGTGCCTACCGCTCAACCGCTTCACTGGTTGATGCACTCTATGCACTAGGGGTGGGCGTAACTAGTGGAGTTTCACTCTGCGGGGTCACATAAAAACTGCAAGATCCTGGGGAGTTTCGCCAATCTGCAAAAAATATGCAGCTTGCACTGCAATTTAGCCCCAGTAGCGGGAGCAGCACTGAAAATTAGCATGAACCACACCATGCGTTGTGCAAGCTCGCACGACCATTCAAGTTGACTTTGCTGCTGCTTGAGTAGAAAACCTACTTGAGCTAATATAAATAGATTCGAACTGAAGCCCTCTGACCACAACTGCCCACGACCACCCTCGAGTTATAAAATCAAGCTAATGGATTCCAAGTCTTGTGCAGGCTTACCAGCTCGCATTTTCTAGAACCTCACGGAAGAGAAAATTCTACCACGTGGCGATTGGCAGTATTTGGCCAGAACTCTGCATCAAAGAGTAATACAGATTGACCGAAATACCTCCGATTCTGCGGGCGGATTGACAAATTTCGCCCACCCCTAGTATCCTCCAGGTAGGGACCTCTTAGTATGGTGGGTGGTTTATCTCCGGGGATGGAATCAAAGGTCTTCGCAGATGTGATGGTCTGGCAGGCCATCTAATAGGGTCGTAAAAACACCACCTTACAAACTTGGTATGTCCCAGTGTTTATTTTTAGGGTACGTAACAAAGCCTTATTTTGATTCATTTAGGCAGCAAAAAACTGATGCTCAAGCAGATTTAAGGGTCTCTTTAGAAGTTCTGGGGCTATGTTTTTTTCTGTCTGGCTTTCGGGGATTGCTACTAGTAACTGTAAATTCTGGATCCAATTCTACTGTCTATTGATTTAATATTCCTTGAAACCTAAGCAGTAGAAGTGTTTTTATCATAAGTTTAGCCACCCTTTATGTGTCATAAAGGTTTAATTGAAGAAATCTCCAACAATTTTGCATTTAATGGGATTGTATTAACCATTATTAAGATAATAATTAATTATGTGCTAATATATCTAACGTTATAGACACGAATGAGGAACATGCTGCAGTCAGCTATAAAGATTCTTCAAACATTTGCAAAAGCATGAAAGCCCTTGCCAACTAGTGAAGCAAAATACTTTTTTTGAAAAATACGCTGATTATGGAGATGAACAAATACTAAGAATCTCGAAGTGATGTTGATTTATACTAAATAGGTCTTGAAACTTGCTATTATCCCTTCTATTAAATTGCATTTATATAGCGCCTAAAACTCCAAGGTCAATAGATGCTGGCAATCATATCTCTTAATGCTTCATTATGAAGGAGCTCTAAAAATCTATTTCTGCAGGCAAATCTGTCATTGCCTGCTGTCAACTAGTGCTGAAGTCCTTTGATCAGCAGAGACTGCCATAAACAAAAGGTGGTGAGGTAATTGGGGTTGAACAGGAGGCGTCTCGTGAGGGGAGGTCGAAGCACTATATTAAAAGAAAACACCTTGTGCCTCCAGCTGCCTCCAGCATCACGTTTCGTTGTGCCACCTCTCCTCTTCCTTCCTGGTCCCAGCAGCCCCTGGGACAGACTCCCTGTCCAATCCTAGCACGGGGATAGATTTGAGCAGGCAGGAAAGATGCCCTGCTTAGACCAGGGAGTCTGTGGGGGTTTCTCCAACCCAGCTGCTCGCAGTAGCTCGGCTGTAGAAAACCTAAGTGCCCATGTGTTTTTTGATTGGCCTGCGACAGCCTGCCAAACACACATGAACACTTAGGGAGTGGAGTGCACTGGTACTCCTCCTCTCACCTCTCATGCCTCGTCCCCTCCCCTCTTTACACGACTGGCTAAGAGCAGGCAAATGTAGAATAAAATGATGCAAGAACACTGTTTTATTTTACATTTGGAAGCTGTGAGGTAGGCAGTGGGACGACGCTCCTCCGCCACTGCTTAGAAGCCTTCACACCCTGCGGTATGTCTTGGAGAATGTGTTCCTGAACACACATACAAAATACTGCACCTAGGGATACTTGGTGTGATAATATTGCAAGATGTGTCATTCATTATAGGGCTGGTAACTTCCCTGTCCCATGGGGGCCTTCGTTCAGACCTATATGGAAGGAAGCTAAAGCAATTAGAACAGAAATATTTTTCGCTGCCCTTTCAATTTTTCAAATATGTTTCCATACTTTAGATTCCTGGAGAGACCGTTCCAAGTTTTTACCTCAAAGTAAAAATGGCTTCCGCCTTAAGAAGAAAGTTTGAATAGGTCATGCTATAAAGGACTCAATTGTGCTCCTCAATGAGTAAGCTGATCTATAGCTGGGGCAATCATCGGTTAGGTAGAAAGGGACCAGGTTGTCCATGCATTTAAAAGCAAAGAAAGCACAGATTTTGAAGAATGTATGCTGCTTCCCAGTGAGCCAGCTCCGAGGACTTCTTTGTGATGTGACATGCTGGCAGTGCTCATGACTAGTCCTAATCGTTGTATAGAAAGAAGGGGGCAAATTTACTGAAATCTTTTATTTAAAAAAAAAAAAATGTTCACTACACTAGGGGTCTAGGAACGTAGGGTCACATCTCCGTGAAAAAAATATTTATGTTTCTCTTTAGAGGTGGCTCTTAAAGATTGTCCCAGCAAGCCAGAAAGTTTTATATTCTGAATGTGAGACTTTTTTTTTTTGACCTAAACATATTCTTCGTTGTTGCACTATTCAGCTGCACGCTGTCACAGGTGACGCAGTCCTGGATTTTCTATTATTTACTCCTAAGAGATAATATTTTTGTATATGATATTTAGGGAATGATATCCTATACTCCCCTCAGCAGACATGCCCACGTCCAACAATACCTTACAATTGTTGACCATCCAACTTCACAATTCCATCAACAACCTTCCCCCTGCTCATATTTGGCCCTCCACTGCAACCCCTCTCCCTCATCCTCTACTCCCCTCTGCAGACATGCCCACGTCTGACAATGCCATTCAATTGCTGACCATGTCCATGTTCAACAATGCCATACAATTGTTGACCTCCACCCCTCCTCTCAGCCCTCTGGCCCATCCTACTCCCACGGCCCCTCCCCTTCTCAAGGACCTCCCTACTCACCGCAGCTCACAATCCCCCGCACACGCGACCTGCCCTCCCTCACACCTCACTCCCCACACCATGTGTGCTAACCCCCACCCCTTTACGGACTCTCCGTGCCCTTCCCCTCCTCCTATGAAGCCACCCTTTTCCTCCTCTTCTAATCCCATCCTCTCCCCCCAAAACTCATTGCACCCACCTCCCCGAACCGTCTCACACTTTATTTCAGAATAGCTCCTACACCTCCTCCCCTAGACCCATCCTCTCTCCCTTTGAAACTCATGACTCCCACCATCCCGACCCGCCCTTCACCCTACTTTCGAACAATCCTGCCCCTCCTTCTTCACCTCCTTCACCCTTTATGGCCATATACCCACCATCCCCCTCCATGCCTATCCTCTTGCCCTACTATGAACACCCTGTGCCGCTCCCTTCACCTTCTCCAATTACCCACCTTAGTCTTATATCTAACTCTCTTGGCAACATTGAACGCATCCTCGCCACTCTCTCTAGAGATCTCACTCATCTTAGATCTGATTTCTATTCCTCCCACTCCGGATAAACTCCACTCACACCAGACATATTAATCCCACTACCCCCAAACCATTTTGCACAACTCCTCTACACTGCCGTGCACACAGACCTCTCCGCACCGCCTGCCGCCTCTCACCTATGGAGCTCCTAGAACTCTGCAAATCCTACCCACTAATATCCAGCCTCCCCCTGTCTCCAGCATCCCTGTCATATTGGGGACTAGCCGAACTCCCCGCTCACCTAGCTCACCTAGGCCACCTCCCTAACTCACCTCCATCCACTCCCTTCCACACCCCAAACCCCCCCTAAACCTCTTTCCCGCATGCTTGTCAATTGCCGGTCCGCTGTTCGACATGCCATTGAAATCTCTGAAACTATTCTTAGTGAATCCATCTACATCGCGTTCCTAATGGAAACGAGGCTCAATGACCACTCAACAAGCATCCTTCACCTCCTCGCCCCTACGGGCTACTCTATTCTCAGAAAAGACCGGCCCATCCGAAAAGGCGGTGGTGTTGCCATCATCTTCTAAGAAGAAGTACAACTTTCCCTTGTCAATAACACTAATTACTCTGCCCTTGAATAACTCGAAGCTTAACTCAAAATTCATGGCTCCCAACCCATTCGCCTTCACAACATATATAACCCTCCCGGTAATACACATCCCTTTGTTGATGAGCTATCCGACCTTCTTACACAATCGTCACTTTCCAACTCCCAAAACATTTTCCTGGGAGACCTCAATCTCCATTGGAATGAGACCAATAACCCTTCTATCACCCTCCTATCCAACCATCTCGAGATCAATAACCTCGAGCAAATTTGTAAATCTTCGACCCATTCCAAAGGACCAATCCTAGATGCCATCATTACCTGATCTTTGGACTGGGTAAGAGTGGTCTGCTTAATTCAGACACTCTGTTCATCACCACCCCCTTTTTTGAATCGTTTTTGGCCACTATAGGTGTGGCAGGGTATACTCAGACATGAGTCCCTTTCTCACTGCACCATCAGGGTTCAAGCAAGCCGGGCCGACGGCGGCTGAAATGCCAGAAACCAGTCCCCGGTAGCTTGTCTCCTTTCTGGTGAAGAATTGGCTTGGTAGTTTAGTCTGCCCTGTTCCCATGATGCACTGGGCCAGGGACAGACTGATTTGCATATAGCCAGGTTCTGAACTGGGATGGTGCAGTGAGATAAATAACGGTGATGGATCAAGCCCTGATCTTTGGACTGGGTAAGAGTGGTCTGCTTAATTCAGACACTCTGTTCATCACCACCCCCTTTTCTGAATCGTTTTTGGCCACTATAGGTGTGGCAGGGTATACTCAGACATGAGTCCCTTTCTCACTGCACCATCAGGGTTCAAGCAAGCCGGGCCGACGACGGCTGAAATGCCAGAAACCGGTCCCCGGTAGCTTGTCTCCTTTCTGGTGAAGAATTGGCTTGGTAGTTTAGTCTGCCCTGTTCCCATGATGCACTGGGCCAGGGACAGACTGATTTGCATATAGCCAGGTTCTGAACTGGGATGGTGCAGTGAGATAAATAACGGTGATGGACCAAGCCCTGATCTTTGGACTGGGAAAGAGTGGTCTGCTTAATTCAGACACTCTGTTCATCACCACCCCCTTTTCTGAATCGTTTTTGGCCACTATAGGTGTGGCAGGGTATACTCAGACATGAGTCCTTTTCTCACTGCACCATCAGGGTTCAAGCAAGCCGGGCCGACGACGGCTGAAATGCCAGAAACCGGTCCCCGGTAGCTTGTCTCCTTTCTGGTGAAGAATTGGCTTGGTAGTTTAGTCTGCCCTGTTCCCATGATGCACTGGGCCAGGGACAGACTGATTTGCATATAGCCAGGTTCTGAACTGGGAAGGTGCAGTGAGATAAATACGGTGATGGATCAAGCCCTGATCTTTGGACTGGGTAAGAGTGGTCTGCTTAATTCAGACACTCTGTTCATCACCACCCCCTTTTCTGAATCGTGTTTGGCTACTATAGGTGTGGCAGGGTATACTCAGACATGAGTCCCTTTCTCACTGCACCATCAGGGTTCAAGCAAGCCGGGCCGACGACGGCTGAAATGCCAGAAACCGGTCCCCGGTAGCTTGTCTCCTTTCTGGTGAAGAATTGGATTGGTAGTTTAGTCTGCCCTGTTCCCATGATGCACTGGGCCAGGGACAGACTGATTTGCATATAGCCAGGTTCTGAACTGGGATGGTGCAGTGAGATAAATAACGGTGATGGATCAAGCCCTGATCTTTGGACTGGGTAAGAGTGGTCTGCTTAATTCAGACACTCTGTTCATCACCACCCCCTTTTCTGAATCGTTTTTGGCCACTATAGGTGTGGCAGGGTATACTCAGACATGAGTCCCTTTCTCACTGCACCATTAGGGTTCAAGCAAGCCGGGCCGACGACGGCTGAAATGCCAGAAACCGGTCCCCGGTAGCTTGTCTCCTTTCTGGTGAAGAATTGGCTTGGTAGTTTAGTCTGCCCTGTTCCCATGATGCACTGGGCCAGGGACAGACTGATTTGCATATAGCTAGGTTCTGAACTGGGATGGTGCAGTGAGATAAATAACGGTGATGGATCAAGCCCTGATCTTTGGACTGGGTAAGAGTGGTCTGCTTAATTCAGACACTCTGTTCATCACCACCCCCTTTTCTGAATCGTGTTTGGCTACTATAGGTGTGGCAGGGTATACTCAGACATGAGTCCCTTTCTCACTGCACCATCAGGGTTCAAGCAAGCCGGGCCGACGACGGCTGAAATGCCAGAAACCGGTCCCCGGTAGCTTGTCTCCTTTCTGGTGAAGAATTGGCTTGGTAGTTTAGTCTGCCCTGTTCCCATGATGCACTGGGCCAGGGACAGACTGATTTGCATATAGCCAGGTTCTGAACTGGGATGGTGCAGTGAGATAAATAACGGTGATGGATCAAGCCCTGATCTTTGGACTGGGTAAGAGTGGTCTGCTTAATTCAGACACTCTGTTCATCACCACCCCCTTTTCTGAATCGTTTTTGGCCACTATAGGTGTGGCAGGGTATACTCAGACATGAGTCCCTTTCTCACTGCACCATCAGGGTTCAAGCAAGCCGGGCCGACGACGGCTGAAATGCCAGAAACCGGTCCCCGGTAGCTTGTCTCCTTTCTGGTGAAGAATTGGCTTGGTAGTTTAGTCTGCCCTGTTCCCATGATGCACTGGGCCAGGGACAGACTGATTTGCATATAGCCAGGTTCTGAACTGGGATGGTGCAGTGAGATAAATACGGTGATGGATCAAGCCCTGATCTTTGGACTGGGTAAGAGTGGTCTGCTTAATTCAGACACTCTGTTCATCACCACCCCCTTTTCTGAATCGTGTTTGGCTACTATAGGTGTGGCAGGGTATACTCAGACATGAGTCCCTTTCTCACTGCACCATCAGGGTTCAAGCAAGCCGGGCCGACGACGGCTGAAATGCCAGAAACCGGTCCCCGGTAGCTTGTCTCCTTTCTGGTGAAGAATTGGATTGGTAGTTTAGTCTGCCCTGTTCCCATGATGCACTGGGCCAGGGACAGACTGATTTGCATATAGCCAGGTTCTGAACTGGGATGGTGCAGTGAGATAAATAACGGTGATGGATCAAGCCCTGATCTTTGGACTGGGTAAGAGTGGTCTGCTTAATTCAGACCTCTGTTCATCACCACCCCCTTTTCTGAATCGTTTTTGGCCACTATAGGTGTGGCAGGGTATACTCAGACATGAGTCCCTTTCTCACTGCACCATCAGGGTTCAAGCAAGCTGGGCCGACGACGGCTGAAATGCCAGAAACCGGTCCCCGGTAGCTTGTCTCCTTTCTGGTGAAGAATTGGCTTGGTAGTTTAGTCTGCCCTGTTCCCATGATGCACTGGGCCAGGGACAGACTGATTTGCATATAGCCAGGTTCTGAACTGGGATGGTGCAGTGAGATAAATAACGGTGATGGATCAAGCCCTGATCTTTGGACTGGGTAAGAGTGGTCTGCTTAATTCAGACACTCTGTTCATCACCACCCCCTTTTCTGAATCGTGTTTGGCTACTATAGGTGTGGCAGGGTATACTCAGACATGAGTCCCTTTCTCACTGCACCATCAGGGTTCAAGCAAGCCGGGCCGACGACGGCTGAAATGCCAGAAACCGGTCCCCGGTAGCTTGTCTCCTTTCTGGTGAAGAATTGGCTTGGTAGTTTAGTCTGCCCTGTTCCCATGATGCACTGGGCCAGGGACAGACTGATTTGCATATAGCCAGGTTCTGAACTGGGATGGTGCAGTGAGATAAATAACGGTGATGGATCAAGCCCTGATCTTTGGACTGGGTAAGAGTGGTCTGCTTAATTCAGACACTCTGTTCATCACCACCCCCTTTTCTGAATCGTTTTTGGCCACTATAGGTGTGGCAGGGTATACTCAGACACGAGTCCCTTTCTCACTGCACCATCAGGGTTCAAGCAAGCCGGGCCGACGACGGCTGAAATGCCAGAAACCGGTCCCCGGTAGCTTGTCTCCTTTCTGGTGAAGAATTGGCTTGGTAGTTTAGTCTGCCCTATTCCCATGATGCACTGGGCCAGGGACAGACTGATTTGCATATAGCCAGGTTCTGAACTGGGATGGTGCAGTGAGATAAATAACGGTGATGGATCAAGCCCTGATCTTTGGACTGGGTAAGAGTGGTCTGCTTAATTCAGACACTCTGTTCATCACCACCCCCTTTTCTGATTAATTACAAGCAAAGATCTAGCCCTCCTATCCAACATCGTTCCCATCGACTGGTCCGACCATCATTTCATTCTGTTCTCTATAGCGGTCTCTGCCATCCCCCCTCCCACGAAAATCATTAAACCCCTGAAACTGTCCAGAAATCTTAATAATATCCCCCCTGATTTACTGGAATCCAAACTCCATACCCAACTTCTCGCCATCCCTCTCTCACTGAACGCGAATGA
This sequence comes from Lissotriton vulgaris, assembly GCF_964263255.1. Taxonomy (NCBI): domain Eukaryota; kingdom Metazoa; phylum Chordata; class Amphibia; order Caudata; family Salamandridae; genus Lissotriton; species Lissotriton vulgaris. Next base: position 1,182,183,979 of record NC_141695.1, on the reverse strand, counting down.
GCTTACAGAACACTACAACAAAGCAGTCATGGATACCCTGGACCTTCTGGACCCGCTGAAGCTTAAAAACCAAAGAACCATTCCTTCCAACTCACGGTTTAATTCTGAGCTTAATAATGAAAGGCGCTCACTTAGACGGACGGAAAGAACGTGGAGACAACACCCTACTCCTTTGCACCTAGCTCGCCTCAGACTTGCAAGTTCATCTTACAAAAACACATCTTTAAACAAAAAGCATCCTTATTCCGAGCACAACTGGACCGAGCCAAAAATAGATCCAGACAACTCTTTAACATTGTTCGCAATCAAACCTCATCCACTCCTCCTATACTTCTGGCCTTGACCACTAGATGCGAAGAAATAGCCCTCTTTTTCTCTGAAAAAATTGCTAGAATAGAACAATCCTTCCTCCAGACTCCGACCCCTACCTCCATTTTGGACATCTCCCCTAACTCACCTGCATCCCTCCCACCCCCCCTGCTCCCTCCATGATCCTACATAACATTGATCTCCGTTCTCCTACATTCCTTCCACCCTCCACGATTCCAATCCCCTAACACTCTCCTTAAAAATAATGCCGCCGGAGGAGCTTCGCGAGCAACCAAGATGGCCGCGTAAGCTCGGAGCTCCGTGGACCGTCCGACCCACCGCAAATATCCTGTTTGAAATCCTGATCCACGTTGGTGGAACTTTCTTGCTGGTGGTCTGCTGAGGCGGGGACTGCAATCGGCTTCCAAACCGGTGATTCCTGTGCAGAGTTACGTCGAGCTGAACTCCGCTCCGTGACGGTGCCATTGTCCCTCCAGACTTCGCCACTTCGCACGTTTGGACTGCGTAGTGACCGCCTGACGCCCTAACTGGCGGAGTGATAGTGTTCCAGCTTGCGCCTTCTACACCCTGGTCTTGTCGCCTCGGCCCTGCCTGCCTTTTGGCTGCGGACCCGGACTTGGGGGCGCCTTGTCTTTGTTCTCTCGAACCCATCATGGCGGGCAGAGGCGATCCGGACAGGGCATTGAACAAAGGTGGCCGGGGCAAGTCGCAAACGCAGCAGAATCGCATCGAGCGCTATGTGAACCTAAAGCCTGCATCGGGGGCCGTGTCTAAAGGGCCCCCATCGACGAGCTCGCCGGATGGATCGGACCCTACCCTCGTTGACATCATGGGTGCCATCACGAGTCTCCGGGCCGACATGCAACAGCGGCACGACACTCTGAATCACAAGGTGGACTCAATGGCCGTTGACATTACTCTTATAAGGGCCGACTTGGGCAAGACCAACGAGCGTGTGAAGGCGCTAGATATTAAGACCTCCAGCCTGACCTCCGATGTTTCCGAGCTGCAGACTGAGGTCCGCAACCTGCGGATGACCACTGATCTATTCTCGAGGCGGCTGGAGGACTTTGAGGGGCGAGCCAGGCGGCAGAACGTCCGCATAGTCGGCGTACCGGGGGGATCCGAAGATGCAGCAGCGGACCTGTTTGTGGAGGACTTGGTTAAAACCCATTTGGCACCCTCTGGACTGAGCAACTTTTTCTCGGTGGAACGTGCCCACCGAGTACCGGGTGGCCCGCCAAAGACAGGGGTGGCGCCACGGCCGATTGTGGCGCGCCTCCTCAACTTTAGAGATCGGGATGTGATCCTGCAAGCTTCTAGATCGCATGGGCCACTCCAATACCAGAATGCGGAGGTGCATTTCTATCCGGACTTCACCAGGTCGGTACAGCGCCAACGCCAGAGCTACGCGGGAGTGAAAAGGCGTCTCAGGGATATGGATCTCAAATACTCAATGGTGTTCCCCGCTAAACTTCGTGTTGAGCATAAGGGACGTGCCCTTTTCTTTGACTTCCCTGAAAACGTCAGTGAATGGTTGGACACTGTCTCGCCTCGTCGGGATGAACATGAAGATAATGGTGGAGGCGCCTCTGGTGGAGCGGAACAGCGGGACTAAGTGCGGGGCTGGTGGGACCCCCGCCTCGAATGACTGCCGCAGCTGGTACTCGTAACAGAACTGACTCTCCTTCGCTTACATGGTGGGTGGCGGGGCGTATTCATGGAGATTCCTTACTCCTCTGGGTCTTTCGTAGATTAGTTAATGGGACGACAGGCACACTGCTGGTTGGGAGGGCTTTTTAGTCTGATGCAGGGGTGCAGGGTGGTGGGTGTGTTGGGGAGAGTTATCTTGTTTGCTGGTTTTTCCTTTCTTTACTATGTTTGGCAATGGATCTTTTATGCTCCTGAACTGTATTTGATATGGGTGTCTTGCGGGACTGGATGGGGCGGGCTGCGGGGTGATGGGGGGTAGGAAGTTAAGGATTCTCAGTTGGAATGTTAACGGGTTGGGCGACCGAGTCAAAAGAGGGGTGGTGATACAACTGATCAAACGTCACATGCCTGATATTGTCCTCCTTCAAGAGACACATTTGGTGGGGAATACGTGTAAAGCATTGAATCGCAAAGGCTACAAAATGGTGGCTCATTCGGGGTTCTCTTCCGGATCCCGGGGGGCGGGTGTCCTTATGCGCGCGTCCCTTCCCTTAGAAATAGATGTCACCATGATTGATGACAGGGGGCGTTACGCTGCCGTGGCGGGAAGATGGGAAGGGCGTTCCCTTACGCTGTTTTCTGTATACGTCCCCCCGGGGTTGCAATCCAGTACCTTTCAGGACCTTGGTGGTGCCCTTTTGTCTATGCCGGCTGGCCTGTTAATAGTGGGAGGGGACTTAAACTCGGTTTGCTCTGGTCTGCTTGATCGCCAACCGTCTCGGGACCTGCGTAGCTCGCAGATGTGGTTGCCCTCCTTCCTTGAGTCTATGGGCCTGGTGGACGGCTGGCGTCTCCTACACCCGACACTCCGTCAATTTTCCTTTCTCTCGGGTGCGCATGGGAGCCTTTCCCAGATTGATTACATCCTTACACTGGCATCGCACGCATCGGCCGTTTCCGAAGCCCGCTTCTTGGTGCGGGGCATTTCTGATCACTCCCCGTTGTGGGTCTCATTTGACTTTGGCGTGGTCTTGTCGGAGCGACCGGCTATGGTCAATCCGTGGTATTTCCGCAACATCAGGACCCGCTCCCTCCTAGCCAAAGCCATTGACCTTTATATCGTCGAAAACATGGGCTCGGTTAGATCGGCCGTTACGTTGTGGGAAGCCTTTAAGACGGTGCTCCGGGGTGAAGCCCAGGCGCTCATTGCGGAGGCCCATCGGAATAGGGACTCCGACTTGCTGAATGTTGAGCAAGAGGTCTTGAGTCTCGAGTCCCAGCTGGGGCCCGAGCCAGACCCCTCGATTTTGCATACCCTCTCGCTGAAGCAAGCGGAATACCACGATCTTGCCACAAATGCCGCACTCACTCTGGCTAGAGAGCAGCAGGGCCGTGTCTATGATGTGGGCGACAAGGCTGGGAAGCTGCTGGCTTGGTTGGACAGGAGGGAGATGGCCAGCCGAGTGGTGCCTGAACTCTTGGGGGACGACGGAGTGGTCCTTACGGACCCAGATGCCATTGTCGGCTCCTTCGCTAGTTACCTTCGGGGGGTCTATGAGTCCGCTTCGGACTTTTCGGAGGCGGACTCGTCGGCTTTCCTCTCGGGTATTGAACTTCCCTGCCTTTCCGAGGACGAACGCGGGGACTTGGATAGGGAGATCACCGCTGACGAGATTGCTCTGGCGATCCGTTCCTTACGCTCCGGTAAGGCCTCCGGGCCTAACGGCATCCCGGTTGAACTGTATAAAATCCGCCCGGACGCGGTGTCTCCGCACCTGCGGAAAATGTTCCTAGAGTCCTTTGAGAGGGGCCGTCTCCCCCTGGATCAGAGGTTGGCTACTATTGTGGTCATCCACAAAGAGGGTAAACCACGAGATGTCTGCCGATCGTACCGTCCTATCTCCCTCCTGAATGTGGAACCTAAGGTCCTTGCCAAGTTGCTCGCCAACCGGCTGATTGGTGTCATTGGCGATCTCGTCCACCCTGACCAGTCGGGCTTCATCCCCCACCGCAACACCGCCCTCAATCTGCGGCGCCTTCATGGTGTCATGGCTAGAGCCCACACCCTCGACGAGCCAGCTGTCCTCGCGTCCCTTGACGCCACGATGGCTTTCGATTCTCTCGAGTGGCCATACCTCTGGGCAGTTCTGTCCAAATTTGGCTTTGGGCCGATCTTTGTGAGCTGGGTGAAGCTACTTTACGCTGAACCGATGGCCAATGTCACGGTCAACGGCCGCCTGTCGACGCCATTCCCTTTACATCGGGGCACCAGACAGGGTTGTCCCCTGTCACCCCTTCTGTTCGCCTTGGCCCTTGAACCGCTCGCAGCCTCACTGCGTGTGCATCCTGATTTACACGGTATTCCTTGGGCCCCTGGTTTTGAAGACAGGGTGTCCTTGTATGCCGATGACATCTTACTTTATTTGACTTCCCCCTGCAAATCCCTCATCGTGGCCTGTGACATACTTAGGCTCTTCGGACGTTATTCGGGACTGATTATAAATTGGGCCAAGTCGTCCCTGTACGTCCTTAAAGGAGATACTCCACGACTTCCCAGGGGCTCCAACATTCAGATTGCCGTACGTAGCTTCAAGTATTTGGGCATCCACGTCTCCGGTAATCCCAAGTTATGGTATGACCTCAACTTGCTTCCTCCTCTCCAGCGTCTGCAACGCAATGTAGACAGCTGGCGTAGGTTCCCACTCTCTCTCCTTGGCCGTGCCGCGTTGTTCAAGATGATGTCGCTGCCCAGGTTCTTGTACGCCCTGCAGAACGCCCAAGATCCGGTCCCGGCACGCTACTTCCGAGACCTCGAAGGCCTCCTGCGAACCCTTCTCTGGGATGGTCGACCTCGTGTTGCCATCCATAAACTCACGCTTCCGTGGTATGACGGCGGCATTGCCCTCCCGGACGTGCGCCGCTACTACTGGTCCTCTCAACTTGCCGCCCTCAACCATGGATTCTACGGCCCTGTGGGTAGTCCCGGCTATGCCATGGATAGGTGGCTATTGGGTGACTGCAACTATTATCGGGCCCTATACTCGAAGTCCTTCGACCGGCGGTTGACGGGCCCTACACGGACGGCGGTCCACATATGGCGGGCGGTCACCAAGGCGCAGGGTTGGCAAGGCAGACTAACTAGGTTCACTCCCCTTTTTGATTCGGACATCCTGGGTAGACTGTGGCACACCAAGGGGTTTGATAAATGGGACCTCATCGGAATCAGCAGAGTTGAGGACATGCTTTCCAAGGGCACGATTAAGACCTTTCCCCAGCTGCAAACTGAATACCAACTGGGTGCGACGGAGTTTTTCCGTTACGCCCAGCTGAGGCATGCGCTGCTCTCGGCTACACCGCCAGACGGCGACATTCCGGAAAGTTCCCCTCTGGAGGACAGGATACTGGATGGGCACATGCCGGATAGCGCGATTTCCCTGTCATATAAAAAATTGATAAACGTGCGCACAGATCTCCTCCTTGGCTTGCGGGACCAGTGGGTGGCGGATGGCCTGGAACTCGATGATGAAGATTGGCAAAGCGCAATTTCCTCCCCTGAAGAGGTTGCAATTTCCTCCCGTCTCCGCCTCGTGCAGTTCAAGATCTTGCACCGGGTGTATGTGACGGGGTCCCGATTGATGCGCATGGGATATTCGCCTGACGGGCTCTGCCGCAGAGGTTGCGGGGCCCTCGCCACTTTCCTACATATCCTTTGGGAATGCCCCATAATAGCCTCCTACTGGAGGAGGGTGCACCGAATCATGGAAGAAGTTACTGGCGTGATTGCTCACGCGGAAGCTCGTAGATGCCTTCTGAACGTATGGGAACCTTCTGACCACAGCGTAGCGCAGACTAGGTGGTTGACCTTTGGGAACATGGTGGCCAAAAGGGACATTGCTCAGAAGTGGGGTGCGTCCACGGCCCCCCTGGTGGTACAATGGAAAGCTAACATGGACTGGTGCATGTTTCGGGAGAAGACAGTCTATGTGGCAAGAGGGAGGCCTCAAACCTGGAATAAAGTGTGGGGGGCCTGGAATGAATATAGGGGAGATGTGTGCTTGCCACCTGAACCAGTCTCTCTGGACGATCATGTGCCGCCCTGACCTGTAACACCAACTGAGTTCTGATGTATTGCATTCTCCTGTTGTCCTCCCCCCCCTCCTTCCCATTCTGACATCCAGGGGCGTAACAAACGCCCTCGCAGACCCCGCACTGCGGGGGGGCCTCACTCTCTATAGTTAATGAAGGGGCCCCAAGGGGGCCTCGGCCCCCTCAGCTCTTCTGAGAGCTGTGAGAGAGGTCTGCGCTGAAGCAAGCCTCTCTCCCTCTGCATCTGAAGCAGGTGCAGCCTGCTCGGAGCCCTTCGCCCCCTCCCTCTGACTGAAGAGAAACAAAGTATCAATATACATTGTTTCTCTTCAGTCAGAGCCAGGGCAGTCCCGGAAAGAGGATGGGGGCACCAGAGACAGCAGTCTCCACTGCTCCTCTGAGGCAGCACAGAGCCCGGCCCCCACTCTCTCCATAAACATAGCCCACCCCACAAGAAAAGAGAAGAGACAGGGACAAGGATGTGGTGGGGGGCCCACCCCACAGGAGAAGAGAAGAGACAGGGACAAAGGGGCCCCACGCCTCAAGAGAAGAGAAGAGACAGGGACAAGGAAGGGGTTGGGGGCCCACCCCACAAGAGTAGAGAAGAGACAGGGACAGGCCCCCATCCGAGAAGAGACAGGGACAAGGATGGGGTGGGGGGCCCACCCCACAAGAGAAGAGAAGAGAAGAGACAGGGACAGGCCCCCATGCGAGAAGAGACAGACAAGGATGGGGTGGGGGGCCCACCCCACAAGAGAAGAGACAGGGACAAGGATGGGGTGGGGGCCCCACCCCACAAGAGAAGAGAAGAGACAGGGACAGGCCCCCATCCGAGAAGAGACAGGGACAAGGATGGGGTGGGGGGCCCACCCACAAGAGAACAGAAGAGACAGGGACAAGGATGGGGTGGGGGGCCCACCCCACAATAGAAGAGAAGAGAGGGTGGGGGGCCCACCCCACAATAGAAGAGAAGAGAGGGTGGGGGGCCCACACCACAAGAGAAGAGAAGAGACAGGGACAAGGATGGGGTGGGGACCTCAGAGAGCAAGAGCATGAGACAGCACAGAGCAGTGCTCGGGACCCTGACAAGGGTGGGAGTGGGGGCCCCCAGACAGAGTATTCTCCAGGGCAAAGCTCACATGAGAAGGGATGAGGCAGCAAATGGTGCCCTCAGGTAAGCACGCTTGTTAGAACACACCATGGGGGGCCGAGAAGGGTGCAAGGCAGAGGGGGAGAAGGGTGCAAGGCAGAGGGGGAGAAGGATGCATGGTAGAGAAGGGTGCAAAGCAGAGGGGAGAGGGGTGCAAGGCAGAGGGGAGAAGGGTGCAAGGCAGAGGGGAGAAGGGTGCAAGGCAGAGAGGAGAAGGGTGCAAGGCAGAGGGGAGAAGGGTGCAAGGCAGAGAGGAGAAGGGTGCAAGGCAGAGAGGAGAAGGGTGCAAGGCAAAGACGAGAAGGGTGCAAGGCAGAGAAGGGTGCAAGGCAAAGAGGAGAAGGGTGCAAGGCAAAGAAGAGAAGGGTGCAAGGAAGAGAGGAGAAGGGTGCAAGGTAGAGAAGGGTGCAAGGCGGAGGGGGAGAAGGGTGCTAGGTAGAGAGGAGAAGGGTGCAAGGCGGAGGGGAGAAGGGTGCAAGGCGGAGGGGAGAAGGGTGCAAGGCAGATAGGAGAAGGGTGCAAGGCGGAGGGGAGAAGGGTGCAGGGCAGATAGGAGAAGGGTGCAAGGCAAAGAGGAGAAGGATGCAAGGCAGAGAAGGGTGCAAGGGAAAGAGGAGAAGGGTGCAAGGCAAAGAGGAGAAGGGTGCAAGGCAGAGAAGAGAAGGGTGCAAGGCAAAGAGGAAAAGGGTGCAAGGCAAAGAGGAGAAGGGTGCAAGGAAGAGAGGAGAAGGGTGCAAGGTAGAGAAGGGTGCAAGGCGGAGGGGGAGAAGGGTGCAAGGTAGAGAGGAGAAGGGTGCAAGGCGGAGGGGAGAAGGGTGCAAGGCAGATAGGAGAAGGGTGCAAGGCGGAGGGGAGAAGGGTGCAAGGCAGAGGGGAGAAAGGTGCAAGGTGAAGGGGAGAAGGGTGCAAGGCAGAGAGGAGAAGGGTGCAAGGCAGAGGGGAGAAGGGTGCAAGGCAGAGGGGAGAAGGGTGCAAGGGAGAGAGGAGAAGGGTGCAAGGGAGAGAGGAGAAGGGTGCAAGGTAGAGAAGGGTGCAAGGCAGAGGGGGAAAAGGGTGCATGGCAGATGGGATAAGGGTGAAAGGCAGAGGGGAGAAGGGTGAAAGGTAGAGGGGAGAAGGGTGCAAGGCAGAGGGGAGAAGTGTGCAAGGCAGAGAAGAGAAGGGTGCAAGGCAAAGAGGAGAAGGGTGCAAGGAAGAGAGGAGAAGGGTGGAAGGTAGAGAAGGGTGCAAGGCGGAGGGGGAGAAGGGTGCAAGGTAGAGGGGAGAAGGGTGCAAGGCAGAGTGGAAAAGGGTGCAAGGCGGAGGGGAGAACGGTGCAAGGCAGAGGGGAGAAGGGTGCAAGGCAGAGGGGAGAAGGGTGCAAGGGAGAGGGGGAGAAGGGTGCAAGGCAGAGGGGGAGAAGGATGCATGGTAGAGAAGGGTGCAAGGCAGAGGGGAGAAGGGTGCAAGGCAGAGGGGAGAAGGGTGCAAGGCAGAGGGGAGAAGGGTGCAAGGCAGAGAGGAGAAGGGTTCAAGGCAGAGAGGAGAAGGGTGCAAGGCAGAGGGGAGAAGGGTGCAAGGCAGAGAGGAGAAGGGTGCAAGGCAGAGAGGAGAAGGGTGCAAGGCAAAGAGGAGAAGGGTGCAAGGCAGAGAAGAGAAGGGTGCAAGGCAAAGAGGAGAAGGGTGCAAGGCAAAGAAGAGAAGGGTGCAAGGAAGAGAGGAGAAGGGTGCATGGTAGAGAAGGGAGCAAGGCGGAGGGGGAGAAGGGTGCTAGGTAGAGAGGAGAAGGGTGCAAGGCGGAGGGGAGAAGGGTGCAAGGCGGAGGGGAGAAGGGTGCAAGGCAGATAGGAGAAGGGTGCAAGGCGGAGGGGAGAAGGGTGCAAGGCGGAGGGGAGAAGGGTGCAAGGTGAAGGGGAGAAGGGTGCAAGGCAGAGGGAAGAAGGGTGCAAGGCAGAGGGGAGAAGGGTGCAAGGGAGAGAGGAGAAGGGTGCAAGGTAGAGAAGGGTGCAAGGCAGAGGGGGAAAAGGGTGCATGGCAGATGGGATAAGGGTGAAAGGCAGAGGGGAGAAGGGTGAAAGGCAGAGGGGAGAAGGGTGCAAGGCAGAGGGGAGAAGTGTGCAAGGCAGAGAAGAGAAGGGTGCAAGGCAAAGAGGAGAAGGGTGCAAGGCAAAGAGGAGAAGGGTGCAAGGAAGAGAGGAGAAGGGTGGAAGGTAGAGAAGGGTGCAAGGCGGAGGGGGAGAAGGGTGCAAGGTAGAGGGGAGAAGGGTGCAAGGCAGAGTGGAGAAGGGTGCAAGGCGGAGGGGAGAAGGGTGCAAGGCAGAGGGGAGAAGGGTGCAAGGCAGAGGGGAGAAGGGTGCAAGGCAGAGGGGAGAAGGGTGCAAGGGAGAGAGGAGAAGGGTGCAAGGTAGAGAAGGGTGCAAGGCAGAGGGAAGAAGGGTGCAAGGCAGAGGGGAGAAGGGTGCAAGGCAGAGGGGAGAAGGGTGCAAGGCAGAGGGGAGAAGGGTGCAAGGCATAGAGGAGAAGGGTGCACGGTAGAGAAGGGTGCAAGGCGGAGGGGGAGAAGGGTGCATGGCAGATGGGAGAAGGGTGAAAGGCAGAGGGGAGAAGGGTGCAAGGAAGAGATGAGAAGGGTGCAAGGTAGAGAAGGGTGCAAGGCGGAGGGGGAGAAGGGTGCAAGGTAGAGGGGAGAAGGGTGCAAGGCAGAGTGGAGAAGGGTGCAAGGCGGAGGGGAGAAGGGTGCAAGGCAGAGGGGAGAAGGGTGCAAGGCAGAGGGGAGAAGGGTGCAAGGCAGAGGGGAGAAGGGTGCAAGGGAGAGAGGAGAAGGGTGCAAGGTAGAGAAGGGTGCAAGGCAGAGGGAATAAGGGTGCAAGGCAGAGGGGAGAAGGGTGCAAGGCAGAGAGGAGAAGGGTGCAAGCTAGAGAAGGGTGCAAGGCGGAGGGGGAGAAGGGTGCATGGCAGATGGGAGAAGGGTGAAAGGCAGAGGGGAGAAGGGTGCAAGGAAGAGATGAGAAGGGTGCAAGGTAGAGAAGGGTGCAAGGCGGAGGGGGAGAAGGATGCAAGGCAGAGGTGAGAAGGGTGTAAGGCAGAGAGGAGAAGGGTGCAAGGCAAAGGGGAGAAGGGTAAAAGGCAAAGGGGAGATGGGTGCAAGGCAGAGGGGAAAAGGGTGCAAGGCAGAGGGGAGAAGGATGCAGGGTAGAGAAGGGTGCAAGGCGGCGGGGGAGAAGGGTGCAAGGTGGAGGGGGAGAAGGGTGCATGGCAGAGAGGAGAAGGATGCAAGGTAAGTGTTACTTATAACGGCTGTATTGGTGACAGTGGCATAACAATCGCCCCGCATCCCCTGCAGTATGGCGGGTCGCTGGCCTGAGAGCTCTAGACTGGCACGGAGAATGGGAGGGGGCCCCCCTCCATGTAGTTTGCAGGGGGGCCCCCTCATGTTTTGTTACGCCACTGCTGACATCCCCTCCTGGATGACCGCTTCCCTGATTTCCCTCCCCTACCCGTCCCTGACGCCCTGATTCATATTGACTCTATTGCCATTTTTCGCGCCCCCGGGCGCTCTTTTGTTGCATTCTTTACCTTAATATAAAAATAACCTTTGACGATTATGTTTGGATCTTTTTGCATTATTGCTCTCCTATTACCCATGCTGCCTTGCCTCCGGGATGACAGGCTGAATAGCTGTGTGCTCTGCTCTGAATAAAGGTTTTCAAAAATTACAAAAAAAAAAAAAAATTAAATAATGCCGCCTGGCATAATTTCCAGCCAGTTACTGAAAGAGATGTCTTTGGCATCATTGCAAAACTTAAACCCTACTCCCACACCAAAGACCCCCTCCCCTCTAAACTTGTCCAAAATCTCAAACACATCATTACCCCTTCCTGGACCTCGATCATTAACACTTCCCTAGCCACCGGCTGTGTCCCTACCTCCCTACAACTGGGCCAAATCACACCCTTCCTCAAAAACCCTACTGCCGGCCCTAATGACCTCAACAACCTCCGACCTATTTCCAATCTGCCCCTTCTCTCGAAAGCCGAGGAAAAATGTGTCCTTCTTCAGCTTGACAGACACATTGAACTTTTTAACTTACTTGACCCCCTCCAATCAGGCTCCAGGAAAGGTTGCAGCACTGAAACCGCCATGCTTAACATTGTAGATGACATTCAGGACTCCCTAGACAATGGCGAATCTAGCCTATTGATCCTCCTCGATCTCTCCACAGCGTTCGATACCGTTAACCATTCTGTTCTACTCAAAGTCCTTAGAGAACGATTCAGCCTTAATGGTATGATTCATAATTGGTTTGTCTCATACCTGCAACACCGTGCTCAACAAATTAAAATCCAAAACTGCTTATCGAACTCCCCCCATTTCTCTAGGAGTTCCGCAAGGATCCATACTCTCTCCCTCTCTCTTTAACCTCTTCATGGAACCCCTCACCCTCATTCTCAAACAAGCCGGGATCAACTACCATCTTTATGCTGACGATACACAACTCTACCATAAGATAAAAACCCATGCTGGCATCCTCCACCTCAACAACACCCTCATCAAAATTCAAGCCTGGTTCCACTCGAACCACCTCAAACTAAACCCTAAACAAACTGAAATTATTATTTTCTCCCCAAAATACAACCAGCTCCCCATTCAAAATTGGATCACTGACCTTAATGCCCTCAACTGCCCCTTGTCCCTAGCCACCTCAGTCAAATCCTTGGGCATCTCCCTTGACAACCGCCTATCTCTCAAAGTACACATCAAAAATTCTGCCAAAGCAGCCCTCTTTACCCTCCGTAACCTTAAGAGAATTAAGCCCTTCATCCTAATTGATGATTTTAAACTAGCAATTCAATCTCTTGTTCTATCGCGCATTGATTACGGCAATGCCATCCTCACCGCAATTCGCAAAACACACATGGCACCTCTAAAATCAGTGCTCAACCTCGCGGCCAGGCTTATCACAGACGGCAAACGATTTGACCACATCTCTCCCGCCCTCAAAACCCTCAAATGGCTCCCCATTGAAGGCAGATCCACTTATAAAACCGCCTGCATTACGCACAAAATCCTCCAACAAAACACTCCGACATACCTTTCTGTCAAATTGACCAAAGCAGGCTGCACGCGATCCCTGAGAAGCTCTAACACCCTCCTACTCATCCCCCCTTCAGAAAAAGAATTGCACTCAGTCACACTCCTTTTCAGGCAATGCCCCTCTTATTTGGAATGCCCTCCCACCAGTCCTCCTTTGTAACCCGTCCTACCCCAGCTTAAAAAAAGAACTCAAACTTCTTCTCCTTAATAAATACGAAGGCTTCTAATCACCTCCCGAGTGGCCTCGCCTTCTTCAGCATCCCCCCACCAAGCTGCTCCGCCTACGGCTAGTGAACCCTCTCCTGCCCCTTCTCCTTCCCTTCCCCTTCATTCTTATCACCTTCCCTCCCCTCCATGCCTCTCCTTTACCTCCCGTTTCTTACTACACTTTTTGACCTTCAGTTTTTTCTTTCACATTTTGTCCTTCCTGCTCCTAGGTATATTTTATTGAACCTTCTCACCAAAGCCATCGCCGTACGATTCGTACCCGTCCGTCTGAGTCACGTAGTATGATCCGTATTCCGTCAATCCGTCAGAATCATTGCAATCCGTACGTATTGCAAGGCTGAAACAGTGAACCGTACGACTCGTACACATGCTGTACGACCCGACGAGTACGATCTGGACCGGGGTATGAGGACGGGATTCGTACGGTCCACGTCAGGTAAGGGCAATTTGTACGGAAAAGCACACAATCATGTAGACACCGTACGGTGCGTACACCCCATGATAGCAGGGGTACGGTGCGTACCCCTGCGATCTTGTGGTGTACACACTGTACCCCACAATCGCAGGGTGTACGCACCGTACACCCAGCGAACATGAGATACAGTGCGTACACCCCAAGATCACAGGGTAATGTGCGTACACGCCGTGATCGCAGGGGCACGGTGCGTACCCCTGCGATCATGGGGTGCACGCACCGTACCCGGGGGGCCATTCCGTACCTGTTTCGGGACGAACTCTGCTTTTACGGCTGTTTTCAGCTCCCGTAGAAAAAGGGTCGTACAGTGCGTACCCGACACGATTCGTACCTGCCGGGTCGGAAAAAGCAGCCGCGAACCGTACAGATGCCGCATACAGCGGGTTCCGAGGGAGATTCGTACGGGGATTTGATTCATACGGTCTCTTTACGATTCGTACTGAGTCCAGCTCCTGGTATGAATCGTACTTCGTCGTACATACAGGGGACGTTGCAGGGTACGATTTGTACGGGAAAAACACTCTGAACGGCTATTCGGAGCGTTTTTTCCCAAAAACGGAATCGACCCCTTTGTGTGAAAACTATGGTAATGATATGCTTATAATTAATGGGTGATTTTAATCACAAATTGAATCTAAAAAGGATAGATCACTGGTTTATAGAAGCATTGCGCTTATACAAGATAATGTTAGCCAACTTTCCTGACAGCACTCCTTCCCGATGAGATATAGCATTAGGGAATTATTTGGGGACAAACGGTATGTTTAGTCTGAATGGCAGAGCAGAGACTGATTGCCCTGCTAAGCAAACATTTGAGGTAGACACACAGCATTGCCCAATTGATTACATTTTCCTTAATGCTTGGAACTATGTAAAAATAAAGGGGTTTTGTGAAACAGAAAGAGAAGGAAGCTACCACAATCCCCTGTTACTTGAATTAACGAGAAATGCAAAGAGCTCATGAGATGTAGTAATTCCCCAACATGTAGATTATCCTAAGCATTTAACAACTAGATTAACTGATAAATGTTTGGCAAAATTGGCTAACTTCTAACAGAATTTGAATTTGGAAAATATCTGGGGTCAGAGTTTAGAGTGGTATGAAGAAATAATTGAACATGTTGTGCAATGCCTCGGGGTAAAATTAAAAAACGAGAAATCAAGGCCCAAGCACCATCAAACGACCTATGGAATGAAGTGGTTCACTGAGGAATGTATGAAAATAATAAGTTGATAAGAAAAGAAGAGAGAAGTCTTAGCGCTAGATATCCGGGTAGCTATTCTAAACTAGCTATTCTAAACTCAATAAGATGAGGAAGGTCTACAGAACGTTAGTCAGAAATCAGAAAAGGAACTACAAAGAGAAGTGTTGGGAGAATTTGCTGGAGGCAATTGAAGCAAATAATGTCCAGAAATGTTTGCAGTTAATACAGGAAGCCTCAGGTCAGACTCAAGGGGCTATGAGTTGTGTGGTATAATAAGCCGCATGGGAAGAGTACCTGGGGGTGCTGTATGGCAAGAGACTAGAGCCGTGGAAATAGAAATAACATCTTGGGCGGGGTGGCCTAAGATATGAAAGTATACTTTCCAATAGATAATGTAGAACACACTATAATTATATTAGATTTGAGCCAAATCCCCAATAGTTGGAGGGGAGCCATAATTAGACCAGCACATAAGAAAGTAGGTATGAAAACCCCGGAAAATTACAGATTGATCAATCTCCTGAATGTAGGAGAGAAAGTATTTACAAAGATAATCCTGGCAAGACTGTAGAATTGGGTAGAGCATAGGCCATTGTGCCTGTGGAACAGTGGATTTAAGAAGGGCCACTGCACAATTGACCACTGCTTCACCCTATGGGTGGTTGCACTAAAGTCTGTTGAGCAAAGAGGGAAGTTGTACTGTTATTTTGTAGACTTCCGTGCAGCGTTTGACCTGGTAGATGGGAAGTGCCTCTGGGAGAACCCGAACAAATATGATATCCCAAAAGGTCTAACAACCATAATACAGGAGTTACATAGGCTGAATTTGGCACAGATCATTAAGGATATGGAGGGGACATTGACCCCGGAAATAGCAATGAATAATGGTCTAAAACAGGGGCTTGTGCCGACCCCCCAATTCTTTGGCTTATTTCTAGCAGATTTGCCATCTGTGTTAGAGGTGGATAGAAGTACAATCCCCAGAATGAATGGAAAACAAATATTGTGTCTGCTGTATGCAGACAATTTAAGTAACCCTAGGCCAGACAGAGCTGGGTTTACAAAGAAAGTTAGATGCATTAAAAGAATATTGTGTGACAAAACACCTACTTGTAAATATAGAGACCTTAAGTTTAATTGGTATTTGGACCCAATGAAACTAGAAATAGTAAATTAATATACATATCTTGTGGTCTGGTTTGGCAGGTCTCTGAAATGGCACACGCATTTGGAGGCCCTAAAAGCCAAGGTCTATATATCAGTGTGTGGACTGAAAAAATGTAACCATGTTAATGGAGAAATGGCCCATAGACCAATGATTAAGGATTATAACGCCATGATACCCCCACAATTGCAATATAATATGGGGCAGAATTACTCTGCCTAAGTGGAGACAGTGTCTGAGATGTTGAGGAAGGGAAGTGCATAAAGTCCCTAAAGCCCCTACCAGGTTCATCCATGATCCAGGCAATGAGAATAGAGCTGGGAATGACATTATGGAACCTACAGGCCCAAGTGGCACTATTAGGATTTTGGAAAAGAATGGGTCCAGGAGAGGACCAGAAAGTTTCACAATGGTGCAAGAATGAGATCCAGCATGGCGATTTAAAATGGGCCAAAGGAGTTAGAAAGAAATTGGATTCTGTATGTGGGAACTTGAAGGTGAGAATGTGCCAACAGACGTTACAAGTAGAAGCTACTAAACGTGAATTTAAAACACTAGTGAAGGAACTCTCTCGGAAGGAAGATTGCCAGTTTCAGAGAAAGAAAAAAATCAGTGCGATTTATGTTAAATAGTTGGCAGAAGGAAGCCTGGTTACCTGGATATATTGCCAAATCGTAAACTCCAATGTAAAGTATTAAGATTAAGAATTAGGATTAACCCCTGGAAAATAAATGAGAAAATAAAAACAGAAATGATGCAACCCGGTGGTAAATGTACATGTATGTTAGGTAAAGAATTTGATATTTTGTATATATTAGTGGATTGCTCAAAAATATTAACTTTGCGGAAACTGTTCATGTCCCATCTTTTTAAAATATATTATTGATGTATTCCACGCCAAAGTCGTAGAACTTCTTGTTGACATGCCTAACCTTGATATTGCAATAGTTACTGGGAGATTTATAGATGCAGTAACAAGTTTTTATATGGAGGGATGAGTTGAAGGATGAAAGCCATGACGGAGCTGGGATGTTTACTTTAGTTGATAGAAGAAGTTTACACATTTTGTAAATTAATTATCTATTTTATTCAATGGGTGTAGTGAAGTGGCGTGAATATTATCTATGTATCATGTATGAAGTGTACGGAAAACTCTTCTGCCTTCTCTCCATTTCTCTTTTATTGGTTTTATTGATAACTGTTGAGGAAATTAGTTATGATATTAGAGGGTATATAAAATGTTATGTTACTAAATAAATGTTACTTTGACTGTCTGGCTGACTGATAAAGCTAGTACTTTAGGAATGGTACCTCACATGAAGTAGTACTTCTCGAATGCTACTGCACATGAAGTAGTAATTCAGGATCAGGAGTTCTACCTCACATGTAGTAGTGCTTCAAGAGTGCTACAGCTTTTTAAGTAGTACTTCAGGAATGCTAATGCGCACACACAAGTACTTCGGGAGTGTTACCTCACATAAATTAGTAATTCAGGAGTGCTTCCTCACCTGTTGTAGTACTTCAGGAATGCTACCACACATGAAGTAGTACTTCCGGAGTGTTACTTCATTGGAAGTAGTACTAAAGTACTTCTACTTTCTACTTCACTTAGTCGAATGCGGAAGGATGAGTCTATGGAAATCTCTCCAGCTTCTCAGTGCCTCTCTTTTACGCTCTCTGAAGTTTTACCTGGCACGCCACCACCTTCCCACAGTAGAATAAGATATTGTTCAGTTCCATGATGAAGTGTGATTGTGAACAGCTTCCTACATCTCAAACAAAAAAGCAGCCTTCTTGCATTTGTTGCTTTCAAAGGAGTAAAGAGAGGCTCTCCAGGGCTTGAACGTGCCCGCCTGTGCTTCGTCATGCCCTAATGGCCCAGGTGTTTGATTATCCCACATGAGATGAGATCCTCACCACTGCTAAATCTTTCAAACACCCTCGGTTTTTTTCCTGTTGGCGTTTCATTCTCCTTTTTTTCAACCTTGCAGGTTTTCAATCCTCAAAGGGCTCCTGAGACAGTAATGGGCAGATCTATCTCTTGTTGGGAAATGAGAACCACTTTAACCTCCTCCATTGCCGAAGATTCACATTCAGGATGGTCTCCCTGCCAGGGCTATTAAATCACTCTCAGTGCATTGGGAAGCCACAGAATTGGCTAGTATCTGCCTGCAAAGGCTGTTACTAAGAGGCCGCTGAATCTCAATGAGCAGCCACTGAAGAGCAGACTGCTGTAAATAAATCCCAGGCATCTGTTGTTGTTGGGATATTCTCAAGGAGTACGGTTTAGAAGGTTGCATGCTTTTTTATGCTCAAGAACTGAACAATTCAAAATGTGTTGAAAAGATAGGAGAGTCTTTCGCACTGACAGTTGCCTGCTCATTCAAGATCTCCTCTGTTCTCTTGAGAAATAGTGAGCTTTTTACACAACACCTAATAAATAATAGGGCACAAGCACATTGCTGACACCTAATAGATCCAATATTTGCTAAAGAATCTGCTGATTTTCAACCTAAATTATTTAAAAAACATGAACAATAGGTTCAGTGTACATACATACCAGCTCTTTCCATCAAAAGAAACCTTACTAGACCTGCCAATTTACAGTGTCACCGTCCACAGGGTCTCCATACAGTCACTTGGTGAAGCGCCAATATCACACTGTGAGAACAAGGAGGTGGAAATCTTTACGCTGTAGAGGTTTCCACCTTGTGTGTGGAGGCTCTGCAGATTTCAGATCTGTTACAGATTTTGCAAACTCTCCTGAGTAAGTGTGATGGCTTCAGAAGCATTTGTTTGTGTTTTCATTCTGCGCAAGGTAGAATTGGCTGATCAAGCACAACCCCTTCCTTTCCTCTCTGGGTACTGTAGTGTTGTGCATGCATGATGCAAGAGTTACAGGCCAATAGGTTTTCCCTCGCTACCTGAGGTTATCGTGGTTCAAACCTGTGCCGTACATAAAAAACATAAATAGGGCTCTCAGCTGGCAGTTTTAGAGTCTCATGCATTCCAAGGCACATGTGACATATAGTGCTTTCTGAAGCATGATTTTCACATACATTTGCCAAAAAAGGTATAGACTTTAAAATAGCAGTCATTAAATTTCATGGTGTGCCAAGTCAATGAAACCTGATGCTCCCTAGGATTGAACGCTATTTTTTAAAAATGTGATATGAATGCTGCCATATTTCAAAATAAAGCTCCATTCTGCTAGGACTAGGATTTTGTCATGGGTTTACCAAATTCCATGAGAGGCCCAATATTTCCATTTATCCCATCCACATTACATAGGGGATACTTATTTAAAAAATCACCCCAGTATGTCAGGGACAGTATTTTATCATGGTTGCATATGTCAGATTGTCCTCTTTTGTAACCGGAAAAGCCTAAACTGTGCTAGTACCAGCATTGTTTCATAGGTCCCACATATGGCAAGAGTTGGACTTGGCCCTTTTTGCAGGATCACCCCCAAACCTTTTGCCTTCACCCTCCTGTTTTTTAAACCCTTTTTTGTTGGCTTTTAGGACTCTGTACATTTTACCACTGCTAACTATTGCAACATCGCTTGTTATCTCTCCTTAAATCATGATGAAAATGGATTACATCCATTTGGCACATTTATGTACTTGTAAGTCCCTAATAAAATGTACTATATGTTCCATGGGCCTGTAAATTAAATGCTGTTTGTGGGCCTGCAGCACTGATTGTGCCACCCACATAAGTAGACCTTTCAACATGTCTCAAGCTGCCATTGCAGCCTGTGTATGCAGTATTTAAACTGGCATGTCGACCTGGCAAACAAAACCTTTTGCCAGGCCAAAACCTTCCTTTTTAATACATATAATTCGCCCCCCTAGGGTAGGCCCTGAACAGCCCCGAGGGCCAGGTACAATGTTGTTAAAAAGCATGGCATGTACTTTTAAGTTTTACATGTCCTAGTAGTGAAAACTGCTAAATTTATTTTTCACTATTGCAAAGCCTTTCAAGTCAGATTTTTAGTCACAATTCTGAAAATGACACTTTCAGAAAGTTGGCATTTTCTTGTCCCAACCATTTGTTGCCTGCAGCATGATCCTAGTTCACATGACCAGGTGCAGCTGATAGTAGGTCTTTGTGTATTGCTCCCAGACAGTGAGACAAAAGGAAGCTAGGTGTTGGCAGAGAGGGCCATTCTGAATCAACAAGGGGAAGGAGCTGTCACGTAACACACTTGCACATCACAAAGTCTCTGCCTGAGCAATCTCACAAAGGGTTTGTCACTAGTCTTTTGCAATGCCCAGCAAGCTGTGGGCAGGGCACGAAGGAAGGGGATGCTTGACACGTCAGGGGGTGGAAACTTCTTGTAGGCAGCAGGTATAAATATTGGACCCTAAGAGCCAACTCTTCAGTACACTTCTGGACCTTTGGGCTTTGCTAGGAAGGGCTGTTGTGCTGCTGAAAGGACTGCCACTCTGCTGGACTGCTTCTCTAAAGGACTGCTGAACTCCTGCCGCAGCCCGCATGCCCCGGTAAAAAGGACTGGACCTGCATCTCTAAACCTAGGACCTTAGAGTGACTCTAAGGGTTAGTTTGCTGGCCTCCTGACCTGAAGCCTCAGGGACAGAACAGGCTTCCAACAACCTTGAACCCAGCATCTAGACTCTGCCATCTATGAGTCCTGTCCTTCCAGGTGGTGCAACGCCAGTCCTGAGCCCTTGGAAGTGGGCCTGAGGGTGCTCTGCAGCAGAACCGGTGCAAAGTCTCTGCTGCTGAACACATCGCCCTCAGAACTGACTCATCGACTGTGCTGAGTAGGCTTCCCTAATGCAAGTACTTTGTATGAGCCATTGCAGCCCAACGGAACAGTCGCTGCATGATGCGTCTCTGATTTCTGGCTAGCTGAGACTTGCGCCAAAGTGAGGCAGAAACCACCACTCTAGTCAGGATAAGGGAGTTACACTTCTAAAATAACCCCTGCTTACCCCCTTGGTAGCCTGGCACGAGCAGTCAGGCTTATCTTAGAGGCAGTGTGTAAGCATTTGCACATAACCAACAGTAATACAGTATACGCACTACAAAAGGATACCACACCAGTTTAGAAAAAATATCCAATTACATACTTATATACTTAAGACAAAACCAAATATGATAACAAAATCCACAATACTATACCCAAAAATCTTCACTTATCAAAAAATGCATTTCAAAATAATTCCTTAATGTCGATAGCTCCGTCCGGGGCTATCACGGTGTTGTGAACAACAACTTCAAAAACATTTCTGGCTGACCGCAGGGTCGCAGGCCAACTACGCAAACAGTACCTTTCAGAGATGCAGGGCGATAGGGCCCTTGAAGTCACTCGCATTGCAGGTCGAGCTCCTTTGTGATGAGATTCAGAGCTCTGGCGCCAACAGACATCTGGTGCTGCGGTGTGAAGTGCAGTGGTGCGGCATGCAGTGCCCCCAGGTCACGGTACGAGCAGCGGCTTGGTGGCAGCGTCATATGGGGTCATCGGTGAGTCCAGGGTCGTGGTGCGAGATGGAGGCGGTGCTCATCACGGTGCAAGCAGCGGTGTTGTCATTGCTGAAGCACTGTCGTCGGCTGACGAGCTGGAGTCGATGGTGCAGGCGTCGGTAGGGCAAGGTGCGGAGTGGGTTGGAGCGGTGCGTCGTGTAACTCACGAGCGGTGCCCCTGAACCACGGTGCAGGCAGCGGCATCAATTTCGGCAGGAAGTAGCGGCGTCAGGATGGCCACAGAGTCGTTGTGTAGCGAGGCGGTGGAGAGTGCGACGCCCACAGGTAGCGGTGCAAGCAGGCCCTCATTTAAATGCGCTTACCTCAATTGAGTATTTGCGAGTTCAATTTTCATTGCTTCTCTGTGCTGTTAATAATTGATTCATTCAGGCATATCTAATCAGTCAGCACTTTCCCCACAGAACTTGACACATAAAGAATCTGCCTTCTGCACACTCCAAAGGAGAGCCCGGCTGGGTCTACTTGGAGGTCAGTTTATTGGATGATATTTGGTCTTAATTATTAAATAATACCATGAATCCAAACCTGACAAACACGTTTTAATCAATAGGCTGCCACCCCTCTACCCCCCTGCACCAGTCCTGATGAAGACCCACGCAGACACTTCAAGAGCGCGACATTAGGGTTGAAACGTCGACATTACATATCAGTGGACCATAGTTTCTAAGGACTCTGTATTTAAAACTGACTAATGTGGTATACAGAATACTCTGAATAATTGTAAGTATTGGTCACGCCTCTCCCTTCCCTAAACCCCTCCTGCCACATGATATTTACACTGTATATCTTGTATGGCACAAAATTACAATGAGCACCATTGTCACAAATTTTCACCTCGTGCACTACTGTATAAAACTTACAGCCTTTTACCTCTAAAATGATAGTACTTATAAATGAATACAATTTATAAAGTATCTTGCAAACTCTTCAGATGGTTTGGATTCCTTTCTCTATTACATATTCTGTAATTTTGTTATGATCAACTCATTGTCTGTTTAAATTAACGCACTTCTACAATGAATGAATATGTTGTGTATAATGAGATATAAGTGAAGAAATGTATTGCACCCAAAAGAACCAATTGTCTATTATGGTTTACAACTGAGACACGCAGATTGGTCTGGATACTATTCCGAAGTAATGGAGCAATTTAAAAACGCATAATTTTCAGTTTGCATGAACACTGAGCACAAGCGTGTAATACGCGATGGCACAATCTTAATAGTTTGTTTCAGTAATGCATGTGAAGAACATATCATTTTCATGTTCGTATGAACCCTGACGACAAGCATGTAACATGAGATGGCACAATCTTAATAGTTTGTTACAGTAAAGCATGTTAGAATACACAGAATGTTGATCTTTTATGTTCCTTGATGCCGAGCACATCAACATTTTCCTAGTTTGATCCACGTTTTTAGCTCAGGGGTTTACGATGATTAGCCATGATATTTACTCATTTAAATAGTTCGGACTGAACTGGCTCTTGTTTAATTTCGTTTGCAGAGACCCCTGATGAAGGGTCATCCTCGACCAGAAATGCATTGGGTTAGATGAGTGATTGCAACTAAAATCACAACCTTGAGTATGAATCATAAAATAATGATGTATTAAAATCATCACCTAATCATATGGAATTGGAATGAAGTGTTTTCTATGAAAAAGGAAGATACATATGTAATTGTAGAAGAAACTGAAACGTTTCAATGTTAAGTGCACCCATCAGCTAGGGATTGGTTTTCCAAACCTGGCATTCTTGTCGCTGTAAGTTCTCCAGCTCTAACAGACACAGCACCAATGATTGGGTAGCACAGCAATAAACTATTAAAATAGTAAAATTGGTGGAACAGAGTGCACTACGGTAACACATGCAGTATCTCAATGCAAGGACATTGCATTGTACTTTGCAGTCCCCAGCCCCCCTGCTGCAAGGCTCCTCTTCTCACCTGGCCTTCACGTCGCCTCTGATCTGCAACACATCCTTGACGTAGGACTCCACATATCGTCGCAACTAGCTTTAAGGTACTATGTTCAGTGGACCAAAGTGGGTCCCTATTGTTATAAAGTTGCAACAAATTTAGTAGGACTGTATATTAGGTCAACAAAACTTCCCGATATAGATACTTTGTCTACTCCTATCATCAGTAAATGTTGGGTCGACTAGCTCACAGTACCACATCTACCCTCCTAACTTTCCAGAAATACAGATGTTGTCGGAAATCTTGAACATGACTACTCTGATTTCCAAGGAATTCATGGAAACAGATCTAACCCTTGTGTTTGTCACCTCTGCATGTCCAAGTATTACAAGGAAAATAAGCAATAATGCATTTTCAAATGTTTACTGAAAAGGTCTAATCCTTGTTAATACAATGTGAACTGCTATGATCAAACAGATGAAACACATCAATGTTATAGGCATTATTAGAATGGTAAAAAACGAAAAGAAATTAACAATGGTAAATGTTCCTAATGTTACTCCTATCTATCAATAATACCTCTACTCTATGAGAGCATATTGGAAGTATCCTTCTGCCAGACCTAGTTGGAATGCTTTATCCCTATACCTTGGTGTAATGTGTCAGGAAGACGGCATCAATGCATTATCAAATGCACGCCGTCTGAATGTGGAAGCCTGCATACATCTGTGCTTGCACAGTTATCTTCCATCATAGGATGAATATCGGGTGCTGCGTGACTGAATCTCAATCAGAGCTCTCTGCAGCATTCATGATGACTCCAGTGTGAAGTGCCTCTCACTGACTTCAACACAGGCACAGTTTAAATAATAAAACACTGGTTTCATCACATAGTCTAAAGAAATAAGTCATCTCCTAAGAACACATGATAAAAATCAAGGACATCACATTTTGATATGTGTGTTCCTGGAACTAAAGGTACAGACTATAGAACTACAATGTCCCCTAAAAAAATGTGTGCATGGCACATTCTCGTGCTAGTGAAAAACATGTGCAAACCTCCATCTCAAAAAGATGATAAGTTAAAAACAAAAACTAAAATGGAGACTAAAATATAAACACTATAACACTGTAGCTGGACCACGCTCAATCGCTGTTGACCTGACCATGTGACTTTGTCCTGGTCCAGCTTGACCAGAGAACCACTGTTGGTCGGCTGTGCTTTCTGGTCCTATTTCCACTAAAATCTTTAAAACTGCATATCTCCGATTCTACTAATTGGGATTTTGTTGTTTTGGTCTTGAATTATTTATTAAAATGTACTCTATATTTGGAAGTGCTGCATACATACTCTATACATTGCCTTTAAGTTAAACCTGACTGCTCTTTACCAACATTCCAGAGGGTTGAGCAGGTTAATTTTGCATTTGCTTGTGACTTTACCCTGAAAAGCATTGTGGCTGCTGCTTGAGA
Organism: Lissotriton vulgaris; assembly: GCF_964263255.1. Taxonomy (NCBI): domain Eukaryota; kingdom Metazoa; phylum Chordata; class Amphibia; order Caudata; family Salamandridae; genus Lissotriton; species Lissotriton vulgaris. The sequence goes on along the minus strand of NC_141695.1, from coordinate 1,182,159,708 downwards.
ACGGTTTCACTATCCTTAACCTGTAACTCAATTTCTTACATCAAGATTTACCTCTAGAATGTTATTTCCAGTATGTTACCATGGGTGCCCATAATGGCAAAAATTATCTCAAGTGTAGCCAACACCAAGATTTTGTCAAAAGTCCATCACACTAAGAACTGCCTCAAGTATGCTAGCGCCAATGTTTTACCACGGGTAGGTCTATAGAACAAGAATCACCTTTAGTATGCCAGGCCCAATGACAGATTTACCCTCATAACAACCGATTCTCAGTCGCACTCACACTCACATTGACTCACACACATGCTGTCCTTCACATAAATACACTCTCACCCGCATGCATCCTTACACCATGTATTTAAAGGTATCTTTACTTACCTTAGCTGCCCGAAAAAATCCATACCAGATAATTGTGCTCCATTCATTATTACACTAATAGAGAATAATAAGATATCATAGTAGGAAAAGGTCACAAAATAAGGAAAGTCCAGCTAATGGTTGGTGGTAATCGGACTCACGTTTGTGATTCTGATTTAAGTTTTGTATATAGTGGTTGGTGCTGCCAAAGTAAACCCTCTGGGCCCAGGGTATGTATGAATTCAAAATGTGCGTTGCACGTGTCCCGTGTAACATCTCTTTGGCGCACTCGTAAAAAATTGTTATTGCTCTTTTTTCGTCAACAATTGGTATTTATTTTCATAAATTTCTCTTCATTTATTTTTCTTCAGTACATTATTTACTTTTTCATAATATATCGACTTTTTTTGCCCAATGCATTTCGGGCTGAAGCCCTTCGTCAGGGGATTTAAACCTACAAATTAATCCAGAAGTATACAAGCATAAGTATAACATGATTATACAGTTCATAGTGTTAACGCATACATCATTACTAAGTGTTACGATGGTCTTAGAGGAGCGTTAGGTGTGAGTGATCAAAGACGGTGTGAGTAACCATGCACAATAAGAGATACGGTCTGACATTGCGGTGCACGTTTGACGTGGAATTATGTATGACTCGTGCTTTTAATAAAAGTGCAGTCTACGGAAGGGTTTAGGTGGTTCAAGAGTATAACATGCATGTGGATTAATATCCACTAACCTGAAGCGTGGAAAACAAGGTAGCTTCGTAGATCGCTTTCAATTTGATTCTGTGAATAGTATAACAGTAAGGTTAGCGATCTTCTAAACAGAAACAAATGAATGCTAAGAAAGAGAGTTTTCGGGTGGGGGAATGCCTTACTGGGTGATTGTCGGTTATCGGTGTCTCAATGTGGCGTCCGGAAGTACGTAGTTAGGTGTCTGGAAACACGTCGTTTCCATATGGGTCTTCTGTGATTCTTGAAGAAACTATGTTTCTTTCTGAAAAGGTGATCTCGGTCACGTGGTGGCGTACGTCGTAAGCCATCTTGTGATAGGTGCAGGGTTGTCATGGATACACCGGGGCATCAGAGTGTTCAAATGCAAAACTTTATTTGTTAATGTGTGTGCGTTCATTGAAGGAAAATGACGGGGGATGTGGAGGGTAGATGGGATGAGCGTGAAGTGCCTGAAAAACAGGTGATCGCGAGCAAGAGAATCAGAAAGTGTTGCGGGTAACAGTCTGTGTTTCTTAACTTATATAGGTAATGACGTGCATGTAATTCTCTTCGATGGTGTCTGGTAACTTTTTCTCAAATGGAAAATTATCTGGTGTGTACATGGATGGCTCAACAATTACAATGAAATAAATCAAAAGCATTACACAGTGTGATATTCTGGGGGCCCCCAGATGGTCGTTATAAGTAACAGCTAAATTCCAGTCTTTCATTGAGCCCCTTGGGCTGCACTAATGATAAGCGATGAATCCAATATAGTTCTCTTCTTTTTTTCAAAACAAAATTTTATTGCGCTGTTGAAAAGTGACATAAGACAGACAGCGTCCCGAAAACCCGGGAGGGCTGCTAGCATGAAAGCAATAATCGCATTACAAACTATTCAAACAGCCATTTAAATGTAAGAACTGACCCTAAGTCCCCCCTCCCCTCACCCCCCCACTTCCCTCACCCAGAACCTCCCCATCCCACCCCCTGCACAGCATCTAAACAGTCCATAAGTAAAAGCATAGCAAAATACAATGAGTGTGTATTCCTCATCACACGGGCTCAATGTCCAAATGTCTTTCATCGGGTTCACCATGGGCTGGCGGCTCCAGCCATAGCCCTCTGTACTCTGCCCACCTCTTCCAAATTTTATAGTGTTTCCGGGGGCAGCTCCTGGCCTCGAAGATCGGGCGTTCCAGTCCCATATAAAAGTCAAGTCCCCTTTTCCACACAATCAATAGGGGGGCTCTTGGGTCTTTTAATTAATTAATTAATTATGTGCTTATATAGCGCTGGAATCACTCCCGAAGGGGTACCTCCGCGCTTCGACCGCTGCGAAACCCTTCCTGGCTTCCCTGAGAGATGGTCCCTTAATGGGTATCTCCAGGGTGAGACCAGGCATCCCCGGCGGTCTGGTGGGGCCGTTAGTGAAGATGAGGCAAGCTAGTGCCCAGAGTTGCCGAGTGTGATCGCTGATCAGAGTGGGCACCGAGGCGAGAGAATTATCGAGTCCGCTGACCCTGGTCCAGAAACCTGCCGCGTCGGGAATCGAACCCTGGTCCCGGGCCGTCCTCTGCTCTCGGGTCTGCCGCCTCTAACCAGTGAGCCACACTACTTCACTATCCAGGCACGGGCCACGTCTCTCTTGGCCATCATGAGACCCAACAACAACAAGTGGCGTTTGTAAAGATTCCCTCCCACCTGTCCTAGGATATGAAGGAGGCCTAGTTGCGGTGTGCGGGGTAGGTCCCAGCACTTCCGACAAGCAGTCCCACACTCCCGCCCAGAATCTCCGTAGGCCATCACACACCCAAACTGTATGCAGGAATGTGCCCATCTCTCTGCCACACCTCAGACAATTAGGGGACGCAATCAAGTCTGCCTTCCACAGTCGTTCCCTGGTATAGTAGGCCCTGTGTAGAAATTTGAACGGAATAAATCGCAGTCGTACCGCAATGGCTGCCCCCCTAGGAGCCTCAAGCGCTTCTCTCCAGTCCTCCTCCTCAAATGCACCCAGATCTTTTTCCCACTTAGCCCGCAGTGTATCTAGGGAAGACGAGCAATGTGTGACTAGTGTTTGGTAGATAGCTGATATCTTTTGGCTTTCCAATTCCCCCATGAATACCTTAGCCTCCAGGGGGCTAAACTCGGGCAACGAGTCGAGGCTCCTCAGGGTAGGAGCCAAGGCGTGATGGAGCTGCAGGTATCTAAAAAACTGGGTCTGGGGCATGTCATACTCCTCGCGCAGCTCTTGGAACGTTTTAAGGGTCGTGCCCTTGACCACGTGGCCAACGGCAGAGTTGCCAATCGCGTCCCAGCCACGGAAGCCCTGCAGGGACAGCAACTCCGGCAGCTGCCCGTTCTGCCACAATGGGGTCTCCCTCGTCAGCCTATTCCACCATCCCATTTGACGGAGTGCACCGCGCCATATCTGAAATACGATTTGAGTGACTACTGGAAGCCTCCTCTTCTTAACAGCCGAATACAGTAAAGTGTGTAGCGTGTCAGGGTCCATCATGAATCGCTCCAGGGCGTAGGCAGGATCACTTCGATCCCCATACCACCATTCATTCAGTATCAACAGATGGGAAGCATGATAATAGGACAGGATGTCTGGCGTTGCCAGGCCGCCACAATATGTGGATAGAAAGCACGTGCGGAGCGCCACTCTTGCCACTCCCCCAGCCCAGAGGAAAATACTAAGCGCCGAATTTACTTGCCTGAACCACTGCGGTGATATAGGGTACGGGTGGTTTTGCAATTGATATATGAGACGCGGGAGGGCCACCATTTAAAAGATAACCGAGCGGCCATACACGTTCAGAGGCATACGGGACCACGTAGACATATCTGAGCGGATACGCTCCCATACGGGCACGACATTGCGCCTCCAGGAGACCCCGCGCAGGTCCGTCAAAAGTATCCCCAAGTACTTAATGCCTCCCGCCGCTTCCTGTAACGCCCCCGTCCAGGACCCCAAGGCCCGACGCTCCCCCAGCACCCACAGCACTGATTTGCGCAGGTTCAGGTGGAGGCCCGATACCTCCCCGAAGATCCGCATAATGTCAAGGACCCGCGGCCCAGATCTATTCAAAGTCCGTAAGGAAAAATAGGACATCGTCCGCATAGAGTGCAATTCTGTCGGAGGGTCCCGCACTCCACTCGATGCCCCGCAGCTGTGCGTCTATTCGGACCCATGCCGCCAGTGGTTCCATGGCCAAAGCGAATAGATATGGTGATAGAGGGCATCCCTGTCTGGTGCCTCTACCTATAGGAAAGGAATCAGACACTGCCCCAGCCACCCTCACCGATGCCGTGAGATCCGTGTACAATAGTTGTAGGTAGCATAAGAAGTGGGGCCCTAAGTTCAGACGGGACAAAAGCGCACGAAGGTAGACCCAGCTTAACGAGTCAAAGGCCCTATCTATATCGGCCAGCAGAAGGGCCACAGGAATCCCCGCCGCTCGGACCACCTTTACCGCCACCTGCGCGCCTAATATTGTGTCGTGTTGCCCTACGGGGCATAAACCCGGCCTGGTCTGGGTGGACGAGATCCGTGATGTACGGGAGAAGGCGATTGGCTAAAGCCTTCGCCAACATTTTTGCTTCTGTATTCAATAATGAGATTGGTCTGTAGGACTCGGGTTGGTCTGGGGGCCTTCCTGGTTTGCAGAAGACCACAATTTCAGCGTGCCGCCAGTCCCTCGGGAGTCCGCCACACTCTCTGGCCGCCTCTAATGCTCTGCTATAGTATGGACCCAATTGGAGGTGAAACTTCTTAAAGAATTCGCAAGGGAATCAGTTGGGCCCGGGGGCTTTGCCTGTATTCAATTGCTAGAGGGCCGTACCTAGTTCCTCCGCTGACAAGGGAAGTTCAAGTCTAGCCCGCCCGTCATCCGAAATCGATCGTGGCGGAAGATCAGCTAGGAACTTATCAATATCGCTTGGCGAAAGGAGCTCCCGGGGGGCGTATTGAGCCTCATAATATCGTGCAAAGCTGGCCGCTAGGTCTGTCGGGCCGTCATAGGTTTCCCGTACTCATCTCGAAGACATGGTAGGGACTGCGCCTGAAAAGTGCTCTTCCCTACGCGTCCTGCGGGCGGCAGCGCACCAAGCAACATCTACCCCGCGAAGCGCGGGTTTCAGCGCCTCCCAGAGGGTCATGGCACCCACGTCGGGGTGTTCGTTATCGCTCCAGTAGTGAGCAATAGCCTCCCTCATATGGGACTGATAGGGTTCTTGCTGTAAGTGCCATGTGGAGAGGCGCCATCAGAAAGGCTGCCTTCTCCTATCAAGAAGGAGGTCAAGCACTACCGGAGAATGGTCCGATAAGCCCCGTGGCAGTATCGCTGTGGCATCTACCCTTCCAACCCAGGCGTGGGGGACAAATAAGTAATCAATCCTAGAGAAGGACTTGTGTACTACTGAGAGGTATGTGTATTCACGGTGTTGGGTGTGTTGGTGTCGCCATGCGTCTACCCATCCCATACCTCTCACCATGCCATTCAGTTTAGTAGGTGTGCCTGGTGGCGCCTCACCCCCCAGCCTATGTCTGTCCATCCGTGCATTCATCACATTGTTCCAGTCTCTGCCTATTACTGCCATAACATTAGGGATCTCAGCCCATACACCAAATAACTTTTCTATAACCGCACCCTGCAGCGGGGGCGGAGCGTAAACACTCCCAAAGACTATCTGCTCAGTGCCTATCTTGCCCTGAATGAACACATATCTGCCCTGTGTATCAATCCACTGAGTTTCATGAGTGTAGGACAGCCTGCGATGCACCAGGATAGCCACCCCCCGGGATCCTCTCAGAAACCCTGCATGAAACACCTGTTGGTAGCCATATCTCTGTAGGCTAAGGTTCTTGGAACCCATGAGGTGGGTCTCCTGTAGCAGCAACACATCAGCTCTAGCCTTTTTCCCCTGTCGCAGGACTGCCCCTCTTTTAATCTTGTCCAGCATCCCCCGCACATTCCAGCTCATAACACGCATAGCTGCCCTCTGTAGGCCTGATTCGGAAGCCTCAACCACCATTCATGGATAGAAGATCAGACATCCCGTGCGTTAGAGGCCACACACACCCATCTCGCGTCAATAGGACCCAAACAAACACTGTGCAAACATCCCCATTCCCCCATTCAGCCCCCCACCCCTCCCCCACACCACCCCAACAGCATCTCCACCCCTCCAACGCCCCAGTTTAGACCCGCAACTACCCGACCACCCCCCATCCACATACCTCACAAACATTGAAGTACCTGTCGCGGAATAGGGTATCGCAAGCCCCCAACAGGAGGCCAGGTACCTACTATGCCAATGGATCCCCACTAACAACCCCCTCAAGTTCTACTTACCCCCTACCCAACTAACTTAAGAACTCCGTGGGTACGTCCGCCCTCGTTTAGGCATCCCCCAACCCACATCTCCCCTTTACACATACATCATGAAGCAAGTAGTTAAGCAAATAGTCGTAATTAGAAACTTCGCCTCCGAAGCAACAATGCTCCATCAGGATACTCCCGAGCCCCATGTCAAGGATATGTGGAGTGTCCCGGGGCCTCAAGACGCCGACGTTGGATTGTCCGCTTCATCAGCTGCCTCCGTCGCTTCAGTACGGGAAGGTTGGCTCTTCTGGGAGCGCGATCGCCAGTTACTCCTGCTACGTGACCTCCGGGGAGTCTTCGGAGGCCTGTCCATAGAAGATGAGTCAGAGTCACGACCCGGGGGTTATACACCCTGATGCGGACTGTTTCATCCGTCCAAGCAAAAACCTCCTCCGGGGAATTGAAGAACTGTGCCCGGGACTGGAAGACCACCCGGAGGCGGGCCGGGTAAAGCAGGGCATATTGAAGTTTTAGTTATCGTAGACGCGCCTTTGCCGCAGTGAAGGATTGTCTTTGTTGCTGCACTAGCTTAATATAGTCAGGGAATATGAGGATCTTGTGATTGTCATACATTATGGGTTCTTTTGCGCGAGCCTGTCGCAGAATAGTGTCCCGGTCATGGTAATTGAGCAGCTTGGCGATCACTGGCCTAGGGCGAGCACCTACAGGCGGCTTCGGGAGAAGTGCTCGGTGCGCCCTCTCAACCACAAAGCAACGCGACAGGGACTCCGGGGGGAGCCACCCCTCCAACCAACGGGTCAGGAACGCCGCCATGTCGCCTTTCTCGCTGTCCTCCGGAAATCCCACAAATCTTAGGTTATTTCTCCGGGCCCGCCCTTCGGCGCAAGGCCCTTCTAAATCCCCTCCATGGCCGCCACTTTCTTTTTAAGGATCACCACATCGTCTTCAACCGCCGTGACTCTGGTGTCAGTTTCAGTGATGCGGGCCACCGCATTGCGCAGGTCTTGCCTGAGTAAGGTGACATCAGCCCCCACGGGCCCAATTTTTGCATCAAGCATATCACTGGACTGCGTTATAGCAGCCATGAGGGCCGCATTGTCCGGACCTGGTCCCTACGAGCCTCCCGCGGCCCCGGCCACGCCACTCGGCCCCGTGAACTTATCAATCGGGCCTTGCTTCGCAGTGTTGCCACTATTACCGCCTCTCGTCATGGTGAGCCGCTGGTACAAGTATACAGTGCAAACAGGCAGCAGGGGCGCCGGAGTAGCGTTTCCTTCACACTGGGAGTGGGCCCTCGGCAGTAGCCCCCCCCGTCCCTTCAGGTGTCACAGAGGTACGTTCAAGCCACTCAGGGGGGCACAGTCACAGCGCTACCGCGGCGACCACCATCCCTAGGTATATGCACTAGGTCATAGAGTATTGCTTCCAGCGCCACTGATGCACTACAAGGGGGCAGAAGCTCCAATTCCTGACCAACTGCACACTCCGTCTGTCAGCCATCCGTCTCTGCACAATCGTGGTCAGGGGCTCAGGTCCACGCTCATGTCCTGCAGGCCTCTCCTCGGTCCCCAAGTCTCCGACAGGGGAGAAGGAGGGGGGGGACAGTCGATGATGACAGGGGGGGGGGGGCCCAAAGATAATGCACCCCACTACACCCGGGCCACCCCACTCCCGCGGTCCGACCAGGCCGCCGAGTGGGAGCAGTCCCCGCCGAGGGTGCAACCCCTCCCCCCGCAGCGTCGCCCGCCTTGGATGGCGGCTTACCCGGCCTCCGACGACAAGCAGGTCCCAGGACAGCGCCGGGAACCCCTGCATCGGCCGTCCGCCGGTCACCAAGAGGCCCCAGGTCTTTCTGCCACCAGGTATGGAGTCCGGCACACTCCGCTCTGCAGCACGACGCGCCGGCTCACTTCCGGCCGGGCGCGGGCAAACTTGAGGTCCCGGCTTCTCTCGGGCGGCACAGGCCTCCCGGTCGTGGGATGCCGAACCTCGGAGCACACTCCGCTAAATTGCCCAAGTCACCACCGGCTGTGCCTCTAGCAGTCAGGCTCCCCACCAGGGTTGTTGTGGGCTAGGGCGATGCAGGATGTAGGTGAGGATATTGCGCCGGCGGGACGGAGCTCTCTAGAGTGGGTCCGCCATGTTCACCGTCTCGGCCACGGCCCTATAGTTCTCTTCTTAAAAGAAATTGGTCATTGTTTCTGCCCGGGAGTATGGGAACCATTTCTAGGATACAATATTTCAACTGACTCAAGTTGTGGCTGCGTTCTTGGAAATGTACTGCGACTGTTGATTTGGTTGATTTCATCCTTATATTACTTCTATGCTCAGTTAATTGTGTTTTGATTTTCCTCGTGGTCTTCCCCACGTAAATGAGGCCACAAGGACATTTCAACATATAAATCAGATTTGTACTGCCACATGTACCAGTGACTCTCAACTTGATTTGGATTCCATACAGTGGATGGGTAATTTCATTGCCTCTGATGATCGAGTTACAATTTCCACAATTTTGACATGGAAGTGTACCTTTGAAATTTGTTCGTTGTATTTCAGATTTGTGGTTCAACAACTCCTTAATGTTTTTGGTTCGCTCATAGGCGAATATGGAGTTCTGTGAAAATATGCAGGTAAAATCCTCCTCTAGGGCCAATAGGGGCCAGTGTTTTACGATGATTTTTTTAATCATTTGACTTCTGGTTGGGAACTTTGATACAAACACCATACGGCGTTCCTCTTTGGCACGCGTTGGTAATAAAAGTTGTTCATGTTTTACTCTGATTACTCTATTGGCAGCCTGTAATTTCTGTTTAGAAGATCGCTAACCTTACTGTTATACTATTCACAGAATCAAATTGAAAGCGATCTACGAAGCTACCTTGTTTTCCACGCTTCAGGTTAGTGGATATTAATCCACATGCATGTTATACTCTTGAACCACCTAAACCCTTCCGTAGACTGCACTTTTATTAAAAGCACGAGTCATACATAATTCCACGTCAAACGTGCACCGCAATGTCAGACCGTATCTCTTATTGTGCATGGTTACTCACACCGTCTTTGATCACTCACACCTAACGCTCCTCTAAGACCATCGTAACACTTAGTAATGATGTATGCGTTAACACTATGAACTGTATAATCATGTTATACTTATGCTTGTATACTTCTGGATTAATTCGCAGGTTTAAGACCCCTGACGAAGGGCTTCAGCCCGAAATGCATTGGGCAAAAAAAGTCGATATATTATGAAATAGTAAATTATGTATTGAAGAAAAATAAATGAAGAGAAATTTATGAAAATAAATACCAATTGTTGACGAAAAAAGAGCAATAACAATTTTTTACGAGTGCGCCAAAGGGACGTTACACGGGACACGTGCAACGCACATTTTGAACACAGAATAAGGAACACACCTGTGTTCTTGGCACTGATTTTGCCACCTCTGAGGCAATGAACACAAAGTTCCAAAGTTCGCAAGGGGCAAGCCAGGGGTCGCAGCTGTGGTACAAGGTACAATAATTCGAGCTAATACTATACTAAGGGATATCAACACTTGGTTGTATTATGAAACCATCAGTCTTAATTCAAAATTGGCAAATCCTTAATATAGTCATACATAGGATGAACGGTCAAATATACTGTCTATTTATTTGCATTTGAAAACGTTAGCTGCAGGGGAAGTTTTAAAGTAGATTATATTTCTTTTGGATAAGGCTTCACTCTAAATGGTTGTCTTGATTTTGACTTAGAACGTTTTGTTCTTATAATGCTTTTTTTGACAAACATAAATATTCACTCCGCTTCAGACTAAGAATTTCCTTCTGATGCAAATTAAGCAGATGAATCTGGCCATCTATGGGGATGGTGAGGAGGTGGGGGAGTTTGGATGGGGTTCTCCAAAGCAACATGCATTTGGAAAGATTGAGAAAAACTATGCAATATACTGTACATTATATTGCAATATATGGGATAATAACCACTAGGATTTAGTTACTGTTCTGGAACTAGTTAAAATTGCCATTCATAAAATTCTGTCAGTGCTCAGAAACACTTTTTCCATCGCACTGTTTCCCAATACAGAGCCATTAATGCACTGAGTCGCAAGCATGCAAATGCATTTATTTCACAGGAGAAACAATATCTATTTAAAAAGGGCAAGCCTAGCAGAAAAAAATGAAATGGAAAAATGTATGCTACAATAACATAACTCTTAAGTGCCAGTTATTACCGCACCAGCACTGGATGCACATGCCATATGAATGGAGAGTGACTGGAAGCTAAAAGCATCCTAGAAAAATATGGTTTTACTATCCACATATTCTACCAATTGATTCTCAGCTTTTCAACAATTGTTTAGGAGCACAATATGTTACATGTTATGAAGATTTGTACAGTGCACTACCACCTGGGAGGGTATGTTTGCACTGAGCTGGTGTGAGTCTCGCCGCACCTATAACCGAGTGGGACTACTCAAAAACCCAGATCTTCAGCTTTTTGCAGAATTCAGGAAGTGAGGAGGAGGCGGTAATTCCACCCCCAAGGGGTATGAAGTAGAAGACTTGAATGCTAGATCTGGTTTTCCTTATCCATGAGATTTGTGCAAGTAGGAGTATGGACCACTGGAAGTTTTTGCAAGTTTTGTGAAAGCAAATGTGATTGTTGAGGTATGGTGGGCCAGTGTTATGTAGTACCTTGAAAGTGTGAGTGAGAAGTTCTACTTGTGATCATTTATGAATGAGGAGCCTTCAAGTGTGGTGTGATGTAGCATGACAAGTTGAGAGGGATTCTGATCACCGTATTCTGAATGGTCTGTAGCATTCTGGTGAATTTTGTATTGATCCCAGCATAGAAGGTGTTCCCATAGTTCAGCTTGCTTGTAACCAGGGTGTGGGTGACAGTTTTCCAGGTGCTGATTGGGAGCCACTTGAACATCTTTTCTTGGCATCTTCAGGGTGTAGAAGCATGAGGCGGTGACTACATTGACTTCAAAGGTCATGTTGGGTTTGCTGTCATTTATAATCCTGAAGTCCTTGGCATGGATGGTGGGAGTGGTGTCAGTCACAGCTTTGTTGGTGGAGTCCAATGAAGATGTGCTATTCCTAAAGCTCATGACTCCAGTCTTGTCGTTGTTTAGCTTTAGACTGTTGGTCTTCATCCAGTGGGTGATTTCAGTTATGCAGGTAGGGAACTTGATCCGGGTACTGGTTGTCTTGTTGGTCAGGCAGGGAATTAGTTGCATGTTATTGGCATAACAGAGGATGTTGATGTTGTGAGAGTGAATGATGCTGGCTAGAGGTATCATGCATTCGTAGAAGAGCGTCGGGCTCAGGGAGGATCCAAACAGAACTCTGAAGATGAGGTTTCTGGCATCCTAGGTTTATGGTGCCAGGCTGACTGACTGGGTCCTTTCAGTCAGGAAGGAGCAGATCCAATGCAGACTGAGTGGTGTTGAGGAGGTACTGGTCACTGAGGTATTCGGTGAGTTGTCTGTTAACAAATTCTCAAATATCATGGCTGGGAATGGTAGCACAGTTACATGTTTCTAAGCATCTGGGAAGGTCACAGAAGAGGTGGAGGTGTTCAGAATAGGTTTGATAATGGTGCTGATGAGTCACAGTCCTATAGAGTAGGCGTGGTGGGGTCAGGGGTTGGGTGGGGTTCCTGAGTGGATGGAACTTCATGGTGGTGACGATTTCTTTTGGGGTGATGTTGGGCCATGAAGTTAGCATTGGTTCTTTGGATCTGGAGGTGTTTAGCAAGGTCTGTTGAGTACACTTGCGCACTGAATTGCTATAACTTACAGTGATTTTGTTGCTGATGAATTGAGAGATATTGCTGCAGAGGTCCTACGAGGGGATGATCGAGTTGAAGATGGCCGATGGTGAGGTGAAATCTTTCACATTGGTGACAATTTCTAAGCTTCTGTTGGTGCTGGCATCCATGTGGTCTGCCCGAGTGGAACTTTTCGCAGTCTGGATCATCTGGTGATTCCATTTTAGGGTGAATTTGAACATGTTCCAGACTGCATTTTCTTCATTTGTGCTCATATTATTTTCAGTGGTGTTTCCTCTGTCTGAGTTTCTCTGTGGACCATCTGGCCTTGGGTCTGGATCTTGTTGTATTGCTGTGTTTGAGGGGGCAAGACAGTCAGCATAGGAGTTGATTCAATTGTTGAAATTCTAGATGGCTTTGGGAAGGCTGATGCTGTGTTTGGGTCAGTGGGTGTTGAGAGCACTTTTGCAGCCCTTGTCAGTGATAGTGTTCTAGTTTTGATAGGCTAGTTTAGCCGTGGTGCATGTGATTTGGACCAGGGCGTATTTGCTAAATTTGACAAGGGCAGGGTATGACCAGGGTGCTGGTGTGGGCTTTTTGACTCTGATATTGTCGAAGTTGGTGAAAATAGGGTACAGGAGATGTCTGACAACATGGTTAGGTCTCTATACTCGTTGGGTGAGGCCTAAACTTCCAAGTTCTTTAATGAGTGCTCTTGAGTTGGTCATCAGCGTGGTCTTCCAGGTAGAAATTCAAATCTCCAAGTACTATGTAATAGTGGAGAAGGTGCAGTTTTCACCCATAGGCAATTTTTCAATATTTCTAAATTATATGTTTCACAGACCAATCTTAGAAATATGTTCGCAAAAAGGTCGGATTTTTTAGGTAGATATTAATCAAAACTTGTACCACAAACGTCATACTTAATTATCTTGCATTGTACCCAATGACTTCGATTCTCAGCAGAGGACTGTTGTCTTCTATTACACAACTGTGTACTAAAACCTAGGAGTTGCTTTCAGGGCTATACAGACTAAGTACATCCAGGTCACAGGAACTATCCTTACAAACCTGTCATACTACGCAGAGCAACAACAAAAGTTGCTGCACTGCGTTGAGTGACATGAGGAGAGCAGGAACGCGCCATGAGTACCAAGATATGGCACTATCCTGCCCTCTCCCTAGTGCTAGGAAGCAAAAGACACTCAATTGATGGATGGTAGGTAGAACAAATCAAAACAGTCACCACAGTCAAGAGATCTGGGTTAAATCCATCATTCTTTTGATCACCATGCCACCCCAGTTTAGACCTGGCCATATGCAAATCAGTCTTGACCCTGTGCCTCATGGGAGCAGTCCAGCCCGAACTTCCAAGCCAGGTCCTCCCTGGACCGGAAACAAGCATCCTAAGACCGGTTTCAGGGTTTCACCCCTCATCAGCCAGGTTAACTTGAATCCAGTGGCACAGTGAGCCCAGGACCCACATCTGGGCATACGTGTCGCACTTAGGGCGAAGAAGCAAAAGACACACAATTGATGGATGGAATGCAGAACAAATCAAAACATTCATCCCAAGGAAAGAGATCTGAGTTAAATCCATATTTTTTTAGCTCACGATGCAACCCCAGTTTAGACCTGGTCATATGCAATTCAGTCTTAACCCTGTGCCTCAAGGGCCGATTGATTTGAAACTGGAAAATGGAACTTTGAGGGTCCTTTGCAACACCTTCGTCTTGACCAGTCAAGACATGTGTAACAAATGATGTCGCTGATGACCCATACCATTGAATGGGTAGTTGACTGTCAAAATAAGATTTTCATTATTTTAGAAAGCTGCTTCCAAAAATAGAGAATTTGTACCAGAAATAGCAGGGCAATGCAAATTTTTATTTTTCACTTTCATCATGTCTTTTTGGATAAGAACCATCCGTGCAATGCATATAGTAGTCCAATTAAACATTCTAAATACTCTCTATGTATCAGAGGCACTCTGATACTCCATGCCATAGAGAAATATGTGCACTGCTACAAAATAGACCAAGACACTGGAGTAACGGACTCGCCCAGAAGCATGTCCTTTTAGAGGAACAAAATGGATAATACTAACCTGATGATCTCAGTTTGGTGAAGCTGCTCTATGGAGAATTTATAAAATGAGGAAATCCCTCGCACTTCAAAAGCTTACAATTACATTTTTCAAAACACCAGAAAACGCAGAGTCAAGATGAGGACAAGACACAAGGAAACAGATAGGGAGAAATAATGGTAATGAGAGGTGGGGGAGCAGAGGTACTATGGTAAAGGTAATGAGAAAGCAACAACAGTGTAGGGAGAGATAGGGATACAAGTAACCCTGGGCGTAGTACGCGTAGTGGGGCTACGCGAAGCTACGCAAAGTGGTCGAGAAACTACGGCCACCTAAGCACTTCGCGTAGCCCCACTACGCGCCGCCTGCCCCCCTCCCCTACATACCTAATTTGTGTTAGATAGTCTTAGAAAAGTAAATAAAAAGCACGTACCTTGTACGCCGCGTCCCTGGGCTCCCTCTTCTAATCGCGCCGCCGTCAAGGATACCAATGTGCATGCGCGGCCGCCTGCGCATACGCATTTCTCATGATAAAATGCACATGCGCGGGCGGCCGCGCATGCGCATTGATATCCAAGACAGCGGCGCGATTAGAAGAGGGAGCCCCGGGACGCAGCGGACAAGGTAAGTGCTTTTTATTTACTTTTCTAAGACTATCTAACACAAATTAGGTATGTAGGGGAGGGCGGAAGGGAGGCGGGTGGCGGGCAACTTCGCTACGCCCACGGAGTGGGTGTAGTGTTGCCTGCTATGCCTACTTTACAAAGGGTGAAGTAGGCAACACTGCGCCCACTCCGTGGGCGTAGCGTAGTCCTTCGCCCAGGGTTAGATACAAGTGTACAAAAGGGTAGCAATAATGGAGAACAGGCTGGTGTAAGAGGTAATTGAGCCTCAGCAGAGGCAGAGAAAGTAGGGCACTGGAGGAGTTACTTGGAGATAGGTATAAATAAAGGTGCAAGAGTTTGTGGATGGGTAGATTGTATAAGAATTCAGGCAATGGTGCCAGCATATAGGCGGGGTGCAGATAGAGTGTAGAATTGGTAACATTAAGGTAGGGTAAAGGTACTACAAAAAAAAAGTCAGAGCGCGGGGATGCTCCAAAATCAGCTGCACCACGCTCCAACATTTTTTAAACGCATGGGCAATTGTTTATGTGTAGGAAGGGACACCTTCCAGCACATAAACAATCATACATGGTGATTTGTTCTTTCTATGTGAGCTGCAGAATGCAGCACACATGGAAAGAACAAAAACAAGGAGTAATTAATGATTTCTCATCATATTGCCATTCTAACGCCTGGTAATCCATTGCGATGGAATGACGCTGTTTTTGGCACTGTCTCAGCCTTGTTTATCAGGGGCAGCTTCAAAAAGCAATGGATGTTGTGGTGGAAGGTCCACAGCAACAACCATTGCACTCCCTTATGCCGCAGAAGACTGCAGCAGAAAGCAGCATATTTACAAGGTGGCTTTAAACCATGTTAAGTGACTTAGCACCAACTTATTAATATGGGAAATGGTGCTTTGCCACCAGAGCATCAAAAAAAGTGACATTCCGGAGGCAATTGGAGATTGTAGATATGAACCTATGTCGGGTAAAGGTAGAACTACTAAGATGTAGGTAGAGTTACTTGGTGTAGGTGGGGTGGAGGGAGGGGCTAGAGTATAAACAGGAACCGAGGTATTAGAGTATATGCAGATGTAGGATTGACAGGGTATATGTAAATTTATTATGGTATACTAGGCTGTGGTTATCTGTATGGGTGCTAGGGAATAATCAGGGATACCATTTTTTGGGTGTAGGTAGAGGTACAAGGCTCTTGGAGGAAAGGAGATAGTAGTGATTAGGTAGTGGTTGATCTGCTACTAGGGTAAAGGTAGGGACAGAGGAATTAGGGGGCTTATTATCAACAACTAGCGAAATTTATCGCTAAATAGGCTTAGCAAAAAAAAATTTATAGCCGCACATCGCCGGATTTTATCGCAGAGATAACGTGCTATTAGCAACGTTTATCTCCAAAGCGATAAAATATACGGCGATAGCGGCGGAATGCGTGAATATCGCTTGAAATTCAGGAATATTCAGGCATTATCGCTAATAGGAATTAACCTGAATATCCACCTCCCATTGGATATACATGCTTAGAAGTGGTCTGAGCAGGCGTTGGTATTTGGCGATATTCGCGCTTAGCGCGAATAATTTAATCGATACGCCTGCGTTGATAATAGGCAATAGCGATGTTAGCAACTGCTTTCAGTCGCTAACAGGTTGGGTACGCCCACTTTGCATGTCATTAGCAATAAATATCACTGACATTCACAGCGGGCCCCAAATCGCTCGCTATCACCTAAAAGCTGTAGCTAACTGATGTTAGCGACAGCTTGCTAATAGGGCGATGAAATTATCGCCGCTTTGCGGCCAAAAACTGCCACAAAAGCGGCGATAATTTCATTTTACCTGCCTTGGTAATATGCCCCTGAGTGCTGTTATTTGTGCAAGGGTGTAAGTAGGAGTACCAAGGTATAGGTCGGTATTTAATTACCAAGACATAGGCTTAAGTAGAGATGGCAGAGTATGGGGAAGGATTTGGGCATATATAGGAGTAGAAATACTAAGTAATACTTAAAGATAAATGTACAAATGTATTCAGGAGTACATGGATTTGGGTCTAGGCATATGTAAAGAGAACAGTGTATAGGCAGCTGTACTAGGGTGACATTATCGATATGTGTACTTGACTAAAAATAAGGATGGCATTAGCAAAATGGTAGCTGTAGCATATCTACTGAAGTAGCAGTACTAGGATCGAGATAGTGTTATCAGGATGTAGGCAGGGGTAGAGATAGTAGGATAGACTTAGGAATGGCAGCAATATACTATAAGTAACTATAGAGATGCTATGATACAGGCAGGAGTAAAGAAAATCACAGATGTAGTTCAAGAAGATTGGCAGGAACGGTTCTGGGTATAGGGAGAAGAGAGGAAGAGAGAGAAGTAGGACAAAGATTGAGTAGACAGGAATCCAAATAAGAGCGTTCCTCCCTTACAGAGGATTAAAAGGCTGCATCTAAATCTTTTAACACAAAGGACAATCTACAGGACTTATGCAGTTAAATGATTTTGGAAACAGGTTCGCAGAGAAAGATTCTAAAAAAACATGTTTCCCCAAACGTTTTGTCTTCAAAATCATATTCAACATTTTTAACAACTATTGTATGTTGTATATTGCTATTAGTCATCTAATTGCCTTTTCAATTTGTGTTTGATTCTTATAGTTGTACAGTCATGGCCCCAGCATTGCAAAAATACAAGAAATATTGCAATAATAATGCTATATAATTAATTCTAACGATTGAGGTAATAAATTACTGTGCTGGATGTAATGAAAGGCAGGAGTGCTGAGGGTCCCAAAGAGAAAGGTTGACCTGGTAGAAACAAATAAGCAAAGACCATAAATAAAATGTACAACCATCAAAGTAGGTCAATATCTAAACCAAAGCTCCTATGAACAGATATTTATTGACTTAAAACGTTTAATAGAAGCGTGGAAAACAGGGCTTTCAGGTTGGTTTATGCCAGGGATGAGAAGCATACACCTCTATTCTTCCTTGTATTTTTGTTTTTCTCGTTAAAGGTGCTGCTGGACTCACACCTGAAGTGCTGTGCAGAAAAACATGCATTGACAATGCCAATAGGTCTGCTTTTAGATGAAAGTGCCTCCTCAGACAAGGATTGGTTTAGGCCAGTGGTTCCCAAACTGTGCGCCGCGGCACCCTGGTGTGCCAATAGAAGTAGCCAGGGGCGCCACGCACAGCTTGGGAAATTGGAAAAGGTAGCAGGTTAAAGTTTGTAGATTGTCTTTGTGGCGCCGAATAACTAATTTGGGACTGTCGTAGGGGAGTTAAGAAAGCCCCCCCCCCCCCCCCCTCAGCATCTTACTCACACAACTCTGGTGCGCCCGCCTCCCAGCAGGCACTAATGAGCCATGAATGAGCATGAAAAGCACAGCACTGTGTCCCATTCACACACAGACACTGCAGCTCTACAGAGGCTGCCTCCCAGGAGGCTTACACTGCACCACCCACCCTCCCCAGCCCTCTGATAATATAACATAGCTGCCCATGGACACGAGCTCGAGCACGGATGGGCCCGCATTCGCTATTGAAGTGCTTTACCATGAGGAGCTCCGATTATTGCCCCTCAGGACCTGCCTCGCAGATTCCCCGTGTGAGCCACAGTGCTCATGAATGCCTCAATACTTTCTGCCCCAGAGAAGTAAACTATTTTGGAGGGTTTCTTTAGAAACAACATTTCCTCCGGGTCTCAGGGGCATGGATCTGCAGTGTGGCCCTTGGAAATGAGATCCAGATATTTAAACGTCTCAGTAAAGAGTCTGGTCCCTTACATCACCCGACAACATCCCACCGGCACCAGCCTCTCCCCTGCACCCCTCAGCAGCTGCTGTTTGAAATGGCTTCCTCAGGGTCCCAGATGCCTGGAACGCCGAGTTACTGACAATTCGCTACAGTGAGTCTGCGCATTAACAGCACTGATCAAGCCAATGAAATGGTAGCTTAATTCTCTCAGCAAATAGAGTCACAGTAGCAAAACAATTACAATGTATTTGAGCAATAACCAAACAAAAACATAGACATTTACCGAATGTGGTAGTATGACAATGTTTATATTGACTTCATTTTACGATTTAGTCCCAAGGTTGAAGGACTTGAAGGACTAAGGATCTTTTGTTTACACAAGGAACAATGTATTTGAAGACGGGCTGATAAATCGTTTTACCACTGAGAGGGTGTCCCAGTGGTACATGTGTTCTCTTCATCATGAGTGCTTCAATTCTAAATTAATAAAAGCACAACAAAGCAGCTGGGTGGTGTCTGTTGCAGGTCACTTTTCATGAACCAACTTGTTTTCCCTCCTTAAGAGCCCAGATTTTATTGTGTGTACTCAGCAGTACAAACACACTACTATTTCACGGTGAATGAGTTTTGCACAAAAGTTTTTAAGTGCCTGTTATATGTTTAGAGTGCATTCCATAAATGGAGATATATGCATAGAATACACTGTTCGAGGCATAGACCAGAAATTGTGCATAAGGTACATCAGTTGGTGGCCAAGACATCTTCATAGACATATGTATATCATGTTAGCATACTTGACATTTATCATTGATGACTGTTGGACCTGACCATCTCTGCAGTGTCACCCCAGATTTTTGCCTTCTTTGCTAAATCAGATTATTTTGGCTTTTAGAACTTTGTGCACATTTTCCCTGCCAATCAATGGTACAGTACTCTCTTCCTAAATCATGGTAAAATTGACCCACCTAATTGGCACATTTAATTTGCTTATAATGTCCTAGTAAATGGTACTATCTGTACTTAGGGCCTGTAAATTAAATGCTACCAGTGTGATGGAGCACTCATTGTGCCACGTCTTGTAAAGCATGTCACAGGCCTGTCACTAAAGCCTGTAGTGTAAATGTAAACTGCCATTTCGACTGGGCACAATAAACCCTTTGCCAGGCCTAAAGCTTCCTTTGGCCCTACAGGGTTATAGGGCAGAGTGCACAGTATTTAAAAATTAGAACATGTGTACTTAAGTTGTACTGTTCTGAAAATGCCACTTTTAGAAAGTTGGCTTTGTTCTGCCTAAAGGAACGGTGCCTTTCTGCCAGTGTTCAGGGTTATATGACTGTGAATGGCTATCCTGTGGTGTTTCGCATATTCCTTTGAGATATGGGGACAAAAGGTCTTTGGGTGGGGTGAAGGGTGTTTCTTCCCTGAACAGGATGTCCTGGGAGTTGTACTCTGTCTTTCCCGAGCCTCAAAGGGTAGACTCAGGTATTGCACTACCTTCCTGACTTCAAAGAGCTCCCTCCCCTGCCACTGACAAATGCAACTCACATCTAGGTCTGCCTTCCCTTTATTAGCCTAGAAAGTTTGAAGCAAAACCCAGGAAAGGGGTAAGGTTAGACAAATGGGGCAGTACCCACCCACACCTTGGCACTAGGGTTAAGAGTGGCACTGACAGAACCTCTCATCAGAGCCCACCTGGACCAGTGGACGATTCAGGAAAAGGATGGCCCTGCTGTCTGAAGAAGAACAAAATGGACCTACTTGCCTTGACCCCAGGTTCCTCAGATATGACTCCAACGGTCTATTAGCTGTCCTCCTGTTTGAGCTAAACGGACACTACAAGATTCCAGAGGCTTCCTTGCAACTGTCTAGATGACCAGCATTAACTGGACCTCTGCTGGAGTGAGTCCTAATCTCCACTAGCCCCTCAGGTCCTGGTCCCTTGCCTGGCATCAGAGTGTTTTCCTGATTAACTCCAAGTGAAAAATATACATGTTTGGGCTCGTCGCACCCGCAATATAGATTCTTTACTCTGAACAATGACCATCTAGAGTGACTGCCAATGGGAAGCTCCACAGAAACTTGCACTTCATGACAACAGTGGCTACCTGCAATGACCTCCTATGCAAAGGACCAGCGATGACCAGCTCTTTGTACCAAAACAGCCACCATCTATGATGCCCAACCTGCTCGTTGAACACTCAACAACTTACATACCCCCACCCGAAAAAAGTGACATAATGGGGAGCCGCGGCCAATGGCCAATAGGTCAAGGGAGATGCAGGTCAAAAAAGTTTGGGAACCACTGGTTTAGGCATTCAGTAAGTCATAATAAAAATGCACTGTAACTCATGCATCCATATGCCCACCCCAGGCTCAATCTTGCACCCATCGACTTACACAAGCACAATAAGCTCACACAACTTCAACAACATATGCAAGATAAATAAAGAAAGTATAAGTAGAAATCAAACACATTCTGATACCTAAACATGGCAGGCATATGCTTTTAATAACAAATCAAATTAAACACAGCAGCAGGTGCCCCTCTTCCAATGGTATTGTTGAGCATGTTAGTTGAACTTGGCCCTTTTTGCAGGGTCATACCTGAACTTTTTGCATTCCTCACGTATTTTTTCTGACCTGTTGTTGGCTGTTCTATGACTCTGGGCATTTCACCACTGATGATCAGTGCTAAAGTGCATATGCTCTCCCTATGGTAAATTGATGTTTGGCTTAGTGACTCCATGATTTCCTGGTTTGGTTTATTTATCAGACCGTAGTACAGTGCACTGTGTGTGCCCAGGGCTTGTAAATCAAATGCTGCTGGTGGACTTGCAGCTCTGGTTGTGCCACCCACAGAAGTAGCCTGTAAAGTGTGTCTCAGATCTGCCATTGCAGAGCCTGTGTGCAGTCTGGTACTGCCATGTTGACTGGGCAAGTGCACCCACTTTCCCGTCCCTAAACCTTCCCTTTTCTGCATATTAATCACCCCTATGGTAGACCCAAGGGCAGGGTGCATTATAGGTAAAAGGTAGAACATGCCCTGATGTGTGTGGCATGTCCTAATAGTGAATTACAGCCATTTTCGGTTTTTACTATTGCAAGGCTACCTTTCCACATAGGTCAGAATGTGCAGTTTGATCATAACATCTTATAATCCTAACTGACTCTGGGAACTAGGTACCAATTCGAGTTTGGTATGCCTGAACTCGGAATAATAAAATACATCTTTTAGTGAAGTTGGCTTTAACATTCTGTGTTTGAAAATACCACTTTTCTAAAGTAGGTATTTTCTTGCCTACCTGTCCAAGCCTGCCTCTGCTAGGTTGTGTGACAGGGGCTGGAGGATTCCATGAGACATGGTGAGTCAGTACAGGGCTGATTAGAGTTATATGCATGTAGATGGGTGGGAGGAGTTGCACCGGGGACATGAATAGGGATGGGCCTGCCTTCCACAATGTTGGCTCCACCTCCTGTGGTGCGTCTGATGTCCCTGGCCCACACTCTCAAAGGAAAGAAGGAGTCTTGTCAACAAAATGTTCCCGGACTGCACAGAACTGGTTTGGACTGGTCAAAGAATTTGCTAGTATATATATTGGAACCCAGACCCAAGAACTTTAGATTACTTTTGGGGAAACAAGAAGAACCTTTGCTGAGGAGAGGAACCAGAGAAACTGAGGAGGAGACTATACCTAAGCTGAGTGCTGTTTGGGGGATTGGCCTGCAGTGGTTGTCTGACTGCCAAAGAATGGAGAAAGGACTTTGTTCTACTGTGAAATCAACTTGTAAAGGATCTCCAAGGGCTTGAGATAGAGCTTGCCTCCTGCTGAAGTCTCAGGGACAACAGACTTCACCAACCAACTCCCCTGCCTTCCCTTGCTGTGAATTGAAGTGCCTGCTGTTGAGCTGGGCCTTCTGAGAGACTGTGGGTCGCAATGAGCTGGAAGCGCAACTCAAGACGAAGAAGCGTGTCGCTGCCGCAGCCATTGTTGTCGCATCAAGGGAGAAGAGTGTCGCCACCGCAACAGACTCTGTTGCATCACCAAAGAAGCGTGCCCCCGCTGCCACTGTTGCCATCGCATCACTCGAAGCACCTCCCATCACTGGAGAAGAGTGTTGCAGTAGCAGCAGACGCCATTGCATCATCTGAGAAGTGTGTCGCAGGGCCTGGCACAGCTCAGAAGAATCATTGAGTCGCTGCATGGCCGTCGGGCGTGCACGCATCATTGTCACATCAAGAAGACGCCATTTTGTTTCATTGCACCAGATCTTCATCGCATCAAGGCGCTGCTGGTCGCATCGCTACAGAAGCGCAGTAAGAAACCGACGCATCACCCCCTCTCACAGAGAAGAACCGACGCATCCCCTACGTAGCAGTAGGGACCCGACGCATCACCGTTCTTGCGTGTAAGGAACCAACGCATCACCTTTCCTGCAACACTTTCGTTGTATAACGTTACACATCCAAAGGTACATTGAACTCAAAGTGTCGCATTTTACATCTAAAGAGAACTAAGCTATTTCTAACATTTTTAAAGTGCAGTATTGTGGATTTTTGTCGTTTGTGGTCTTGTGTGAAGTCTATATAAAAATACTTATTTTTATACTACAACTTGTGTGGTGTCCATCAGTAGTGTTATCACTAGGTTACTGTATGTGTTCACAAATGCTTTACACACTGCCTCTGAGATAAGCCTGCATGCTCGTGCCAAGCTACCAAGGGGCTGAGCAGGGGTTATTTTAGGAGTGTACCCCCTTACCCTGACTGGAATCAATGGTCCCTATTTGGTCAAAGTTACCTACCTCTGCCAACTAGAGACCCCCAAATCTAACAGTGTTTCATTGTTTTAAAATTCCAGCAAAGCTGCAGTCATGTTTAGAACAAATGAGTAAAACATTGAAGCTATGGACGATACGATTCCATGAGGGTGGCCTGGTCTAGAGGCTGTGACAACACGTGATGAGGCACACCGTCAAAGAAATGAAGAGCAAGCAAGCAGCTTGTTTGTACCGTCTGAGGATCTGTATTCAGCTCTTAAAGTAAAGAAAATTAAAATATGAGAAATGAAAGGAAAAATGAAGGTCTAGACCACCAGCTCTTGCACTAAAGTGCTCTCATTTTCAGGTGGATTTCCATGTTATCAGAAAAATGTGGACACTCATACAGCAATAGAGCCAATGTTTGAAATGGCTCACCCATTGCCCCATGCAAAATGATATCATGGATACAAGCAGAGTGCTTCTGCCATTGTCTTTGTTTCTGATCTTATTTCTTTCCTTCTCTTTTTTATGATGTGTATATGGGCAGTTATACCTAGGACAGACTGTCCATAGGAAGAGCATATAATAAAAAAACAATATAAAAAGTTGAAGGTATCAGAGGGTAGGGTCCCAGAAAGATTGGCACCTCTCCAAGTAAAGAAAAGAAACGTAAAAACAATTTGAGTTGGTAGTTCACTATCCTACTGAACTCTCATAAGAGCCTGAACAGGACCTTTACTCCTGTGGGAGTCCCTCAGGAGGCAGCCCCGACCCTCTACGCTCGTGGAAGAGTCCTGTGGATTCAGGTGATTAAACAAAATGTGAGGAGGATGGCTCGGAAGCAGGGGGATTAGTCAATCACATTGGGGATGGGCTTCACGCAAGGCCCTGTGGCCAATCTCATGCCACCCATGACCAAAGGACATGTGAGGCAGGTTGTTAGCCAATCACAAGCATTTAGAAATTGTAATAATCATTACTATGTTAAAAAAACTTTCACTTAGAAAATGGTCAAAGGGACACCATAGTTGGGGGTGGTAATAATATCTTTTTTTAAATTTAAAAAAACTCACAAATTCTGTGAAAAAAAGGTGAAAGTAATGTTATAGTTAGGTGAAAATGTCAGTTAAAGCATAACATTTTAAACTTGCATAAAATTTTAAACTCCGAAATCACTGACATTTACTAGGTATAATTTACTACAACTTGGACAACTGCCATGCACTGGTAAGACATTACTTTACTCTTGACATGTTCTATGATATCATTGATAACATCACTGAGGACAATTGAAATGGCTTATTTGATACAAGATGGTGCATGGCGGATGCACAAGTTATAGCTACATCAGTAAATGATAAGTAGTAAACTTCAGGTTTTTTTGTGTTGACATTTTTCATTAGCCTTTTATAAATACAATACAAAAGTATCTTAGAACAATACCTGAAATAATATATTAGTAAATGTATAGAGAATAGATATGTTATTTCATTAGATCGTAAATAACATTTTAATTGAGAAATTGATAGATGAATCAAACAAATTGATTTTAACACAAATTAACTAATACATTAATGGAGATATGGGTGGAAGATATAAATCCAAACATGAGAATAAACACTAAGTAGTATAATAGATAATCCACAGATATTCAATAAAGAGGATGAAATTATTAAATAGTTGAGTACTAAAACCTAAAAAGCTGATACAATACTAAGTAAAATTATTGAATTATTAAAGTATTAAATTAATAAATTATTAAAATTATTGAATTACATTTGAAGCACATGTTAAGAATATAGGTATACGGTAAGATATAAATAGAATAACAGTATCATAACAGTATAATATAATATTGTATAATGCACATTGTCCCCTATGAAATAATTGTACAACTGCAAGGTATAAATAATTCCCCCAAACTTTCCAAACATTGTTATACCTATCTATAGCAACATAACTAAAAGAAGGAATGAGGTATAGAGACAATATCAAAATATAGAAAGAAGAATGGAGAAAGAAAAGTTAGTGAATATAAACTAAATTGTTGGATTATTCAGTATAGGATTAAGAATGTGATTTCCTACAGAAACCTCATCAGTTTTCAAAAAGGAGCCCAGACTTGATTAAAGAGATGTGCTTGATCATTTAAATTATAAATGACTCTTTCATATGAGACAGTTTGAATCGTGACTCCCAACCAGGACTCTTGAGATGGTGGTGTCGGAGATTTCCATTGCCTTAATACACATAGTGAATTTCAGTTTTAATTAATTCAAAATGTTTGTATGCTTGGGTTTTTTCCCTTTCCATCACTCCGGGTGTTGTGAAGGATACTATCCTAACCCAGTCATCTTAAAACCAAGTTACTTACCGCAGCCTTCTACTCCTTCCTGAGCCTCTTGGAGACATCCTCCTGGAAGAAGACAACCCAGAAAAAAAGAAGAAGGGAAGAAGTACCCTAGAGCAAGGAAACCAAGACTCTTATTGACAAACTCAATTCCCCACACACTCCAAAAATATAGTACGGTAAGATTGAGAAGCACATTATGTCTCCTTAATAATTTTTTTCCGCATGTCCCTTCCACAGGGGTCTGCTGTCCCCAGCTGGCCACATCCCCGTGTTTATAGTGATTCCCAATGTGTCAAAAATTGCAACCTACCTCATGAATATTGATGAGGTCAGTCAATCGCAAACCCATTAGAAATCGCTAAAAGTGTCTGAGACACATTAATACATTGCATTTTGTGAGTTGCTAATTGCGAATCGCAAAAAGTCACAATAAGGAACTCGCAAAATCAAGCAGTCATATGTATGGCCCTAAACCCAGTAAAAGGACTTTCATTGAATATCTTGATTAAGGCATTGTACTTAACTCTTTTTGGCAATCATTACAGCCGTTCTTAAGAAGGGAGGAGCAGATCCAAAAATATTGAAAAACCTTTTCCCTATTTCCAATTACAAATCTACCAGGACTTACCTAAGCATGCTGTCACCCTCAACAAATCACAGCATCTCTTCTATTGACCCATGTTGATGACCTCAGAGTGGCGGTATATTGAGGGCATATAAATGTGTAGATACTGTGAGACTTATCTTTGGTGTTTGATACCATCATCTTGATAGGCTATCTGAATACGCTCTAGACCAGTTCGTCTTGTTGCGTAAAATGAGCTAGTGGGTTCTGGTGCTCGGCACCGGCACTAATGACAATCCAACACATGGTGGCACTGTCTGTCTATTTTTGAGATGAGTACAACAGTGATTAATAATTCAATATACATTCATAAATGACAATCCAGACTATTCCACGTCGTTCGTTTTGGAAGGCATGTAATAGTCTGAAATATCACACTTGTAGGAGCGCAATGGTTAGTAATTGTGTTGATACTGTTATTGGAAGAGTCAATAAATAGTTAAGGCTGCCTTGGCCTCTTGAGAACAGCCTGACACTAATGTTTTTTAAAAACTAAGCAATGGTGCACCTCATTTTTTGAAAATCACACTCAGACAGTGAGTTATATAATTTTATAGGTTCGACTGCTTTTAGTAGTCATACTGTTGATTATTGAATATTATTATTTTTTGTATGTACTACTCTGGGAAATTCTGTCTATGTTGATTCCAAATACAGTGCCCAGACTGCTCACCCCTTTTGCCTGAAGCACTCTTTCCTCCTTTCCTCTCTATTTTCTTATCTCCTAGTATGGTACAGGACTGTGCCCTACTGCAAGAAAATGTTTTTTGCTGAGTGTATTTAACTTGAATTTCCTGAATTGTTTTATAATAAATTCCCTGCCCGGCTGGGTAAAGGAAAAAATATATAGTAGCCTATTGTGGTCTATATGATATTAGTTTGTCATTCCATTTTTGCTGACGACCTTTGTTTTTCTTAGTAATTTATATCATTTTAAAGCACCAAAGAACCTACTGAAACTTGAGGTACCTTCGACTAAGCTTTTTCAACTCACATTTTTAACATGTATGTGGCATTTTAGTGAGACTTCTCCACTCCAAAGGTATCAATCTATCTAGATGGCAGATGGATGGTAAGTTGACATTTAGACTGCAGGGAATGGGGAGTAACTATATAAATCTTAATGCAATGTTGGGAATTTTTGTTAATGTACAATTAAACCTCTGGCTTAACTCCTACTGCCCTACCAAATTAGTGCAAGCCCTTCCCTAGCTGAAGGTTGTAAAGAGCCTGGGTCAAGATTGACTATGAGCTCTCCCTTACTATTCAGATACACTCAGTGACATCCTCATGCTCATTTTACCTGAAACTTCTGAGAAAATGTATTACATTCCTCAGCCGAAATGGGAGTAGATGTCATAGTGCAGCAATTATTGGTTCAAGACTTGTCTATGCCAGCTCACAATATGCAGATATTCTGACCAATATGCAGATATTCTGACCAACATCTTTCAGCTAATTCAGGTTTTCCTGTGTGTATCCATGAGAAAGTTTAAAAGCAAAGATCGGAATTGATTTCTCTAGGTTTAGGTTTATCAAATTTTCCTCCTGGTCCATGGCCGTTAAAAAGGAAATTCGGGGTGACTGGGAATTGGAGTTATCCCTCCAAGGTATAAGCCTTAAGACTAAGGAAGTTTCATAGTGGTATAGGAAGCTTTTGGAGGCAGACGAGAAAGAGTTAGCACCTCCCCACTCGGTCTTCCTTTGAGTGTGACATTAAAACAGTTTGGGACCACTCCCTGAGGCTTCTCTTCAGCCTAGTTAAACCAGTCAACCTGAAGCGGAATCTCTTTTTTTACCTTCAATCAGCTAAATTGGACCCCAGCTAAAATTGCAAAGTTTTTTCCTTGCCCCCCCCCACCCCCACCACCAAGTGTGCAAGATGCAGTTGTATGGGAGCAAAGGATCTTAACATTTTTTTTTTTTATGTCCGGGGCTGAGGGATTACTTAGGTGAAATCAAACTTGCCTTTAAATATATTTTTGGCAGAGAGATCAATCTGAATAGAGTGCTTGTTCTCTTCAGAGGAGATGATAAAGTTACTAAGCTGCTGATGCGGTCACATAGAGGGCTGCTCTTTTACCTGATTTTGATCACCAGAAGAGAAATTTGCATGAAAAGGAGGGATTCTTTGCCTCCGAATGTGGGGGTTCGGGCAGCTATCAAGGTTGTATATTTTTTATCAGGGAGCTGAAAAGGGTAGTATCCTCAATATTTGGTTGGACTTTATGACATGGAGTAAATATCTGGGTATTGACTATCCAGTTCAATGATTACACTAAGGCACCAACAAAGGTGTTGGTCCAGTAGGGTAACAAAAAACACTACGGTGGGGGAGGACCTCGGGGAAATTTATAGACCTAGCTCTGGATACAGTCCCCAAAGAACCTGAAAACAACAGAAGGTACCAAAGGGTCTAAAACCATACACAGCTCAGAGGTGTACGCTAGTCACCTTGAAGGACCGGGTTCTTTAAGACCCAGCGGTGCCAGGGGACAACACCTGAAACCTTCGTGGGTAACCTGCTCCGGCGTACGAATGACAGAGACACGGGACACTTCCTTCGGCGTCAAAGATTCAAGGTTTATTTACTGCAGGGAAACACAGAAGTCACAGGAAGTACAACGAGTGTAGTTTGGGGAGACTGCTTCAAATTGGTTCTGTGGATCACTCCTTTTATACAGAATTCTCCCATAGGTTTGCATAGAACACAAAGGTTTACAACCCAGTTCCCACAATTATCCCCGAGAGGGGTCGCTTTGGTCACTTTGATACACACAAGGTCCGGAACATGAGTGCGGAAACATTTGGCGGTCCCCAACTGTAAAAACCCATCTTCCCACCATTAGTACATTCCAATCAGCAGTAAAACAGATCGAAGAAGGAACAAGGACAGGTGTGGAGGAAGATGGAAACAGTGGGGAGATTGGAAAGGGTGTAAAAGAGGAGGTATCGGGGAACACGAGCTACAGGCATCAAAGGGACGTGCTTAATGAGATGCACGGCTGAGACAATAAACCGGCACGGCGAGATGAGCCTCGAGCGGGGCCATCTGCCTTACAGTATCATCCCCCTCATCATAAAGACACTTACAAAGGACATGTGTCTTCCGCAAATATCTTGGGAACCCCAGGGTCGCGAAGCGGACAACGTCCATTCGCTGGCTACTTGAGGGCAAGAGACAAAATGGATGCAATATCTAAGATGGAACCCGTGGGTACAGATGAAAAACCCACGTAATAAACGAACGGTTTAAGTTAGCACAGCGAAACTGCGCACACTTACTAAACTCATCATTTGCGGTTCGTAGATACCAGACTCGACCATATTCGTGCGAGTCGAAAACACCACTTACAATTGTCACGGAACCTCAGACGCTCCTTTTGCCCTCATGTAGGCAAGCACTAGTCGGAATCATATTCGATATTCATCAGACCATCTAGATGTTGCTGTAGCATAGCTCTGTCCAACCGAGTTCCATTGGTAACAGGCGGCTGTCTCATACACGTTGTAGCACAGAGGCCACATAAGGCAGGACCGCACTGTACGCAAAGGCAACACGTGAACAGGAACGCCACAACGACTCCGATGATCATCAGAATCTTCCAACCCCAAGTCGACATCAGGCCCCAAAACCACCCAAGTAGCGTCCAATCCCCTACATCCACGTGTATGGATTCAGAGATCTTATGCAACCTCGAGATGGCTTGATAGACAGTCGGAGCGTTGTCTGGAATGAAAATACAGCAGCTCGAATGGATCACCTTACATACCCCACCTCGATCTGCTAAGATCACGTCTAAAACTATACGGTTTTGTAACGTCATAAGTCTATCCGCCTGAAGTTCTGTGGTGATATTACCAAGGGCACTGGCAGTAATATTAGCTGTCGATTCTACCACTCGAGTCAATTGTCTCAGGTTCCTACTATTAACCATAGGTCCCCAAAACGGGAGGAAACCCTTGAAAAAGTCTCCTGCCTCTTGACCGGCAGTATCTTCTTCGCTAATTACGCCTCTCACAACTCTTGTCTTGTGATAATCTGCATCTACAGTGAACGTCGGAGGCAACAAGTTTGCGATAAAGCATGCGCCCACAAAATCGGAGGGCAACCATGCATACGCACGATCATGACAGACAAAGTACGTACCCTTGGCAGCCAGAAACACAGGGGACGAGACCATAGGCAGAATGTAATTCTCGGTGCAAGCACTCTCTCCAAGTCGGGCTTTCGATCTTCGGCCACGACCCATTAGACAAAAATTACCAATGTGGGGTACGACCCATATCAGAGGTGAGCTTTTAAGCTGTTTATCACTCGTGAGCGCACTATACTCAACCTTACTCAGGACCCTATAGGCCTGTACCTCTTCCACTGGAATGAGCGATGGCTCATAGATATCTCTATCTAAGTCTTCTATCGCTATAGACAAAGGCTTATGATATGAGCCAGGGCCAAAGTAGGGAGAACGTGGCTCTCGATTGGGGTAAGAATCTAGTGCACTCCGAAACATTGTTTGAAATGCTCGAGCTGAACCCTGGGAACTATACGGCAAGACCAGATATGGAATTCCCTTATCCGTGGTATGCGGCATTAGTCCACACACCCAACAATTTGTAGTATTTACCACTAACTGGTGCTGGTGAAGGAGCTGAATAAAGGAATTATTGCGGAATTCTGCACGTCTAGCCTGCTCGTGTTCGGGTAAGATATGAAAGGAATGAGGGGATGCAGTGGAGGTAAGTGTAGGGTCAGAGGTAGGAGTAGGTATAGCGGAAGGTAAGAGGTAAGACATCGTGTAATACACCCCACCCGCCAATAGTGCAGAAACAATCAGAAGCAGTACGAATATTTGAAACATAAAACATTTGGTACGACTAAGTTGTTGTAACTTGAACCTTTGCGCCTGAGCTTCTTCCAAGTCCATCAGCTTCGAAAACGCCATCCCCTATGACCGTCCGCAACGTTTCTTGACGCACTTCGTTCTGTGTAGCAGTAGTCAATCCCTAGGAATTCCCAGGAACCGACGGTCTTTAACCTAGCGTCAAGACCTGCTAACCAGAAGGAAGTACACGCGCGGCCCTACGGCCTTTATTCACAATGCATATGCAAAAAATGTCTCTCAGCTGTGGAAGCAAAAACACATATGGAACGAAATTCAATGTATGCATACAAAAATAATTACAATGATACGAGTATTCAAACTGATCGTGGAAAACGGGATAATGCAGTTGTCAAGGGACAGAACAAGATCTTTTATTAGTCTTTAGTGCTGGATCGCAAAAAGTATCGGGTTTTCCCAGGACGTGTCTGTTCGTCAAACAAAGGATCCGTTGAAGAGACAGCGTCCTGTTGATCAGTTGAATGTTCTGGTCTTGAGTCTTTTGATGACAAATGTTCAACAGTGTCTTTCTGCTGCTCTGAGGATTCTCCGACAGGTTGTGCGTCGCTGAAAGGTACAAACGCCGGCAATCCTTCGGTTTCAGTTGATGCAGTGCCTCTCCTCACCCACGAGTCTGCCGGCAACGGAATAGGGACTTTCTTTGTATGGGTGGCATGCACCCAGTTTTTCCGGCCCTCTATACGAACAGCAGTTCTCGTGGCAAGGAGGACCTGGAAGGGTCCAGTGAATCTGGGCTTCAAATTCTTCTTGCGCGAGAAATTTCGCGTCACCACCCAGTCTCCGGGCTGGAGCTGGTGGCCTGGACCCTCCGTCTGCGTCGGCAATGCTTCGTAAACCTGTTGGTGAATTAACCTCAGTTTAGCAGTCAAGTCATGAAGATAATCAATCAACATTGGGTACTCAAGATCACAGAACACACCCGGCCTAGGGACCCCCCAAACATTTGCAGGACGACCGAACACTATTTCATAGGGGCTGAGCCCTACTCGGGAGTGTACGGTTGCCCTTGTTGACAGTAATGCTAAGGGTAGAGCGTCAGGCCACGAGAGACCAGTCGTAGCCTGAATCTTCGCTAGCTTTAGTTTAAGGGTGCCGTTATACCCTTCAACCAAACCAGCTGACTGGGGATGATTGGCGCTATGGAATTTTTGATTAATTCCAAGGCCCTTACACACACTCTTCATCACATTCCCCACAAACTCACTTCCGTTATCCGACCATACAATCCGAGGCATTCCATACCGAGGAAAATATTCCTTCAGTAGGATTTTCGCAGTCGACAAAGCAGTGTTGTCCTTAAGAGGGTAGGCTTCAATCCATCGGGAGAACGCGCAAACCACAACTAAAACGTATTTCAGGTTATTGCATCGCTCCATATGGATGAAGTCTAATTGGATCACCTCAAAGGGACATGAAGGGGGAGCAAAACTACCAGGAGGAGTTGGGGTTCCCTTACCAGGATTGTACAACATACATACCATACAATTCTTAACCAAGCGTTCAGCACATTTCGCGATACCATCATTCTTCCACACAGGAGACAACAACTTACAAATACCTTTCACGCTAATATGTGCTAAACCATGCGCCATTGTCACAACAGCCAGCACATACGCATCCGGTAACATCCATCTTTTCTGTTCCGACAAGTCAATCCAACAACCATTCGCATCCAACTTTCCCGTACTTTCTTTCCACTTCGTCTTTTCAGTTTCGGTGGCCTCATTCTGAATTGTTTTCACACTCTCGATAGTGTCTTCACACATACTCGATTCTGTAGGCCACCTAACCGAATTCGTCACATACATTCGAGTGCTAAGGTTCCGGGCAGTCTCCTTAGCAGTCTCATCCGCAAACGCATTACCACGACCAACATCATCCATCACCTTACGATGCGCACTACATTTAACAATCGCTACCTGCTTAGGCAACGTAAGTGCATCCAAAAGATCATTCACAAGCTGACCATGCTGAATCTTCGTACCATGCGATGTCAGAAAACCTCTCTCTCTCCACAACCGTCCAAAGCTATGGGCGACGCCAAATGCATATTGGCTGTCGGTAAACACATTCACACGTTTCCCTTTCGCTAACACACAGGCTCTAGTGAGAGCGATCAGTTCTGCAGCTTGGGCAGAATTCTGATTTAATCTTGCAGCCTCAACAACAGTATTCAACGTTACAACAGCATATGCAGTCGTCACATCGCCATTCGGTAATTTAAAACATGAACCATCCACATACAGCGTTCCATCTGGGTCTTCCAAAGGAGTGTTTTTAAGGTCCACTCGACCTTTTGTTTCCTCTTCCGTTCTCAAATAACAGTCGTGTTCTGTTATTTCATCTGATTCTGAGCTAATTGGTAACAAAGTCGCCGGATTCAGAACATTGCAACGTTTTATCTGAATATGACTTGCCAACAGCGTCAACTCGTACCCCGACAACCTTGCACTCGTCAAGTGCTGAGTTTTCGTACGATTTAAAAGAGTGTCGACTGCATGCGGAACCATCACCGTAAGCATATTATCCATGACCAATCCTGCTGATTGTCGGATGGACACCGCAGCTGCCGCCGTTGCTCTCAAACAACTCGGCAATGCTCTAGCTACCGGGTCCAAGGTCGAAGAAAAATATGCACATGGACGTTGCTTACCACCAAAAGGTTGCGTTAAGACACTCAGAGCACAACCTTCTCTCTCGTGAACATATAATGTAAACGGCTTACTGTAGTCAAGAGTACCTAACACAGGAGCCGAACACAATGAATCACGTAATTCAGAAAAACTTTTCTGACATTCTTCCGTCCATGGTAAAGGAGTTGAAACATCCTTGCACGTGAGAGCTACCAATGGTTTCGCTAGCAATGAAAAATTTGGAATCCATTGCCTGCAGTATGACGTGATACCTAGAAAGGCACGCACATCTCTTTGGGTTGTTGGCACAGCCATTCGCGCAATTGCTGCAATTCTCTCTGGGGTCAACCGCCTTCCCTCCTTTGACAATAAGTGACCTAAATAGGTTACTTCTTGACAACAATATTGGAGTTTAGAAGGTGACACCTTGTGATTTAAATCGCAGAGATGTTGCAGCAGCGACACCGTAGCAATTTTGCAAATGTCCTGAGTATCTGCAGCTACCAATAAGTCGTCGACATATTGGATTAAAGCCGCACCAGCCGGCAACATGAACGCATCCAGTTGACCCTTCAAGGCTTGACTGTAAATCGATGGACTCTCACAGTAGCCCTGAGGAGCGCGTTTGAACCGGAAGCTGCGTCCACCAAGAGAGAAACCGAAAAGGTCTCTGCTCTCTTCTGCAATGGGAATGCTGAAGAACGCATTCTTCAAATCAATCACCGAAAACCACGATGCAGAAGCTGGAATCAGAGTCAGTAGCGCCGTGATGTCAGGCACAACGGGGAACTGAGGAATCACAATTTTATTCACCTCCCGTAAATCGATAACAAAACGATAAACAGGTGGTTTCGAAGGATCAGTACGTTTAAGAATGGGCAATACAGGACTGTTGCACACGTTTCCCCGTGTTTCTTCAATTACATCTTTCTCGATCAAATCATAGATGATCGCTAACAATGCTCGTTCACCATCAAGAGAGATACGATACTGGGGAATGCGTGGCAACCGACAATAGATTTCAACTGAACAACATAAGGGGAGATGTCAAGCAGGCCCACATCATTGGGACCTGTTGCCCACAAAGATGCAGGAAGAGAACTCAATTCCGGTGGAAGCTTATCGAGAGACAAGTACATAGGAGAGACAACCCTCTCTCCTAAAGTAAGCCTCACACCCGCAGGAGAACAATACAGAGTTGCATACAAACGCTTAAGCAAATCCAGACCCAAAAGATTTTCACCACAACCCGTGGTCAAAATCAACGGAGCTTCGAGCTCACGAGGCCCAATTGTAAGGGGCAAAGGGCGCGAAACTGGATTGCTAACGGGGGCGCCAGAGAATCCAACGGAAACATTTGTTAAGCCAGACAAAGGTGCGCCAGGGAGTTTCGAATGCTTAATGGAACTTTTCGCTGCACCAGTGTTCAACAGAAAAGGCTCAACGACGCCCGATGTAGCAACTGCGACGTAAGGCCCTCTCTGATCAACCGGAACTGATACCACTCCCTCTCCTTGTCTATGGCTGTCCTAGTAATTACTGTCGTCAGTTCCCTGATCGACGTAATAATCGTCTACATTGTACTGCGCGGATCGTCCTTGCGATGATCCACGTTGATCAAAACAATTATCGGAATTTGATGAGTTATCTGAACGGTCATTTTGAACACCACGACCTCTACCACGTGGTGCCTGCTGAGAACCACCACGACCTCCTCTAGATGAGTTACCACTGTTACGATCGTTTAAAACAGGACAGTTGAATTTTAAATGACCCTCTTGTCTACAATAGGCACACTGATTGTACCCTAACGAAGATCTTTGGGAAGAGGAGTCATTTCGGGATTGTGATCGATTCGATTGTGGCTGCGATCTATTTTGCTGCGAAGCATTCTGATTCGAACGCGGGGGATAGGCCTGCTGTAACAACACTTTAGTTTTGAGTTCTTTCGTCTTTTTATCAGCACGGTCGTTCTCTTCTTTCTCTCTATTCTCATAATACTGTGCCGTAGCCAATATTTGAGTCGAGGTAGAAACGGCCCACGCACTTTCTGAATTTTTCAATTTATTGCTCAAATCGGGCAATAAGTTTGAAACAAATTTGTCCACAAACAACCGTTGACCACCCTCAGTGCTCATATCCTGACCACTATGGTCGATGAACGCTTCCTCGAACCTCGTAAAGAAGTCGGAGACACTCTCGTCCTTCTTCTGTCTACAGGCTGACAATTTATCCCAATTCACCCTCATGGCTGGCATTAGAGTTTTCATTAGCGTGATTATTCTCTGGGGAAGAGCAGCAATCAACTGCTCGGGTTTAGAACCACCAGTTTGTCGACCATCCGCTGCTGTAATGGCAGCCCAATCACCACCTAATTCGTTGGCGTGATTTTCCTGACGAATCTTAGCCCACACCGGTTGCGGTACAACATTACCAAAGAGCATGTCAATATCGGCAAGATTCATTACCGTAGCGTCTACAAGCTGCGATAATTCTTTATAATACCCTGCAGGATTTTTGCGAGGGTCAGGCAAGGATTGTTTCACCTGTAACACTTCAGAGCGTTTCCATGGGAGGTGTATCCACACTCTCTGAAAGAACGGCAAGATCGGGGGTTGGGCTGCAGGATTACCTGGCATCCACACTGGTGGAACTTCTCGCATAGGAAACTGACCAGACTCATCTGGCTGTCTTTCAACATCTTCAACAAACAAGGCTTGAGGTATAGGAGTGGGACGAAAAGATAGCAACCGTTCAACAGCACGTCGAACATTGGTATCCACTATCAGTCCAGTCGAGAACTGAAGCTGTAGGTCAGACAAAGCGGTCAGCACCTCGTCAGGTGCATCGGCCGATATCTGATCGCGAAGGACCTTACACATTTCTTCGAACACAAATCTTTGAGTTGGTATATTGAATTGACAAAACGTATCGAGTACGACACGTGGTGGATTTCTAAGAGGATGTGTCATCCAACCCATCGCCATATTATATAGCGAAGCGCGTTCCCTGTTACCAGGAAGCTGACTACGTCTCTGAGGACCATCTGAACCAGCGGACCCAAGGACAGGTCCGAGAGAATGAAAGAAGCTAGCCGCAAGAGGAGAAGTACGGCTACGAATAGAGGGAGAAGTATAGGACACAGGACTAACAAGCGAAGGAGTAGAGACAGAAACAACAGCAGGAGTTAACAGAGCAGAAGCAGTAGCGGGAGCAGGAGTATGTGGAAGCGGAGGAGCAGTAGGGATAGCAACAGGCAGAGGAGCAGGAACAGTCGGAAGAACAGGTGCAGGTTGAGGAACAGGCGGAGGAAGAATAGGTGGAAGAATAGGTACAGGGGGAACCACAGGAACTGCGGTACCCTGTACATACGGGGGTGGCGACTTCATAAGATAAGACATTAAAGGATCCTCAACTGCTTCTTCCTTCTTTTCCGACTCCGTAGGCAAAGCAGGATAGCATTTATCTATAGTCATGCGCTGTAGCCTATCGAACACTTCCTTTTCCTTAACCTCCTTGTCACGCTGAAACTGCTCTGCTTTCTTTACAATGGTAGCAACACCATCTCTCTGATTTCGTTTAGTCTGTCTGATTTCTTTCTGTCGGGCTTCTTTACGCCACAACCGAAAGGCATCAAACATGGCCGGCCTTGACTTTTTCTCGAACAATTTAGCCTCTAGGTTATCTAAGATCGGGGTCTCAAAGCTACCATGAGGTGGCCAACTAAGGACACCGTCCTTCTTAGTATAGCGAATCCAATAATTATTAAAAGTAATCGGGCCTAGCCCGTGTTTGCTGTACAGTTCATAAGTCGGAGTTCCAACCGGAGGTATCGGACACGAGTCCTCCAGTCGGGAATCCGCACCACAACGTCTGAAACAACTAAACAAAGTACTGCGACCGGGCATCTTGCACACTAGCCGAGTTTCACAAACTTCAATGGTTACGGGATTTACCAAGTCCCAGCAAAAAGCAAAAACCCTCGGTTTTTGGCGACTGCAGACGTCAAATATCACAACAAAGGTACCAAGAACCACAAATGCAATGGAACCATGCAACCACTAAGCAACCACAACCAAGAACTCTGGGAGCGACCCACAAATACTTAACTCAAAGATCGATGGCGTCACCAGGAAGGCCCGTCAGTCGTCTCGCTCTACCAAGGTCTACGCCTGGCGCCAAAACAGGTCTACAGTCAGGGCAGCAGTCCGTCGCAGCCGTCAGGAAGCGGGGAATCTTCGCGGGAAAAGTCTTCGGGCCACTTATTTCGACAACAGGATCGATGAAGCGGAGTGCACCTTCCCTCGGAGATTTCACACGAAGTTCCTCACGATCGTCGGGCTTGGACCGGTACCACTGATGCAACCCCACGTTGGGCGCCAACTGAAGGACCGGGTTCTTTAAGACCCAGCGGTGCCAGGGGACAACACCTGAAACCTTCGTGGGTAACCTGCTCCGGCGTACGAATGACAGAGACACGGGATACTTCCTTCGGCGTCAAAGATTCAAGGTTTATTTACTGCAGGGAAACACAGAAGTCACAGGAAGTACAACGAGTGTAGTTCGGGGAGACTGCTTCAAATTGGTTCTGTGGATCACTCCTTTTATACAGAATTCTCCCATAGGTTTGCATAGAACACAAAGGTTTACAACCCAGTTCCCACAATTATCCCCGAGAGGGGTCGCTTTGGTCACTTTGATACACACAAGGTCCGGAACATGAGTGCGGAAACATTTGGCGGTCCCCAACTGTAAAAACCCATCTTCCCACCATTAGTACATTCCAATCAGCAGTAAAACAGATCGAAGAAGGAACAAGGACAGGTGTGGAGGAAGATGGAAACAGTGGGGAGATTGGAAAGGGTGTAAAAGAGGAGGTATCGGGGAACACGAGCTACAGGCATCAAAGGGACGTGCTTAATGAGATGCACGGCTGAGACAATAAACCGGCACGGCGAGATGAGCCTCGAGCGGGGCCATCTGCCTTACAGTATCATCCCCCTCATCATAAAGACACTTACAAAGGACATGTGTCTTCCGCAAATATCTTGGGAACCCCAGGGTCGCGAAGCGGACAACGTCCATTCGCTGCCTACTTGAGGGCAAGAGACAAAATGGATGCCATATCTAAGATGGAACCCGTGGGTACAGATGAAAAACCCACGTAATTAACGAACGGTTTAAGTTAGCACAGCGAAACTGCGCACACTTACTAAACTCATCATTTGCGGTTCGTAGATACCAGACTCGACCATATTCGTGCGAGTCGAAAACACCACTTACAATTGTCACGGAACCTCAACCTAATCCACCACAGTACCCTAATCACCCAGAGTTCAACATCAATTGGGCACAGAAGGCTCTCAAGGGATGAGGAAAATACCCATCAGTCACCATACGGATCCGCCCTTCATCATTTGGGATTTTATCCGGACCACCCGTCTGAGAAAATCAGTGCCACTGAGTAGACCACACTGTAGTCAAATACCACATAAGGGACCTCCTCACCACCAGGTCATCCTTTGATTGTGGCAATCCGAGACGCCGCCACGAGACTGCATACTGAATCCGAGCACCCGACTACAGGTGCTCGGTGGTCATTACCACGACCACCGCGTTATTCTACGGACCGGTGTCCTCCACAGCTTCAATTTATGCCCGTACCGGAGTTGGACATTAGAAATAGAAGAAAGAAACTTTCCTTGCGAAAATTAGACTCTCTGACGAACGTTCACACCACCTTGAATTATCTTTATACTTGGTCCTCCAATATTCTGAACTCTGCTGGATACAGCATTTGAATACTCACTGGGCCTACCCACTCGTTTCCAGTTTGAACATCATCTCTGAATATAAGAAGGTTACATGCCTTGAAGTCCCAGTGCCAGTTGCTGTCTGATCCACATTGTGTGTTTAAATAGATTGATAAAAACTCCAAAATTGAATCAATTCGCCCTGACGAAGTTCCACAAGGCTAATGGAACGAAACGCGTTGGCTGTGCCTGTATTTGAAAAAAACTGTTAAATAAAGAAGAAGATATACAATACACTATCCTTCCTTTGGACTCTGATTGTGTGCACCTTCCATCTTATGTTTTTGTATCCTTGACCTTAACACCTATTGGTAGCAGGTGTAGGAAGAAGTTTGCACCACCCGAAATTTAGAAATATAGAACCAGTAGTGCTTGACCTAGGTCTGCTGCCTTGACCCTTTTGGAATTCGGTCAGTGCAATGTTGCAGCAAGATTTCCGGATTGCATGCTTTGCTTTTGTGCTGGGGTAATTTTGCACAAATTGAACCCGGACAAATTCTGGATCAACTGTTATTTTTGCAATGGTATGTCCGGCAGTGTTGTGTTTGCGATTGTTCAGTGATGCAAAAAGGTGCAACATTACGTCAGCATGAACCTAAGCAATGCAATCTGAATAGCGCGGACCAAAATAACATTTCACTCTATGTAATCCAGAAATAAATTCTAATTGAACACTTTCATATATTGCGATATTTTAAGTAGTCTAAACGATTTACATTATATAAGAATAAAATTTCACTCAGTGCTAATCTCAGCACTTTTGTGTGAGGAAAACTGGCAGTGTACTTAGGGCTAGATGTAGGAAGCATTTGTGTTTGCAAATGACCTGTTTCACGCTGTTTGGTACCAGGAAAATGCTTTTCCTGTTTGCGATTCTCTAACTTGTTACTGAGTTGCAGTTTGGCTTTTGCGATTCGGTATGTGGAAGGAGAGTGTTGAGGGCATCCCTTCTTAACAGTGAATCGCACTGTCAACTCAAAGTTGGTGGCAACACTGTTGCAATTATAAAGGAGTCTCCAAGAGATTGCTTCCCCTTTGGCTTGGGAAAATATCTCTTAAATAATGGAACTTCCAAGTTCCATCATTTTCATTTTAAATGCATCCAGTTTTGCTGTAAGGAAAATAGGCTGTGTATATAAAAAAAAAAGATTGCTTTATTTAAAAGCAATCACAGACATGGTAGTCTGCTGACTCCAGCAAGACACCATCCCTGTGAAACCAGCTAATCCCAGTAGGTGACAAATGTCAACCTACCTTGTTAATGTTCATAAGGTAGGACTATTTGCGACCCAATATGAATTGCTATGAAATTCAAAAAAGTTTCATACAAAAGGAATAGCTATTTCCTAATTGCGATTCGCAAAAAATCACCATCAGGCCATCACTATTCCTATTTTTGCACATCTACCCCTAAATTCCTACAATAGATACCATCCCCGCCCCATAATAAACAAAAGGTTCTGCAATAATATCAACACTACTGCTTTAGAATGAACACATTTATTATGGCAACTATAGCTCAAATAAATCAATCCACAAATGTTCTTGATGACTACATAACAGAGAACTTGACACATGGCCCCATATGCAGGGGCGCTATGGGGAGGGTTCGGGCTTAAATAACTAACTTGTTAAAAACCAATTAAATGCTCATCAGAGGCACTTAATTTAAAGCAGCAAAACTGCTTTGGTTGCCTTTAAGACTGACACATTCAATGCAACTTAAGCAATGAAGATGGGTGAGCCAGATAACGGCGGTGATTGATGTCAGCTACACAAATCAAGCCTTCAGAGCCACCCGCTCGAGCAGCAAAATAAATGCGCTGGGAATAAGGGGAGGTTTGCATTTTTTTCTATTGCATTGGCAAATCTGTTTTTATCAAAAACACCTGCCAAGCACTGAAGTTAAGAGGCTTTTCAACGGCCTATCTTTCTGTAAAAGCAGGTGGCGTGCTAGAGATGCGATTGTCTTTGTTCTGTCGAGTTAGTGCCTTCTGGTTGGGATGTTTCCCTTCACGTCGCGGAAGAATCACATCTCGTTCTTGATTGGTTAGTGGGCGTTGGGATCTTTCTTTTGTGTCGTTTTGCTAATCTCTCAGTTTAACTTGGGCGCCTTTTTAAGTCCATACATCGATAGTATCTCTAATAAATTCAATCTGTCCAAGTGCCAGTTTATGTTTTAGCTATGCCTCAGCTATGACAGTACAATGCAACCATGACCTATTGCAGGGCTTGAGTCGGGGTACCACGCGGGTGGACGGCGTCCCCCCACTTATTTTACCGGGAGCTTGATAACTGGTTCAAATGGAGTCACACATTCACTCTTTGGCATCTCTGGGGCGAGATCGGAGCCCATTCAGAATGCTGCTCACGCACTGGGCTACTCTGACGCAATCGCATATAAGGGGTGAGCGAGGTGTGGCAATGAGTCTGATGGTGCAAGCCACCTTTCGTGACATCACTTCCTGTTGTGACGTCAGCGTCGCCCCACTTCTGTTTTTAGGACTTGTGCCCTGATCTATTGGCATGGCATCGGTGTGCAGGTTTATGTGTCTATAGGGATGGGCCACAGAAAGGGCTACAGGGGGTCTGTCTTCTTCAGGCCCAATGCTTATTCAGGGTCCCGCCCTGGTGCTCTAACATTTACTTATTGGTTTCAAAGGATGCCTACACTATGTAACAATAAGGAGTCATTTAACATGGCTACTACCAGGAGAAGGCACCAGAGTCTGTGAGTTTGCTGACCCGCGCCCCATAAAAACACCTGACATGTCTGTGTATGACTCTCAGAGGCTCTTTAACAAGCCCTTTGCGCAGTCGTTGCGTCACTTTTAATATGGGAAAAAGTGACATATCGGCGGTGCAAGGGGCTTGCAAATAAGCCTCTCGGTGTGCAAACCTGGCTGCAACCCAATGGAGAGCTACACTATGGAGATTTCTTAGTGGTTAGTGTGGAAGGAAGGGGACAGGGAATATAGAATGTAGAGACAGAAGAGAGATCTTATGAAGCTTACATGGAGCGTTGGGACAGCAATGGGAGTGGTAGGGCCGCTGTGGGTATTGATGCTGGTTGGGAAGAGGAGGAAACTCTTCGAGGGTGGCCCGGCATCTGGATCTTAACTTGTGACAAAGTGCTGATTGAATAGATAGGTTTATAGCTCCTTGCTGAAGTTGATGAAGAGTTTCTGGAGAATGTAAACTGCATGTTCCGTGTCCATTGTCTTGTCTTCTCCAGTGTACAACTCTTATTTCTCAGTTTGGCAATGATGTCAGTGTGTGGTATGTCTACTCCACAGGCGGTCTTAATCCTGTTTACCGCGTAGAGAAGGATGTACAACTTGACATACTTGATTGCTCTCAAGGGATGTAGGATCGTGTTGTTCCTGCAAAGATCGTTAATGGAACTAAAGGCACCCAACATGTAGCTCCTAAAGACATTGTGTGTATCTGCGCTTCATAAAATGAACAAATTGTTTTGTGCAACCTGATATAGAGGATCTTTGTTAGACTAGACAGGGCCGGCTCTAGGCTCATGGTGGCCCTGGGCAGGGAGCGTAGGTAGGGGGCTCCGGAAGAGGGGGTACCTGTGAGGCAGAGCACGGAGGCCAGTGAAGAGGGGGTGGTCAGGGTGTTTGGAAGTAGAACAGAGCCAGAGGCCACCAAATCCCTGCCAGGGGCCACCACACAAATATATATCCATCCTCAGAGGATTATTATATTAAGGATATATATTGGCGTGGTGGCCCCTGGGATTTGGTGGCCCTGTGCAGGTGCACAGCTTGCACATGCCTAAGGCCGCCCCTGGACTAGAGTCCGCAAAAACCGTAAACTCTGCATCTCTTTGCACCTTTTGAGGATCTTCGTCATGCGTCCTGCATTGGCACAAGGTGTTTTTCTGCCTTATGTGGAAGGATAGTTGATCTCAACAGAACTAGTGTCTCTCCTGATAGTTTACTTGATCAGTGGAAACCATTTCCCATGAGTAACATGGGTACTAGAAATTAGTTTGGTTCAAAAGGGGTTACTCGTGTAGAATTGCCCCATATATCAGCGGTTGAACTGCTTATACAGTAGTTAAGTTACTACACTCAGAAAATGTAGATTTCCCATAGTTTTCGGTTTTCCAAAGTGAAGTAACATGCAAAAAAGACCACTTCCACACGTTTTTCCTAATTACCTTCTCAAATGCAGTAACATGGAGTGATCAATATACTGCACAATTGTATTTGCTGTAATTGACGGTCATTATGTACTTTTTCGATTACATGCTTTGAAGTTTAAGAATCTTCTGAATGTCTTTATGGAAGACTAAATAGTGTCACACATAATTACAAGTGAAGGCAGTGGTAGACTGCAGGGGGACCTGCCCTCATTTTATTCGGACAACTGAATTTATTTTCTAAACCTCATCTTCCACGTTTCCTCTTCCAAGGAAAGTATATGGTAATTTCCTCCATTTCTTACTATTTTGTTACACTTCTTACTATATTTTTCCTGCTCACAGGTCCATCACCTGTGCTTCTGTATAGCTTTCTTTTCAGTGTGTAGTCTGTCAGTTTTGAGGACATATTGCTGGCTCCAATTATTAATTAGTTTCTCTTAAAATCGGCGTTTATCTGTCATTTAACTTCCTGGCTGGTTGCTTTATTAATGCACTTGGTGATGCTTAAACAAAGACAAAGTCTTCAAAAAATCCGAGGAGGTTAGAATTTGCCTCGAAGTCTTTGGGAATTTTAAGCAGCACTTTATTGCATTGCAGTTTGTACCACTCTCGCTACAAGTTCATGCATTGCTTCCCTTCGGGTGTTTAGCCATAGAGTCTGTGCTATTTGACACATTT
The DNA here is from genome assembly GCF_964263255.1 of Lissotriton vulgaris. Classification (NCBI taxonomy): domain Eukaryota; kingdom Metazoa; phylum Chordata; class Amphibia; order Caudata; family Salamandridae; genus Lissotriton; species Lissotriton vulgaris. Next base: position 1,182,115,110 of record NC_141695.1, on the reverse strand, counting down.
CTTGCTTGGAAGAGGCAGAAAACCATTGAAAGGAATTTATGGTCATTTCCCTTGATTGATTGGTTGCTACCTTTCCAACAGGAGTGGCTCCTCCACTAGGGCGGAGGAGCGTCGCCCCACTGCTTTCTCGCAGTGCTAGAAGCAGAAACATAAAATGGTAATAACTACCATTTTATGTTTCTGATTCTCGCACTGCTCGATCAAACCATTCATGCGCAACCTGCTCTTCTTCATGCCGGCTGCAATGCAGCCTACATGGAGAACATGGCTGGGCCATTAGCCCCTGGCTGGGCGGCATCCCGACCAATCACAACGCTGCTTCCAGCATTGTGATTAACTTAGGGTTGGGAGCCTAGCTGCCTGCTTCCTGCTTTTTTATTATTATTAAATTAAACCCCCGTTCGACCCCTCTCACCTGCACAACTACCCGTCCCCCCACCCGTGAGTCATGCTGGCTACGACTGCTTTCCAAAAGGAAAATAGCAGCCATTTGTTCACGTTTAAAGAGTCTGCAACGTCCTGGACACAATACTTAAATAGAACGTCATATAAAATCATCTGTAATTATTTGTAACATGACTTTTCTATTTTTGTTGACTTTCCTCAATGATCTGGGAGCATCAAGGCAGCTCTAGAGCATGTTTAAAAAGTGTTTTTTCGTATATTAGCTGATAAGGATGAAAAATACCTACTTTAGGTAATTTTCCTACTTTTTGTAGTCTACAGGACATTAAAATACCTGTCATGCAGGTAGAAAACCAGCCAGGCTGCAAACTCTAAGGAGAGGCACATCTTTACAATGGATCATTCACTTGTCATTCTTTCCAATTATTGTTAAAGTTACCGTGTCTGCTGTGAGAGATAGGAGAGGACAAGGTTTCCCCTACCGTTCCAGAAGTATAACCGCTGCGTCTTATTCTGAACTCTGGACAGCCAATCAGGGTGACCAGACCTGAGGGAGTTTCCTGGACTGTCACTTTATTTTTTGCTTGTTTCGACACTTTTAGCTAAATTACACAAATGTGCTGGTTTATGGGCAGAGGTTAAGGGCAGTAAAGACTCCCCTGTTGTGCTCCCTTGTCTCATTCATGTAGCACAGTGTAGTAAATGTTCTCTCCACTGCCCTTCACTTGATAGACTGTACCGTGTCATCTGTGACATCATAGAATGCCTGGCTGTCCCTCTGGCTCTTAGTGCCTCTCTCTATCTTACTGTGGCAGTTGATCATCTCAGGCTGAGCTACTAACAGCTGGCTCCTGGTGGGGTTTTACTCCTGTACTTATTATCTTGATCCATCTATCTTACTTGGAAGGAACCTACAATAAAGGATCTTAACCTACACTGTGGCCTGTGCATCTTTGTTTACCACAGTTTGGCGACGATTTGAACTGGATTAACCTACGCGTGCAGTTAAGAATAAGAAACTAAGCAATCACAAGGAAAGGAACCTAAGACATCAAGAATTGTGGAAAAATTCAAGTTGAACCTAAAAGGTAATGCCCAGCTAACCCCACCAGTGTCCTGTTCCACCTGGACAGCCTGCACCCTGGGCGTGCCTCTTTATTTTGATGTCTGCTATCATCTGGTAGATTTTCTAAGGGATCGACATACTTCTACCTGTGTGTGGGAATTGCCTACTCTGCCTTTGTCTGCCCTGTGTGTAGATGCGGGTGTTTACTGAACTGAGCATCACTGTTGTGCCCTACACATTGGAAGAAGGCATCGATCTAGTGATAGGCGTCACATCTGCTTCACTGGCTTGGCAGCGCTATTCCAGGTGAGCGTTGTGAGCGGATTCAAACGGGCTCTTACTGAAGGGAGTCTTGTAGCTGTGTCATGCACTTTGGATAAGGGCATCTGCTCTCTTTGTGTCTATGATGAAATTTGGCATATCGCTCTGTATGTGAGCTGACTTGCATCTTGGTGGAAGCCGGACTGTATGTTGCCGGTGAGTGGGGGAGATTTTGGTGGGTTTTGTGCACTCACGACATGGTTTTGGTAGTGACAGTTAAACCGCTACATTTTAAACGAACCTCATGCTATGGCGCGTACACTATTTTACCTGAGGCTGGCATCCTTGCTTCTGTGACGTTTTTCCCTCTTTCTCAACATCCGACAGCAACTCTTCGCCGTGAGCCATCCGGCGCGGACGTGACAGTGTACCGCCATTTTGTTTGGAGTCTGCGCAGGTTTGTGCTGTGTTTACGAGTGCATCTTGTTTTGCCATTTCTCTAAGACCAGCAGTACCTGCTCCATAATTGTTTCAGTCAAAAGCGGAGCATGTCTAACAGCAGCAGTGCTTTTAAATCGTCTCAAGCGAACAGCAGTGTTTTCGGATTGTCTCAAGCCTTCACCAGTCCCAAAATGGTTACAGTGAAAAGCGGAACTTGTGTAACATATTTCTTCTGTGCATGGTCAGGAATTTTCACTTGTGTGACTTTATTCAGCTTTTGCCTCAAGCCTTCTGCGCTTTCGAGGTCTGCCACTTTCAGATGGAGCTGCTTGCAGGAACTCGGGTAAGAGATCGCTCACCGGAGCTAGTGTTATTTCTTTATTTGTAGCAGCTAATTTACCACTGCATATTATTTAACATAGCCTTGTTTTGAAAGTGGTGTGTGTTTTTATTATGGCAAATTTGTGCTGCTCTTATGTAAACTCTGTATTCTGCGTTGGGTGATGTCCTGGTTGGGTGCTGCTGGGTAGTCAATGCTCATCCATATTGTCAGGGTTGGTATCCTGAAGAGTACCCTATCTAGGGGAGGTGGTGTCTGTGTGGGTAGTCCATGCCCATGTAGTGGTGTTTGCGGGTAGTCCATGCCTCATTTTTGTTCCCAGGATTATTGTCCTGTGGTGTACCCTTTTCAGGGGAGGTGGAGTGTTTGCGGGTAGTCCATGCCCCATTTATGTTCCCAGGGTTATTGTCCTGCAGTGTACCCTTTTCAGGGGAGGTTGAGTGTTTCTGGGTAGTCCATGTCCCATTTATGTTCCCAGGGTTATTGTCCTGCGGTGTACCCTTTTCAGTGGAGGTTGAGTGTTTCTGGGTAGTCCATGCCCCATTTATGTTCCCAGGGTTATTGTCCTGCGGTGTACCCTTTTTTAGGGGAGGTTGAGTGTTTCTGGGTAGTCCATGCCCCATTTATGTTCCCAGGGTTATTTTCCTGCAGTGTACCCTTTTCAGGGGAGGTTGAGTGTTTCTGGGTAGTCCATGTCCCATTTATGTTCCCAGGGTTATTGTCCTGCGGTGTACCCCTTTCAGAGGAGGTTGAGTGTTTCTGGGTAGTCCATGCCCCATTAATGTTTCCAGGGTTATTGTCCTGCGGTGTACCCTTTTCAGGGAAGGTTGAGTGTTTGTGGGTAGTCTGTGCCCCATTTTGTCTTGTGGTAAATCCTAATCAGAGTTTGTACTCTGCGCTGTCCCCTGCTTTTGTTGGAGATTGTTCTGGTTGAAGTCTACCTTCTTGCCACTCGTGGCCATGGTTTTATGTTGGTAAGACTTTGAGGTCTACATGTTTTGTTTAGGGGAAGTTTTTTTTTTTTAAATAAGGATGTTTTCTTTGGTGCATTTTTGTGAAATGAGTTTGCTCTTTTAATGTTATCTTGTGTGAATCTTACTCCTATTGTGTCTCTCCCAAGCGTTTCAGTCTACTCTCACTGGTATTTCTAGGGTGTATACCCTCTGGTGTACCCGTGTGTGGGGAGGTTGTGGGTGTGACCACTTAGCTTAGTTGCTTTGGTCTTGTTTTTTTGTTTTTTTTCAAAACCATGTTGTTTCGTTAAGGGAGGGGGATGAGGCATATAGTATAAAAATGTAGTTTTCTTTGTTCATATTTCTGCTATTGATACCTCATGCTTATGTTATCTCTGAACATCTCATTTTGTACTTTCTTGCTGATGTTGCATTTGAGGTATTTTGCCTATTGTGTTCTCTATTCTGTTGTGATTCCATAAGGGAATAGGATGTGTAGTAAATGTCCTCTCCACTGCCCTTCACTTGATAGACTGTACCGTGTCATCTGTGACATCATAGAATGCCTGGCTGTCCCTCTGGCTCTTAGTGCCTCTCTCTATCTTACTGTGGCAGTTGGTCATCTCAGGCTGAGCTACTAACAGCTGGCTCCTGGTGGGATTTTACTCCTGTACTTATTATCTTCATCCATCTATCTTACTTGGAAGGAACCTACAATAAAGGATCTTAACCTACACAGTGGACTGTGCATCTTTGTTTACCACACACAGCAGAATGTGAAGAGGCTAAACCCCGTCCTAGGCAGTTATTAACCAGATTAAGGGCAAGAAATTATTTAATAAAATGCTTTATGTGAACTGTTCTGCATATATCTCCTCACCGCCTTCCCTTCTGTTTCACAGTAGCATATTGACATGTATGAAGTATGCAACTCTGGTTTGATATGTTTTACCTATATGAATGCAGAAGAACAATTGCCGAAATGTAAACTAAACCTGATTGAATGAGCAACTCTTGTGTAACGGGACAGTGTAAGATTTGTGTAACCTCCGTCTTGGGTTATTCAAAGCTTTCTTGAAAGGAACACAATGCAACTTTTAAATGTTGATTTTTCAATTGTGTCTTATCCTAGCCCTGTGTAATGTGTCAGAGTAGTCCCTTTTCTGTTTCCATGTGAGCAGTAAGGCCCTATATTTAAGATTGTCAAAGAATTGGGAAAAAGACTGAAAGTCCTTTTTCCTTGGTAAGGGCTTAACGTTGTGGCAAACTACCATTTGATCTGAGACCTGAACAGAGTCCAGTGTCAGGGAAAACATTAAAAACGCTTTTTTGTTTGATGTGACAGACACTCAAGCTGAATAGAGGCCTTTTTGGGCTTGGATGCCTCTTAACATTTTAGTGCTGTATACATTTGATACACATAATAGCAGTCAGCTAGTTATATTTAGTATGCAATAAAACAGGACGTTCTCATCTCGAGGAGACAAAAGATCAGGTTGCCAGTGCAGTGCATCCACATTATCTAAAGATGCACAGGAGAGTGGACTTGCTTTATACATTGCATATCTCCCTGTCCTTGTATTCACATTTATATTGTATTTGTGGTTAAGTGGGGACAATTTTTAATCTGAGTCAGAACATGCATTTAAGTAGTTACGATGGGATCATGCATTAGGTAGTGATGGTCTGTTGTTTTGTGTTGTTTGTTATTCTGCTCTCTTGCTAAGCCATGGTGGGGTATGTGGAGCTAGTATGAATAGGAGATTTCCTATTTATCCGTTTGGTGAAAAGTGTACACAAAGAATTCGTTTAAAACTGTTTCAAGCAGCAATCAAATTACTACCCACAATTAATGAAAAAACAAAAATAAGTATATACACTACCCTCTGTATTCACAGGAAAACGTTTGTTGTGGATACAATGCACAACAATGTAAAACATAAGAGAACAAAAAGTGCCTGGTAACTCCAGTCATCGCTAGGGTTGCCACCTTCTTTGGCAGGCTCAAAAGGAAAAGACCAGCCAGGCCGGTAAAAACCAGTCGAAGTGTGATGACATCCATACATTAGAACTGTGAATACAAGTGTGTGCATACAATGAGCCAACAGTTAAGGTCAGAGGATGCAACAGGAATATTTTGTAACAATTCCCAGGTCAATCCATAAATGGATATCTAGGAACCTAGTTTATAAGTTGTAGTGTGATTAGGCTTTGACTTCAATTGTTGCTCAAAAAGGTCAGTATCAGGACAGAAAGGATTCTAGGTCACCAATGTTGAATCAAAAAATTGGAAGAAGTGGGGGAAAAATTAATAGAAAAAAATTAAAGATGCAGGAAAATAAATACTTAACGAGAACGTATGGGGCAAAAGTCGAACGGAAGCCTTTGAGGATTGCGGTGCACAGCAAAATACATGGCACAGTGATGCAATGAATGATTAGGTTCAAATCATCACAATAAATAATTGGGTGAAACTATCATCAAGGTGAGTGACATTGAGTTTTACTGTAAAAAGAAGGCTTACACTGTAAAAATAAGACAAATAATTTGAGAGTGATCAGTAATTTGAGATTACCCAGTAATGTATTGATAGGGATATATGCGTGGGCATTGATTTAAAGAATACATACTTATTGGTTTGTTGAAACCATTTCATTATCTGGCTAAACAACGTAAACAAAAGTCCATCAGTGAAATATTAATAAAGCCCTTGGACTCCCCCATTGTATTATTCATAGATGCACTTGCTATAATGTGGGAAGAGCTTTTGGAAATTTAGACCATGCGAGTGGAACACCTAAACGTTGCTGCTCAGAATGAAATGAACATAGTTTAATGCAGCACAGGAGCACTGGAGCACTGGAGCTGGCAGTGTGAGACCATCACTGTCTGACAATGAATCACTGTGATCTCCATGGTTGGGAAAGGCTTATAAGATGTTCGCGAGGCAGAATCGGGGTTCGGCATGGGTTTCTGGGAAAGCACCAACATTCCTAGAAAAAGGGAAGAAAAATCTCGGGGGATAGGAAAATTAAAAACCAGGAAGTATTCTAAGGCATTCAAATAAACAATTGAAAAAGAATAAGACTTAGGCCGATTTAGAGTTGGTGACCAGGATACTCTGTCACAAATGTTCAAAAGTACAGTGTCTACCAAAATCTCAGTCAACTCCCCCCACATATAGTCAGGTAGACTGCCATCTTTCTGTCAGCCATATTTCTGTCAGTGGTGTCCCCACTGGCTCCATCAATGGAAAGCTTACACTGTTGCCCTGACAGCCTGCTGGCCATCAGAGGAAGTGCATCACACTGCCTGCTCTTTTAGACTGATTGTTTGATGCCAGGGAAAACCAGTTGGTGATGAGCAGAAAAATAAAATTAATGACCCCTCTCCCACTCAAGGAAACAACTCCCTGGGTAAAAGGGTCATTAGTTATTTGGTTTCCAAAATCAAACTCCCACTTTAGGAGTTTAATTTTGAAAAACAATAAGTTTGGTGGATGGCTTTCAAAACCTACGGCCACTGTCCACCACAATTTTGGTACCTTCAGTGGAATCGCTGTGCCAGCATTGCCTCTAAAAGTACAAGGATCATGGCTGGACCGAATGTGATCTCTCAATATGGAGGTCCACTTTCCGTCAGGGATGACATTTCTTCAACTATAATGACAGCCAAGACAAAGAGCAGCATGCAGTAAATTAGGCCCCTCGTTTATTGGAAGAAAGACCAATGGAGATGGCACGATGGAGGTGAAAAGCCACTGAGGATTCCTCTGCATTGCTACAGATGTACTAACAATTAAGCATGTTTATGTGGGACATGAAGGAAAATGAAAAGATGAAAATGTATATCACAAAAAATGCATATTGTAGTCTGAGGGCAGAATCTTCCTTCCAGAGTCTGCAGTTAGTCAAGTGAGAGGCAAGTTCTTTATTTCATGTAAGGCTTTAGGTTACAGAAGCAGCAGGAAGGTCCTTTCTTGGCTTCATTATCCCACCAACTGTCCCTTTGTCTTAGTTTCCACTGCAAACCACACATCAACACATCATTCACTCTCAGCATTCCACTCTCAGTATTTCAGAAAACAACATAGATATAAAGTGAATGGGAACACACACAATACTACAATCCTCTGTTACGTAGAAATAACAAACCCAATTAAAGTCATTCTCTTGCATATAAAGTAATCACACACAATTACTCTATTTAAATACTTTAGTTCGGCCAAAGACCTTGAAAGCACCAAAGAAATATACATACATTAGATCACTAGTTTGTCAATTCGCTACCTAATGAAACCTAATTTAAAAAAGTTTTGGTCCCAGACCATTTTCAAAATTTGAGAAAAAAAAATTTGAAATGAGATACAGTCATACCTAAAAATGTGAGTTCATGGGAGTAAAAGGGACGCTGTACTCAAAAATTGGTGTGCTTAAAACAACTAAGGGCCACATGTATCAAAAATTCATTTAGCATTCCCTAAATAGCAAATTTAAGGTAATTGCTATTTAAGGAATGCAAGATGGAATGTAAGAAAATAGTGATTACCTAATCGCAACTCCTACAGAGTCGCAATCGCAATTAGGTAATCGCTATTAGGTAATACTACTCCATTCGTTCCTACGGGTCTAAAGTCCCATAGGTGCGAATGGTTTAACAATATCTAATTTGTGATTACCTAATTGGTAATTGTAAATTAGGTAATGCAAAACCAAGGAGATCCCCCTGAAGCCCCCCCCAAAAAATGTGCACATGTAAAGCTCACTTATGACTTAGAGGCACATATGCGCTACATGCCACTTTGAAAAATTAACTTTTTGGGCATTTTCAAAAACTGCAGATGGCTACCATCGACCTGGAGTTTATGGTAATAGCATTTCCCAAATGCACAGTTTACATTTAGAAAATCCTTGGTATATATGGTTAGAGAATTGCAAACTTCAATTCTCTATTTGTAGTCACAACTTTAGGTAATCTCAAAAATTGTGATTACCTAAAATGCACTGCCAGAGCATTTCATACATCTTGAAAGGCTATTTTTGCAGACACAAACGGTCACATTTAACGATTTGCATCATTTGCAAATGCAAAATAGGTTGATACATGTGGCGCCTAAGTTCTATAAAACTTATGGCGATAGTAGTTTTACCTTGGTAATAGATTGGTAAGAGTGCAAGTGTACGTTATTAGATAATACTATTGTGCTGGCTACCCAGCGCAACAGAACTGCCATTTGCTTTTGCTAAATAATTGAATCATTTTTAGGCGCAGTGGTAGCAGCTACTACTTGTTTTATGATCTTGCTGCAGATTGGCCAGGCCAATTCAAGGAATTTGGCAACAGAAAAAATAATACATGGCCCAGTATCTGACTTGCAGACTCTCAAGGCCAATTTATATAGTCTTATTCCCAGGTATCTACATAAGGGCACAATCCAGCGCCTTCGATGTCTTTCATACTTATGGCAAAAGAACAGAAAATGGTTGCCTGTTTCGTCAGTTTCCTTGCAAGCTGAGCAGTGTGCTCTGCGCTCTGGGCGGGACCTCAATTTGCTAGTGAAAGATGCAAGCGGTAGGGTACCCAGCCTGAATCTGATGAATGGCGGGTCAATCTCATCAAGACATGTTTCACATTTTGGTTCACACTTCTGGTTTAAAAGGTACTTGGCCACTCTACCATGACTAGCTGATTGGAGTAATTTTGACCTTTCATACCCCCAAATGACAAGTGTTACCCTTTTAATAGAGTAAGAGTTAATGAACTCATGGTGTTGCCAAAAGTCGGGCAATACCAGCTTGTAGAGTCTGTTTAGCAAACTTCAGCCATGGCAATGCAACAACACTCCTTGACAGACTAAGATTGTCCGTCATCCATTTCCCATAGGTTTCCAGTTCAATACTCAACCATAGTCTTGGCCAAAACAAGTCTGACTATGTCATTAATTGGTTGGAAATCCATATCCAGATTAAAAAAGACCAGGAGTGTACTTTGGGGATGTTTTAGTGCAGGCCTCAAAAACTTGTTTTTGGCTACCCCCAGGGCCTCTATGTTGCTATGGCCCCAGAGTTTAGAGTCGTAGATGGCAGTGGCCACTGCTTGGGCTCTCCAGATTTCCAGTAAAGGGAGACATTAGGTGGAAAGAAGTATATTTTGCTAACCTTAGCATGGCTGCTTTTCTATGGTTAAGGAGAAGCTAAATCTTGGTAATCTGGCTGTTCCATGAGATGGCTCCAGATAATCAAATACCCAAATAATCGAAATCTGCTACCCTCTCAAGGTTTACTCCCTCCAGTCTCACCGTTCCACAAAATTGTAGATGGGGATTTATTGCCATATGTTTTGTTTTGTTTGCATTTATGGCTAAATCATGGTCAGAACTGAAAAGTCTAAATCCGTAAAGCAAAGTTTCCAGACCCTTTGGGCTGTGGGACACCAAAAGGGTGTTGTCCGCACCCAAGAGTGCGGGGATCTTGGTGTCACCAGAACTGGGGAGTCATTTTCACAGCCCATTAAGAACTCAACACAATTATCTATACATTTTTTTAAAGTTGGGGCGAGTACACATCCCGGGCTAACACTGTTGTCGAGCGGTATGCGGTCCGTTATCTCTCTGTTAGGGCCCCATCTGATTTGGGCATAATTCTTAGTATGAGTCAATGGACTAAGGTTTTCAGTAAGTTATGGTTAAGGCCCAGGTCTCTCAAGACTACCCAGAGTCTATCTCTGGGGACCTTATCAAATGTAGCCTTGAGGTCCACAAATGCTACATAACACTTCCTCTATTTATCTGCACTATTTTCCATCTCAGTACTTAGATTCTTATAACTTGGTCGTCAGTGCTCTTTTTTAGGCAGAAATAGTATGTTGTTATTTACTGTCCATGAATTCAGATGGACCAAAACCTGTTTACTAAAGAACTTTTGAACTATGCCGGATCAAGCCTATAGGCCTATAGTTGTCTGGGCTGGATTTCAAACCCTTCTTATGATTGGGAACTTTAAGCTCTCCTCCATGTATGGGGAATTGGTGTGCCAGCCAGAATGGCATTTTATTTAGATATAGCGCCCAGACATCCAGCTCTGTGTTATACAGGTCCCTTTCAGCTTCCAAATCACAGCTAGCTCGCCCTGTCTTGTCAAGAGTGAAAAACATAACATTGGCCATCTCTCGAGAGGGCCTTAAGGAACCATCTAGTGAGATCTTTAGGTAAGCAATCAGCATCTCTCAATCAGTCGTGTCAGGGTCAGCATTAATAATACTGTTCATGCTGTAGAGGGATTGGAAGTAGGCAACCAAATCCTTTTGTACTATGTTAGAGTCTGGCCTCATCAAGTTGGTTTGAACTCAATTGCTGTGTGTGTGCCAAACGGTAGCCTGGTTCTTGTTCCAGATAGCATCTTGAATATCCCCCTTAATGGAAGAATCCCAAGCTATATTGACCTGCTTCAGCTTCTCTTTATATATACCCCTTGCTGCCTGGATTTGGGACAACTTTTAATACTTCTGACCAGGTGGGATTTTGCTTCTCTGCATTCCCTGTTAAAACAGGAAGGGTTATCTCTTTGTGGCAAGTTTTCACTAGGTATGGTTTTGGAAAAGCAAACATTCTTAAGGATTTCAAAGCATTTCTCGTGGAGATTCATGACAGCAAGTGGAGGGAGATCAAAGTCACCCAATGCAGACAGAATCTGGATTAAACAACAGTATAATTGACCTAGGGTTGCATCGTTATTGATGATAGTGTTCCACCCAATATTCCTTCTCTTGTTAATGATAGTCAGGTTCCCATTGGGCAGGCCGGAGCGAATGGCAGTGTAAGCAAGACTAGCATGTAGGGATAAGAGCAGAGGGAAAAGCTCACTTTCATACCTGAGCTGGACCTCCATAGCAGTGAGAGCTGGCTATGAGTAAAGATCTAACAGAAAGTAATCAATAGTACTGGTATATGCCCCCGCTTCTGAATGACGGTCTCTTGGTTAGATCCGAGGGGGTACAACCATTTCGAGCTCTCAAGCAATAAGGCATTGAAAAGTCTATCATTTGTAATGCAGCTTTAGACATAAACAGTACACAGGGGCCTAGTTGTTGGGGAATACCTGCTGCTGATCTTCATCACTTACTTTGTCCCTAATTAAAACTGAAGGTTCAAAGTGAGTGTTGAAGTCGCCTCTGACTATAGTTGCTGAAGATCTATTGGCCACTGATGTGCACTCTCTCAGGTGTGTTTTGACCTTAGATTCTGCAGCCTTTGGAGTCCTTCTATTATAGACATTATTCAGAAAGAGTTTTTTATCATTTCATGACAGGAATTCTAGCTCTAAGATGTAGTGGGAATTAATATTTAGTTGTTTCATCTGAAACCCTATTGTGGAGCTTACCCATGTTGTGAGTCCCTCAGAGAGTATGCCAGCATGTGTTCCCAGGGCTGGAATATGAACGTTTTTAAATCTATGTCGCTTGGATGGCACAAGATCTCAAAACTCTTGGAACATAATTATGTCTGTCTTGTCAATTCCCAGGGCGGGAATATGAAAGCTTTTAAAACTATGTCGCTTGGATGGCACTAGATCCCAAGTCTCTTGGAACATAATTATGTCTGTCTTGTCAATGTATTCCCCGTATTCGTCTTAGGACAATTTACCCCTCAAACCCACTACGTTCCAGGATATTATTGGTAAATTACTGGATCCCAGAGGATCAGCTGGGAAACATCCATTACAGCGCAGTCATTACATTGCACTGCTATTACAATGCAACTGACTTTACATTGCATGCCATTGCAGCACATTCCCTTACAACGCATGTCACTACAACGCATGCCATTACAATGCATACCATTACAGCGCATGCCATTACAATGCATTATAAGGTAAGTAATGGGGATTTTTTTAGTTTAAGACTGGGTATGGGTATTGGGGCAGATGGGAATAGTAATTTTTATCCCTACACTAGCTAACACTTTCCCTACTGCTGCACTCACTGGAGTGGGAATAGTAATTTTTACCCCTACACTATCCAACAAATACCCTACTGTTGCCCTAAAAGTATTATGCGTTGTAATGGTATGCATTGTAATGGTATGCGTTGTAATTGAATGCATTGTAAAGGTACTTTTTAAAAATGAATTGTAATGGCATGTGTTGTAAAATCATGCGATCGAATGGTAGCTGCGATGTAAAAACTGCATTGTAAAAGCATGCGTTGTAATTGTTTGTGTCGTGTATTCGATGAGCTGCCTGAACACCTTGGGAGGGTGTTATTGCTGCTAGCAGATCCTGTTTTACAAGGTAGGCAAATATCCTTCACCCCCTCTTGTCAGATATCTGGGAGCGAATTAGTGAAAAGTAGGTGATCAGTTTGAGATTAGACCAGCATTATCTAGGACACTGCCCTGAAGAAAGCTTTGCTGAATGTTGCCTGGACCATTCAGAATAACCAGTGCTGATAGACTACTTGTGCCTACAGCAGAGAGTCAAGCCACCTCAAATAGGGGGTAGAGGGGTGCAAAGCGATAGAGATCACAAGCTCCAGTGGCAGCTCCCCATTTAGTATAGCAGGCGTTCACCTCGACACTAGAGCAAACATGCTATAAAAATAAGAGAGTGGCAAAAGCTGGATCGATTTTTGATTAAGGAAGGCTCCTGTTGGCCTGAATCACCAAGCCATTCACAATTTGAGGGACTATGGAAATTCACAATAACACAATCCCCATCAAAACACTTTTGTCTCGAACGCCCATCCCGTCAGTCCTTTACACCATTAAAATTGTGCTGGTAAGTAAGTTTTAGTGTTCAGCCAATTAGAAATCTAATTTCTCAGTTTGGCGGTTCTTTCACCAGTCCCAGGGGTAACGCCAGTACAATGGTCAGGATGAGCACGTATAGGCATGATGCCAGCGGATAATGTAATATGGAGGGCACATCCTGGTGCAATGGGGCAGTGGACCCTGGCCATTGGTGTTTGATTGCTGAACGTTGGTGCGGATGCTATATCCCTTCTCAATGCCGGCCTCAATGATCTCCAGTTGGCCCCTTGGACCAGGCCTTCCAGTTGCCACGGGACAGTCACCCACACCAGAGTTAAGAGGAGTAAAGGTGCTATGAGTAACTAGGTCACTGGGGGTAGCACTGTCAGACCTCACCTGCCCCAAGTTGGCACCCTCTCCCTTCCCTTCTTCACACGCATCCTTAGCTTCCACAAGATGCAACAAGGTTGACTCAATGGACGACAGCTGGGAGATGACGAGTTTTAGCTTGGCACTCAATATAGCCTCAAATTTTGCCTTGAGCAAAATTATCAAGTCCCCACATTGATCAAACCCTCCCAGGAAGGAACCTCAGTTGGTGGTTCGTAGTTGGTCTGGATGGGTTTCCCTCTGGTATTTACTTTCCTCTTCCTGCGTTTGCATGCTAGACTAGTGCATTGAAACCAACTAGACAACTGTATCAGGTCAGTATCAGATCATGCAATTATGGTCAAGCTGCGAGCACATGGCTGAGTTGAGTGGCCTTGTGACAGAAGGGAACTCTTGAGTCCGGGCTGGTCTGCGGGCACTGAGGAGTCACTCCAGGGCAATGACTCAAGGCTCATTCTGCAAGGTAGGGGGCCTTCCCCTATCAGAGACAGTCTACGCTCAGCCAGCTCAATCTCTTTGTCGACTACCCTGACCACCTGGGCCAAAAAGCCTTGATGGTAGAGATTCGGGCAGGCGCCAGGGAGGGTAGCACATTGCACGCGGCAGCCTTTCTTTTCCCTATGGTGCGATCAACAGCTAATTAAGCCCAGTAACCTTAGTAAGTTGCAGAGACACTCAGGAATTTGGATTGATTGAACTAAAACTTCAAGTTACCTGACACAGTCCAGGAGCAAACCAAGGGGGGTAGCCCAGCCCAGGCTCTTCCAGTCGATGATGGGTAGGCAATCATCAGCACTTTTCCTTGTGCTATCGGGGGTTCCTCCTCCTACTGCTTAATGGGCACCTCCTGACACACTGAATTCTGGAGCAGAGAGTCCCTCAGTTGCAGTGAAATGCATCCTGAAGGAAATTGTCTGCATTTTCTTCCCACTGACGAAGGGTTCCCCTGCTGCTGCACAAGCTCCAAAGGACCAGAAAACCACCCAGGGCAAGTCCTCTGCCAAGCATGCAAACCATGTGCGCAGGTCCCCGAGCATGATTACAAGGTAATGGCAGATGCAAAAACCACCAGCAACCACAAACATGTGCGAACAGAAGGCAATGTGCCAACACAGGTGCATGGGGTTGGGGATTTAGTCAACCTCTAATACACCCGTGCTATGAAGGGTGTAGGCTGAGGCCCATCCAGACTTGGCCAGTGACTTAGTTTAAAGGTGCCAGAATGGTGTACACTCAGTGCTCACTACAGGTCCCATGTCACCACCAGGCATTGCACTCCACTTACTACTGCTGTCTCCATGAGACCTCTTGAAAATGCAGATAATTACAGCCAATGTGGACAGAAGAAGCACAGCTTCTCTGAGGCTCCAACCACCTCTGTCACGGCCCCGGCAGGCTTAGAATCCATTGAGGGTCATACTGAAGCAAGATCCAGGCTGCAACCACTGGGCAGAGGAACTAGCGTGGCACCAGGACACCCGCACTACTCAAACATAGAGTCTGAGGTTTCCTGTGTGAGCAGAGTGCTGCGCACTTCCGACTATGAAGTTGTGCACTTCCAACAATGAAGTGCACATTTACTCAATCTCCATTATGTCTAGCTTGCACATTCACCCAATATTAGTAAGCAAGACCTTGCAATATCCACCAAGACACACTAAGAAAAGAAAGTAGCAGGTACAGAAACTATGTGACGAGTTAAGGCAAGGCACTCCCTACAACTCATGATAAACAAAGAGACAGCAACAATGTTGTGAATACCATTGAACAACAGTCCAAAACATGCAAGTCTTGTGACCTTCTCAGACATGAGAACTTGCCACCATATATCTGCACGTTCACAATGACATCATACAGCAATTATGCACACAAGACGTGTAGTGTTATGTATTTAAGTTTAAATGCATTGCCTTGTTATATGTTTCTGTTTAAATGCATTGCTTCACGGCTCAATCACGATGCTCCATTCTTGAACATCTGGTCGGTGCCGTTATTGTGATGCAGCAGTTGGTGAGAGGTGACCGGAGCAAGAAGACGTGTAACAGGTGGTGCTCTTACTGGAATAAAGTTCCTTGTTTAACTTACTGCGACTCTTCGTACTTAACAATGTGGCGATGAGCGGAGAGATAAATAAGCACCACTGAAGAGGATTACACACCTGCAGTTGACATACAGCTGTTTTCCATCGTTTTCAAAAGGTTGCATTTTTATTTTATTTATCACCTTGGATAGTGTACAGTGTGCTGTTCGTGTGACGTTTCGGCTCCGTGATCTGGGAAGGCTTGAGTTGTTCCCTGGACTTTGCTGATACATTCATCTTGATCCAGCGCTCCTAATGAAAAACTGTCTCACAAACGCTACTCATCTCCACAATACTCACCATTAATCATGAATCACTACCTAGGCCCATAAACTAAAGAGACAATTTTTGAGCGACTGAATCATGTGACCTAATTAAAACACTCTATTCAGAAACTATTTACAAAATTATATGCAACTCTAGTTTATCATATCTAACCATGGTTTTTAATCATACAACATTAATTAAGTCACATAGGCGAATGGATCTAATAATGATAACTAGACCATGAATAAACAAGACCAGCTTGTCATTTCAAAAAAATCTAATTTATTAGCTTTATTATTTTCAAAGAAAGAGCATATTTATTCTGAAATCATTATTTTATTAGCTAATTGAAAGCATCATTCAAGGAAGGCTTATTAGACTAACATTTCAAAGTAAATCATCTAGCATGAATTAATGCAAAATAAAGTTTCCATTCCCTAAATTCTATTTCCCTGTCTGAACTCTCTTCACCTAAAAGTATAATTAATAAAGACAGCTATCCTTACGTGCGCCAAAAGTCCAACAGCACGTCATTCAGGAATCGGGAAGCAAGAGCCCCCTCCTGCCTGTAGGGCCAGATTTTATACTTTTCTGTCTAACTATGTAACTATTGTCACATTCTCTTCGAAGAATAAAAACTTGTCATTGGCTGAGCCGTGTCAGTCCACCATCATGTCATTCATCCCTGACCAAGTTCGGGGCACATCATAAGCCCTTATTGTTCTTAGATTCCATCCTTCTAGCTTCCTCGAAAAAGAAACATTCACCCGAGCACAAAAGTTCACTTCCTAATCTTGGCAGGCAATTCAGGCTTCCTGTCCTTGGTGTTTTCTCCAAGAACACGTTCAACTCGACCAAAAACCACTTCTGCATCATTATTTAATTGTTCAGCAAAAAGCTCTCTCTTTTTTTTTATTCTGGACATGAGTGAAGGCTTCACTCTGGTCAAGTTTCACGTCTTCCAGCACTGCCAGCCAGCCATTACTTAGGCCCACTCGAAAACTAGTATTTAAAGAAACACAAGACAGTAATTAATTAAAGAATTGAGACCCAATCTGTTACCCACCCCTTTGCTAAATACTAACCCATTAATTATGTTACCTAGCAAAGCACATAAAAGCAGCGTGAATAATAACCTTCTTCTTTCAAGCCACCAGGATTCTCCCCGAGCTTTTGCCACAGAAAAGACACGACAAAACATTAAGCATACACAAATATAGCACATGCCATTAATAAAACAGCCAAATTTAATACTGACAATAACAATAGACAAGGTTAGTTTATTATTTCCACGCACTTGCAAAAGCAACATAAAAGCACATTAGTCCCACGTGTAATGTATGCAATTTTAATCTAGGTTGGTTAATTATTTCAACACAAGCTATTAGTTCTGTTACATTTATTATGGAAGTTTAACTTTGCGAGTTTGAATGAAAATTCATTCAACATCTCGCTCCATCAATCTCATCACCAGTGATTTTTTTTTAGATATTCTCATTAAAAAGAAATACAACAAGGCCTGCCCAGCAGTTTCATTAGAATCCTTACCTCACACAGGCATTGAGCAGTGTTCGCTTGAGCCACAGCCCATGGAGGGAGTTCCAGTGGGGCAGAAAGGCGGGGCAAGGGAGAGCCAGGGTGGGGGGTGCTAAAAACCGGAATATGGATAATTGGAGATAAGCAAACAATTTAATTAATAAAACGAATTTCGCAGCGCGCACTGCATCGCATTTTGCGATGCAGGGATCGCTATGAAATTAGTTTTATTAATTAAATTGTTTACTTACCTCCAATTATCCATATTCCGGTTTTTAGCACCCCCCACCCCGCTTTTCTGCCCCACCGGAACTTCCTCCACGGACCGCAACTGGTTCGCGTTCATTGCATTATGGATCCTAGAGCAGAGTGGTTCTGTGCACGGCTGCACAGAGGGCATTGTGACGTCTGTGCGCAGCCTCCAAGTTATACGTGTGAAGACAACCTGTGCAGAGGGCACTGTGACATCAGCTCACAGCACTTGGATGCTACATGCAAAGCTGACTGAAGTTTCCTGCAAAGGGGCATTTCCTGCAGTTATTGGAGATTACTTGTGGAGGTGCATATATTTGATTTCCACTTGGAATTGGAGTTACAATAAATACAATGTATTCACGTATATTTTGGACTTATTTTTGTTGTTGTTGAAAACTCATTTTATTACCACATTATATCGCGCGCACATGTTTTTTTCGCCCTGGTGCTCATAGGTTGAAATTTTGAGAACTCACATTCGTGTTCACAGTAGCAGTGGAAGTTATCTTGTGGATTTTATTTATTAATCTGTTCAGCAAGGAAAACAAAAAAAAGAGATATGGACGATTTTCGGATCATTTTTATGGCGCAATTGCATAGGGTGAAAAAC
Organism: Lissotriton vulgaris; assembly: GCF_964263255.1. Taxonomy (NCBI): domain Eukaryota; kingdom Metazoa; phylum Chordata; class Amphibia; order Caudata; family Salamandridae; genus Lissotriton; species Lissotriton vulgaris. The sequence continues at coordinate 1,182,096,761 of NC_141695.1, read as the reverse complement.
GGACATTGATTTAACCTTTCTGAGTGAAATATTTCCTTTTGCACATAAAAATGAAAGAAAAAAGAAAGGAAAAGGAGAAATTGAAGAGGATAAACTTTAGTTTTTGTCAGCTTTTAGAATTATTACGAATTGTTTTGCATTTACTACTATTTGTTTCTGTTTTTTTCTTTATTATTAATTTTTTGCTCTCTGGCTCTCTATCTCAATCAATCAATCAATCAGGAGTTTGTTAAAGCGCGACTACTCACCCGTAAGGGTCTCAAGGCGTTAGGGGTGGGGGGGTGGGGGGGGTGCAGGTTACATTCCATCAAGGAGGGGGTCTGTCGAAGAGCCAGGTTTTGAGGTTTCTTGCGAAGATGGGGAGCGATGTTGTCTGTCTGAGGTGGAGCGGAAGGGCGTTCCATGCTTTGGCCGCGAGGAAGGAGAAGGAGCGGCCTCCCGATCTGGTATTTCTGGTGCGGGGGACCACGGCGTAAGAAAGCTGGGCTGATCATAGGGTCCTTTGGGGTGCGTGGAATTTGAGTCAGCTGTTCAGGTATGCTGGTCCGGTGCCGTGGAAGGCCTTGTGTGCGTGGGTGAGCATCTTAAAGGTGATTCTCGCCTCGACGGGGAGCCAGTGGAGTGTGCGCAGGTGCTGGGAGATGTGGGAGTGTTTTGGCAGGTTGAGGACCAGTCTTGCGGCGGCGTTCTGGATGTTCTGTAGCTTGCGGATGAGGTTTTTGTTTATTCCGGCGTAGAGTGCGTTGCCGTAGTCGAGTCTGCTGGTGACCAGGGCATGAGTGACTGTCTTTCGGTGTTCGAGGGGGATCCATTTGAAGGTCTTACGAAGGAGGCGGAGGGTGTGGAAGCAGGAAGATGAGACAGAGTTGATCTGGTGGTCCATTTTGAGCTCGGAGTCCAGGATGATTCTCAGGTTGCGTGCGTGGTCTGTGGGGGTTGGCGGGTTTCCGAGGGCGGTGGGCTACCAGGTGTCGCTCCAGGCGTCGGAGTTTGTGCCCATGATGAGTACTTCTGTTTTGTTGGTGTTTAGTTGAAGGCAGCTGTTTTTCATCCATTTGGCGACGGCTTCCATGCCTTCTCGAAAGTTGTGTCTGGCAGTGTTGGGCTCGTTGGATAGGGAGAGGATGAGCTGGGTGTCGTCTGCAAATGACACAATGTTGAGTCCATAGGTTCTGACGATGGGGGCAAGTGGAGCCATGTAGACGTTGAAGAGCGTCGGGCTGAGGGAGGAGCCCTGGGGGACTCCGCAGGTGATCGGTGTGGGGTCCGAGAGGAAAGGGGGGAGTCTGACCCGCTGCGTCCTGCCGGAGAGGAAGGAGCAGATCCAGTCGAGGGCCTTGTCCTGGATTCCTGCATCGTAGAGTCTGCGTATTAGGGTGCGGTGGGAGACTGTGTCGAACGCCGCTGATAGGTCGAGGAGGATGAGGGCTACTGTTTCTCCTTTGTCCAGTAAGGTGCGGATGTCGTCTGTTGCGGCGTACAGTGTTTTTTTTCTGAAGCCGGATTGGGAGGAGTCGAGGATGTTGTGTTCTTCAATGAATGTGGCGAGTTGGCTGTTGATGGCTTTCTCGATGTCTTTCGCTGGGAACGGGAGCAGGGAGATGGGTCTGTTGTTTTTGAGGTTGGTGAGGTCCGCTGAGGGTTTCTTTAGGAGGGGGTTGACCTCGGCGTGTTTCCAGTCGTCGGGGAACGAGGCGGTCACCAGGGAGCGGTTGATGGTTTGGCGGAGCATGGGTGCGATGGTGTTGGTGGCTCTGTTGAAGATGTGGTGGGGGCAGGGGTCCGTGGGGGCCCCTGAGTGGATTGACTTCATTGTCTTCAGTGTGTCTTCGGTGGTGAGGGCTGTCCAGTCATCAATCGCTGGTTTCCGGGTGTCGGGGGTGGTTGGTGAGGGTTCAGTGTGTTGGTTGTCTTCGTCGAAGTTGTCGTAGATGCTCTTGATTTTGTGGTGGAAAAAGATGCTGAGTTTGTCGCAGAGGTCTTCTGAGGGAGGGATGTCGGTAGACTCGCTGGTGGGTTGGCCGAACTCCTTGATGATACTGAAGAGTTCCTTGCTGTTGTGTGCGTGGGTGGAGATTCTGTCTTCAATCGCTTTTTTCCTCGTTTCTCTGATGAGTTGATGGTGGGCGTTGGTGGCGGCTCTGAAGTTGTTGTGGGCTCCATTACTATGTGTGCCCAAAACTATTTGTTTGCTCCACTGCAGTGTTTTTGGGCAGCAGGTAGATCACCTTGCATGCGTTGGGCAGAATGGAAGGCATATTTTCTCAATTACATCGAGACCTTAGATGTTGAAGGTAAAATGTCTGCATGTCACTAGAAAGGCATTTTGTTTTACACTCTTTTGGTCCGGAACGCTCTATTTTCACCAAAAGTCTCCCAGGTATATTTTTTTTTTAAAGGAAACAGCAAATGAAAGAGTCTGTGGATAGTTATGTTTCTGCCCTGAAGTCACTTTCTCTTGATTGCAAATTTGGAGACTTTACAAGAGGATTTTGTTGTGTTTACTTATTCACTGTACAGGCAATGTACCAGCACGCGTCTCGTGCTGGATGGGTTGTGACGTCAGTGTGTTCTGATCTGGAACGCTGGCAAGGGGAATGACAGTTGGGTGGAACAGTTGCTGGCGAGAGGCTCATGAGAGAAGGCGTACCTTTGGTGTCAGTGTACTTATGAATAAAAGCTTATTTCATCTTACCTGGCGGTGTTGTCATCTTTACAATTTGGCGACGATACGGGATTACTGACACCACAACTGACCAACCTTATCAGCTGTTCTTTGATTTATATGAGGTCGTTTCAAGGAGCCTGGTTCTCGTTTCCATTCTGCAGGTCACCGGTAGCGGTTTTCACCATATCGCTTGCGGGTGTCCTTGTGGAATCTTCAGGGAGTGACAAGCTGATTGACCCTTCCCGAACCTGTGGGCTGCCTGGTTGTCACCAGAGGCAAGGTCTACATTGTGGCAGTTTCGGCTGCTCTTGACTTAAAGGTTGGCTATTCCTGGAGGCGGTGATCGGCGCAGCAGTGAGGATCCCTGGGAAACTGTTCCATTCACCTGGTCTAGTCGGTGAGTGTTGTGTCAGCTTGAGGACTTTGCGTGCTGTCGAAGTCCGAGTGGCGTGATGTCTTCGCTTTGTGGGCAGTTGATTATGCCTGTCATTAGACTGCTTAGAGGCTCAATTGTAACTCCGCTCTGCAAGGTGATTTTTTTTCCTCACGGGACCTGATGCGCACTTCGAGCGAGCTGCGCATTCCTGTCAGAAGTATCAGTTCCGCTTGTGAGCGTCACTGGATCGCATACGCCGTTTGACGTCTGGCGGCCATTTTAAGAGCGAAATTGAAAGTTAGGAGCGTGTCTCCTGCTACGGTGACACGCACACCTATTTCTTCAATTACATCGTCTGGGGCAATTATTCACACAGTTAGATTGTGTCTCCGACGGTGACACACACACCTCCTTTGGCAAATAAAGAGCGTAATTGGCAGTGTAAGAGCATGTCTCCTACTACGGTGACACGCACACCTATTCCTCTCATAACATCGGCTGGAGCAATTATTCACATAGTGAGAGTGTGTCTCTGACAGTGACATGCACACCTCCTTTGGCAAATATAAAGCGTGTCTACAACAACGGTGACACGAACACCAATTTATTTATTACATTTTGAGTGGTCAGTGTCTGTGTGTCTTCTGCAGGTGAACAGACAAAATATCGACTCCAAAATATCGACTGGACATAATATCGAGTTTTAAATATAGACTGGACAAAATATCGACTGGACATAATATCGACTACAAAAATATCGTTTTTCAGGTAAGTGAAGTAATATCGACTGTTTAAAATATAGATAGCAAAAATATCGAATTTTTAATAATATATAATATTTTATAGTGTATTTTTATGTAATAATATGTGTGAAAAGTGTGTATTAATGTTATAAAATATTTTATTAAATGGAATTAGTTTTTTTAATAATTGCGTTATGTAATTCTGTAGCGGGTTGTGGGTTTATAGGGGAATAGGGTGGGAAGTAATTTAATAATAATTAATTAATTAATATATATTTGTAAATATTTATAATTAATAATTAATTGATAATTAATAATAATTAGTTAATTAATTAATATAATTTTGTACATATTTTGAATTAGTAATTAATTGGTAATTGATTAATTGTAATTAGTTAATTACATTAATTAGAGTACATTTTAATATATATAATTTTGTGTTATTCTTAAGTAATTAATTGGGAAAAAATAATATTAATTATTAAAATAATTACAGCTAATGTGCTAATATATTTACTTTATTGTTATTGTTAATTAATAATTAATTGGTAATTAAATAATATTGATAAATTTTGGGTAAAGGAGTATTTTTAGGGTTCAGGGTCAGTTTTTAGTTTTTGGGTAAAGGGGCATTTTTAGGGTTCAGGGTCAGTTTTCAGTTTTTGGGTAAAGGGGCATTTTTAGGGTTCAGGGTCAGTTTTCAGTTTTTGGGTAAAGGGGCATTTTTAGGGTTCAGGGTCAGTTTTCAGTTTTTGGGTAAAGGGGCATTTTTAGGGTTCAGGGTCAGTTTTCAGTTTTTGGGTAAAGGGGCATTTTTAGGGTTCAGGGTCAGTTTTCAGTTTTTGGGTAAAGGGGCATTTTTAGGGTTCAGGGTCAGTTTTTAGTTTTTGGGTAAAGGGGTATTTTTAGGGTTCAGGGTCAGTTTTGGGTTTTTGGGTAAAGGGGTATATTTTAGGGTTCAGGGTCAACAAATAAGATTGTAAATTTTTTTTTTATTATTTTCATTTATTATTTAAATATTATAATTTAATTTAAGTATTTTTAAGTATATTTTAGTCATTTAAATTTAATATTAATTTAATTTAACACTGTTTTTAATAAAGTCGATATTTTTTACATCTATATTATTGTTAACGATATTTTGTACTCAATATTTTTGTACTTACCTGTTTGTAGATAGAAAATCGATATTTTGTCTGTCGATATTTTGGCAACGATATTTTTGCAGGTCGATATTTTGGCAGTCTATATTATTTCAGTGATCCCTTCTGCAACGGTGACATGCACATCTGTGCTTTTCAATAACATCTTTGGAGGAAATTGCAAGCTGATTCGGAGTGTGTTTCCACGGAGACACGCAAGCCTATACATTTATTTGAAATTAATAAGGAGCTATAATACGTGTTACTTAGGGGTGACACGCACATTTTGAGCACCATCCCATACGCTATTCACAAGAGCAGGGTGCCTTATCCTGTCTGGATTTTCAGAAGTTCTCTGCCGTTTTGTCCCATTTGTGCTTGCCTGCGGTGACACGCACACCTTTGGATAAGTTGATTCTATACTTTGTTACGGTACCTTTCCTTCTACATATACAACTATGACATCGGGCAATGTGTGGAATCTGTCTCCCCCACTGCCTTTCATTCCTTCAACAGGCGATGATGCACTTAAATGGGAAGAGTGGCGAGAATACTTTGAGAACTTAGGGGCATATTACCAACAACTAGCGATAATTTTTGTCTCTAACTTGTTTAGAGACAAAAATTATCGCCGCACATCGGCGATTTTTATCGCAGATAAACCTTGCTATTAACAAGGTTTATCGCAAATGCGATAAAAAACGGCCGAAATGCATGAATATCGCTGAAAAGTCAGCGATATTCATGCATTATCGAGCAAATGCTCTTAGCCATGTTATCCACCTCCCATTGGATAACATGGCTAAGAACTGCTCAGGGCAGGTTCTAGCTTTTGGAGATATTCCCGCTTAGCGCGAATATCTCCAAAAGTTGGTAATAGGAGATAGCGATGTTAGCGACTGTTTTCAGTCTCTAACATCTTGGCACGCCCACTTTGCATCTCATTAGTGATAAATATCACTGACATGCAAAGTGGGGCCCAAGATGGTCGCTATCTCCTACTAGCTGTCGCTAACTGGTGTTAGCGACAGCTTGGTAATAGGGAGATAATTTTATCTCCGCTTTCTTGGCTTTTAAAGCCAAAAAAGCGGAGATAAACCTACTTGTATATGTCTACTTTCGAGGATGAAGAAGAATTGACTCCTGAAAAGAAGAAAACAATTCTCCTTCATTGTTTAGGTGCCAAAGCTATGAAAATTTACAATTGCATTAACAAAAAACCTAGAGTAGGTGATGTATATACAATCGCGTTGGAAGATTTAACTATGTATTTCAAGCCCACTATTTCTATTTCAGTAAACAGGTTTAAGTTTTTTCAACGTAAACAGGGCCCAGAAGAGTCGGTAGAAGATTATGTGGCTGCGTTGAAAAACTTAGCGCTTACTTGCAGGTTTGGGGCATTACATGATGAATTAGTTCGCGACCAAGTTGTCATGAGGTCCTCTAATAAACATGTTCAGGAGAAATTGTGGGCTAAAGGCGAATTGGCTTTAGAGGAAGTAGTGGAAATTGTTAAATGTACTGAGCTCACTGGAAGATGTGCCAAAGCTGTGTTGAAGGAAGAACAATCTTCCACGGAAGACAAATCCACTGTTGCAAAAGTAATAGCTTCTAAAAATACTAACAGCAAACCCCGTGCTAGTTATGTACAAAGAAAAGATTCAAATTATAAGGTTACATTTTCTGATGATAGGAAATGTTTTAGATGTGGTAGCAGATACCATTTGGCAAATGACAAATCTTGTCCAGCTTTGAGGCAAAAGTGTTCTTTAAATTGTGGGTGAGTTGGGCATTTCATTGCAATGTGTCCGAAGAAACAGAAAGGAGGAAGAAATGTAAAAGCAATTGTGCTTCATGAACAAGAGGATAGTATCTCTTCGGATGATATGAATTTATTTGTGTTGAATGTTGATGATGGAGGAAGCAAAAGGAAGAAACCGATTTGTCACATGAATATTGGTGGGGTGGACATTTCAATAGTAGCTGATTCAGGTTCACCTTATACCATCGTTAACTAAATGCACTGACATTTTTCCTAAATCTTTTACATACGAACCTATCAAAATGTTGGGTTTCAGAGAGCTACAATTTCAGTTTAAGTCTCGTCAAATGCTAGGAAAACTGTATATCTCCAAGGTTGGTCCGTCTGTATTAGGATGGATCGATCAAGGAGAATTAGGAATAATTCTGGATCCTAATAGCCCAGATCCTGTCCTGATTTTACAAACTGAGGAAGACTGTAACAATTTCTTTATGAAAAGATATCCCAAGGTGTTTTCAGAGAAAGTTGGAAAACCTAAAGGTTTTGCTCATGAGATCAAACTCAAAGAAAATGCGGTCCCTTGCATACACAAATCAAGGAACATACCGTTTTCCATCATTGGTGAAGTGGAAGATGAATTAAAGAGATTACAAAAATAGGGTATTATTGAGCCGGTAGAATCAGCGGAGTGGGTTTCGCCCTTGGTTATCGCGAAGAAATCCAATGGCAAACTCCGTCTATGTGTTGATCTACGCGATATCAATAAGAACATCTTGGTTGACCAATTTCCCTTGCCGAAGATTAGTGAGTTGCTTTCCCACACTAATAGAGCAAAGTGGTTTTCCACAATTGATCTGAGCTCAGCCTACCACCAAGTGGCTTTGCATCCCAGAAGTAGGAGCCTCACCACGTTTGTAACGCCTTTCGGATGTTTTAGGTTTAAGAGGGTACCTTTCAAACTGGCTTCGGCTGCGACCATGTTCCAAAGGTTAATGAGCACACTCTTTAAGGAAGAGAAGGATCTCTTAATTTTTCAGGATGACATCATGATAACAGGCACCACCAGAAGAGAACATGATGAGAAACTGAACCGAGTCTTGGGGGTACTGGAACACCATGGCCTTACGGCCGAATTGCGTAATTGTAAATTTGCTACAAATAAGGTTACTTACTTGGGACACGAAATTGATGGCAGTGGCATAAAACCAAAGAAATAACTGTTGTCAGCTATTAGGGAAGTTCCCTCACCCAAGAGCAAGGAGGAAGTCAGAGCTTTCCTTGGCCTTTCGGAATTTTATGCCAAATTTGTGCGTATTTTTTCTGCAAAGACCTTTCACTTAAGAGAACTTATCAAACAAAAAAGCAAATTCGAATGGGGTGCCACGTGTGAAGAATCCTTTCAAAGGATTAAAGAAGATATCTGCAATGCCCCATCCCTCCAGGGGTTCAATCCCTTGTTCCACAGTGTGGTCACCACAGATGCGAGTAATAAAGGGCTGGGTTACTGTAGCATTTGCCTCACGATCGATCACACCCACAGAAGAAAGGTATTCTGTGATTGAGAGAGAGGCACTGGCTTGTGCTTGGGGTTTGAATCATTTTAGGCAGTACATTTGGGGTTACAAGTTCACCCTAAGAAGTGATCATAAACCTCTAATAAAGGTACTTTCTACAAAGGGTCTCCAAATTGCATCCCCCCGCTTAGCTCGCATCTCAATGAAGCTGCTAGAGTTTAACTATGAGGTTGAGTACCTTCCTGGAATTAAAAATGAGGTTGCTGACTGTCTAAGTCGTTTACCTTTACCCAACACTGATGGGCAAGTCTCGGACATTGATACTTTTTGCATAGCCAACATCGCAGATGAGATACCTTGTATTTCCTGGGCAGATTGGTCTGCAGCTATGGAGGAAGACGTTGTACTTCTTGAAGTAAAAAAATATATAAGAGCTGGTTGGCCAGTAAAGAAAAGAGTTCCTGGACACTTACATTTATTTTGGGAACTCAAGGATGAACTGTCTGTGGAAGGAGATTTGGTACTGTGTAATGGCAAGGTTGTTCCTCCCAAGTGTTTACGTGCCAAACCAAGAATAGAGTCAGAAACTCGTACTGGTGGCCCGGGTATGACATCGAAATTGAAAGGAGTGTCAGGAATTGTTTGGCATGTGAGAATTCGGACAAATCTAAACACACATTGAGGCCACCCCTTCAACCCCTTTCTTGTCCACCCATGCCCTGGGTTAGACTAGGGATTGACATTTGAGGACCCATTCGAGAACACGATGAACTATTGTACCTTATTGTGTTGGTAGACCATTTTCCGAAGTGGCCAGAAGTAGAAGTGGTCCAGAATGCTGAGGCCAAAAGTGTGGTAGGATTCTTACGCAAGTTATTCCTTAGAGAAGGCCTCCCAAATTGTATAGTATCAGACAATGGTCCACAATTTACGTCTGCAGTATTTAAAGAATTCATTTCTAAACATGGAATCAAACATAAAACCACTTCTGTATACCATTCTGCTGGGAATGGCGCAGTTGAGAGGTTCAATCGGGTGATTAAAGGGATCATTCAAATAGCTAACCAAAATGACCTGTCATGGAGAAAGCAACTCATCAACAATCTTTGGGCTTTCCGAGTAACTCCTTGTGAATCCACGGGAGCCAGTCCTTTTGTGCTCTTGAGAGGGAGGACCCCCATAACTAAGGACAATGTGGGTTGGGCAATCCCCAAAAGAGAGTGTTGGTCCCCCGAAGAAGTTCAAAGAAATTTGCGGGAGTCACAAATTGTGGGGAAAAGATACTATGACTCCAAACAAGTTTGCAAAGAGGTTTCCATTTCGGTGGGAGACAGAGTTAGAGTGAAGAAATCAAAGTGCTCTAGCAAAGGGCAGAATCACTACTCACAACCAATGGAAGTCAAGAAAGTTTTTTGTAATTCGGCGCTACTGAGTGATGGTAAAACATGGCATTTTTCCTCATTGTCAATGTGTAAAGAGGGGGTGGCCACGTCTCATCCTCAGTACGAACCTGTTGACCGAGATGGTTCCTATGCTCAAGACTACGATTGGATTCTGGATCGTGAGGTGTGTGGAGGCTCTCACCCACATGGTACAAATGATGTATCTTCGGGTACAAATGATGTATCTTCTGGGAGCGAGCATACTTCTGACAGTTCACTGATTCGGGAGGACAGTAGTAGTAGGTTGAGCGAGGAGTTATCAGAAGTGTACAAAGGATATCAGACCACTAGTGATACCAATGTTGATTTAGATGATTCTGTTGATGAAGATCTTACGGCTCAAGACATCAGTTTAAATGGCGAGCCTACTGTGAGCAGATTTGGGAGAGTGGTCAAACCACCAGCTAAGTTACACGATTTTGTGCGCGATTAGCGGTTGGTCTCATCTCTGTACCAATATAGCTCATTTGCTGGTTCCAAACCGTCCTGTTTTGTTTTTATTGATAAGGAGATGTGTTGTGTTTACTTATTCATTGTACAGGCAATGTACCAGCACGCGTCTCGTGCTGGATGGGTTGTGACGTCAGTGTGTTCTGATCTGGAACGCTGGCAAGGGGAATGACAGTTGGGGGAACAGTTGCTGGCGAGAGGCTCTTCAGAGAAGGCGTACCTTTGGAGTCAGTGTACTTATGAATAAAAGCTTAATTCATCTTACCTGGCGGGTTTGTCATCTTTACAGATTTCATCAGGGATCAAGTAGTCATGCATGTGAACAATCCCACCATTCAGGAGAGACTTTGGGTGTATAGTGATTCTAATCTTGAGTGTATTTTTGGCATGGTGAGGAAGTCTGAAATGTCATGTAGAAGTGCTAAAGAAGTAAAAAGTGAAATGAGTACAGTATGCAGTGAAATTGTAACTAAAATAAGCGGAAGAACTTCACAAGAGTGACAAATTGTACAAGAAAAACAATATGGTATTGATAAAGGCAGATTTACTGATTACAACAAGGAAAACATGAGAAGTTACAGATGTGATAGCAAAGCACATTTTGCAAACAGCAAGTAGTTTCCAGCTATTAAGCAAAGATGTGCGAATTGTTGTATTTCAGGGTATTTCGCTAAAGTGTGCAAGAAAAGTAAAAACATCAAAATTAAGTGCATAGATGACATTGAAAGTAGTGACAGTGAACAGTTGCATAACGATAGTATAGAAAGTAAATCATTTGTATTGAATATAAAAGAAGCTAGCTCTATTGTCCCTAATATAGATAATACTCTAGTTAGGAAGAAACCTGTTTGCAACATGGTGATAGATGGAGTAGAAATTGGGTTGCAAGTTTAAGAACCATGAGTGTACCGCAAAACTCCATGTGTCAAAGCAAGGCCCGTCTGTTTTAAGTTGGTGTGAGCAACGGAAATTGGACATAATACTCAATCCTAACATTCCTTATCCTGTTATGATTTTTGGGCATTAAAATGGCATTGGAGAATTTATGTTAAAAAATAATTCCAGCGTTTTCAATAGTGAGATTGGCAAGTTAGTGGGTTTCAAGCATAAGAATAATTTAAAGGAAAATACTTGTCCTAAAATACACAAAGCTAGGAATATTCCCATGGTGCTATGTGGTGAAGTGGAACGGGAACTTAACGACTTGGCCAGTGAATGCATTATCGAGAAAATTGAATCATCTGAATGGGTTTCCCCCATTTTCATAGCCAGGCGGTCCAAGGAAAAATTAGACTATGTATTGATTTGCGCCATTTAAACAACAATATTTTAGTAGACCAGTTTCCACTTCCACACATTGCAGAACTGTTGGCCACTGTTGGTAAAGCTAACATTTTCTCTACAATTAACCTTTCAGCAGCATGCCATCAAATTGAATTACAAGAGAAATGCAAAAATTTCACTGCCTTTATCACACCTTTTCGTTAAAATCTCTTTTATTGAATTTGTACGTGATAAAAAAGGGAAAAACTTTAACATTTACCAGGTAGTAAGCAAAAAAAAACTAGGTTGAATTCGATATAACAAAAGGTACACTAGAGAACCCCACCCAGTGTTTGAGCAACAGTACGAATCAAGCAGTCAGGGTTCTTGCAAATATCTGTACTCAAACTATCTGGACTAACATATTTGCATGCACTATAGATCTATTTGGGGAGTCTTTCCTGTTTTCAGTTTCTATTTTGGGTAAATTCTGGTGGTGTTTTTTAAGTGTTTTCCAGTGATTTCAATACCTTAAAAAACAGTGGTTATCAGTGGTTACACATTTTACCCCCATTAAAAACAACAGAAACAGTGTTTTTCCGGTGTTTATGGATTGTTTACTTTTATTATTGCTTGCTTTCTGCACTGATAGATCATGGAATAATGACAGTGTACATACTGTGTATATGTGGTCCACTGGTGTGAGACCAAGTTTCTGAACTTTCCTAAAGGACAAAAGACCTTGCTTTATCTTGTTAAGAGTAGCACATAATTTGACCTTTTAGGACCATGGTCCCTTCTGGTAATACAGTGCTTGACAAATATGTGAACACAAATACATATTCAAGACTTTTATAGGAGTCTTAGAAAGCAGTAAATTGATTTACTACAAAGTTAATATGCATTAATACATTTGACGGCAATAGTATTACAAAAGCAAATTTAAATCTCAGAACCTCTGTGAAGTAGAGGCTGAAAATTAGCTGCCAAGGTGGTACTAGGTACCTTTTATCTATTGCCACATTTCATGTTTCTAGAAGCAATACATCCCCATAGAGGGCTAGGCTGACAGGGATTCATGCATAACTTATTCTAGAAAGATTTAGGCTTCACGTTCTGTTATTATTTAATGGCTGATAGAGAAAAACATTTAAAGTGAAAAGAATAGTGTGGCGTCAAGGCTTATGCATTTGTTGGTCTCTCCACAGAAAAATCACTTCCACTGCATGATATAATAATTCATTTTTCTTGTCCTTGTTTTCTTTTGAATGATCACCCCCAGGTAATAATAAAAAGCACCCTGCATGCCCATCCCATTAATGGCCTCTTTCAATAGCGTGCATTCTGAATGCCCATGTCATCTTTTTCTTATTTGCTATAATAATAGGCATGTAGCACTACCATTCAGAACCTGCATCAATGTGGCACAAACATATTTTACATTGAAGGCCTTCACATAGTTACTTTTTCACTAAACATGTATCCATTCCTGGGATATCCTTTTTTGTGAAACCATGTTTATCAAGTGTACCATTCTGGTGCAGTAACAAAAAGCGAACAAAGTCTGCAGCTTTGACCCCAGTTTGGAGGTACTAATGGTTGTAATACTGTTTGCACACCATAGCAGGCCAGTTTTGGCACCCCAGTAATTAATTGAGAAAGGTGAATAATGTACGAGAACAGTCTTTTTGCCTCTCCCAGAGCCTTCTTATTGTCGGCACAATTTCCTAGTGGTAAGACCTAGGGTGACAAGCGTGTGCAAAAGTCATCAATCAGTGAAAACTATTTCCATTCCTCATGAAACACGAACAAAGTGAAAAGGTAAGCGCAGAAATCATCTCTAAACAATTTTTCACTTTTGGACTCAGGGCTAGCTATTAGCAAGGCATTTGTGAGCTGGACCAAGGCGCCAATCTTCAGAGGGGTGAAAAGAACTATGTGCACAAAGGTCCTACAACCAGCAGAGTGATTCAGTTTAAATTACTTTCAACTATTGTTAACGTGCTGCAAACAATGTATTTTAGCACCCATTCACCCAATACTTTGCCCTCCCATCTACCCCTCACCCTCTGCCGGCGCTGACCTGTGAAAAGTGCCTGCTGTCGCATTTTTTCACCAGCAAGGGCGGCATATTTCCTTCTCGCCAAAGGAGCGATTGGCGTAAAGGCCGCCTCTGTGTGCACCTCTCAAATGGGGCCCTGTGTGTTTTTGATGTTTAAAATAAAAGCCCCGTATTCAAAGCATAATGACATAATTTAGCATCTGCTGCATTATAATTTGCAGTTTTTAATACATTTTCATTCTTTCTAGTTTCATAGATCAAAAAGTATTCTGTAGTGAAAGGTGTGGGAGTGTCTGCTCATAAGGCATGAGTGATCTTTGGCAAATACAATGTATAGGTGACAGGTATGTTAAAGGTATGTTGGTACCGGTATGTCATCTGCCTAACTTGGATTAAGTCGTCTCAAAACCCAGCAACGTGACTAGCCACAGAACAATTCTTCAGGGGGCAATATTCGCACAAAAACAAGAGTTGAACACTTCTGACAACAACATGAACTCGGCAGAGCATCCAGTCTTTCCCTGATAATGAAATGAGAAAGAGCTGCATGCAGATAGATATATCCCCACTCACGCACGCAACGCCCTTTGGACTTCAAGGGCTTCAGCCCCCCCATCCCACTGTGTGTGGCAGCCCGGGCTGTACACCTTCCCGGGCACACACACAGGCGCACCCGAGCACTTCACGGGTCTCTAAAAGACCATTTGCATATTATTGAGGCATTGATGTTGTTTCACCCTTTCTAAGAGCCCCTGCAGCTCCACGCTGACTATTGCTTAAAGATTAAACCCCCCACCCCGAAATTGTTTCTTAGGCCTCCCTCTCCCCCCAATCCCTCCGAAATTTGGCTCTAGTTGCACCTCTGTCCCCACTCAAACTGAACACTCACCAGACAGCCTGCAATGGATTAAAAAAGACTGATTGAGCAGCGTACACCCAAATAAAAATCATTACCCCGAGCTATGCTGCTACCTGCCTGTGTCACAGAGAAAGACTGACTTCGTAACGCTCTCGGCTCGGTGGCGCACTGCAAGTAAAGTTGATGTTGAATCCGGGGCTTAAAACAAGATTAGTGTGACTGAGAAACACTGAAAATTAGTACAGTGAACAGACACAGTGCAGCGTTTAACTTTCAGCTCAGAACGAATATGATGACATCATGACCACCTGGTGCCCTAACTCTAACCACATTTTTATCAGTAGCAGGAATTTAGGAATGATACCTTACTCCAGGCTAGGCACTTACTTTATCTTTGCACTTATGAGGGCAATGAGAGTGGCAATTCGGACCGGTACGGGCCTGCCTGGAGGCTGGCCATTGCAACATTGGCTCGGACTCCCAGCTTAGAGTAATGCCAGCTGGGCACGATTGAGGCTCAGCTAGGTAAGCTGCACAGCGGGGTGTACTATGCAGGCTGCCGAGAGAGGAACCACTCCGGCACCCGCTGATGCGGTCCCTGGACTCTGGGAATCACTGAGGTCCAGTCCCAGGATTCATTACTGTGGGGGGAGCTAAGTAGGGGGTACCATTGCATACAAGCAGCCAAAAACGTTATTCTTCCTCAAACTGCCACCCGCGACAAGACCCGCCTATTACCGTGAGTCAAATACCAAAGTCCTTACCTGACTGGTTGACGATATTATCTCCTCCGTAGTAGCCATTGAGCACTGACTCCTGACGTCTCTGAAATGTATTGCGGGGAGTTTTAATGTTTTGTACTGCTTTGGCTCCCTCAAGTGGCCAAGCAGTGCAATAAATGTGAAAAATCTGTGACACTCGGTTTCAACCGGGTCAGCTGATTTTCATCCGATAGTGTACTGTCGGGTAGAGTCGGTTTTAACCGAATACCGGACAGCCTATATATGGGGTAGAAGATGCAGAGTTCTAAAAACTTCTACACAATAAGAGCTCTTTAAGGAGTGAGTGTATTAAGTGCATACGGCTCCTAGATAACATTATTAGCTACTTTTGTCTGTTACCGTTATAATAGGATGCCATTCGGTTTGGCATCTGCAGCAGCTGTTTTCCAGCGTATTATGCACAACCTATTAGGAGATTACAAAAACCTGTATGGCTTCAATATGATATCCTGGTTTTTGGGGCTGAAACATATGAGCACGATGACATACTAGGAAAAGTTCTTCGGGTGTTGAGTGAAAATGGTTTGACTGTGAAACATTCAAAATACAGATTTTGTGTCAGGTCTGTCACCTATCTGGGACACGAGTTATGTGAAGGCATAAAACCAAAAAACCATTTGGTGGAGGCAATACGTCCTGCCCCTCATCCCAATTCCAGAGATGATGTACGGTGCTTCCTAGGCCTAACTGAATTTTATTCCAAGTATGTACAGAATTTCTCATGCAGAACATTTAGTATTACACAATTGGTAAAGAACAAGAACAAATTTATTTGGTGTAACGAGTGGGAAAAAGAATTTCAAGATGTGAAAAAAGCAGTTTGTGCAGCCACAGGACTCTGTGGTTTTGAGCCTCTACTCCCATGCATCATTACCACTGATGTGAGTTCTAAGGGTTTGGGTGCTGTGTTGGCGCAAAGGTCTGAATGTGGGAAAGAGTGCATTATACCACATGCATCTAGGACACTTACATCCACGGAGGAAAAATACTTTGCCATTGAAAGGGAAACCCTTGCATGTGTGTGGGCGCTAGATCATTTAAAGTCTTCATTTGGGGCAATGAATGTATTATAAGGAGTGACCATAAGCACTTAGTATGCTTGCTAACCACAAAAGGTATGATGAAGGCATCTGCACGCATTGCTAGAATGTCTGTGAGGCTACAGGATTTTATTTATAACATAGTGTATGTGCCATGAAAAGACAATGTCACAGCTTCTTTTCTGTCCAGGATGCCTATCTAAGAAGACATTCACAATGAATGGGATGAGTTTCAAATAGTGTTAGTGCATAATGAAGGTACTATGCCTATTCAAAATGGTTTAGAGTGAGGAATTCGCTAAGGACAAATTGTTACAGGATGTAGAAACATTAATCATATGTGGGTGGGCCAAGAAGAATTTAATTGGACTGGAACTCAGGTGTTTCTGGGAGGTACATGATGAGCTGTCTTGTACTGAGTATGTTATCAGAAGAGGCGACAGAGTTATATCTCCCACTGAATTAAGACGCAGTGTAGTCCAACATGGTCATAAAGGACACAGTGGTGTTATCAGAATTAAGCAATCTGTAAATAGAGGGTCTCGGTGGCCTGGTGTTGACATTATTGTGGAACGTCTAGTCATGAATTGTGTCATTTGAGCACATTCTGATAAGTCTCTCAAAACCTTAAAGCCTAACATGGGAGATCATGTCATGTCATTCCAGAGAATCCATAGGACACCTTTTCCATGGATATAATGGGTCCTATTTGTCACAATTCTAAGTTCATCATTGCGGCCATTGATGTTTTTTCGCGGTGGCCTGTTATAAAAGTAGTAGAGAAGGTGGATACTGATGCAGTGTTAATGTTCCTTGATTACATTTTCACTGAAGATGATTTGCCTGTGCGTTTTATAACAGACAATGGGGTGCAGTTCTTTACTGGGCAAGCTAAGAGTTATTTCAAAAGAGTAGGTGTTACCCATTGCACCACTTCTCTTTATAAACACAGTGGTAATGGTGTTATCGAGAGATTTAATAGGGTGCTCAAAAGTGCACTACAAAGTGCTGGCATTGACAGCGACAGATGGGAGACACAAATACTCAAAACAGTCTGGGTGTACAGGACAACAGTTAATGACATGACAGGGTGTTTCCGTTTTGAAATAATGAGAGTAGGTTACCCAAGACTAAATGTAATCCTGCTTGGCTAATCCAGTCTTCTTCTTCTACCATAGATTTAGAAGTGGTTAAGGATAGGATTGCTAGAACCCACATCATCAACAGACAGAACTTTGAAAAGAAATGGGGGTCGAAAACTGAATCTGTGATCATTATTGGAATGCTTGTAAAGGTGAAAAAACAATGGAGGGTAAGAAAGGGGTAAAGCCAATATATGTGTCCTTTTGAAGTCGAAGAAGTATTTAAAAATGCAGTAAGACTTACAGATGGTAGGGTGTGGAACCTTAGCAGAGTAGAAGTTCTTAAAGCTGACAAAAACGTTTATGAAGCGGAGCGTCATGGTGTTTTTGACTGTGATGAATGCGGAGAAGTGAATTCTAAAAATGTATGCCCACAGGATTTTCTAGAGGAAGACTAAACAGACAGAGACTTGATTCCTGAGGTTCGCAAAGAACCCACTGAATGTCAGTCTAATGAGTCAGCGAAAAAGCGCCCTCAATTATAAAACCCAGATGGCAGTCTGATGTTGTTGCTTTTGTCATAGGCATGTTTGCAGAGTGAGATTATGTTCTACATTATTCTCTTTTGGTTTTTTTATTTATTGTTTTTTTAATAAATGGGGAAAATATGTCTGATGTTTCCTGTGTGAGCAGAGTGCTGCCTCAGACATGAGAACTTGCCACCACATATCTGCACGTTCACAATGACATCATAGAGTAAGTGTGCACACAGGACGTGTAGAGTTATGTATTTATGTTTAAATGCATTGCCTTGTTATTTGTCTATGTTTAAATGCATTGCTTCATGGCTTGATCATGATGCTCCATTCTAGAACATCTGGTCGCGCCGTCATTGAGATGTAGTAGTTGGTGAGAGTTGACCGGAGCAAGAAGACGTGTAACTGGTGGTGCTCTTTTTACAGGAATAAAGGCCCACATGTATCAAAGCAAAAACTGGTCGCAAACGGGGAGATTTTCAGAATCTGCCCCTATGCAACCTGTATTTTTGCATTTGGGATGCATCATCCCAAATGCAAAAATCGTAATTTAAGTAATCTCTAAATCGCGATTACTCAAATTGCCATTGCATTTAAGGAATCATAAATTGAGATTCCTTAAATGCAATGCATTGAAGTAAAAAAAACTAGTGATTTCGCTAATAGGGGGACCTAATTACCATGAAGTTGAACTTCATGGTAATTTGCCAAAACTTTGAAAAATGCACTTAAATGCACTTTTCAAAGTTCCATCTTACACACACACATGCCCTTGGGGCATGTGTGTGTGCAAGATGTACTCATATGCAGATTTCAGGGGTGCAACAGGGTTTCCTTTTGACAACCTGGCACCCTTGAAATTGCATTTTCAATTTGCGATGTTCTAATTGAGGATCGCAAATTGAGAATGTCTTCCCATTTATCCCTTTGGGCCTCTAGGCCATTAGGAATGAATGGGGAGGTATTCCTTAATTGCGAGTCGCAATTAAGGAATGTTTAGAAATCGCTATTTTTTTAGTGATTTCTACATGCACAGCCTTTTGCTATTCCTTATTAGCAAATCCTTTTTTCCAATAATGCATGTGACAGAAAATTCCTTGTTTAACTTCACCGCGACTCTTCATACATAACATGTAGTCCCATATGCCAGGTCATGTGACAGCCAGACATAGGAGCCATTGATTGATTGAGCGATAGGCTCCCTTTGGCAAATGGCTCCCATCATCGTTAAGGCTACACAATTGGCTGTCAGGTTGGTTTCCCATTAATTGCTCTAAGACTATCCCTCACTAGTCCACAGACAGGTTCTCCACAGCAGCATGTATTTGTATTGCTTTACCTGTTTATCTGTGTGATACATCACACCCCATGTCTGTTTAAAAATGTGTTTAAGGAGAGAAAATTAAGGTACCTCGTACAGCGCATTATCCAGCAATGGTATTGTTAAAATATGAGGCAGTAAGCATGTCCATTGGAGGAATACAAATTGCATAGGGCTTTTACATATATTAATTCATAGATTAAACAAAACGTTGTGTAAAAAAGAATATAAGTAAATATTTTCTGAGTGTAATTAACGTTGCAACTCTTCTGTTTTCTCTGCCAGCACTAGAAAAATCGGAGAGCAATTTTCGCTGATTGAAATCATAATAGACCATAATTAGCGCCTGTTGTTTATGGAAAGAGATGGGCTCTGGGTGAAAGGGACTTTACCCTTAATGTTGATGGGTGTGTATGTTGTTGCAGAAGAGTTTTGAAATGAAAATAAATATCTATAAAAAAAAATAAAAGTTGATGGGGTTTTTAGTAGAACAATGAGAGAGTTCGGTTTTGCAGACCTGCATACTCTGAAATGACAGATCAGATATTCGAAGTCCCTTTTGAAGTTTTCTTTTGCACAATAATTATCACAGTTTTTAACCATCACGTATGTATACACCTGAAATTGGTAAAGTACGCCATCATTCATTTGCCTAAAAATTGATGCCCACATTAATTACCAACCTAATTCACTCTCTTCCACCACTTTTTGTATCTCTCTGTCTCCCCTCTCTTTCTTTCCCACCCGTCTCTCCTCCTCATTCCAGAACTCGCTTCTTGCTCTCTCTGCCTCAATTATTCTCCATCTACCCCCTACTCTATTTGCCTCTCTGGTCTTCATTCTCTTTTCCTCTGTTCCTCACTTTTTCTCACACACCGACCACCACTCTATTTCAATTTCAGTCTATAACGGTATTTCTCTCACCACCCTCCACATTTTCACCCCCTATTGCCGTCTCTCACACACGTTTGCACTAACGCCATATGTCCTATGTTGTTGGATTCATTTACTCATTATTGTACTACGTTTTGACGAATGATCACTGTCACTCTGCAAAGCACAGAGCTGAAGGATTTGGTAAAAGCATGGTTGGCTGTGTATGTAATCAAAATAATTAAACTTGGCAACAAGATGTTGAGAAATATGCATTTTTGTATTTATTCCATTTAATGACATATTCTACAGATTGGTGTTGACTTTACACATTTTAAAGCATCGAAAGTTTAATTTCCTACTAGGACATCAGGAAATAAACTGCCCATCTGGACTCTCTTTACCATCTAATCTTATTACTGCGTGTGAAACCTCTGAGGCCAGGGAATGCAAGAGCAGTGCCAGGCACAGCAGCTGCTGCTGCTGGTGACCCCTAAATGGCGTCCACAGTCTCTCTGAATCTTACCGTCTCACTCTTCCCCTCTGTCTCTCTTCCTTTACATACTGGCCAATTAAATGCAAAAGTTAAATTCACCCAGGTGTAAGGCAACCCATGAGGCTTGCATGGGTACTCTGGGATAAGTGGGCTGCCTCCTTCCTCTGTATTATGGAGATTTAGGGAGATGATCGCTCATGATGGGTTCTTGTATTTTGCTTTTGTTGGGGTCGTTCCTTTTTAGTTGACATGATACCATATGGGTCAACATCATTTTATGTTTGCAAAGTGCCTGCCTTGTGCAAAGTGTCAGGGTTTGCAAGCTCAAATCCCAAACTGTATTGCACTAAGGTCCCATTGGAATGTGGAAATCAACATTAGTTTACACATGGCTGAGTCAACATTGTAAATCCCTGCGATTAGAAAGACAAAAGGCGGAGGTAGGTAAAGTGGGGCGTCTGCCTTCTTTTTGCTCATAAGGAATATAAATATGTTGTAACTTCTTATCTAACCGAAAGGCATTGAATGGTGATGTACTCTGAGGCAGTTGGAACCCATGTGTGGAGTGCGAGGGCAGGGCCTCGCACGTGGGTATTCAGCGGACTAAAAGACACACAGGCAAGCAGGTTAGTGGTATGCCGGAAAAGACCCCGAGTGGTCTTCCGCTTGTTTATTATATACCCCGGAGCGAGCCCGCCCCGGGGGTGGGGGGATGCGTGTATAAGTTGATACAAAGTATGTGTGAGGCCGGGTGCAGAGTGAAAGCAGTTCATCTTAATGGCTGGAGCCAAACATCTTACAGAATAGCTTTATGTTGGCCTGTGATTCCCTCTTTTTGCCAGTCTATGAGCCTGGCCCTCAATTAAGGTTTTCATTTTGGATGGGAGTACCCATGCATAATGCACTACTAATTATTCTCCATTTGGAAAAAAACTGTCAGTAACCTCTACATTCGGGAACATACTGACAATAAATGTCTCCTCACTAACTTTGAAAGCTATTTCACCAGTGTACACAGGCTTTCTTGGTTGCATCAAAGGATGTGGTGCTTTGGTGTCTCTTATATTAAGAACTGCCATTGGTGCAGCACACATTGCCACCTTAATTACATTCTAAGCACTCCAATGTTAGGTTTTATTTATTAGGTAAAACGTACTCATCTTATTGGTCTCAGGAGGATGAATTCTTCATTGAAACAGGATTAAAACCAATGACCTGTTCAACATGTCATTATTGGTGTGGAGGGTGTAGCATGACAAAGTAAAGGACAAGCATGGTAGATGGTGCGTTAAATTCACCCATAAAACTTTTTTGTAATTGTTTTCCCTTAGTTCTACCCACATATATCCAGTTGCAAACTCTTCACACTTTGGGGGACAGAGCACTCCTTGAAAACATGGATGATGTTCTTCTGCCATATTTAGAATTCCATTCTTTATAATTTAGTTGTAACATGGCAGACATGTCTGCCACATTTTGACAGAGTTCCATGTCTGCCAAAATCTATATGCAGTTGTTCGTCCGTTTTTTTAGCCTACATCGTACAGTTCTCTGGTATATTTCTGTATTCTTTGACAGAGAGATGAGCCGGAATGAGTACCATTTGCAGCTCGAAATTCAGTTCACTTTTACAGAAAAACAAGGTCATATGTATGCTGCCCTGCAGCTGAAGTGATAGTCCCAAGTTAAGAGAGTTCTGCATCTCCTCATTCATGTGCATTGATGATTCTGTCACGTTGGATTCTTCCAGGCCAAAACTATTGATTTTAGATGTTCTACACTTACATGCCCAGCAGACTTACATGGCAGTGAGTGTAGCTGCACCAGATGTGAAATGAATATGAATCCCTGAAGCGATTAACCAGGTACAACAGGGGTTCTTTGGTAACAATAAAATTATCAAGCAGCATTGTCTGCCACAAAAAAAATTGAGACACATGTGGCAGGGCTTTTCTGATAATACATAAATGTTACTGCAAAGGAGACCTGATTGTATATCAAACATGAGAGGCACTAATTCTTTAGAGTTTATATGCCTAAGATTTAGGGGTATATTCACAAGAACGTGTGCTAAACATCACCAGAAAATGCTAACGTAACTCTACACATCGCAGCCTATCGCGGGAAAATAACCCTGTGTTAACGTGGAATTCACAACAAGGCGGTACCATGCGATAGTCTGCCGAAACTGCGGCCAATGTCCGCGATACAACCACCTCGATGGAGATAAAAACACAAACCTCAACGCGAAAAAACAAGCAATGGGCCAAAGCGCGATGAGGAAGTTAGCGATAATTAGCGCCAGGCCTGCAATACACACATGGCAGGTGGGAAAAATCACTATAAATGTAGAAAAAACACTCAAACACAAACTGACCAACACCCAAACACCATGGAGGCAGCCGTAGCAGGTGCAGAGGACGAGCACTACCCCACAAGCACCCCGAACGACCAGCCTGGGACCTTGGGTACAGGGAAGGACAAGGACAAGAGGAAGACGAAATTAATTCCACAGGAAAAACGGGATCCTGATAACGGAGGTGATGGAACACCATCAACAATGCTTCGTCACCTCCAATGTGTCATTGGGCACCAAAAATTCGATATGGCAGGACATCATGGACGAAGTAAATGCTGTCGGAGAGCATAAGAGTTCAATGGATGAGGCCAAGAGACGATGGATTGACATCAAGTGGAAGACCAAGGAGAAACTCGCAGCCAACCAGAAGGCAGCAATGCAGACTGGAGGTGGGAGCCCAACCCCACTGCTCTTGCTGGATGACATGGAGGAGCTGGTGACAACAGTCATCAGGTTGGAGATTGTGGCCAGAGTCGGGGGAACAGACACTTCTCGACAGGACACAACACAACCGCAACAGGGTGAGTGACCGTCAGGTACTGGGGGATGGGTGGAGATGGCAACAATGGCACACATGCACAATTAAGCAGTGCACAGTGCACACCCAGAATGACTCTGGGTCATGGCCCTGATCTACAGACTGTCACAATGTACAATGCCATGCTGTCTGAATGTCAACATGTACCATGCAGCTACATACATGTGGACACATTGCAATACACCTTCTCCCCTTCACATTGCAGAGGCACCATCAACTCCTCCTGAACAGTAGTCCCAGCCACTCTTCACTGATGATAAGAAGGACACCCCTGCATCGATACCCTAGCCCTCCAACACATCAGTGACATCACCCACAGCTCAACTCCAGGACCAGGGCAGCCCAGCTGCATTAAGGAGACCCCACCCACTACCCAAACAACCCAGCAGGAGGCACCCACAGCCCTGGCAGTCTCCCTAGACTCCCAGGAACAAACAATGGCCTTCCAACGCCGTGTGGTGGAGGGCCAGAGGGAGATGGCTGAGCATGTGCGGGTGGCGTTTGACCTCATGGCTACCAAACAGGACCCCATCAGAGACCAGCTCCTGTCCCTAACGGACACCCACGGCCCGCTCCATGGTCTACAACGAGCCCTGACTGTCATTGCTGGAGTCATGACCCAGAGAGAAGAACACCTGTCCGCTCAAACTGGCTCCAGCGATCCCAGCCATGAGCTGGCACACATGCGGAGGCTCCTGGAGGACATGTTGCGTATGAAGGCAGAAAGGATGGCAGCCACCGCTGCACATCAGCAAAATGTAGCTGAGATCTACCATGCCCTGCAGATCCTCATCATGGCATTACTGCCACAAGGTTTGGCACTGATGAATGCTGCTGCCCCCACACCGTCCACATCTCCGCCCACTGGTGTGTCAGTGGCTCACAGTGCTGCAGGCTTATCCACTCTGGCATCTGAGGTGTCACTGCCACACAGTGAGGCCCACAATCCTCCTGTGGCTCCTGATGTGTCAGTGTCACACAGTGCCGCAGCCGGTACTGCAACACCACAGGTGGGGCAGAGCACACATTCGAGGATGAGGACATGAATGGGATTGTTGTCAGAAGGAGGCTCTAGCATTCATTTCTGCAACCTGGCCTGTTTCTGCTTGGTGCCGCATATTGCCCCATGACCTTCCACTGACACCCGATACACTCTGCTGCACTCACCTCTGACAGCGACATGGACTGCCATATCCTGTTTGATGACCAATGACACAGCGACCAGACTGTGGACTGTACCCTTCCTCTTCCACAGAACTTGTCAACCCCGGATGGACTCTGGCTGGCCCTCCACGAGCCATATTGTGGAGTGTGCTTGGCAAAGACCCAATCGGTAAAAAGCTTGGGGATTACACTCAATGAGGATATATCCCTCAAAGGACAGGTGGCAACGGTAGTCTCTGCTAGTTTCTACCAACTTAGGAAGATTAGAAAGATTGCCCATCTCTTAACACACTCTGCACTTATTCAAGTGGTGATTGCCCTTGTTCTCTCCCGGTTAGATTTTTCAAACAGTCTCTATTTAGGTCTTCCGGTGGGACTACTAAAACGCCTACAGATTGTCCAAAACCAGGCGGCAAGACTGATTTGGAAACAACCAAAGTGGCAATCAATCAGAGCTGGGTTAGAAAAACTTCACTGGCTGCCAGTGGCCCAGCGGATTGCCTTCAAAGCAGGATGTATCACCTTTAGGGCGCTCCATGACCATGGCCCTAGATTTATCAGGCAATCTATTACCAACTACGCACCTTCGCGCAACCTACGCTCTAATGGTGTTGTTGTCTTGACTCTATAGCGCCAAGAAACCCAAGGGTGTACTTGCGCTTAAGAAATGACTATTAAAATAAGATAAGATGTCCCTGTACCTCTCCAACTGCAAAACTCCACTGGATGTGCAATAAACATCCAGTAACGCACTGATGTGTCATGTCTTTCATCATTCATGTATGAATGTGTGGATGAATGTAGAGACAGTGATTTCCCTTACGTCAATGATGCTCATCTAGTGGGATGCCAGTCACAGTGTGCTACATTGCCTATTGTGTTCCGGGTGCCGTGGACACTGCAACAGGGACACAGGCATTAGTCACTTCCTTGTCCGGACAGGGACTGAACCACGCTCAGAGCCCCCGAGTCATTGTTGCAAGCCATGCGCTGGTACACCGTACACCAGGCCAGACCACTCCGCTTACGCTCCGAGGGGGGGCCCACATAGCTACCTGTCGCAGGCGTACACTCTGGTGGTGTGCAGGTCACTGGTCTAGTTGTCAGCATGTTACCTCCACTCCCTGAGGGCAGGTTTGCACACATCTGGCACAGGCGTCACAGCCCATGTGACCCCGCATATATAAGGGTCTGACAATGTCACATTCCCCTCTGCCGGTGGTGAATGGATGATGGACGCTCCACGGTTCTCAATCATAAAGAGCCCATGAGTTGGTGCACACAGGGTTAGTGGCACCCAAAGCCTTGTGGCTGTCACGGGCCTACCACCGCTTGGCGCTGACTTACATTGCACAGGGTTAGTGGCTCCCGAAGCCTTGTGGTCCTCACAGACCTACCACCACATGGCGCTGACTGGCGTTGCGCAGGGTTAGTGGCACCGAAATAGCTTAGCGGGTGTGTAGTCTGCGTTGATGATGTGTGCACTGATATGGTCTCCTCCATTCATGACTCAGGACTAAGCGTCACATGTGGGACCTGCTGGGCCACGGGGTGGGCCCGCATGATGTGGACTATGTCATGGTGGTGGGACTGGGGCCTGGAGCTTGCACGGGCACGTGGTGTGTATACTGGTGGACACACCGGTGGAAGCAGGTGATCAGTGGGGTGTGTGTGCGCAGGGTTGGCGGTGCCTCTCTCTCTTTCTCCCTTCCTTTCCTTCTCTCTCTCCCTTCCATCTCTCTCTCTTCCCTCTCTCTCTCTCTCTCTCACTTCCTTTCCTTTCCTTCTCTCTCTTTCTCTCTCCGGCTTACTTTCCTTCTCTGTTTCTCTGTGTCTCGCTCCTCTGATGTGCGCATGACACACATCCTGATTTTGTGCTTTATTTTCCAGGCTATGACGTCGGGATTGTCACTGACGGACCCACAGGAGTCGTGCGCATTGGTGTTTTTTGTTTTATTTCAATAAAGTTTTTGGTTGTTACTTCAGTGCTGTATGACTGTTTTTTCGTTCTTCTGGCCACACATGTGTGTATTTATTTTGGCAATGTGCATCATCATGCGTTTTTTCTGGCTCTTGTGTCATGCACTATCACCCACATGCATCAAGCAGAATTGCATTCGCAAACGGTGCGATTCGCAAAAATCGGCCGTTTGCGAATGCAATTTCTGTTTTTTGAGATGCATCATGAAGAAATGCGTTTTTCACATTTTGCAAAATCATAATTGTGTTTGCGATTCCTTAAAAAATCGCAAATGTAAGGAATCGCAAAAAAATTGCAAAAAAAGTATATGCATCAAAATTCACAAATTGCGATTTTTTAAGGAATCGCATTTAAGAATTCCTAAATTTAGAAGTACTGAGAGCAGGTGGTATTTTTTTTTTTTTTAAACATGTGAAACCAATTTGTAGGGTACTTAACCCCTTAAGTGCTGCCTCGGTGCATTGGCCGACGGCAGCACTACCTCCCCAGTGCTGCACACGACCATTGGACGTCCATTCAGCACTAGTTCCAATGGACAGCGCAGCACTGGGGAGGAATGTTTACTAGCATCTATGAGGTTAAGGGGTTCCACAGTTGGGCTAGACTTCTTTGAGGATGGCAGCAGTCATTGTCCTGGCACGTCGCTGGAGGTTGAGAGCAGCAGGAAGGAGAGGGAGGATGCTCAGTGAAAGGATATTTAGATTGCGCATTACAATGTTTAGTCAGACACAGGCAGAAATATATGACATGTATAGGCTGAATGCTGACTCCATAATAGATCTCATTGCTGAATTGGACTCTATTTTGCGTAGAGAAACTCGTAGGACCCTAGCCATACCCACCCATGTGCAGGTCTTATGTTGTCTACACCTTCTAGCCTCAGGTTCCTTCCAGGGAGTTATAGCAATTGCTGGGGGGGTGTCACAGAGTGCACTTTCTAGATTTTTTTTGTGATTTCCTTAATGCAATGCTGTTAAGGATAGGGCATCACATTCATTTTCCAAAAACTCCTCAAGAGTTGTTGGAAACAAAGTTGGACTTCTATAACATGGCTAATTTTCCTCATGTTCTAGGTTGCATAGATGGAACCCATGTTCCCATCTGTCCCCCATCTATAAATGAGTATATTTTTCGCAACAGAAAAAAATTATCACTCTTTAAACATCCAAGTAATTTGTAATTCCAAAACACTAATCACAGACTTAGTTGCAAGTTACCCTGGGAGTGCACATGACTCCTACATTTTCAAACATAGTGCCATCCATGGGCTACTGTTGTCTGGTGAATTTGGAGATGGATATTTGCTTGGTAAATAATGTTCTGTTTCCCAAACTACATTTCACTCACATGCTTTTGCATGATATGTTAACTTCAATTGTACCTTTTTACACACCCATAGGAGACAGTGCATATGCTGTGAGATCATATATACTTACACCATACCTTAATCCATCAACCCGTAAAGAGCAAAACTACAACCATGCCCATATATCCACCAGAAATGCCGTAGAGAGGACCTTTGGGGTCATGAAGTCTAGGTTCCGGATACTGCACAAAACTGGTGGAGCACTGCAATATCGCCCTGATGTGTGCTGCAAAATAGTAGCGGCATGTGCCATCCTGCACAACATTGCCACACGTAGAGGCTTGGAACTGGATGTAGATGACATGCTACCAAACAATGACAACCAGCCACAACAACCACATGCAAGAATTCATGGACCAGATGCAGCTGAAGGAAGGCGAAGGCGAGCAGAAATCACAGAGCATTATTTTAAAAAGAGGTAAGAAGCCAGTTCTTATTCAGTGAATCTGATTGACATTTATTTGAAATCAAAAAAGGAGTAATGTTAAACAAAGGTCACATTAATGCAAAACAATGGAAATGAAATCAACATGTAGCTTATGACTTTCAGCAGAGTCTATTTAGTATTGTCAATCTTTGGGAATCTTTGCCAAAAAGCTGATCATGCTTCAGAGTGACCTCTTCTATTAAAATCTCAAGTTCCTGGTCACCAAACTTTAATTTTCGTTTTCTGGCATGCAGGTCTTCCACAGCACTTTCAGTAGCCATTACTCCTTCAAGAGCACACCAAACACACTCCTCCTGTTGCTGCAAGCAGAGCTCCAACTGCCAAAGGCCACTCCTGCAGTTTGAACTGGGCTTCAGGTGTGTGTAATCAGTGTACTGGCTTCCTGGGTGTGTCCTCATTGATATGCATCAAATTGCGAATTCGCAATTCAAAATTCGCATTTTTCTTGCGATTCGGTAAAAATTGCGATTTTTACCGAATCGCAAAAAAATTGAATGCATACCATTTTGCGATTCGTAATTTGCGATTCGGTAATTTCGCAATTTAAGAATCGCAAAAACTTACTTTGATGCATGTGGGTGTTAATGTGTATGTCCGGGGGTGGGTGTCCGGGTGGGGACCTCGGGGTGGTAGTGGGGGATGTTGTGGCCCTCATGGGTATTGGAGCTGCATGATCATTGTCTCCATGGCCTCTGTGGGTCTTCAGGTGTGGCTCTTGGCTGGGCTCCCTTTCATGCTGTGGGTTGTCGTCCTGCTCAGCACCAGCAAATGGCTGGTGTTAACTCCCTGGTGCTATTGCGGCTTATCGCATGTTTTTGTGGCGCTTTGCTGATCTGGCAGTTCGTTGTGAAAGTGGTGTTCTGTTTTTTTCGTGTGTTTTTGCATGAGAACGCCTACTCAGCATCTCATTAGGGTTAGTTGGGGGTGTCCACTGTGGAGATATATTTTGAGGCAGTTATCGCTGGAATACTGGCGACGTCTGCAGTTTGCACCAGCTTGTGATTGGGGTGTTAGATCTATCTCCACGTTTGATGCGTTAAGCGGGAGCTAAATTGGAGATAAGTCCTTGTGGATATCCCCCTTAGTGCCTAGAAAACTTAACAGAGTTTGTAGACTATCACTATATTTTTCTAGTGGCAGCTTGCCATAAGTCACGCTAATATAAATAACAGAATCACAGCAGAGAGGAATCTGTCCAGCAAACTTCGCATACGTGATTAACATTGTATGGCCATCCGGCCTTGCACGAGGTAAATTTGAAAGGAAAAGGGAAACACATATAAATGCATTTGCTTACTTTTCAAACATGTCTCTGACTGAGACATTGTTGTTGCCTTTTGGCGCAGATATGAATAAATACATTGCAACTTCCCTCGTCTCTCCTTTGAGAATCATTGGGGAGTAGAAAATATTAGACCAGGCAAATTGAGAGGGGAGGACACGAAGACTGGTTACTTGAGAGGAGATGCCAGGTGGCCATCTTTTGATTTCAGGCCCATCAGCTTTCTGAGGAAGGCTGGGATCAGTACATGGCTTGGCATAAAATAGATTGGGAGATTGCTAATCATTCAGACAATATAATAACCATAAGATTGAATACATATATAAGCGACAGGAAGGTATTAGACTAATTTGTTACTAGTCATAAGGATGTGTGATATAAAATGCTTTTATTCTTTATATGGATCATTTTGTGCTATTTAAGACTGTTGAGATTAGCATAATAATTACCAACATTCTGATGGATAATATGTATGTGTTAATTGCATATTATACAATAATTTCCCATTGTAAAATTACAACATCTGTGTTCCTCTGCTATTTCCAGGGACCATAGTGTAAGTTAAGTTGTAGGTAAGACTTTCTCTGGAAGTGCTGTCTGACTCATAATATTATGAATCTAAATGTGCCTAGTTCGTCATAATGAAGAGTGAAAAACACCAGTCTGTTCTTCCTTTCTTCAAGGAGGTTGTCAAAACCTTTCACTTTCTATGACCAAGAGATCTGACCTGGGTGGTACATCACATTATGTAGTAGATACTAGAACGCAGAATGTAAAATGGTGGTTAATAGGGCTTCAGTGCTAAATTTACCAAACAGTACATAATCTGGTCACAAGAGATTTATTTAACTTGAGTCATGTGTATGTTAAGGATGTGCAGAACTGCATAGTTTTGTCCATGTGTATTAGATGTATTTTTGTGAAAAGTATGTGTATTACACAAATGTCACGTTCTATGTAAAAAAATGTTTGTAAGATAAGCCTTTGCTTATAAAAGTCAGTCAAGATACCTGGTCAATGCATTGGGCTGTCACCTACCTGAAAATTACACTGGAAGTATGCTCTTTGATACCAATGTCAAGCATGATACCCGCTCAATGTAGAGGGGTGACGTTTTTTGGGCCATCTTCTACTTGAATTGGTCTGCTGCATTAATAAATAACGTAAAAAGCACAAGAGTAAACCAAAATGGAAATTAGGTCAAATATGTAAAACTCTATAATTAGGATTTACCTGCAATTATGAATGTTTAAAAAAAATATTACACTAGCAAAGTATATGTTTACTATTACTCCTCTTTCCCCTATAAGAGCTCAAAAGTAATCTCTTTCGATTCAGGATTTTTTTCACTTAAAGAAATTATCTTTTATTATTCACATAAGGTTTATAGTTTACATGAAACAAAATGGAATGGTGATTACATAATCTGATCTTTTTTTAAAAAAGTTTTTTAAACCTATCCTTTTCTGACAAAAAAAGCAACATGGGCTACCATCAGGGTGCTTTCTTAAGTACATTTGCTGTGGTTTTCTGCCAGCTTCACTGCATTAAAGCAGGCGTCCTACACCTGTTAATATGAAAGGAAGAAAGTCTCAGGTTTAGTCGATTTGCAGGAAAGCACAAAGCAAATTCAGATGGAATTATGTGAGCTTTACCAAGCTTCTCAAAATCAAAAGGAGTTCATTAATATCAGAGTGAGTTAAAATCAACTCTATGAATTCAATAAACCCAGCAAATGTTTCAATCACGCTGTACTGTGAAGGAATTAAAGAGCAAGCACATCTCCATGCTGCCACACTAGTACAGTGAGTGCAATTGAAAAACAAGCCAATCAGAGCCTGCTGAGGTTTGTAGGCACAAGTCTAAACTAGCATTGACAATGCCAGAAAGTTTGGATTATAACTGAAAGTGAATAAAGTCCCCGGTGAGTGTAGGAACTCAACTCTCCCTGCATGCACTCTATCACTTATCATTGAACTCATGAAACCATTAATCCACTCACTAACTCATTTTTTGTATTCACCCACACACCCATCAACAATAAAACATACAATCTCAACTCTCATATGCAAGATACCTTAAACAAATAAAAATACTAACAAGCATTTACAATGCAACGGTCTCACCTTTGCAAAGGTTAGAGCTATTGGCATTGTAAAGGACAACAACTTTATTTATGTGTTGGTTTTGAAAACAGATAAATAAATGGCATTGTCATTTACAATGCCAAAAGCTTAATCTCTTGCAAATGCGAGACCTATTGCATTTGAACCCCCCCCCACACACACACACCCAGCCACACGCACACACACACACACACACAGAGACATACACACACACAGAGCCACACACACACACAGAGCCACACACACACACAGCGCCACACACACACACACACACCCAGAGCCACACACCCAGAGCCACCCACACACAGAGAGCCACACACACACAGAGCCACACACACAGAGCCACACACACACAGAGCCACATACAGAGCCACACACACACATACACAGAGCCCCAGAGCATAATTCCAAGAGCCAAAGTAGTTTAAAAATTACTTGTGAAGAAGCATCCGGGGCACTGTGGAGGCGCTGACAGCTCCCACCTATCTTGACAGGTCACACAGATCAGTGCTGGGGCAGGGGGCACAGCTCCAAGAAGCAGCGGGCAGCATTGTAAGAGAAGGCATGTACTCACCAGGAGCAGGGCGGGCACCAGGGGCAGCAGCAGGGGTGGCAGCGGTGCCCGGGGGCGGCGGCTGTCCATGCCGGGGCAGGAGGCTGGGTGCTGCTGGAGGTGCTCCTGCCGGACGGGGAGTTCTCATGTGTGCTGCCCCGCTGCCTCTCACTGTCCCTCCTCCTCTCCTAGCCCTCCTTCCCTTCCTCCCGGCAGCCGCTCACGCTTCCTGTGCCTAGGTTTGGAGGTAGCGGCCGGGCTCCCCGCCGGTGCGCCGTGCACAGTGTGCAGAGGCCCGGGGAACAGGCAGAGCTCGAGCCGGGACAGGCTGCACGCACGAGGGGGGGCTCAACACCACAGGGCGGGCGCTGCATAGCGGAGCGCGTGGAGGTACTGATGCTGTGGAGCGAGGGGGCATACTGGAGACAGTGCGCGCTCGAGGGCAGAGACTCCTAGCTGGGAGGGGCGGGGGCGTTGAGGTGGTTAAAAAGGAGTGAGCAGTGGATCACCCCCAAACAAGATGGGAGACACATTGTGGGGTTAGAGTGTGGGGGCAGCTCTTTTGGGTACAAAGACCACATAGACTAAGGCGTTGAATGGGGGGAGAACCCTGAATCGACCGGCAGGAGATTCCCAGCAACACGCTGGGACCGTGTGTGACCCGGAAGGAACACATGGGAACCAGGGACGAGAGCCCCAGGTGTGAGCAGAGAACACAGGGTCCCTCTGCGGAGTGTCAGGAGGGCTGAGAACAAGGGCCAAAGCAACAAAACTTGCAAGAACCGAGGGCCCAGTAAAGGCATCCATTGGGAGAGTCACGTGCAGGCTGCAACAGCGGTGCACCCCCAAGAGCCCAGAACTAGTCCTGGGGCAGAAGGGGGGTTAGGGACCCGGAACCCAGGCTGATCCGGAGGAGTCCAACGAGGCAAGAGCCCAGAACTAGGGCTGGGGCAGAAGAGGGGGTTAGGGACCCGGAAAACAGACTGCGGAGTCCAACGAGGAAGCCTCGCACCTAAGAAGCCTCTCTTTATCTGGCTGCAAGGAACCTTTCCCTCCCCAGGCTAGCCCCTGCTGTGCCGGCTCCACTTCATGTATTATTTTTGTATCCCCCACCCCGCACAAAACCCGGAGACACTCGCACTTGCCCACACCTGGCATCCTGCCCCCAGGCTGAGCAGGCCAGCCCTGCCAGGTCACATTTCTTCACAACAAACTTATTCAAAACCTACAAACGTTGTTTTTTAGGTGGAACAACAAAGGCCTGATTGTTGTGAAGGACGAAGTGAAGAGTAAAGAATTTCTCTACCTCCCCCCACCCCAAACAAACCCTTCTGGGCCCTGGGGGGACGTCATCAACACAAGGCAAAGGCGATTCAGAAAAGGGGGTGGTGATGAACAGAGTGTCTGAATTAAGCAGACCACTTTTACCCAGTCCAAAGATCAGGGCTTGATCCATCTCCGTTATTTATCTCACTGCATCATCCCAGTTCAGAACCTGGCTATATGCAAATCAGTCTGTCCCTGGCCCAGTGCATCATGGGAACAGGGCAGACTAAACTACCAAGCCAATTCTTCACCAGAAAGGAGACAAGCTACCGGGGACCGGTTTCAGGCATTTCAGCCTCGTCGCCCTGGCTTAATTGAAACCTGATGGTGCAGTGAGAAAGGGACTCATGTCTGAGTATACCCTGCCACACCTATAGTGGCCAAAAACGATTCAGAAAAGGGGGTGGTGATGAACAGAGTGTCTGAATTAAGCAGACCACTCTTACCCAGTCCAAAGATCAGGGCTTGATCCATCTCCGTTTTTTAGCTCACTGCATCATCCCAGTTCAGAACCTGGCTATATGCAAATCAGTCTGTCCCTGGCCCAGTGCATCATGGGAAACGGTGATGGATCAAGCCCTGATCTTTGGACTGGGTAAGAGTGGTCTGCGTAATTCAGACACTCTGTTCATCACCACCCCCTTTTCTGAATCATCAACACAAGGCAGGCACAGGCCTACAGCACAGGCGCATACCGAGCAGGTATTGTCAGGCTCAAGGTACTCACATTATATATAGTACAGCGCTAGGGTCGTCTGCAAAGCCGCCAAGGTGTGCGTGGGACAGTACCAGAGCGGCCCGCTCTCAAGTGACCGACGGCACGGACGCCTGCAGCAGAAGCTCGGCGCTGTCAGGACTTCACGGACACCCGATCCCCGACGCTGTCGGGAAGACAGTACTCCTGTACTGACGCTGACAGCAGAGCTGCGGCGGTGTCAGGAGGACAGTACTGATGCCCACAACAGAGCCTCGGTGCTGCTGAAAGGGTACGTGTGTGTGACGTTCTCTTCGTCCAGTGGGCACAAAAAGTGCACACACACATTCGAGCTGGCCCTGTGGCACTGGTGACTGATAAACACAACAGCACTGGTAGTTTTCAGCCAGGCCACAAAAGTGGTTACAAGCAATTCAGCCACATGGGGTTAACCACCTCAGTACACTTTCACTTTTCCACTCCAGACTACAAGGGAGGTGATATAAATTACCGTAAAAAAATAACCTGAAAAGGCGAGATCTCCATAAAGACACATGTTCACCCCCCAATTAGAACGAAAGTGAGTTGAAATGCCCATGTGCCCTCATAAAGGTCCTTACCCGCTTCAGCACAAAAGAGGTGCCTCCCCCTCTCACCCCCCTCCCTTAAAAGCAATCCCCACACTCCCTTTTGAGTCATAAATGACAAAAGCCGTCCCTTCACTGGCTCTAATTACAGAGTCAGAAGTGAGCGCACGGTGGGGCTCCCGTCGAGGTGTGTACGCCGGGTCCGGAGCGAGCAAGCCTCAGCCCTCTGGGCACATACACCCACCTGGATTCGGGTGGATGGGAGGAGACGGGCTTCAGATGCCAGGGCACAGGGGAGAGACACTGCGTACCACCGCAGGGCTTACGAAGAGCCACAGTGGGGACTCTGGGGGCTAAGGGGGTTCGAAGAGGGCACACAGTGAGTGGCTTCAGAGGACATTATACAGGGGCAAGTGGCCCCTTCTCGGACTCCAGGGCACACCTAGCCTGGGGCTTCCCCATGAAGGACACGGAGAACCAGGGACAAGTTTCAGGTCACACGTAGTGATGAAGAAACATTGCAGGGTTCACAGCTCAGTGACACGGAGAGCCCTGAACACATCTCGCGACACTTGACTACCTAGGGCACAGCTTTCCAAACTTTTCATGTTGGTGACACGCCATTCTGGAAAATAAAATTTCGGGACACGGTAACGCGAGTGAGCGCAGCGAGCGAGCCTGAACCACCCAAGGCGCTTGCAAGGCCGAGCCTACTGAGTTTGCCAATGCTTGTTTCAATGGCATTCAATCAAGATAGCGTATTTACAAATCCGAAACCTGTTTATGAAGCAATCAATCTACAAAATGTACTTCAGTGCATCTATTTGTGGAGAAGTGTGGCTCAGGGGTTAGAGGCGGCAGACCCGGAATCTGAGATCGGTCCTGGACCAGGGTTCAATTCCCCGGCGGGTCTTGGGCTAAAAATTCCACGGACTCGATAATTCCTGTCCTGGTGCCTCCTCGACTCACGGGTTCACACTCTGCGACTCTGGGAAATAGCTTGCTTAATCTCCACAACGGCCCCTCGCGGCGGGATGCTTGACTTTCACCCTGTGGACACCCTGTCGGGGCTTCTCACAGGGGAATACCAGGACGGGTTCCCTAGGCAAGCGCCAGGATGCCCTTTGTGGTGACAGGTTGCGCTATATAAGTATACTTACATTTACATTTGTAGTAAGCGGGATAGTGTTTCAGTTGATTTCATTATAGATTATGCTCACCAAATCCTAGATTTTAATCACAGGACTAGTTTGGGCACCCCGTCGGTATCTGCTGTGCCCAGAGCACACAATTAATGCCAACTAGCTGCAGTCTGTGCAGACAATTAACGTCAGGTAGATGCAGCCTGTGCACCCACTTACCTTCAGCTAGCTGCAGTATGTGCAATCAATTAACTTCAGCTAGCTGCTATCTGTGCACATAATTAACTTAATCTAGAACCAGTCTATGCACCCAATTACCTTCAGCTAGAACCCGTCTGTGCACACAATTAACTCCAGCTAGTTTAGAAGGCTTAACATAATGTTTATATTTTCTTTTAAGTTAACAGATTAGACAACAAGGGTGCGAGGCGATTCAATTAAGTAATGATTATACGTGATTACTACTTTAAACAATATGCATGAATGCTAGGGAAATCATTCTATAATGTAATTCAAACGCGAAAAAAAAGGCAATGCAACCTCACTCTGAGGCGGTAAGTGAACCCTCAAGACGCACTAAACGAATATGCATTTTAAAGCAAGATTCATATCCCAAAGTTATCTAAGGATGCAAATACATGCTTGTGAGTCAAACAGCAGCCTCGTTTTTACATCCTGGGAACAACAACGCTAAGCACATCTTGTGAAATACTAGATTAAAAAGTAATTATAGGCAGATGATGCTCCTGAACTAAGTAACAAACACTAATGTAAACGTGAGACTGTCCTTTAGAAGTTATCTATTTGCACACCTTTAAGAGAGACGAAATAAGGCATAGAATATCCGCCCCCCTTCGTCAGCCTAGACAACCACCTGCAGATCGAATTAGAAATGCCTATTTCGCCCGCCAATACTCCCAGTCATTACATCGCACTGTTTAGTTGTTGATCTATCCTTTAACCACGTTTGCTCTATCACGTCTAAATAGCTGGTAGACGAAGACGTAGAAGAGGCTAACCTGGCATTATACATCATCAAAAGCGAGGGGCCAGATGGTATTTATTTTCTCTAAGCAGACACTGGGTCTCATTTTCCTCTCTACCGAGGCGACTTCATCCACTTTTCTCGAATAGACTCTGCTTTCGGCTGACTGAAGAAATGCACCTATTAAGAGCACCGCTTGGCACGGGTAGTAAGGCCAGCAACAGCCAAGTTGTGTAGGTAAGCTGCGGTGAGGAAGAAACACATCCAAAACACTACACATGGAGTAAACAACCTCCCTCTGTCCGGGATCATACCCCATTCACAAAGCTCACTGGGCATTCTCTGCTCTGGAGGTGAGCATGTTAATGCTTCTGTTATCTGTAAAAATAATCACATTACGAATGCAGAGGGGAGGGGGCAGAGAGGTGTCTGTTGGTGACTAGGAATGTGGGAGGCTGTCTGCAGTGCGGCAAATATCCCAGATACGCTCATTCTCCCCATAAATCTGCCCTCATAAATCTGATCGCGTGACACACCTACGCATGGGGCGCGACACAGTAACATGTCGCGCCACACAGTTTGGAAAGCTGTGACCTAGGGTGCTCTACCCAGCGCACCTTGGAATCTGCACCCACACAGTTAGTTAGCACGGCACCCCAAATAGCGTTTGAGCCAGCATCTGAAGCTCCGGAAAAAAAAACGTTGTTCTTTGCTCCAAGGCTCCCCCCACTGCCGGGGTAATCCGGGACTGCCAGGAAAAACAATACAAACTCCACATCGACAATAACTACTTCTAATGCTCTGTGAGCACCGCCCTGCTTTCGAATTCTAAAGAAAAAAAGAACTGCGTAGCATATGTAAACAACGTTTCGGTGGATTCAGAAATAACCATATTCTAAATATTGCATTACCCAGAAATCTCTGTCGGAGTAGGAGGTGCAAAAGTACCCACAGTGAGGACATTCAAGAGCTTATATCTTGGGGACAGAGCTCGATAAGTGTCATGGACGCAGTGTGGGGCGCTCACCATTTGTCTCTAAGCCCTGTCCTTTTGCGATTGGGGGGCGTGCTTTTGACTTTCTGTCTAGGCTGTAAACAACAGTCAAAAACACGCCCCCAGTCTGAAAAGGACGGGGCTTACAGACAAATGGTTCTTCTTTCTATCTAAGCCCGTACTTTTCAGACTGGGGGGCGCGTTTTTGACTGTTGTTTACAGCCTAGAAAGAATGTCAAAAACATGCTCCCCAAACATAAAAGGACGGGGCTTAGATACAAAGAACGACGTCACTGGGACCTCTTCTCCCATGGCTGGCCACCGTTTTATTAGGGCAGCCAATAGAGAAGAGGGGCGGGGCTTAACCTCGCTACACCAAGACAATAAATCTCGTGAGCTCGAGTGCGCATGTGCGCACCCGACGCCACGCGTGACCTAAAAAGGAAAAATAGCATCACCTAAATGTGGCAGATGTATGCTTGCAGTAAAAAGAAGTACAAAATTAAACATTGCAGCAGGCGATCACCTTGGAAAGATATTGTGCATGGAATATTTACAGCCAGATACTTATTCACTCCTAATGATCTGTCAGCTTTAGCATGTGCTCAGAAGAAATAACTTGGTCCCACTACATCTGCTATAACGTTTTCAAAAAAACAGATCAGACATACTGCACCCTGCATAACTTTTCCCATACAACAAATAAAGCCCAAATGCTTCATCAGGGGTTCGCTTACAAAAACATCTAAAGTCTACTGTTTCAAGCATAAGCTCTCGTACAAGGCAGCCATCAGGCATACAGTCAAAGACTTTCAAATAAGTACAACATTACTTTTGACAAAACAAAGGATTTAACAGGTAAACATGGTGCAAATCTTCGTCCCCAGTGTTTGTCAGAGATGGTAATCAGCAACATAAACATTTACCAATCAGTGAGATTCAATGTAGTGAACTGACTGTCTACAGGCTTTAACAGTGTAACAATAATCCACCCTTGAATACTTTTGGCTGTAACATACGTTTTCACCGAAAATAAGGCAGATCTACTGCCTTTGTCATAACCTTTCACAGTAAACAGAGTGGACGCAAGGCGTAAGACATCACTTTTCTCAATTTACCAATCAGGCCTATCTTTTATCATTGGCTTGTTACCATAATGAAGTCAGGCTTGGCTTAAGCTTAAGCTTTTCTACACGGCAACCATAAGGCATCTAGTCATGAATTTACTTCCCCTCCGAAAATTACAGTTGACCAAGTAATCTATAATATTAATACGGTTTATCAGAGTGCTAAGCTTCTACCCACAGGATTAGCAGAGGCGGGACGAAACAACAAAACCTTTACCTAACATAGTCATCAGAGAAATTCCATGTTTTGAAATACCTGTCTACAGGCTGCGCACTGTATACTAACACTCCACTATGAGAGGCCAATTCCCAGCCGTGGCCCATGCAGGTAAGAGGGGCGGGGCCGGTTGGGGGTGTTTTCGACATACGACCATGAGGCAAAATTAGTTATTTCTTTTATTTTTTCTCGTGATCGTTTGCTGAATGCCTAATAGCATATAGTGCTCCTAGTGTGACCGTTTCACGTTTGATCTCATTTTTAGAGTATGAGTTTTTAAGTGAGACTTCCACATTTGAAATATTAACAATATTATTCCAAACACTCTTGACTTTCCAAGTAAGAATTGATATTTTTGATCTCTGTTGTTTCACAAATATTAGCTTACACAGCATCCCAAACAGTCTGTATTTCTTCTATGTCTTTTTTAATTTTTCATCCTTTTTGGTACATATCCAAATAGTTTGCATAATGTCTGATCTGTAGTCACATCACCTTTATTTAGAATTCTTTGAGATTTCCTCCTGAGTCTTTCCCTAAGTCTATGCCTTCATTTTCAAAGTCAGGACAATTTGAATGCTTAGTATGCAGGCACCTTTAGTGCATTTTTTAATGTAGTTAATTCCCATCTTTATACTACAGTGGCACTTTAAAATTCTGGACATTTTGCTTTGGTGGTTATGACCCTTATAACCCTGAATGCACATATCAGATAATTATCTCTTTGTCCTTGTTTCAGCAGCATTCTCTCATTGGCTTCTGCAGCGAGCTTTGAAGCTGCTTGCAAGGTTGTCACTACTACTGTTATTATTTTGTTTCATTTGTTTTATTGAGGTGCAGCATATAACATGAATTTTATTGATTGATTTGTATAGCGCTGAATCACCCAAAAGAGTATCTCTGCGCTTAGGACGGGAGAAATCAGCCGAGGCAAAGAACTAGAAAAGGTGTGTTTTCAGGAGCTTTCTGAACTGGGAGAGATTCTGACAGTTGCAGAGATGGAAAGGTAGTTTTTTCCAAAAGGCAGGCAAGGTAAGAG
This sequence comes from Lissotriton vulgaris, assembly GCF_964263255.1. Taxonomy (NCBI): domain Eukaryota; kingdom Metazoa; phylum Chordata; class Amphibia; order Caudata; family Salamandridae; genus Lissotriton; species Lissotriton vulgaris. The sequence continues at coordinate 1,182,056,422 of NC_141695.1, read as the reverse complement.
AATGCTTTGCCTCCGCTGCGCGCTGTTTTAATTCTAGGCGTGCATAACAAAAGTTTGTAGCCTGATCTAAGCAAACGTGGAGGGGTGTACATTGCTAGTTTGTTAGAAAGATAGGAAGTGCCTTGACCATTAAGGGCTTTGAAGATAGTGCAGCCTATTTTGAATTTTACCCGCTTTCTCACGGGGAGCAAGTGGAGATAATTAAGGAGGGGAGCAGAGGGTGTTCTGGCTGGGGTGTCACCTACGAAACGGGCGGCCATGTTCTGAACCACTTGTAGTTTATAATTAATCCTTCAACCTGAACAAATGGAAACAGAGTTTAAATTCCTTGAAAATATAGGAATCTGGTGATACAGAAAAGTTGCTAAAACAACATATTCCCCTTCATTGTCTAATTAAAACAATCCCCTTTCCAGGAAAAACATTTAGCATTTCATTTAAGACCTATCACTGATTAAGTAGAAACATTAATTAAAATCTTAAACAGAATGGCAAAAAACTTAGGTGCTTTAAGTTCCGTTGTATTGTTCTAAAAAGCCTCTCTGTCCTTACAAAAGAAGTGAAATTAGTGATCATCCAATAACTATTGATATGAAACGATGATCTAGATGAATTGAAGCACCAACTTGCACACAACACAGTCACTTGGTTCACCCTTGACACCAAAGTCACCCTCAAAGAACAAAAATGTAAGAAACCAAAGATGACCTAAAATCAGCCCTCTACACAAAAGAATGTGAAATTGTTCATTCCAGAGAGCGGCCACAGAACTGCAGATTAAGCTTCTGTACTCATTCATCTGGATGGGCCAATTCCCTGCCCACAGTTTTCCAAGCTCCATGCAATTCTACATGCTGCAGTATGACTCAGACAGTTCCTGAAGAAATAGGTCTACATTTACTCTTTTTTTTTGCCGGAGTCACCTCCCTCCTTCCCTCCGCCCCCTCTCCCCCTCCCCCCTCTACATTTACTCATCCTGGCAGTACTTTACTGGCTCTCCTTACCAGCCTGATCCATTTTCAAGTCTAGCAGCTTAATTTACAAAGCTATCAAAACCAGCACCCCTGCATATCTGTCTGGCATGCTCACCATTCCCAGTGGCTCTCCGCACACTTGTTGCCAGGACACCATCAAACTACAGGCAAACATTGCAAAAAGAAATAGAATACAACAGGCCTTCTATAACTGTGCACCCAGGATCTGGTACAACATCCCTGTATCCAGCAGTGCCCCTCCTCCACCACAACACCGGCCAATTTAGGGAAGAACTGAAGACAAACCTGTTAAAAAAATCCTTCATAATGCAGGAGCAGTTTACTTTTCCTCCCAGATATACCTTCAATCACTCACTGACTGTATCTATTTCCTTGATCTTGACCAGCACTCTGCTGCTTGTTGTCTAGGTCCAAGCTATAAAATATCACATAATACATATATATATATGCATACATACATACATATAAATATACATACATACATGCATGAGCACATTCTTAGCGTAAATATTTTAAATATTTTTTTTCTGCTAATTCATGTGCAGAACAAGAACAAACGACTCACTTTAAAAACACACATTTAGAGAAGGGTCGACATGCATCTGTGGGGAATTTAATGTACAGTTCAGAATCAAGTGTGGCTCCTTTCCATAGTACATAGTAGAATGACTAACCGTCTGAAGGCAATGAAAGTAACTTGGCATTGGCATTGTTGCAAATTATGAACTACTAAAACACAGAGGGGGATATTCTAAAGAACATGTGATAATTATCGCAAAATTAGCTTAACGCAACTTTGCATATCGCAGTCTATCGCGGGAAAATAACGCAGTGTTAACGTCGTATTCTCAACATGGCATTACCATGCGATAGTCCCATGATAGCGCGTCAAATTACCACGTTAAAATTAACGCGACACCTAAAAAATGCGAAACCGGAACGGGAAAAAAGCGGCGATGTCCCAAATTGCGATACAAAAATCAGCGATAACCAGCGACAGGCCTGCAATTTCCAAGCGTCATGCGGGAAAATTCACATAAAAGCACTGAAAAACACAAACTGTGTAACAACATAGACTAAGCTGGAGCAAGTACAGAGCATGACTAGAACCCCACAAGCCCCCAGGAGGACCAGCCTGGGACCTTGGGATCACAGAAGGGCAAGGAGAAGAAGACGAGGTTCAGTCAGCAGGAAAACAGGATCATCATCACAGAGGTGATAGAACTCCACCAAGTGTTCGTCACCTCCAACGTGTCATTGGCAAATTAAAATGCAATATGGCAGTCCATCCTGGACAAGGTGAATGCAGTCGAAGTGAGGAGGAGGACAATTGGAGAGGTCAAGACGCATTGGAATGATGTGAAGCAAAAAACCAAGAAGAAACTCCCTGAGAACCATCCGGCAGCAATGCAAAGTGGATGTGGCAGACCAGAGGAACACCAGGAGCTGGACAAGATGGAGGAAATGGTGTCTGCAGTCATCAGTGGGGAGACGGTGACAGGAGGTGGGGGTCCGGACACTGCCCGTCATGACCTGACACAACAGCAAAAGGGTGAGTACTGAACAGGGACTGGGGGGGTGGGGGGAGAATGGCACAATGGCACACATGCACAATTAAGTAGAACAGAGTGCACACCCACAATGACTCTGGATCATGTCCCTGATCCCCTTGGCACACTTCAGCACACATACAAAAAACAAATAGGCCCTGTCCACTATGTACACAAAGGGGTCCCGCCCCACACAGCACCAGTCTCACAACCAACCCAAGCACATATGTTAAAACCAGCAAAGCTGCTTGTCTTTGAGCGACACTGACAATGGAAGTGACACTGTAGGACGAATAGCATGCCTGCAGTCCAATTATCATGACATGGTGCACGCCACGACCCTGAGGTGGCTGAGTGTGGAACACATCCGGAAAAGAGCAGGTCAGACTCTGACACATCCACATGCACAAATAACCCCTGATATCAACAACACATCTGCGGTTAAACCATGCCCAAGAGTCCAAAATCCGATCAAGAGCCAAAATTAGCCAAGCCTGCAACATCTCAGAACTATAGAAGCACAGAAGTGAAAGGCACACCGCCTCAAAAGGATAAGGGGCCCCAAAATCACAGCTACAGGGGCAACTCTCCCACAATGCAGCATACACACATAGCAATAACAGCACATTAACATTGACGACAATGTGGTCCAAAGTGGAACATTTTTACTACAGAACAGAGTACCCAACCTGGTTCTGTTAGTGCGTAGAAACTGGCCAATCACATCTGGCACAGCAGGAAACTGTGAGATGATAATGTACGTGTACAACCTCACATCCTTGATGTAGTTCAAATGTCCACTGTCCCGCATCAAATAGTCAGCTCCTCCCAAATAGTCACAACGTACATTGTCATGCAGTCTGTATGTAAACTTGAACAATGCGTCAAGATACATGTCAATACAATGTTAAAATGCATCTCCCCTTCACATTGCAGAGAGGAAAGCAACACCTCCTGCAGTGCAGACTAGACAACTCATCAGTGATGATGAAGAGTACCTCCACACCATCAACAGCGACGCCCTACAACAGCTCATGGACAGCTACGGCAACCCACCTCCATGAGCAGGGCAGCCCAGCTGCATCAAGGAGCCCCTACCCCCTGAACAGGCCGCACAGCAAGAAGCACTCACCAGCACCTCACCGAAGAACACATCACATTCCAAGGCCAGGTTTTAGACTGCCAGAAGGAGGTGGCTGAACAAGTGCGGGTGGGGTTCGACCATATGGCAGCCAAACTAGATGACATACGTGGGTGCCTAAGTCACATCAGGGACCACTTACACTCCCAAACTGACACCCACAGTTCGCTCCATGATGTCCAACAATCCATGCCCGACATCGCTGGAGTCATGCCTCTGAGAGGAGAACAACTGTCTAGTCAGAGTGGCCTCAGCGATGTCAGCCGAGAGTTGGCACAGATGCTGTGTGAGAACATGGAGTAGATTCATGCAAAAAGAATGGCTGCCACAGATGCACACCAGCAAAAAGTTGTTGGTATCTTCCATGCCCTGCAGATCCTCATCATCGCATTGCTGCCACTAAGGCAGTCGCCGATGAATGCTGCGGGTACTTCTACAAACATATCTCCGGCCCCTGATGTGTCAATGGTACACAGTGCTGCAGACCAAACATCTGCACCCACATGTCAGGCAGATGACATAGAGGATGAAGATGCGGGTGACCCACCTGTGTATTAAGAAGGAGCCATTAGCAATTAGTCCGCCATGTTCCCTATTTCAGCTTGGTTCTGCCCTCTGCACCATGCCCTGTAACAATACCTCCCACTGTCCCCCGAAACACTCTGTAACACTCACCTTGGACCTCAATATGGACTGCCATATTTTGTTTACAAATGACACATCAATCAGACTGCGGACTGTACTCTTCCACTTCTGATGTACTTGTCAATCCCTAAATGACTGTGGCTGGCCCTCCACTGAGCTACAATGTAATGTGGGGTTTCCATGGGCATGTACTGCTCCAGCTCCGACACTCGGCCGAATGTGAATAAATCATTCAAATTCATACAGATGTGTCATGTCCATAATCGATCAAGTATGAAAGTATGGATGAATGTAAGGACATTGATTGCACAAAAAGGTACACCCTGGGAAATTAAACCAATGCACATGTATGACCCTGAGCGTCATCATATGTTATGGTATCTCTCTCAGGGGGTGCCTGCCGCATGCAAGATCAAGGTCAGAGGTGCAGATGTCCTTCTGCCTGATGTATTGAGACACAGGAGGTTTTATCCCTAATGTTGATCTGTCTACTGCTTGCATTCTGGAAATGTGATGTGGCTTTTGCACTGCAATTGAGGATAGGCCGTAGGCTTAGGGTGCACCAATAGTGATACAGACACAAAAGTTGGCATCTATGAGCCAAAAGCCTGAGCGGTCTTGAGCTCCTTGTACACTCCCTTCTTGAGCACCTGCCCTCCGGGTGCATGTAACATTGAAACATTGTCAATTGTTTGCCATGTGGCGCCAACACTGCGACAGAGACACACGCATCAGTTGGTTTCCTGTCCGGCCCAGAAATTAACCATGCCCAGGGATAATTATTCACACCCCTACGCTGGCCTGGCGTACGTCGACCCAGCCCACTCGTATTACGTATAAAGGGGGGTACGACAATGCTACTTGTCACAGTTCTTCCCCACTGCCGGAGGTGACATGGCTGCGTCCACCTGACATATCACAAGACTCAATCATAAACGGTCCATGACTTGCACTACACAGATATTGTGATTATGCACTGCGGCCGGCACGGGCCTACTGCCAAGGGACGGTGACTTTCGGCGCACTGAGTTAGGGGCACCTTAAGTGCTGAGCGGGTGTGCAGTCTGCGATGATGCGTCATCCTGGCGGTCCGGACTGGTAAGGGTTTGTGTGAGCCCTGCTGGACCACAGTGTAGGCCTGAGCAAGCAGGTAGCAAGGACCTACTGCCAAGTGGCGTTGCCTCGCGATTCACAGAGTTAGTGGCAACTAAAGAGCTGAGCGGGTCTGCAGCCTGCGATGATGCCGTGAACACTGATATGACCTCTGCCATTGTGAAATCAAGACCCAGAAGCACGTGTGTAACCTGGTGGCTCACGGTGCAGGGCTGCATGATGTGGAAGCTGCCAAGGTCACGGGCCCCGGGCTTGGAGCTTGCACCGGCACATGGTGGGCCCTCTTGGAGACACACCAGTGGCGGAAGGTGAGCAGTGAGGCCTGGGTGCACATGGGAGGGCAATCACAGCAGGGCAGCGGGAGGGGCTGGGGTGCAGCACTCTGTGTGCGCAGGGGCGGTCAAGCAATGCTGGCGTGTGCAATGATATAAACTCTGCCATTCATAAATCTGGACTCTGTTTCAGATAAGGGACCTGGTGGACTGCAGGGTATACCAGCACGTGGTTGGAGACACTAGATGTGGCAGCAGGTGAGCAGCGAGGCCTGTGTCCGCAGTGTCACCACTCTCTCTCACTCTCCCTCTCTTCCTTTCACTGTCTCTCTCTCTTCCTCTCCTTCTCTCTATTTCCCCCTCTTTCTCTCTCTCTCTCTCTCTCTCTCTCTCTCTCTCTTCCTCTCTTCCTTTTGCTCTTTCTCTCTCCCTTTCTTGCCCTCTCTCTCACTCTCTGTCCTTTGATGAGCGCATGACACAGCTTTTTATCTTGAATTTTGTCTTGCAGGCTGTGACTTACAGATTGTCCAGAGAAGACCCACCATGATTCTTCCAAATAGTTGTTTTGAGTCTCATTTGAATAAAATAATTGGTTTGGAAATTCAAAGATGAATGAATGATTCTCCTTTTTCTGACCACACATGAATGGTAATTGTTGTATTTGTGCGACATCAGGCGAATTGTTTGTTCATGATTTCATAAAGTTGGTGTAAAATATCTTTGTACAGGGAGGGGGGTTGCCCGGGGTAGAGCCCTGAAGGGGCCTGGGGGTGGTGGCAGGGGGTTTTGTGGCCCTCTTGGGTGTCTGAGCTGCATGATCAGTAGCTCCATGGCTTCTGTTGTTCTTCTGGTGTGGCTGTGGGCTGGGTTCCCATTTCTGGTGCAGGTTATCATCCGACTTCATACCAGGAAAGAGCAGATGTTAATTCCCTGCTGCTAATGTGCCTTATCGCATGTTTTGTGATCTTATCGACGATCTGGCTGGTCGTTGAGAATGTTGCGAAGTGGTGTGGTGAAATGGCTTTTTGCACGGGAATGCCTACTCTGCATCTCATTAGGTTTAGTTGATGGTGTCATCCGTGGCAAAGTTTTTTGTGGCTGCTGTTGCAGGAAAACTGGTGATGTCAGCTGTTAGCACCAGCTTGTGAATAGGGCAATAAATCTATCGCCACTTTGGCTGCGATAAACTGCCGCTAACTTGGCAATAAGTCCTTGAGAATATACCCCAGAGTTTAGCTACATAACATGATGGACGCAAAGAGTCACTTATTGGCTGTATTTTAATTGACTTAAAAGAAGGTACATTTTGTTGGAGTGTGAAATTTTCAAGAGGATCAACGCAATCACCATCTCCTAAGAATCTCATATGCAGGCGTGCTTAAATAAAGAAAAACAATCATGAAACATAAAAAAAGGAAAAAGGTAAAAAGAAAACACATTTTTATCTGATGTAATAGATGAATTGGGTCCCAGAGGTTTTCAGCAGTCAGAGACTAAGATGGTCTATTAAAGTTGAAAAAGAATTGTAAAGACTGTTGTGCAGTACATGAAACAAGGTTTCTGGTTAATTACATTTATAGGAAGGAGGTTGGACTATTATGAAGTTACCTCTTTTAGTAACCCACAGAGGGAATCCAAGCAACGGGTGATAAAATGTACAGAATGAAGGTAGATAAAGAAAAGAATTGACTAAACAAGTGCATCTCAATGGTTTAATCGATAATGTAAACAATGAGGAGCTGCAATAAGCAGAAATGTAAAACAGCAAGCAGAATTATAGAAAATCAAAGAGGCGAAGGTTCATGAAAAATACATTGCGAGCAGCAAAGCATAATATTTCAAAAGGAAATAGTTTCAAAAGGAAAAAGGAATGGAGTGGGGTTTACAGATACAACGTAAATATCGTAATTTAGTGTCGCCTCGGGTTAATCTGCGGCAGGGAGGCATTCCATGGGTGGAGCATGGGTGTTTGCCACATTCCCCGAGTTACCATCAGTGGTAGACCTGGGAATGTGTCAAAATGCTATGCCTCCATAGGGAAGCGTAAAAAGGAGAAATATCTTTATTTCTTCTTGTTTTTTTTCTCTTTTTGCAGCACACATAAAAAGAAGAAAATACCTCTCAGGATTGCTTTTGTGCATGAAGATGTCATTTCCTGTTCAAAAACAATCCTGCCTATAATACAGGCAACATTCCACCATAACACAAAGGTACCTGCATTGGCACTGGGCAACCAAAAGTGTGCCAGCGCTGGGAAAGGGCAGGAATGCGCCGTATAATGGTAAAAAAGTCGGGTTCCTGCCCTTTCCCTTTAATGCAGCGCAGCAAGAGGAAAGAATGATTCATCTGGCCCCTAGTGTTTCCCCAGGTCAGGAGACAAGCTTGGCAGAGCAGGAAGGGAGACCTAGAGCCTTACCAGAAGAGCAACTGTTGCTAGGAAGAGGAAGCAGTGGGTCAGAGGCTATGCACGACTTAAGTCTTTTGTCAGTCCTCGCAGTAATGGGACTTTGAAAGATTGTGCTTGTAAATCAATTTACTGCATTGTGCAGTTTCACAAATATCACCTGATTTGAAGGGAGAAGGGACTGCACGACTTTCCTGGGAGTGACTGGAGTGCCTTCGAGCTGCACCAATCTCCTTCCTTGCATGAGGTCAGTATTGAAGAAACCCAATGAAAAACTATACGTGTTTGATTGTTAGGCCACCATATTAACAAACGTAGGTCTGAAATAAGATTTTTTTTATGAGAGTAAGAGGCTACATTTGTTTGAACTTTAGTCTTCTCAGTGGCTCAAAAGACTTTCTTTGGAGAGACCTCATGTTAATTAAAAGGTCTGGTCAAAATATTGTTTTTTCCATTTAGAAGAGCACTTATCTATGTCTAAACAAAACACCTTTCATGTTTTTTGCAAGTACTACTTCCTAAAGGCAGTGGCATGGGTTTATTCTTGAGAATACCTAGTTTCTTGATTGTTGTCACTTTTAGGGGCGTGTAAAATGTGTGCAATTTGCTTTAAAGTAATTACAACAATTTCTGAAAAATGACACAAAAATATGTATAATTATATGAAGCTCAAAACTTGTCTTTGCCTCTATACTGTAGCGCAAAATGCTTCTTAGTGAACATTTTGAACACAGGGACACTTTTTGCACTACAATAATTGTGAAACAGATGGTAGCATAGCAAACAGCTGCTGCTCACGTTCTGGTTGTTTTAGTTGTTCCCATTCACTTGCACTACACTTTTTGTCACGAATGAAGCTAATTTAATCAATTTGGAGAAATCACATAAATTCAGAAATTTCAAGTAACAAGCGTAACACGGAATTTCCATAAATTACATGATGTTATGCTAACATAATAGACATTTCTCCAGGGCCAAATTACCATGAGTTAATGTCTGTAGGCAGGAGGTCTCTATAGTGAAATCCCACTGATAAGTTAATGAAAGGGTATTGGTGTTGATTAACATCACGATTTTAAACTGTGCTAATCCTTTCTAGACACTTGTAGGAAGAGTTGTATATTACTCTACAAACCATACCTTTGTAAAGATTAGTACATTTGCACGTAGTGTTTAGTTCTGTGTGCAATGCAGTACGTTTTCTTATCGAAAGTAAAAACACTGGCTAAACATTGATTTAATGAGTGCTACTCGTGAGCATTGCTGAGCTCAAAGTTTCTTGCAAACAACACCTTTCTTAGTCAGCCTTGAACTACTCTACTTCACTAACTTGAGTTTTTAGTAATAAAGGATGTACACCGTTTCTAGGATGGGGTAGAGGTGAACAGCTCCATTGACAAAATTTAAGCCTAGTAAAATGTCCTGGGATCTTACTAAATGTATTTTGCATAACTGAGGTGTGGGAAACATATCACCAGCTTTGCTTCATTTGCAAAATTGCCAGTGTTTCTCTGGTGGCTGGGCCCACCATAGTTTAAAAAAAAACATTGACAAAACTAATAGAGTTGATATTTGTCTAGCGCAGGGATACATGCAGGAATACATCATCTAAGCATATACGGACATATTTGACACATAAATGAAAAGTCGCAGACAGAGCACCATATTTATCGACCTTCCATGTACATAGGCAAAGAGACACACAGGCACTCATTCTCACAAACGACCAGAAGTGCAGTACCAATACATCCAGGGTTCTTGCTGCTGTTCCTGCTGGCCCGTGGGGCCTACATTTATTTATTTATTTATTTGTCGGATTTATAATGCGCATAGCTGCCCCAGCGACGAGGCGTCCCAGTGTTCCTGCTACCCCTGTAAAGGGCCTGCACCTGGTTTCCTGGTGCAGCACGATATATGAATCTGCGGGGAATGAGATTTTGATACCTTTTCTGATCACTTAGATACCTATCTCATTCTTCCTTTTGGATCGATTATTTTCTGTCATTGAGTAAAAGACAAACCCCACATAGGTTAAATCAACCCCCATAAACTGACGCAACTCTGAAGAACCACTTACGACTGATAAAGTTTAAAAGTTTAATATAAAATTAATATCAGTTGCATATACAATCCTCTCAGGATAAGATTCAACAAGTATACAGGAACTAGAAGGAACATAAATTCCCTAAAGAACCTCAGTCTACAAAAGAATACAATTAAAATCAATTCCAGGATCAACAGATTAAAAACATAGACACAAAGTGGTTCCGTTGCGTCATCTACAAAAAGAGTAAACAAGTTAATTCTATCCCTACTCTATGCTAGGTGACATCCCTACTTCGCAAGTTCCTTACCTAAAAAAGGTGTCAGCAGTTTGACTTCCAAAGAAGTTCAAACTCTCTTAGCCTCTAATGGTAACTTATATCGAGAAACAGTACCCTCTCTGCCTACCCATCCGCTCTCTAAGGGTCCTCGGCCTACTGCTCTCTTGCGCTCTGTTCTTCTGCGCTCGCTCCTGCTTCTCCTCCCCTGGGTGCTGTCCCTAAATACACAATCACCGTATGGGTGGAACGCCCCTTGACGCCCACCACGTACACATTCACATGATGTCATTTCTAGTTCTTTCCATAGCTTCATCTCTTCGCGTCGTCCGTTAAGTTGACCTTTCTTCTTAGGCACCATCTTCGTCTTCTTGCTGGTGACTTCATTGACATTCCAGTTGACACTTTCAGAGCAAAGTCTATCACCTCAACAGACCTTCATTCTTTACGATTGTATTCGTAACCTCGTTTGGTCCTGTGAACGGTCATTTCTAAACAAGACCCAAATTCCAAACGTCTCTTATCTCACTTAGGCCATAAACTTCGTCCAGCATTGTCACCTTAAATCTAGCAAGACCTTTGACTCTTGTCTCGCACATTCAGATCAAGGCTATCCCCTGTTCCTGTGAGACCACTAAATTACATACAGCGGACTACACTCTTGCGAACTCTTGGTCAGTTAGGTTAAAATCACACATGACCAAACTTTTCTAACATTCCTACAACTCTTCTACACAATATAACCTTTAACACACATTTATATATTTAATCGTATTTAGCAAATCAGTGATTATACGCGAATGCATTCTACATAGAATACAACATTTATATTCTCATTTCTTACACAGTGCTATATATGCTCTGCACATTTCTTCGCTTTACGTTTCGTCTTCTTTCTCCGTTTAATAATTACACACGTATATTCAGTTTTGCACATTCTACTGTTCGTAAGCATTACTATACATTTCTATATTAGCCCACTATGTATACGGGCCTTTCTAATTCTAATACACTTTATAGAGTAGATACAGATACATTTCCTATTACATTGGTTACATCGGCTAATTTTACGCTATAAGTGTTCCTTCATGTTACAACTTCTACGTTTATGCGATATGCTTGTAAATATGGTACAGATATATTTTTTATTCAAATTGCGCTCTCTCAGTTCCCCCCTTTGATGACCTCTAGGGGTCATCACTAAATGCAATTTGAATAACACCTTACACAGAACTAGTTACAAGATTCCCTCTTTTCATCGTTTCAAGAGCTCTTAAACTTTTATACTGTTGATCTTGTAAAGCAGCTAATCTCCTTTCTTGCTCTCTCATGGATCTTTGTAACCGGTTCGACCTATACCATTTATACAGTTTCACTAATCCCAACAATGTAATTATGCAAATCAATATTATTAAAACACGTTTTAATATGTACCACACAATGCTTTTACCAAGATTGGCAAACCAATTTCCAACCTTTCCTACTCCATGACCTACTTTCTCCCAAACATTTACCCTTGTTAAATCTTCAATTTCTTTATGTATCTGTGTAATGTTCTGTATGACTTTCTCAAGTGGTTTTGAATTGTCTGGAATGTAAGTACAACATTCTTGGACCTTCAAAGCCTTGCAGACTCCGCCCTCTTTTGCTAGCAGTACATCTAAAGCAAGACGGTTCTGAAGAACCATTGCCCTAATCGACTGCATCTCTCCTTCTACTAGCATTAATGACCTTGCAGTACTTGCAGATAATCTATCTACAACTATAGCTAGTCTCCTGATCTTAACATCGTTAAGTATTAAACCTAACATAGGAAACATTGCTCCAAAAATGTCTCCAACTACTTCAGCATCTCCTATTTCCCTTTTCGTTCTCGTCGAAGCCTTTCCTTCTATGATCGCTAAATCCTTTGCATGATATATTTTGGGGAAGACAATTGCCAAATAACACGAACCATACCAATTATCAGGCAGTTTTACATAGGCATTTCTCCCACATACAAAATATACATTAGGAATCGCTTGCATCCCTTTCATAAAATCTTTCGTATAATACTCTAACCTAAAAGCATGTTCGCAATTTACTTCACCTACAAATACACTCTCATAATATGTCTTGCTTCGAGTTAAACATAACTTTCCTTTCTGCGTTCTATCCAAAGCTATTGGACCATTGCTACCCTTCTTCTTGTGTGCTTTTTCTTCTTCGGTCCAATCTGTTTTCCACTGTCCTGACATTTTTAGAATCTTCTGCCTTCTGTATCGGTCATCTACTTGTCCTATGAACTTTTTCTCTACCTCTGACACCTTGCAAGTCAGATTATTTCTGCGTGCATATGAAGTATCTAGTGTATCCCAAGGAAGAAAGAACTTTGTTAATCTATCTTCCTTTTTATAATAGTCCCACTTATTCATTTGTTTATAATTCGGGACTTCAGGCAGTACCGAATCATAATTTGAAAAGTAGTACTCAAACCCTTCTCTACCATAAAATATACTGAGCAATAAACTACATGTTATCCCATATGTCAGTGGGAGATGATGATATCTGATGCCTTCATCTACGGAAGCCGGCAATTGCATGCATACATAACAATTCTTGGCCTCCATGGCATCAATATACTCATACAATAACTTGGCATATGCGTTTGATCTAAAATTTCCCTGTGACTCGTCTACGTATAACCTACGAGCTTCATTTGCCAGTAACGCCTTTTCATGGATGACATTGCTCTCCTCCTTCTTCCCAACAAGAGCAGGTTTCAAAGTCGTTACAGGCTTTACATCTGTTGTCTCTTTTTCACTTGCATGTCCTACCATGTACGATGTGGTAACTACTGTAATAATGAGAAAAATTACTACTGCTATTAGTGTACCTATTATGCATTTGGCTTTTCGGTTTGGGTTGCCATTCTCCATGTTATCAAACAGCGTAGCTCTTTCTTTTTCGAAGAAAAGTTTTCCTTTCAAGTCTTTGTCTTTCTTTATTTGCTTTCTCAGTCTGTGAAGTGCTCTTTATCAACAAAAGTCTCTTTTCACAACAATGTCTTTTTCTCTTCAGTAATAGACAACCCTAAACCTTCTCCGTTCTCTAAATGTAATCCCTAATTTTGTTCTTCTTTCCACTCGGCGCTAGGTTATCTTCTTTATAGCTTAAACACAAAAGTCGTTATGCATCTACAATAATTCTCGTACCTGCAGCTCTAATAACATGTTCCAATAGTTCCAAACGAATGACTTTTTCTTCTTGTTCTGGTATTTGATGACCAAAAGTCGGAAACTCTAATCGATTTAGCACTAGATCCTTGATCCGACTCAGGTAAGGGGGTATGGGAAGTGTGAAAGTCAGTAACCCCTCAGTCTCGATTCCAGGCCACAAATGGATCGAGATTGATCACTTTCACTTCTTTCACTCTCCCAGATTTCTGTCCCCAAGACATCTGCTAGATAAGTCCACTCTGGGGTGGCGTACCTTCTGCAGGGCACACGTACCCTTCTTGATCTTCTCGGACTCTCAGAGCCTGAATCCGTAATTTCTTCTTCTTGATCCGACTCTTCAGAGATCGGGACAAGGGTTCTTTCTTGATTTGCTTTTAAGCTTGGCCTTCTCCTTCTCTCCGGCCAACTAGCTTCGTCACTCCTTGTCCTCCTGCTCCTTGTTCTTGGACTTGTCTCTTGGTCACTTGCAGCTTGTTCGGTATCTGACTCGAACTCCCAGCTACTTTCCTCTTCTGAGACGACTTCAGTCTCACTGGTGTCCTGACCGTCATCAGCCTGTTCCGACACAGGCTTAGCCTCTTCGATCACCTCTACAGCTTGGCTTTCCCCCTCTGTGGCTTCTCCGCTTCCCGCTGGATTCTCATCCGAGAGAGGAGCTGTTTCTTCCAGAGGTGTTGGCACTCTTCGGGTGTGTGAGGCGTGTATCCAGTTGGGCAAGCCTCCACACTTTACTGCAGTGTTCGTAACTAGTATGACTTGGAACGGTCCTCTCCAGCGCACGTCTAGACAGTTCTTCCTGACATGCTTCTTCACCAGGACCCAGTCCCCGGGACACAGGTCATGGCACAAGTCTTGTGCTGATGGAACCTCTGCAGCCTGGACCTGGAGGGACACAGAATGAATGGCATCAGATAGTCCCTTGCAGTAGTCCAAGATCAAATCGTCTGTGATGTTCAACAACGCTGCAGTCGGAACCGATGGCAATCTCATAGCTCTTCCCATTAGCACCTCGTGTGGAGAGAGACCTGTTCTTCTATCTGGTGTGCTACGTATGCTCATAAGAACCAATGGAAGTGCATCAGGCCAACTCAGAGATGTCGATGAACAAACTTTGGCAAGTCTGGATTTTATCGTGCTGTTGATTTGTTCTACAATCCCCGAAGCTTCCGGTCGATAACTACAGTGGAGCTTCTGGTCAATACTCAAGGCTGAACATAGCATCTTCACTATTTCGCTGTTGAAATGAGTTCCTCTGTCCGATTCCAAAGAGGATGGCACCCCGAACCTCGGTATCAACTCTCTAAGCAACAATTTTGCTACTGTAAGTGTATCGCACCTACGTGTCGGGTAAGCTTCAACCCATCTAGAAAATATACAGACTATCACTAAGACATATCTGAGTCGATTGCACTTGGGCATTTCAATGAAATCCAGCTGCATTCTATTGAAAGGCCCCCCAGACCTCCCAATGTGACTCAAAGTAACTGGTGTTCTCTTTCCTACATTTAGTTGCTGACAGATCGCACAACGCTGACATACTGCTTCTGCCGCTACTCTAAATTTCGGATTAAACCACGTTTGTCTGAATACTCTCACCATAGCATCTCTACCTATGTGTGCTGATCCATGCAATTTCCTTGCCATTGGACTAACAAGTTCGTTTGGTAAAACTGCTCTCCCATCTGCAGAAATCCAAAAATTCATTTCACTTTTTGTACATCCAGCTATTTCCCAGCCCTTTTTCTCATCATCTGGTGCATTTTCCTGAACACATTTTAATTTGTACCACGTATCTACAGTGTCTAACAACATAGTCAACTCAGTTCTTTCTTGTATTCCCCCACTTCTACATTGGTGTGAGAATAACCTTGTTCTGCACAATAACGTGCAACTTCATCGGCATATCTGTTGCCTTGCGACACAAAGTCTACATTCTTCGTGTGCGCGGCGCATTTGACAACCGCTATGGCTGTCGGACCTTGCAATGCCTCTAACAATAATCTCACGAATTCTCCATTCCTAATAGGAGAACCCGAGGAGGTCATGTAACCTCTTTGAGACCATAACTGCCCGTAATCGTGAACTACCCCGAAACCATACTGGCTATCGGTGTATATGGTGACTCGAATTTTGTTACCTGCTAAACAGGCACGCGTCAAAGCAATAATTTCAGCTACCTGAGCGGAATGTACTCCTTCCAGGCAAGCGGCTTCCACAACTCTGGTAATTGTACAAACTGCATATGCTGCTCTCAGCTGACCGATATCGTCTCTTACGCATGAACCATCAACAAAGAATATTTCATCAGGGTCAGTCAATGGCTCATCTACGATATCTGGTCTCGGTTTGGTGCATAGTTCAGTCACATCAAGGCAGTCATGATCTGTACAAATTTCATCATCAATCTCATTTGGAAGTGGCATCAAAGTAGCAGGATTCAAGACAGAGCATCTCTTTAGGGTCACATTCTCAGCAGCCAATATGACTTGCTCGTAGCGTGTGAGCCTGCTATTCGTCAAATGCTGAGTCTTAGTCCTGGTCATTAACAATTCCACAGAATGCGGTACGTACACCACTAACTGATGTCCCATTACCACACTTTCACATCTTTCAATGCTGACACCCGTTGCAGCTACGGATTTGAGACATCCGGGCAACGCTGCGGCTACTGGATCTAATGTAGCCGAAAAGTAAGCAACTGGCCTACGCGCATTGCCGTGTATCTGGGCCAAAACTGCTAAAGCGCAACCTTCTCTTTCGCAGCAGTAAAGCAAGAATGGCTTTTCGTAATCAGGCATTCCTAAAGCCGGGGCACGACACAAGTCCTCCCTCAGCTGCAAAAATGCCATCAAACAATCTTTGTCCCATGGTACCGGATCACTCACTCCCTTGTGCGTCAGTTGTAGTAAAGGTTTTGCCTTCAGTGAAAAGTTGGCTATCCACTGCCAACAGTAACCGACCATGCCTAGAAACATCCTGACTTCTCTTTGTGTTTTAGGCGCGTTCATTTTCATGATCGCCTCTATTCTGTCTGGAGACACCTTCCGTTTTCCCTTTTCAATCCTGTGGCCCAAGTATTGCACTTCAGTCAGACAATACTGCAATTTACTTGGAGACACCTTGTGTCCGTTCTCGGCCAAGTGATTTAATAAGGTAATGGTGTCTACCTTGCAAGCTTCCTCAGTTTCTGACGCCACTAGGAGGTCGTCTATGTACTGGACTAGAACCGAGTTCTTGGGCAGTACTAGACTTTCAAGATTTTTCTTCAGCAGCTGGTTAAAAATCGATGGGCTTTCTGTATACCCCTGGGGAATACGACACCATGTTAAAACGCGATTTTCCAGCTTAAAAGCGAACAAATACTGGCTCTCCTCATCTAAAGGAATCGAAAAGAAAGCCTGGCACAAGTCTATCACTGTGAACCATTCAGCTTGGAACGGTATCTGAAACAATATTACTGATGGATTCGGTACCACTGGACAACATGAAACAACAATATTATTAATCTTTCGAAGATCCTGCACTATTCTGTATTTTCCACTAGGCTTCTGCAAACCCATAATCGGGGAGTTACATGGACTTCCCACGATCTCCTTCAGTATTCCCTGTTTAATCATGGATTCGATCACAGGCTTTATTCCTGCAATTGTCTCCGGTGTCAACTTATATTGTGGTGTTCTTGGATACTCAGCATTAGGTCTTACCATGATCTTTACTGGTTCTACCCCTTTGATCAGTCCTATTTCTTCTCCAGTAAAATCCCACACCTCAGCTGACACTGTCTCCTTCAAGTCCTGTGGAAGCTCCTCCACCGTTAGGGTAGGATATAGTTCCACGCATCCCTGCGAGTTTACAACCTTAAAATCGGCATCATCATCGTTAGTCTGCACTTCTACTCCTTCAGGTGTGCAATATATTGTGCAATTTAGTTTACACAACAGATCTCTTCCTAGCAGACACACAGGGCTAGAATCACAATTCACAAACTGATGTTCATCACTGTAATTTCCTATCTTCACTGACACTGGTTCAGTCAGAGGATTCGTCATTCTCCTATTTGCGACTCCTACCACCTGAATCGTTTCTCCCGACATTGGCAAACCTGGGACTACCGCTGATCTCAAAGTGGATCGAGTGGCCCCCGTGTCTACCAAAAAGGTCGTAGGACATCCAGCTACCTCAGCCTCCACGTATGGTCCTCTCTGGTCTACTTCCAGGGCTGCTCCTAGAGTACAGTCTTCTTCCCTATTCACTCGTTGCCCTGTAAGAGGATCAACGTAGTAGCATTCTTCTCCTCCTACGAACAGTGGCAGCTGTCTATAGGTTTTTCCTCCATTTGTAATTCGAGGCGGTTGAGGGAACGGGGCTCGAGGAATCTGAGTCCCCCCTTTGATAAACTTTCCCTTCGAGACTGCTGTTCCCTTCACCATGCTGGTTTGAACCTCATCCTCCTCCTGTTCTAATTCCCCCGTCTCGACATTATAGGGACACTCGCGTCTCCAGTGTCCTACCTCGTTACACTGATGGCACCTCGTTGTCTTTTTCAGTGTCGCGATATCTACCCTCGGTCTCGGTCTTTCTTCCTCATCTCTGCTTTGATTATTCTGTTTCTTTCCTAGTGTTCCTGTTCCCTGTTGTCGCTGTCCACCCTTTCCAGCTGACTGCATCTGCACCAACATCAGCTTTTCCTTAAGTTTCTTTGCCTTCGAATCTATTTCGTCGCTACAGTACCTCGCATACCTCAAAACCTCATCTAAAGGTTTGTTCTGCCAACAAATCAAATGCTGTTGAATCATCAAGCTTATGTCTGGCCTCAATCCTAGGACAAACTTCGACACAAACTGTCCTATGTCTTTAGGATCCATCACGTCCAACCCACTGTACTGTTTGAATGCTTTCAGCAATCTCTCATAGAACTCGTGAACTGTCTCTTTAGGTTCCTGAGTTGTTCGATCTATCTTAACCCAGTCTATGTCCTGCACCGGCACTTTCTCTTTTAACCATGCAATTACCCTCTCGTACTTTTCCATGACTCTCTCTGATGGACCATTCGTCCGGACATCCCTCGCGGGTTCACAAATGGGCCATTCGACACTAAGTTTGCATGCCGTCCACAAATCTCCGGGTACTACGATATCAAACAGGGTGTTCAAATCGATCCACAGTACCTTAGAGATCTTCACAAACCTCTCTACCTGTTTGTACCACTCGACGGGATTCTCCCTGAGCTTTGGAAAGGAATTGGTAAATGCCGCTAAATCCCCCCTACTCCAGGGTACATGCACGTAGCTTCCGTTCGCGATTTCTCGCAAAGGAAAAGCTTCCATTCGCATTAGCTCTCCATCCTGGGACCTCGCAAGTGTACTCCTTCTGACGGATCCCCTCTTGGACCGTCTTTCCTCCCATTTATCCAAATCCCTCCACATTCTGATACTCAGGATCAGTTCCTTTATGTGTACTTTCAGCCCAATCGTCCTACGCTCATCTAGATCCTGATCCGTGCAGTTTAGCCTATGGTTACCCTGTAGAGCTTTAGTTCGTGATAAGTCTATCATATACCTGTCTGCCAACTCAGATAATTTTTCATGAACTGACCTCGCTTTCCGGGTAACATCCTTAGACATAAACAGTATTTCATAATGATCATACAGCTCTATCCTTTCCATTGGCAATGTGCCGTCTATGATTTCGTCCAAGTCTGATTTTAAACTCATTACATCGAGCCGTTTTGCTTTTATCTCCTCTCTCAGTACTTCACTCCTAGGTTGTTCGTTTACATCCCTCTCACCCCCACTACGAGCCCTACGTCTCGGTGCAGGTGAGTTATGAGGCGTCCTTCTTGCTTCTTTTTGTTCCCACCTCTCTAGATCCCAAGCTTTTCCATCTTCCCTTGGGGTATGGTGGAACAATGACCTATTCTCCATTACTACGTTCTGTCTTTTCGGCTCGGTCTCTCTAGATGCGAGATAGGATCCTCCGTTCTGCTCTATATCATTGCAACTCCCTTGCTGTCTGGTGTCACTCAATAAACGATAAGGTCCTTCACGGTCCTCCATGTTCCCGCGATCCCGTCCGCGATCACTGGATGTATGGCGAGACCTTTCGCGACTCCCTATATTCTCGTGACTCCAATGTCGCACGTTTTCGCCCGGGGCATGGTGAGTGCACCTGAAACTATCTCGGTACTCCTGCGTCTTTCGTTCTCCCTCACTAAGGATGACGCGAGGCACTCCCCCACACCCTGCATTCTTATCTTCACACATTTGTCTAGTGCCACTGATGGTATGGCAAGTATCTCCCTTGCTTCCTTGACTTCCTCTCTCCCACTCTGGGCTGCTTTCGCCAGCTCCGCAGTGAGAGAGGATCCTGTTAGCCTGATCTCTCCATTCTGCTTCTGTTTCTAACCTTTTATTCTGAGTCTCTTCGGCAGCATCCCATTCTTTCAAATACTCCCTTAATTCCTTAAAGGTTTTCGGTTTCGGTCCCCTCAGATCCATCTGTCCTCTCTCCCTCTGTTCTGTCCAGGGACCCGTTGCGGAATCTAATGGGGTACTCCGACTCTTTGGTCCTAGCAACTGCCTTTGGGAATTGATTGTATTATTCCTACTTTCCATCTCTGCCCTTTCCCTGTCCCATCGTGCCTGTTCCTCCTGCTGGACTCCCTCCGGGTTGTAGATTGACACTATAGGACCTATGGTAACAGGTACTTGTAGAGCATCTGGCAATTGATACGACCTTACATGCTGCGTTTCTGGTACCTTCTGGACCACAAATCTTCCTACTACTCTCTGTACGGGACTAGATTGAGGTACTTCCTCACCTTTCTTGGAATCCCACTCTGATGTGGGGAGCGGTTTATATTCCCCCCATCTAGCTCCGTCCCCTTGCTGTAGTTCGGGACTTTCGGCTTCTCTGTTGTACGGAGGTGGTCTATCTAACAGTAGCCTCTCTATCAGATCCTCATCCGGCTCGCTATCCTCATCTTCTTCTAGAGGTTTCTTTTCTCCCGTAGTCTCTAGCATTGTGAACAGTTTGTCTGCTTCTATCTTCTGCACCCTCCATTTTTTAGCTTCATCATCCCATTTAGCATCCTGCACTGCTTTTACCGATCGTCTCACTCTTTCTTTGCGCCTGTTCAAGCTCTTTTCGTGTGCCGTTCTAAACCATGCACTAAGGGCTTCGAATTGCGTTGGCCTCGGTAGAGGTCTCGTTGCAAGCATTACCGCTTTCAGTTGGTTCAATACCTCTAACTTAAACGTCCCGTATCTCGGGAACGTCAGTTCCTTATTCCCTTCTGTTAGCTTATTCCACTCGGAGATCCATAGTATTGAGTGTAACCCTACATTCACAGCCATGTGATAAGCTGGTGTGCCTTCTGGTGGAGCTTCTTCTCCTGCATACAAGTTTCCTCTATCTCTCTTAAAGATCGCCCTTAAACGTTTAAAACACTTCATTTTCAAATCTACGATTTTCCTTTATTCTCTTCCTTGTTTACGTCCCGATGACAAACCACCCAATCCCTACGCGGCTCTCGCTGATCAGCCTATCCCAGCGCGACTCTACGCTGACCGACCAATCTCAGCGCGGCTCTACGCTGACGTCACTCGTCCCCTCTACAGCAGTTCCTCTCCTTTCTCAACTCGTCTCACGGTCTTGCATGCGTTTTCATTCATACACCGAAAAATGACTACTTCCGTCCAAGCGATCACTTTTCTTGACTGTACGTCCACAGTCTAACTGTAATTGTCACCTCAACTGACGATACGTCTTCCTCTCACGGTCAGACGCTCGCCTTAACTGATAGGTTACTTACACACAGTAAACGTCCGACCAGCGTCCGTTACTCATACACTCACTCTGTCACTCCCCCTATCATCGGTCCTTCGGGCGATCAATGGTACCTCATGACCCCCTTTCAATGGTAGACAATTACTCTGGGTGTTCGATACACCCGAACCACTTAAGCTCTCCTTGAACTTAAGATTTTATCCGGTTGCGCGCGCTCACAACCTTCCCTCAATCACACTACAGGCATTCAACTCCGCTTGACATTACAACACAGGTACAACACAAAACACCGCAATCTGGCAACGCATGACCCTTATACTCACTCTCGACCGACTCTGCTGCTTTTCTCTCGCACCGCCAGCACCTTCTTCGGCAGGGATTCTTCTTCTGGTCGCCGATGACTAGGGACCTTGGGGTAATCTAAGCCTAACCTAGGTTGTCTTCCTCAAGAAGAAAACCATCTTTCTCTGCTACCAACTGCGGGGAATGAGATTTTGATACCTTTTCTGATCACTTAGATACCTATCTCATTCTTCCTTTTGGATCGATTATTTTCTGTCATTGAGTAAAAGACAAACCCCACATAGGTTAAATCAACCCCCATAAACTGACGCAACTCTGAAGAACCACTTACGACTGATAAAGTTTAAAAGTTTAATATAAAATTAATATCAGTTGCATATACAATCCTCTCAGGATAAGATTCAACAAGTATACAGGAACTAGAAGGAACATAAATTCCCTAAAGAACCTCAGTCTACAAAAGAATACAATTAAAATCAATTCCAGGATCAACAGATTAAAAACATCCGTTGCGTCATCTACAAAAAGAGTAAACAAGTTAATTCTATCCCTACTCTATGCTAGGTGACATCCCTACTTCGCAAGTTCCTTACCTAAAAAAGGTGTCAGCAGTTTGACTTCCAAAGAAGTTCCAACTCTCTTAGCCTCTAATGGTAACTTATATCGAGAAACAGTACCCTCTCTGCCTACCCATCCGCTCTCTAAGGGTCCTCGGCCTACTGCTCTCTTGCGCTCTGTTCTTCTGCGCTCGCTCCTGCTTCTCCTCCCCAGGGTGCTGTCCCTAAATACACAATCACCGTATGGGTGGAACGCCCCTTGACGCCCACCACGTACACATTCACATGATGTCATTTCTAGTTCTTTCCATAGCTTCATCTCTTCGCGTCGTCCGTTAAGTTGACCTTTCTTCTTAGGCACCATCTTCGTCTTCTTGCTGGTGACTTCATTGACATTCCAGTTGACACTTTCAGAGCAAAGTCTATCACCTCAACAGACCTTCATTCTTTACGATTGTATTCGTAACCTCGTTTGGTCCTGTGAACGGTCATTTCTAAACAAGACCCAAATTCCAAGCGTCTCTTATCTCACTTAGGCCATAAACTTCGTCCAGCATTGTCACCTTAAATCTAGCAAGACCTTTGACTCTTGTCTCGCACATTCAGATCAAGGCTATCCCCTGTTCCTGTGAGACCACTAAATTACATACAGCGGACTACACTCTTGCGAACTCTTGGTCAGTTAGGTTAAAATCACACATGACCAAACTTTTCTAACATTCCTACAACTCTTCTACACAGTATAACCTTTAACACACATTTATATATTTAATCGTATTTAGAAAATCAGTGATTATACGCGAATGCATTCTACATAGAATACAACATTTATATTCTCATTTCTTACACAGTGCTATATATGCTCTGCACATTTCTTCGCTTTACGTTTCGTCTTCTTTCTCCGTTTAATAATTACACACGTATATTCAGTTTTGCACATTCTACTGTTCGTAAGCATTACTATACATTTCTATATTAGCCCACTATGTATACGGGCCTTTCTAATTCTAATACACTTTATAGAGTAGATACAGATACATTTCCTATTACATTGGTTACATCGGCTAATTTTACGCTATAAGTGTTCCTTCATGTTACAACTTCTACGTTTATGCGATATGCTTGTAAATATGGTACAGATATATTTTTTATTCAAATTGCGCTCTCTCAAATCCCAACCTCCACACGCAGTCTGAGACGTCCAGGATACTTTGCCAGTTCTTGGTGCTGTTCCTGCTGGCCCCGGGTACTAATTGTCCCAGTGTTCCTGCTCCTCGTGTCAAGGGGGTGCATCTGGTTTCCCCGCACTGTGCGGTATATAGCACCCAACCACCACCTGCGGGATGGGCCTGGGTGCGTGCCCAGGCCAAGACCGGACCAGTCTACGACTGCAGGAGGCTGGGCTGGGCGAACCCCCTTTTGTCTACATCCAAGGATAGTACAGTAAGCCTTTTCTGATTTCTTAATGGTGTCCATTAAAGGGCTGTGGGGAGAAATGGGCAAAAAGAAAGCAGCATTAACATCAACTGCGTCCCCTGCAGGCCCTGCAAACTCAGGCTCCTGGTCCGCCCTTGATGGGTTTCTTCAGCGGCCAGTGGGGGTTCTGAATAAAGAAATCGAACTGTCGGAAAGAAGACTGTTATTGTCCTCACCTCCAGCTCGTGGAGTGATACCCATGGAGCGAACACTGTCCCCCATAGATGTGGACAGAGGGCCTCAAGCACAACCACATGAGTCAGATGATCCCGCCGTCCCCATGGTATTGAGATATCAAATATACTCTACCCTTCTACGAACCAGTGAGGGCCCACACGGAACCCCTAAAACTAAAACCTGGCAAGAGAAATGGGATGGAGGGTGGCCTGAAACCAAAGAAACTCATATCCCCCCCCAAGATGCGCTGAGCGGGGAAAACAAGAACGTTGGAGTTGAGGGGTCTCCCAGACCTGAGGATCTTCGTGCTGATATTAAGATCATCATAAAAGAAATCCTATCCCGATAACATCACGTTTGGGTAAGATCAAAGAGCATCTCCTTGGTATCCAAAATGATATTAAAAAAAGAGGTGTATTATCCCTACCATAAAAAGACAGTCCTTCTCAGCAACAGAGAGTAATCTAGCCCTGAACTCATAATCCCAGACGCCCTAGGCGCTGACCAATATGGTAGGCAGCCCGGCAGACAAGACAATTCTGAAGGGCATTATTAGCCAGAAGCTGTAAGGCTGCAAAACCTCCAAATCTTTTGCCTGGAGAAGAGAATAGAGCAACATATCAACCAGACCGAAGCAAAAATGCAGTCTTGGTTTATTAAGGGTCTGTCAGCCTGTGCAAATATCCTTCTAACCCGCACATGTTGTGATTTTGAAATGCGTTGTGACCTTACAAAATGGCTCAAGTGAAGATCATGACCAACTGAAAAATAAAGTGGTACATTGGCTTAACAAAAATTCAAGCAACCAAAGCAAAGAATAATACACAATCATATTAATCATGTGCTAAGGGTGGACTCAGTAGGGACCATTTCAAAAAGGGGTGCTTTTGACTGCTGCGGTAAATTTTAGAAGTGAGCAGCTGGCAAGATCGATTCTACTCAACTTACAATAGCCCAGCTATTCACGAGGCAGGACTGAAGCTTTGCCCTTAGGCTTTTTATACAGAGCAAGCAGTGCACTCCATCACCATCCTACCCTTCCTGTGCACCTTACAACGTTTCAGGTGCCAGTTTCAAACAGATTTGAGTCTATTGCTCACCTGGAACAAAAAGACTGACTTACTGAGGCCCCTACGGAGGCTTCCTCCATCAAAATTATAGGGGCAATACAATTTGGCCTGTCAGAGCCCTCAAAAGGAGTGGGTTGTAATATGATTTCTTGGAAGATTGCTTGACTAGGTACCAAGTTAAATAACCCTGAATGGAATAACTTCATAAAAACTGAGACGGTATATGTCTGCAAGAAACTTGGACACAAGAGGAGGTTCATATAAATGAGTATCATGTTTTCTGGGAGCCTGCCTGCCCCTTCCCAGCAGGCAGGGCAAAGGGGTGTTCAGCATCATTGGCATCAGTCCTGATCCCGGCCTCAAATGTGTATAAAATTTGGTTTTCTACATTTTTTCTAGTCATTTTACTGTCAGGTTTGAGGAATTCCGACTTATGATGGTTAATTCTAATTATAATAATAACTTTAAGGATTTTAATCCTGAGGTTAATGACTCTTTAATAACATGCAAAAGGATGTTATTATGAGCAGAGTATTTTAAGTTAAAGCTGTGCAAGTTAAATGCCAAACGGGTTTGTGGTCGGGTGGGCAGAGTTCACGGAGTTGTACGCCGTGGAATTCCGCGCGGTAGAAAACCCCCTCCGCGAAATTTTGCGGAGTTCCACTCGCCCTTAATTTAAATTCATCCATTGTAAGTATTTCACTGTGTGAGTGAGACAGCTGATCTAAACCCAACTGTAAAGGCAAACACGTCAGCCAACACAAGGGGAAACAACTCCTACAGGGCCTCAGCTGAGCCCTGGAGGGTCACAACAAAAGAAGGACAGGACCCAGGGCTACTTGGCTGCTCGGTGCTCTGTAGTCTCATCATCACGTCCACACAGTGTGAAGTATCAAAACCTGCGTTCTCATGATTTGAAAAAGACGGTCTGTATGACATAGCGCAATGAAGTAAAAGGCATACTAGTTTACACTGCAGCTACTGCTGGCCCTACATCTCCAGTAGACACATTAGTTCCAATTCCGTACCAACTGCAGAGAGCGGGATACAAATGTCACCTTTTAAATCAAATGAATATCTATCAGCTAGATTCATGAAGCCAAATTGCGATCGCAGTAGCTGCGAATAAGCAATTGCGATCGCAATTTGATGAAAAGGAATTCATGACAGTGTAATCCCTAAAAATGCGAATTCGCTAATGAAAAATTGCGATTTCGCAAAGAAATTTGCAGAATTCTGGAAGAAGCCCATTAGCGAATCTGAAATAGCGAGAAACCATGGAATCTGCAAATTAATCTGCGAAATCGCAAAACAATCGCAATCGCTATTCTTGAAAATTCGCAGAATGCGAAAATCCCGAAAATCGCTATTTGAGACGCGCAATTTAAGGAGAACCCAAACAAGTTGGTAACCAGTAAGGAATTTTTTTTTTTCAAAAAAAGTTTACAAAGTACCAACAGGTGCAGGCCTGACCAAACACACTTAGGGATATGCAGCTGGAGCATGAGGACTATCACAATGCCAGGACTCTACATGGTGGTCAGGCGGCGAAGGCTACAGCGAGCAGCACGGAACAGACGTAGGATCCAGGAGCGGATATTCCGCCAGCGGGTCACCCTTCTGGGCCAAACCAGGAAGCAAATTTACGCTAAGTACCGCCTGAATGGGGCAATGATCATCAAGCTAATCCAAGACCTAGACCCCCTGATGCAGCACCCAACAAGGAGGACCAATGCCGTGACCACACATGTCCAGGTATTGTGCAGCTTGCCCCTTCTGGCCTCCGGAAGCTTCCAGGGGATAGTCGCTGTTGCAGGGGGGATATCCCAGCCCACCATGTCCCGCTGCCTAAGGAGTTTCCCGGAGGCTATGCTGACCCGGCTACACCACTACATCTCATTCCCCACCAGCCAACAGGACTTGAATGACACCAAGCTACAATTTTACAACGTAGCACAATTTCCACATATAATAGGATGCATTGACTGTACCCACATCCACATCTGCCCACCAGCACAAATGGAATACATGTATCGCAACCGCAAGTCCTACCACTCTCTCAATATCCAGATGGTGTGCAATGCAAAGACAATCATCACGGACATAGTGGCACAGTACCCGGTGGAGCACACATGACTCCTTCATATTCCGGCACAGCGGCATTCACACACGACTGACCAGGGGAGACTTTGGTGAAGGACACCTACTAGGTAAGTTCACATGCCCCACAATATTACACTGTGATAATGTAGCTGCGCAGCACAGGTACTCACCCTCTGCTCCTATCATTCAGGTGACAGCGGCTACGCTCTCCGTGAGTACCTCCTCACCCCATACCTCAACCCTGCAACACCACTGCAACGGCGTTACAATGCTGCACACATACGCACAAGAAATTGCATTGAGAAGACATTTGGCCTTTTGAAGAGCAGATTCCGCATACTGCACAAGACTGGTGGGGCCATCAAATACGAGCCAGAGGTCTGCTGCCGCATCGTGGCCGTGTGTGCAATCCTCCACAACATTGCTACCAAGCGCAGGATACCTGTAGACATCTCTGGCAGTGAGTCGGAAGGGGACAATCGACCACCTGCACATGTGCGTCACGCACGCGGGGAGAATCCTGCAGAAGGACACAGGCGCCATAACCAAATCAGCATGAACTATTTCTAGTGCACCCACTCCCCACACCCATTACTTCACTCATGCATGACAACATTAATAATGACATGAGTCAGATTAAGTTAGACAGAATATTTGTTATTGTTACAGCACAATAAAGTGGGTATTCCCCAAACTGGTACATGATTGACATATTGCGTCATATGTCTGTTCTTCAGGAAGGCATGCTTGTAGCAGCAGCATGGTCCCTCATGTAAATGTTCAAATGTTCAATGCCGCCTCCGGGCAGATGCTCCAAACCTCCTTTCCACATCCTCCTCCTGATTCGACCATGAGGCAGCAGAGGGCCTGCTGCTGTGACGGGGTGCTACCACCGGTGGCACGGACTGGTTACTATGGCTGGAAGTAGCCTCACTAGTGTTGTCAACCCCCCCCCCTGGCCATGGCCGGTAGCCTGCATGCCCTGTACTGCTGTTGTCACCTGCTCCAGAGCTCTCGCGACGCCCTGACAGCACTGGACCATTTGGACCTGCATGGCCAAGGAGCATCGCGAGAGCTGGGAGGTCGCGTTGCCAATAATGTAATTGGACCGCGTGTATGCTGACAGGCGGGTCAGCAGCTGCCGGTGTCTGCGGCGGTTGAGGTCCCGCCGGCTGTACATGGCCTGTGTGTTGGCCTCCATAGCAGTTGTCATCCTCTCCATGCGGTCTGACATTTGTGCTACATTTCGGGCGGTCTTGTTTAGCTGGAGGTGGACAGCCGCGAGATGACGGCCTTGTGTCTGATGGACATGTAGCATACGGCGCTCAATGGAGAGCCCGCCTGGCCGCACGTTTGGTCCCCTGCCGGCGCGGGAATTGTTATTGCGCTGCTCCCTCACCAGTCTGCTTGACTGGCTCCTCACAGCCGCAGGGCGGCGGATTGGTCGGCGAACTGCTGCTGGTGTTGTCAGCCCCACTGGTGGTTGAGTGACGCGCTGTGGTACTGCTGCACCTGTTGGCGCAGGGGTGGCACCGTCCACAGGGGCAGGTGGTGGAATGACCGCTGGTGCGGAAGCTTGCCCTGATGGTCCTGGCTGTGGGGATAGATGTATGTCTCCCTCTGTGTCCTCTGTGATGTCCTCAATTAGCAGGGCATTGCTGTCTGTACTGGGGACTTCTGCGCCACCTGTGATGTAAAGTAACGTTGATTAGTGACATGTTTCTTTCACATTTAGGCTTCCTACATGCATGCAGGCTACCATTCCCTGACTCGCTGCAGGATTGACTCTCACTAAACATGTCTGGCTTTATGGGCCTAGATGGTAATTGTGGTCAGACTACATGTCCCACAAAGCAATAGCGCTTTTGTGGTGTGCTTTGGCTGCATGACTGGGGTTTGAAATGGGATGATCTGGAGTCATGGACATTGTTATGGGACAGGGGGTCGCAGTCGCATGGCACTTACCTTGTGTGTCTTGGGTGGGTCGGGAGGAGTCCAGCTGGATCACACCCACGCATGCCTGCGGATTAATGGTGTCCTCCACTCCGTCCTCGAGTGGTGTGTTTGGTGAAACAGTGGGCTCCCCTCCATATGTCGCAACACGCTCCCCCAGCCTCTCTGCAATCTTCTCCTTTGCCCGCCCTCTGAGGTCGTGCCAACGTTTTTTAAGCTCGTCCACGGAGCGCTGGGTCACCCCCACAGAGTTCACTTTTGCGCGGATGCGCACCCATATCCGCCTTTTTTTCGGCCTCAGGCACCCTTCTGGAGTCTTTACCGAAGAGCCGATTGTGGTCCTTGCAGACTCCTTCTATCAAATATTCAAGCTCTTGCTCAGAAAATTTAATTTTCCTTTTTCTTCCACTGGAAGTTCCACCTGCAGCTTCCTGTGACATGCTGGTCACTGGGGTGTCTCCTGGTTTTCACCTGTAGGCACTCTGGAGGGGAGCTCTGGCAATGCTGCTTCCACTTCAGGCTCTCACTGCTGAATGAGGGTGGAACCTGCCTACTTCCTGGTTGTGATGTCATCACTGTGCTCAGGATGCGACTTCCCATGTTTGCGATTTCGCAATTAGCGAGATGGCAATTTGCGATTTCGGTAATTGCGAGATCGCAATTTCAACACGGGTATCGGCTGATTCTGCGAATATTTAACGATTTTTGGGTACTCGCAATCGGCGATTACAGCCGATTGCGATTCGCTTTATTTTCTCGCAAATATTCATGAATGCCATTCTGCGATTTCTAAATTGCGATTCGCTTTTTCTCGCAATTTAGAAATCACAGAATTTGACACTGATGAATCTGGCTGTTGTTTCGAAATGAGTGTAACAGGATTTGACTGCATTACAAATGCTCCAACACAAACACCAAGAAATCTTCTATTATACTCTTTTTCAATACAGTGATGTACCGGTGATTAAATAGTTCTTACCTTCAGCGGGTCCCATGCCTTACAGTGGTGTGCGTCTGGAGGCAGCCCTGCCCTGCCCCCGCTTTGGGTAGCATACCAAGGTTGGAAACCTGTCCCACTTCCAAGGAGGGCTGTGGAGCCTTCAGCACAACACCCAAAAGTCAGCGCTGACTCCAGACACACAGCTGGGACAATCTGCAGCAGCGGCACAAGGTGGCAGAGAGCGGCTAGCGTGGGGGTGGAGTAGCTGCCCGAGGGAGTATGTGCAGAAGGTGAAACAAGCTCATGAGTCACCATGACGCAAACAAGCATCAGAGGCTCTCGCCGATTGATAGCGCCATCACAGCTACTGCGAGCGGAGTCAATTAATAGAAGTGTCATAGCAAGTCTATTAATAGTGCTGCTTAGTAGAGGTAGCGCTGGTAAACTCTGCTACGCTGTAGTTACTGGAATTTTTGCCAAACTTCGTGTTCTGCGCTAAGTGGTAAAAACTCTGCAAACTCCGCCGGCGGAGCGGAGTCTACCGCCCAGCACTAGTTTGTGGTCTAATGAAACCTGATCAGGAAAATCTTACTCACTTCTCAAATACTGTGCATGTAGATGCCCTAAATAGCTTTATTTTAAGTCTTTCCCTAGTCCCAGCAAGTGATCTGGTAAATAATGTAAATGTGGAAATTCTACTCCTTACTTTTACGGAATGCAATGCCGGAAGCACTATTGATTATATTTTTATGTATCATGACCTGCCCCTTCACCCAGGCTTTTATGTTCCAACCAAACACCTGGACACCTTGAATGATCATATTCTGTTAGTTTTAACTATGAATATCGAGATAAAAATATTGATAAGAAAAGAGGTGGGATAGTAATGAGCAGAAGGGGATGAATAGTGAACAGGGGTAATGTAATCCCTGATTTTGTCTTGAAATGATTAGTTTGTGTGAATAATTGCCTCTTGTTTCCATCTGCCTTGCAGAAGATTCTCTAAGCCAGGATTTACACGCAGGTTTTGAAAAAGTATGCAGTGCCATATCTGGAAATCTTATCACAGATGTACCTGAAAGGGAAAAACTTTATTTAGGCCGTTTAGTGCTGAATGTACGGCAGTCCATAAAAAATGGAAAACCCTTCTGCAAACCTCTCCCGAGCGAGTAGCTCAAATCAAATTAGCCAGAAGGCAATACAAAGAAAGGCTAGAAGAGAGGAAAATGGAGATTAGGCCGCAAGTGTGGTAAGATCTACGGAAACCTTGCCTATTAAAAGATACTAGAGTTTTTTGAGATATAGGAAATAGGCCTTACCTTTCAGCCTCTAGTGCTCCTAAAATAGAGATAGCAATCTCCCCAGATAAATTGGTGGTGCATTTTACAGCTATTTTCCAACTAGGTGCCACTCTATTAGCTATTGTTCCCCTAAATACCAATACAGCACAGCGTGGACCTAAAATTTTGACCGGCTTTTTACATTTTGAGGTTAAGGAAGTGGAGGTAGCAATC
This sequence comes from Lissotriton vulgaris, assembly GCF_964263255.1. Taxonomy (NCBI): domain Eukaryota; kingdom Metazoa; phylum Chordata; class Amphibia; order Caudata; family Salamandridae; genus Lissotriton; species Lissotriton vulgaris. The sequence goes on along the minus strand of NC_141695.1, from coordinate 1,182,024,882 downwards.
CAAAAAGTACATCAGGGAAAGTGACAGGTATGGATGGCATACCAGTAAATGTTTTTAAAATCAAACACAGCATTGTGGGCCTCACTTTTGATAAATGCTTTTAGAAATGTTGCTAGAGGTTGCATCTCTGAATCATGGAAATCAGCCATTATTGACCCGATTTATACAAAAGGAGACATGACTTCACCAAGATGTTATAGACCAATATCCTTATCCAACTCAAGCATGAAGATTCTTGGCAGACTACTCCAAGGGCACCTGGAAAATTGGGCAATGGATAAAAAGCATATTGTCAAACTAACTTGCAATTTGGTTTTAGGTAAGGGGCAAGCACAATTGACCAATGACTAAACATGTCTTTGATAGCAAGTAAAAAAGTTTCAGCTAAAAAAGGAACGCGCCATATGGTCTTTATCGATATAGTAAACTGTGCCAAACTTTAGACCTTGATGGAGGAGATGGGGAGAAGACAGATCTCCTAACGTTACATAAGTGTTTACATCTGGACTTGACTGTAAGATTGCACGATGGATCCCAGGGCGAATTGACCCCTCCAGCAAAAAATCTACTTGAGTCAGGCAGGGATGCATCCTTGCTCCCATCCTATTCCTGCTATATATAAATCGATATTGCTAACCACCAAACTAGAGAAAGACATTCCTAATATATGGGGGCACCAAATCCCTATTTTTTTATAAATGGATGATGCTGTGCTAATTGCATGCACAAATAATGGTCTGCACATTTTATTGCATTAAATGGCGATGGCCTATGGAGACATATAAAGGTTGAGATTATTACTGGTTTCTCGTGGTACGGCAAATATGTTATCCATGAAAAACCTGGCCTTCTGTATTTGTCAGACTCTGTAGACATCGCTCCTTTATTGCTATGCAATAAGGTATGGTCTAATCTTGAAGCTTCTTTGGTTCGAACATGCATATATGATTGCTAGGTTTAACAAGGTCATTGAGATTCCCTAGCTGCTTTACCTAAAGAAGTATTTGGAATATTTAGGTATGAAAGAACTGAATGGAAATCTGTCCACTAATACTTTAAATACAAAAGATAAAGTAAAATGTGAATCTTTAAATCACTGTTCCAATAATAGGCTAAAGAAAGCACAAACCAGGCTAGCACGGGTAAAATTTGTTCCACTGGTTACAACAAATGATATAGAACAATACTTGACCTGAGTGACAAATCCTTTTTTACTGGCGGTACCAGTCCCTTTTTAGATTTTGCGTGATCCAAGTTATAGTAGCCTTCTCCATCCAAAATTGTTGGTCAGGTGACTTACCATCATGTAAGAGTGACCAACTATCTGCACCTAACACACCATTTCTTCCTGTTTGGCTCTTTATATGAGACCCCTAGGCGAGTGTTTTTAATACCTTTATTACAGAAATTAAATTTTAGAACTCATCTGGATGGCCTATACTATTTACAGCGCTTGGCAAATGAAGATGTTTGTTGGGCAGTTCTTAACTTTCTAAGGAAAAACTTGGGACTTAAAGTGCGTTATGAAAAGATCTCCTTGGGATAATACCTCAGGTGAGCATACACCTATTTAAACTAAAGATCCAAGTGCAAGTGAACTTGGAATTTGATAACACCCTTTTCTTTAGTCTATAATCTAAGAATCTGATGTAGAAACTGTAGACTATAATGCTCAAGACTCTACATGATGAGGATAACGATACCATCTGTGTATGCATCTCATCGATTCATAGTATTTATGCAGGGATGTTTCTAAAGGAAATGTGTTTTTGTGAGGTAGTGTTTTTGATTTGATGCTTATATGGATTCATGCAAAACCGAATAAAGATTTTATGACAGACAGTATCAATACTCACAGACCTAAAGACAGAGTTTATATAATTTTAATGTCTGCATTACACTTTATGTGGATCTAACGTCATCTTAAAGTTGTAGATGTGACAGGAGAGTAGAAAGAAAGGAACCTGGGAAAGGGAATGAAGAAGAAGCCCTGTGAATAGAATCCTCTACCTTAAAGCAGAGTGGTAGCTTTGGTCAACCTTAAATATCTGCATAGAGAGAGTAGAAAAGTCCTGGAGTAATAGGGAAGGAGAGGGAAAGGATATACATATATATAAATCGGGAGGTGGGGGGCCTAAGGTGTAGAACTGGAATAAGACAGATTTTAGGTTTCATAGACTATTAGTGAGATGCTAGAGCAAGCCAGCCAGAGCCAAGTAACCATGTCTACAAGCCAGCACAGTGAGGCTGATACATACAGACAAAATAAATACTGCCAAATACACAATCCCACACAACACACACAGTCAGATGTCACACAAACAGGTATATGTTGATGAAAGTGGATGTATATAAAATGGATAATAACATTAAGGATGGGTGATTGGGTGTTGGTTTTATATCCACTTAATATTTAAACCTATTGCCGATAAAGTCTATTTTGATGTAGATGTAGAGAAAATCTTGTGTGGTTGCCTAGTCAATCATTCACATCTTAGAGCAGTGGTTCCCAAACCTTTTAGAACCGTGTACCACTTTTTAGAACAAAAAACCTTTGGGACCTACCTACCTCTAATAAACATGAGGCTGAGCAATATTTGAATGTTATTAAAGCATTGTGGTAGCAAGCTGTCATTAAGATACAGCACATTTTCCATTGAAATTGTGACTAAATTTGCACGGACATACAGTTTTACCTATCAAACTATATAGCAAACAAATGAGAATGTATGGATATTGGATTTCTGTGAATATTTATCATTGTGCATCACCAAGGAAGGGTCTGGTTTTATTTTGATCCTATTAAAATCTCTTCACATTTCAGAATTACAAATTGTGCTTAAGTTTAGCTTTTCTAACTGCTGGATGCGTACAGTTCATTTGAAGGTATGCACATTTTGTTGTGTATTGCGAAACACAACATCCTATATTGTCACATAGTTCACTTTAGACACTCCTCTCACCTTACAGTAGTCAGAGATAGAAAAATAAATACCAATCCCTATGATAAAAAAATAAAGCAGCTTGACATTTGATCTCTGAATCACCGGCAAATGTGACAAGTTACACAATGACTCTAAAGGCATCTTTATTGATTACTCTGACGTTCGTGGACCAACCATACATCAGTTCAGTGGCCACTGATCCATAGTTTGGGAAGCACTGTCTTAGAGGAATTTCATACATATGCTTAAGGAGTACTCTACGGGGAATATTCTCAAGAATGTGTGATAACCATCGCAAATGTAACAACGCAACTTCCTAACATTGCTGTCTATCGTGGGAAAATTACGCAGTGTTAACCAAGCATTCTCAACACAGCGGTACCATGAGATAGTCTCTAGTTAATGCGTCAAATGTCTGCGTTAAAATCACTGCCACGCCTCAAAAATGCGAAATGCCAAAAATCTTGCGATGGGGTCAATCGCGGTAGAAAAAGCAGCGAAAACCAGCAACAGGCCTGCAAATCCCACTCGTCTGGCTGGAAAATGCACCATAAAAACTACAGAAACAATACACCAGAAACAATCCAAAGCGCATAGCAACATGGATGCAGCCTGACCGAGCACAGAGGCCAACGGGATCCCTACAACCCCCACAGACCACCAGCAAAGAACAACGGGGACGGGGATGGCCAAGGAGAAGAGGTAGAGGAAGACGGGGTGCAGTCCGCAGCAAAACCAGAACAGCGTCATGGAGGTGAAAGAACACTACCATCAACTGACCCACAAGTAGACCACCTGGAATGCAGTCGGAGTGTTGACGATGCCAATCGAGGAGGCCAAGAGCCGCTGGCATGATGTGACAACCTAAACCAGGCACATACCCCCTCCCAACAGGAAGGCTGCAATGGCGACAGGAGGTGGGAGTCCTGTGCCTCAAGAGGAGCTAGAAGAAGAAATCGAGGCCAAAGTCATCTGTGTGGAGACGGTGCAAGGAGTAGGGAGTACGGACACAGCTCTATTGGACCTGACACAACATCAACAGGATGAGTAACGATTAGTGACTACGGGGACGGGGGAGATGGGCACAATGGCACACATGCACAATGAGGTGTAGCACACTGCACACCCACAATTAGCCTGGATCATGTCCCTGATCCCCGTGGCACACTGCAGCACACACACATAGCAATCACAGCACACCCACATTGACAACAACGTGGTACAATGCGCAAAGCCGACACTGCAGAACAGAGGACCCAACTGGCTCTGCACACGTGCAGAAACATGCCTACTACATCTGACAGAGCTGGAAATTGTGAAATGGAATTGTACACTTAAAACCTCACATCCGTCATGTAGTCCAAATGTACACTGTCCCGCAGCAATATTCAGTACCTCCCGAACTGTCACAATGTACATTGTCATACAGTCTGCATGTAAACAAGTATAATGCGCCAACATACATGTCAAGACAATGTCAACATGCATCTCCTCTTCACATTGCAGAGGGGCACACAACACCTCCAGCAGATCACTGAAGACAACACATCTGTGATGCCGGAGAGGACCACAACACCTTCAACACTGAAGCCCGACAACAGCCCATGGACATCCCACGCAACCCACCACCACTAGCCGGGCAGCCAAGCTACTTAGAGGAGAACACAGTCCCTGGAACAGACCACACAGCAGGAAGCAATCGCAAGCACAGCTGGCTCACAACACTAAACCCACCCACACATGGCACCCCAATGCCAGGTGTAAGCATGCCAAAAGGAGGTGGCCGAACAGGTGTGGGAGGGGTCCGAACCCATGGAAGGCAAACTAGATCACATACGTTGGTGTCTATTATCCTTCAGGGACCACCTACACCCCACAAAGGAGACCCACACTGCCATAGAGACACATGCAGATGCACATTCACTGTACAGAACCACGCCCAGGGGCATGAAAATATCAGTCACACAACCACGTTGGCTCTGCGTATGAAGGCCCAGGCCACTCCCCTTACGAATCGAGTGGGTGACGACAAAGCTACATGTCCAAGCTCCAACCCGCTGCCTGTGGTGACTTGTCTGCGCCCGCTGTACAGTGCACAATTTAATGTTGTATGGCCCAGGGCCCTCACGCATACAACAAGACCACAGGGACACACTGAGATAATATGTTGAAATGGCTATGAGCACATGTGCCCGGCCCTTTTATTGGCAGGGCCACATTTACCGTGATGCCTGTGCTGGATGTGTGTGGGCTGAGTGTAAGCCAGACCGCACGGAGTGCTTGGTGTTAGCAACAACTTTAACAGTGGACAACTACTGAGCAACATGGAGGGAGCCGGAGCAAGTCCAGAGGTCACCCAACATGCAAACAGAAGTGTCCATGAGTTGCAGTGCACTGAGGTTGGAGCATTAGAGCTGAACGTGTTCATGTGATGAAAAAGTCTAGGATTGTGTCCCTTCGAAATATTCTTGATACAGATGAAGTGGGGTGTGTTAGACCTGCATCATCTTCCTCATTAATGTCCCGGGTCTCCCACACTTCCTGAGGTGACATTGCTTTGTGAGCTCTCCACAGCACAAAACCAGAACAGAAATGGAGGATGAGTCATGGTGCACTGAGATTGTGGCACCTGGAGTGCTGAGGAGGGTATCAGGCAGATGATGGCATCCACGACAGGTCTGAGCAACTCCGATAGTCTGCCAGTACCACTGTTTCAACTCTGGCAGATGGCAGTTGGAGGTGGCACTGGCGATGGTGGCGTGTGCCTCCTGCAGTGATGCGTCATCTGGGCCAGTCAGGACTCGATTTGATGTGTGAGCCCTGGTGGCCCGCAGTTGAGGCCGGAGGCAGCGGACAGCGCAGGGCCACATACATATGGCATTGATGACCCCAAGACCACCGTCACAGAGTTCATCCAATATTCATTCAGACGGGGTCCCTGACTAGAACTGCACAATCAGTGGCCCGAGATGCACAGCGGCCGGCACATCCACCCTGCCTTAGGACAGTGACTTTTGGTCCACTGAGGTAGAGCCACGTTGACTGAGCGGGTCCTCATCGATGTCGAAGGTGAATGTGGTTTAGAGTTGCAAGGGACAGTGGAAGGTGTCCTCCAGGGCATGATGCAGAGGGCAGAAGCTATCCAGAAGAAGCAAATGGAGGCGTGTAGGGCCACAACCTCATTGCCACCACCAGTTTGGTGTAGAACCAAGAAAAGCCCACCTCAAGGAGGAGTGGTGGCTTGGCGGTGCAGGAATGACCCGAGTGTACTCTTACCCTCATTATATAATAAAGTGGACCCGGAAACCTTTGTCTGCAGAGAGAACCATCTTTATTACAATAGCCCGGGCTATGGAACAGAATCCCAAGCTAGTCAGAGACAAAACCCAGGAGGCTGCTGCTTTACTTCACACAGAACAAGCCTTATATACATTTTAATTCCACTCTTTTGACATTCGGTCCATTGTTCAATCAGGTCGGTGTTTGTAGTTGATGACCTTATCAAGGCGGTGTTTGTAGTTGATGACCTGATCAAGGCTCGGCATTCACACCATTGTTCAATCAGCTTGATCAAGACTCGGCATTCAGACCATTGTTCAATCAGCTTGATTAAGGCTCGGTCAGTTAGACCATTGTCCATATGACCTGATCACAGCGTCAAGGATGTTTACCAAACAGGGAGCAGAAGATGAAAAACAAGCTTGTTTACACAGGGCGTAGGCGTCTCACAGCTCTCTGTTGATGAATTGGTTAACTGCAAAGAACAGGGGGCTTGGGTATGTGATAGTTTTTTTTAGCGTCAGCAGAAATGGAGGCTGTAGGCAGGGTTTTGTCACAAGATGGCAAAAAATGGAGGAATGTAAGGAAATTAATAGGACCTAGTAAAAACTTCAAACCCTCCTTTTGCCATTGAGTGGCAAAACATGTTCTTAGGAAATGTCTATCTGCATTAGGTCACCAATCTCTTGTTGAAGTATTATCCCCACGTTGGTGTCACGTGTAGTGACTGGGGAACTTTTAAGGGCCTGTGTACACATAGCACAAAGCATAGGCAAGCCCTGGATACAGAGGCAGCATGAGATGATGACTGCTGTTCCTAAGGCAAAAAAATGAGGATCCCCCATCCCCATCTGGAAAGGAAGCCCCAAATCCAGCCCAAGAGGGACCAGTCATCTTGATGTTGATGATTCTCAGAGGAAAGTTTATGCAGACGTTGGATAGCTTGATAGACTGATAGAGCGTTATCAGGTATGTAAATGCAGCAGCTGGAGCCGATTAGTTTATATATACCACAACGGTCAGCAAGGATGATGTACAGTACCATTCGATGTTGAGGTGTCATCAGGTGGTCCGCCTGAGGCTCTGCAGTGATGTTGCCCAATGCCCATGATGTTTCATTAATGGTTGCCTTCACCACTCGGGTAAGGTGTTGTATGTTGCGGCTTTTGACCATAGGACCCAAGAACAGCAGGAAACCTTTAAAGAAGTCCCCCGCCTCCTGTCCTGCAGTGTCATCGGCCTCAATTGCTCCCCTAGGCATACGATGGTGGTGTTGGGGATTGGTCAAGTGATATGTCCCAACAGCAGTAAAGGTAGGGGGAAGAAGAAAGGCCAAATAACACACACCTGACCAATTTCCTGGAAGCCAGGTATAAGCAGACTGTCCACAAACAAAATAGGTATTTGGAGAAGTGATTAGGAGTGGTGGTGAGGTAATATTCAGTGTACTGACTATTGCGTAGTCACTGACGCCTACCTCCGGGGTCCCCAGTCCTTTTATGCACACTTGGCCATGCGTGTTGATCTCATTAAAAGCCTGCAATTTGGTGGGAACTTTGCGTCTGGACCGAAAGCAGGAGAAGATTATTCTACTTGAGGTGTTGAACACAACCATCTCATTGCGTTCAGCACAAGAGATGTTCAAGATGTAAGATGTCATAGTAGGGCAGAAAGGATTACTGACATTGCCTGTTCTGTTTCGAGAGAAAGTGCCATAAAAATCGCCAATGATTGAGCTCATTGTTCCATTGATCATATGTGCATCGGTGACGAGCATCCTCCAAGCCAGACAGGACCCAAAAACAGAAAACGGATAGACAAAATAGAAGACAGTGTGTGTCATAGAGTGTGGCATGAGCCCACATACCCAACAGTTCAAGGTATTAATCGCAAGCTGTGGCTGGTGCAATAATTATACAAATGTATTGTTCATGAATTCCAGGCGTCATGGTAGTTCATGGGTTGACATGGTGGTGTGGAGATGTTCTGCAGGTGTTGGTGTCGTAGCCAGAGGAGCTGGGGGAGAGGTCAGTAACAGAAATCATCCCATAACCAGCAGGATGAGGAGAGCAAAAAGTATAACTATCGTGGAAAGGAATAATTTATTGTTCAGAAGTTTGACATATTTCTTGTGCGCTTCAGACCCTCGGACCGCTGCCATTGTGCTCCGCCTGTTATCACAAGCTGCTGTCTGTGATTGGTGGTTGCTTCACTGGATGTGGATACCAAGAGTCCTACAGACTTCCCATTGGTCCAGCATACCAGCACCGGTCTCAGCCAGAGATATCACAGCCCCACAGCCTATTATACACCAGACAGAGTCAAGGGCCAGCCCCTTTTCTTGGTCTCAAGTTGTGGCGAGTGCAAGAAGGTATGGAGTGGTCTGGAAAGGGAGCGTCTTGTTCCTTTCTTCGGTCCTGCAGAGGAGGGATGACTGGACCCCCTAAGATTCGATCAGTTTCGGCTTCCGTAGTGGTGTAATGAACCTGAGCATCACTGAAAGGGCTAAAGGTCGGTACTACTTCTGTGTCGCACTTAAGCATGGGCGAATCTGCCGTTCGCGAATTTTGCGAATTTGCGAACTCGCAATCCGCAAAATTCGCGAATTCGCGGATTTTTTTTTGTGTTCGCAAGGATTTCTGCCAGTTTGCAAGGATTTCTGCCAGTTCGCGAGGGTTTTGTACCAGTTCGCAATTGCGAACTTACATGTCGGCTCGCAATGGTCGAGATTATGTTGTTTCTACGTCTGGTTCATCATCACGGGTTCCCAGCACCCTCTGTTTCACCCCTGCCACCCTCTGTTTCACCCATGCCACCCTCTGGTACATCAATGCCACCCTCTGGTTCATCATCACTGTAGATTATGGGGGGAAAAAGCAAGCACACCTGCCTGCTTCAACTGACATGAATTAATTTGGGGTTGATTTATTAATGTGTCACTGTTTTAAAATTCCAGTCTGGCACCTGCTTCCTTATCTGTAATTTGCTTTCTGTTGCAGTGTAATTTTTTTTTCCAGGACCTTTGTGGCCTACTTGTAGCTATTCTATGAGCGTGCTGTGAGGGTCAGAGCAGGGTCATACAAGTGTTGCAACTAGCAACTCAACTCTGGAGGGGCCCTTGTCAGGAAGCACTACAGGGAATGGTTACTAATGATGAGTTTGAACTTTTGAACCTGCTGAATGCTTTCACTTTTGCAAAACTCGTTTTTCTGCAGAACAGCATTACAGCAACTGTAATGCCCCAAACAAGCTTATATGAGAAAGTTGATTTCTAATCCAAAAGTTATCCAAAGAAAATCAAAAGGCCTCAAATCCAAAAAAGTGCAGGCAAATGTCAACCTGAGGAGTTATTCTGATAAAAATCATCATTTTCAGAAGGTCTATGCTGCTTGCTAGTAGATTTCTTGTGCAGAATTGCAATTTTTGTAATTTCGCGAGTGCGAGATTGTTGCTGCCCGCCGCACCTACATGTTCGCAATTGCGAACTTACACCGCACGCCGCAAAATTGTATCACCAAGAAAAAAAAATCCGCTGCGTGCGAATTTGCGGATTTTCGGTAAATTTGCGAGCGTTCGCGGATTGCGAATTTACCGAAAATCCGCAAAATCCGGGAGCGGAACGGATTTTCCGCCCACGCTTAGTCGCACTCCGGCAGTCCTTCTTTCACCCATTGGTAGTACGGGAGGGGTAGAGGCATTCTGTTACAATGGGTAGCATGTATCCAGTTCTTTCTCCCTTCGACTTTTACAGCAGTGCGGATGGCCAGAAGAAACTGTTGGGGTGCGACCAGCAGGGCTCCAGACACTTGGTACGCTGAAAATTTTAGGTCACCACCCATTCACCTGGTTGAATGGTGTGACCTGGGCCTTCGCTCTTGTCAGGGATAGCATTGTGTACCTGATGTTAAAGAGTATGAAAAGAATCGGTTAACTGGTACAGGTAGTCAGTCAATACTGGGAACTCAACATCAGACAATTTCTTTGGCCTTGGTACGCCCCATACATTAGCTGGTCTACCGAATACCAATCTGTAGGGAGATAATCCTATCCTTGAGTGTGCAGTCGTCCTTACTGACAAGAGAGCAAGGGGTAGGGCATCTACTCAGGTAAAGCCTGTTTCCGCCACTATTTTGGCCAATTTTAATTTAAGTACCCCATTGTATTTCTCCACCAATCCGGCTGACTGGGGGGGATTAGCAGCATGAAAATTCTGTCTGACACCAAGCCCGGGACACACAAACTGGACCACATTGGCTGTAAAATGTTGGCCATTGTCACTTCAAGTCAAACGGGGCAACCCAAATCGGGGAAAGTATTCTTTCAACAAAACTTTGGCTGTTGTAATAGCTGTGCAATCCTTGGTGGGGTAGGCCTCCACCCATCTGCTGAAGCTACAGACCACTACAAGGACATATTTCAAATTTGCACACCTGTAAAAAAGAGTGAGCTCATAACCTGTAAGTCGTGCACTGGTAAGGTGTTGTGTATTGGTGTTGTTTAGCATGGTATCTACTGCATGTGGGACCATTAAGGTCAAGGGTGAAGACATAACAATACCTGCACTCTGGCGGACCATAAGTGCAGCAGCAGCAGTTGCGCGTAAACATCCAGGGAGGGCTCCGGCTACTGGGTCAAGTGTAGCCAATAAATAACCACAAGGGCGATGTTTGTCTCCAAAAAATCTGAGTTAAGACCGCGCAAGCGCAGCCATGTGTCTCATGGACAAAAAGGAAAAATTGTTTGCCATAGTCTGGGGTGCCTAACACTGGAGCTGTACATAAGGCATCTTTGAGTGTCTGAAAGGCAGCCACATGCTCAGTTGTCCATGGAAAATCTCTTTCTGGCATATCTTTAGTAGTGAGAGCTAAAAGAGGTTTGACAATGGCCGGGAAGTTAGGGTTCCGATGTCTGCATTAGGAAGTGAGGCCTATAAAGGCACGTACTTGTTTCTGTGTCAAAGGGGGAGGCATGGAGGTAATAAGGCGAAAACAGGAGAGAGTTTTCCCAAGGGGACCCAGAAAGGACTGGGAAATAGTGACACTAAAAAAGGGGGGGTTCCTTTCTGTGGTTATTGTATAATTCTCGTACAGTAAATCCACCCAATAGTACCAGACACCTGTCGTGAAACAGTTTTTAACTTGTAGATGTTTTACAATATCCTCAAAATTATATATGCATATAAACAGAAAGTTGTATCAAAAGTCACATTTATTAAAAAGGAAGACACAAGTATAAATGCTAGAGAATTCAAACAATATCATCCCAAATACATACATATACTTTTCTTCCAAATTTTACAATATAAAAACATAAGAAAACATGATAAAAGAACACTGTTGTCGACGCGTTTCGGTGCTTAGTCGGATAAGACACCTTCTTCAGGACTAATGATTAAAACTTCATAAATCTAAAAGAAACATATTTGACATAAATTAATACAAGGTAATTGAGGATTTGTTTTTTTCACACAGAAACATATTTGTCTCACTACGTACAGGGTCATGGCTATTAGTGGTCAAAATATCTTACTTTTCAAGCTTTTTTAATTTGCTATACCAGTCTTGATCCTGGAGCGAAGATTTCCTTTAGTTTGTGTATTCTCCTCTGTTTGTTCAATCTAGAGGATCTAGGGTAACAATAATATTTGGTGTTACATACGACTCTTTGTGTGGTATGTATAGTGTTAATTTACATGCAGCAATGCTTACTTGGTAACGATGTGGGATACCAGGAATTTAGATGGACATTCCTCAAGGCGCCTACTTTCTGTATAGGTCGACTTAGGTCATTCGGGAGCCTTCTTACAAGTAAATTGCTTGTTTTAGGCAGACTTCACATCTATAAATAGAAAGCAATGGACAAAGTATGTTGCTATATTGAGTATATAGTGAATCTGTGTCTGCTTTAGTCTCGTGCTATACAGCCCGTATTGTAATCAGGCACATATCTGTTGAAGGGTTGCTACAGATCAGTTTGATCCGAATTAGCAAAGCATTAAATTTAACCTAGAACTCCTTCTGTGCAAAAGCATGGTATCGTCAAGTTATTTGGAAATCTAGAAGCAGCCATAATCTTAATAAGCAGTAGGGGGCAGAGAGTTCAGTATGGCGTGGTACAAAACACGAGAGTATCTCTATTAAAAAACCGAATATTAAGTACAATAATGGCGTTCCTTTCCTCCATTATTGTACTTAATATTCGGTTTTTTTATAGAGATAGTCACTAACATAAAAACCGAAGCCTATTGTCAATGTCGGCGTACGGAAATATACTAAAGTCCGTTCGAGTCCTTTAGTAGTTGTATAAAGAGCCGAGAACTACTACAATAGCGGAGAACTACTAAAATGGCGCGGCCTCGTAAGACTATTCAACTGAAAATAAAAGTCACACTCGAAAGGACAGTCTGTTAATATAAATGCTGTAATTCGGCAATTCGGCGGCACTTGTCCCTTTATTTTTTGCATTCGGCAATTAATAAAGCCCTGGATTCACTGCAAAAACAGATATACGTCTTGACTGGTTGATACCATCGCACCAAAGACGTTCCCGTGACAACGGAGTGGCATCTAAACAAAGTCCTTCGCTTATCTCGAGGCAGCATAATCTGCCTTGAAAAAACTACTAAAATGGCGCGGAACATGACCGTGACCTGACGAGACACAGGTGTAACTCATCACCTTGTTTACTGCGATACTCGCGGGTATAAATTCTGCCCCCGTGCTCCACCGTCCATACTGACTTTGGAGACCGGGGAGACCAGGCAGACCGCGCGCACAAGATTACACCGAGGTGAGACCAGACTCGATCATATGGAAACAAATACTCACGCTAGCAACCTAGCTAAAAGGGATTTCTGACCCCCTCCCTAACCTTTTTTAAATTATGTTGCTGCATTCAAGCGGAGCACTACTTTACTAATTATGTTAGGCTGATGTGCTCATAACAACCCATAATAACGTTAACGCTGTGTTAATATTGTCCCAACAGAGCCCAAGTAACACAGCGGAACTTCACTTTTACTAAACCGGGTAGGGTGGTGTGCTCACAAAAACTGACAACACACTTTAATGTTGTGTTAAAAATTGTAAAGGCGGCGGCATCGTAATCCAGAACACGACGGACTATGAGAGGGTATGTGAAGAATTACTGAGTGACACCAACAATTACCTACCACTTACCACAGATCCCTCTCCTGAACTCCAGAATCGTATCACTGATCTGGTCAAGGAAGCCGAATCAAGGGGTCATATATCTAAAAATGAAGCAGACTTCCTTTCGAGGAGTAATAAAATTATTCCTTACTTCTACACACTCCCGAAGACTCATAAAAACAAATTGCCCCCCCCTGGACGCCCAATTGTGTCAGGAATCGGGTCCATACTAGAACCCTTGTCCACCTTTTGCGACCAGTTCTTGAAACCAATTGTCCAAAACACACCGACATACCTCAAGGACACAAAAAGCCTGCTACATCAACTGCAGACCATTACTTTTGAGCCAGATACTATCATCTTGGCCACTTTAGACATTGAGAGCCTATATACCAGTATCCCGCAAGACGAGACTATAACGGTATTGAAGGCTGCCCTGCACTCTACCACTTGGGAATATAACACCCCCAGAGAATTTATAACTGAATGTGCCACCATCGCACTGAAAGAAAACTTCTTCGCATACCAAGGGCGTCTCTTCCTACAATGCTCGGGTACCTCGATGGGCAGTACATTTGCCCCCAGCATAGCGGGGTTGTATGTTGCAGATTTCGAGGCTAAAAACATACTGTCTATTAACAACCCGTTCTGCAGAAACATCACATACTGGAAAAGGTATATTGATGACGTGCTGCTCATCTGGAAGGGCAGCATGGAAAGGCTAACGGATTTCCTCAGCTGGCTAAATACACTTAACAGATACCTGAAATTCACCCATACAGTGAGCACTACGGAGGTGGTTTTTCTTGATGTGGTTATCACTAAGAGTGGAACAACCTTAACTACCAAGACTCATTACAAAGCCACAGCTAAGAACAATCTGTTACAGTTCTCCAGCTTTCATCCTCGCCCGCTAAGGGAGAATCTCCCGTATGGTCAATATTTACGGATCCGCCGGAACTGCAGCAACTTAGTGGATTTTAAAAGCCAATCAACTGATCTAACAGCTAAGCTGGCACAAAGAGGCTACCCCAGCCACCTCCTAAATAAAGGCTTCAAGCGTGCACGGAACCAACCACGGGAAGCACTTCTGGAACCGATCACAAAAACAACAACAATGGATGTCCCCCTAACGTGTGTAACCACGTACGGTGCACTATCCAACCAGTTGAAAAAATCAATAAACAAGAATTGGAAAATCGTCACCAGCATCAAGAAGGACTGGCAGAAACCACTGTTTTCCTTTAAGAAAGGGTACAGTCTCAAGGATGCTTTGGTCCACACCAGACCAAAAATACTACCCATAACCCCGATGAGGAGTGTCACTGACACTTGGAATCTTCCTAAAGTGACGGGCCACTTCCCGTGCTCAAACTGTTCTGTCTGTCATCTGACAACCCCTACAAAATCCTTGACTCTTGAACCCGGGAAAACCTGGTGGCAGAAAGCCCACACTAACTGTAATTCTGTCAATGTCGTGTACCTCGTCACTTGCCCATGCTCACTTCGTTACGTTGGCATGACAACCCGAAAAATAAAGCAACGGATATGTGAGCACAGAAGTAATATTAGGTGCAAAAAAGCGACGACAAGAATGAGTGACCATTTCCTCCAAACCAATCACACCACCAACGACCTGAAATGGACTGTGATTGAACAAATCGTTGGGGGCTCCAATATATCTGAGAGACTGTTTGAAAAGGAACAGCGTTGGGTGTACCGCCTGGGCACCCATACCAATGGCCTCAATGACGACATACCTTGGGGCTCTGTTCTGAAATAAATATCTGAATCCCAAGATCTGTATCTGTTCCCATTAACTCCCTCTGTCTGTAACGGTGCCCCTTGAACTATATAACTTTCTAAGATCAGTTTTATTACACAACTGGTCTTGTTTAATCTTTCAGGTAACACTCAACCTGAACTCGTGGGCCAGTTGTATGTTGAACTGACTCTGTTTGTACCCCTTACGCGCACATCAACCAATTGCGCTCCTGTATTTACTTTTTGACTTTACTCTCTCCGCATCTCTGACACACCTCGTCTGCGCACGCGCATGACGATCAGTGTCACTGTCCCGAATTCCCAAGCAAATCAAGCCTGCGCATGCGCTTTCATCCGCGCGTAATCTCCGGAAGTGAGTACTCTGCCCGGATGAGGCTCGCAGTCTAGTCCTTGATGACAGCCTCCACGCATGCGCGTTACGAAGGCTTAGACTCCCGGAAGCGCTGTCGCGCCTTTTTCCTTACCGGCAACACATAAAACCGCCGTCGCTCCTCCCAACCGGATCGACGAGACCCGGTCCTGAGGGCGATTAGGCTTATCTGCAGGAGACGGACGCCGTGGGCGTGAGTACGATTCTGGCTGAGAAATCATTCAAAGCTAAGTACTATTAACTGCTTATTGACCAGGTTTGGTGTCCCTTTTCCTCCCTCTGTTTTTCTTTGTAGGATGTGCCAAATGCGCCGTCCCCTCCCTCCCGCGGTCTATGGGGTGCATTTTCATCCCTGGTGAAGTGAGAATCTTCCTTTTTCTCACCTCTTTTACTGCTTCATTGCTGACTGGCCACTGGCCATTTGGCCCATTGATCGATGAGTGATAGAATGTTGCGTGTTTATTCTCACTGCCATTTCGCCCTTGTTTCACTTATCAAAACCCTCCCCTGTGCACTTACACAGTCAGATTCTGCAAAATTGGCAATCTACCTTGACAGTGCCACCATATTAACAATATGACTTATCGTGTAGCCTCAGCCACTGGCAGAGCCACGCACCTCTGCTATTATGCATGAGTGGTGCACCCTGGCACTATGAGCACTAGTAAGAGACTGAATTTGGCAAAACCAATCGACAAAATATTCTAATTGTGTTTCTTTTGTCTTGTGTTGTCTGTGTTTTTTAACCCTCACAGGTGCCTTTTATTTTTGGTCTCTAAATCTTAGAGGCGGGAGGTGTGTGCGTCCTACCTTCGGGTGGTGAAGCCCGCCCCCGTTTTTTTGCACTTCACAGACTTTTTACTTTCAAGTCCTCTGGTAGGGTGGGCCTTAGAGTGCCCATACCGCCGAGGTTTTACACCATAGGTCCTGACGAATGCCAGGTTAATGATACCACACCGGCTGAAACATGTCCATGTCGACCATTCACATCTTCACTTAATGCTAGTGGGAGTAAGACCATCCAATTAGTTGGCCCTACTCACCGACACATTTTTTAACCTTGTCCTTGATGGTCTTTGATTAAAAATAAAAATTTTTGACACATACAAGGCAATTTTAATCTCACCACTTGACACTATTCACGTACTTCTTCACATAGCCCTCCCATCACGAAAACCAGCTCCGCAGTAATTCTGGCGTCGAAGCACACCGGGGTGGCATTCGGTCACACCCGGTGGGGCCCGATGATGAAGCAAGTCACCGACCAGGTCGGTGAGTGAGGGCTTTCCTAACAAACCTATTGGGCTTTGTTGTTTTCTTGTGCTCTGTGCCTTTTTCCACCCTAACCAGAACAGGAACACTCTTTTGTTGTTGTTACTTAAAAATTGTCCCAACAGAGCCCAAGCAGCACTACATTGAATACGCGTCCCGCGCTCCATACTGACTCTGGAGACCGGGGAGACCAGGCAGACTGTGCGCAGATAATTCAACCTAGGTAAGACGCTGCCTACTAATACATAGTTACACTCTCGTGTTTTGTACCACGCCATACTGAACTCTCTGCCCCCTACTGCTTATTAAGATTATGGCTGCTTCTAGATTTCCAAATAACTTGACGATACCATGCTTTTGCACAGAAGGAGTTCTAGGTTAAATTTAATGCTTTGCTAATTCGGATCAAACTGATCTGTAGCAACCCTTCAACAGATATGTGCCTGATTACAATACGGGCTGTATAGCACGAGACTAAAGCAGACACAGATTCACTATATACTCAATATAGCAACATACTTTGTCCATTGCTTTCTATTTATAGATGTGAAGTCTGCCTAAAACAAGCAATTTACTTGTAAGAAGGCTCCCGAATGACCTAAGTCGACCTATACAGAAAGTAGGCGCCTTGAGGAATGTCCATCTAAATTCCTGGTATCCCACATCGTTACCAAGTAAGCATTGCTGCATGTAAATTAACACTATACATACCACACAAAGAGTCGTATGTAACACCAAATATTATTGTTACCCTAGATCCTCTAGATTGAACAAACAGAGGAGAATACACAAACTAAAGGAAATCTTCGCTCCAGGATCAAGACTGGTATAGCAAATTAAAAAAGCTTGAAAAGTAAGATATTTTGACCACTAATAGCCATGACCCTGTACGTAGTGAGACAAATATGTTTCTGTGTGAAAAAAACAAATCCTCAAATACCTTGTATTAATTTATGTCAAATATGTTTTTTTTAGATTTATGAAGTTTTAATCATTAGTCCTGAAGAAGGTGTCTTATCCGACTAAGCACCGAAACGCGTCGACAACAGTGTTCTTTTATCATGTTTTCTTATGTTTTTATATTGTAAAATTTGGAAGAAAAGTATATGTATGTATTTGGGATGATATTGTTTGAATTCTCTAGCATTTATACTTGTGTCTTCCTTTTTTAATAAATGTGACTTTTGATACAACTTTCTGTTTATATGCATATATAATTTTGAGGATATTGTAAAACATCTACAAGTTAAAAACTGTTTCACGACAGGTGTCTGGTACTATTGGGTGGATTTACTGTACGAGAATTATACAATAACCACAGAAAGGACCCCCCCTTTTTTAATGGAGGTAATAAGGGACACTCGGTCAGCGTTAAGTTGTCTTCCCTCCTTCGAGAGGAGGTGGCCGAGGTAGGTCACTTTCTCTCGACATAATTGCAATTTGTTCAAGGAAACCTTATGATTGTGGGAGGCAAGGTGGTGAAGCATATGTACTGTTGCTTGTTCACAAAGTGGAGCACACGTGGCTGCAATTAAGAGGTCATCTACATAATGCAACAGAGTGGCTCCTGCTCGGAGCGTCAGGGAGTCCAACTAATTCTTGAGAGCCTGACTATAGATGCTGGGTCTTTCAGTGAGACCTTGGGGGGTGCGGCAGAACAGCAAACTCTGCCCTCCAAGGGGGAAACCAATGAGATGTCTACTGTCCGGATGTATGGAAATGCTGAAAAAAGCATTCTTTAGGTCAATAACAGAAAAATGAGTGGCGGTCGCTGGGACCATGGTGAAGAGGGCTGTGATATCAGGGACAACGGGATACTGTGAGACCGTAATTTTGTTGAGAGCCCGCAGATCAATGACAAACTGATACATTTTGGGGGAGAGGGATTAATACATTTTTTAAGAACTGGAATAATTGGGCGGTTACACTCGTTACCACATGTCTCCTCAACTACTCCCGTCTTCATGAGATATGATATTATAGATAATAGGGCAGCCTCACCTTCCTGGGGAAGGCGATACTGGCGAAGCCGGGGCAGTTGGGCACCTTGATGGATACGAACAGTATGCGGAGCAATGTCGAGAAGTCCTATATCAGTGTCAGAAGTGGCCCAACGTGATGAGGGTAAGGCCTGCAGAACGGGAGGGAGGGGTCCAGAGAGGAACATAGTGGCTGAGGAATCTGGTGATATGGTAAGGGACACGCCATCAGGACTACAGGAAATGGTAGCATGTAAAGCATTTAACAAATCCATACCCAGCAAATTTTCACTACATCCAGTCATGAGAATAAAAGGAACATCCATATGAGCTGGACCGAGATCCAGCGGGAGAGGCTTAGAGACAGGGTTGGTGACAGGGACCCCAGAAAAACCCACAGAGACATTGAGAGAGCCAGAAAGGGGTGCCTCCGGTATCAAGGTGTGTGCAACAGAGGATCTAGTAGCCCCGGTGCCTAGGAGAAACTTCTTTTTATCCCCTGCAACTGACACCCGGACATAAGGACCTCGCTGATCCACAGGAATCAGCACTCTTACATTACCCCTTTCCTGACTTTCCTATGGCTGGAAGAAACCTGTCTCATCGGTCTCATCATAATCATCATTAAAGTATGTCCTAGTGGCCTCATAGCCGTTGTCAAATCTGTTAACTGTACCCTGGGGCGGACCCATACGGGGTCGAACATTAGGCTGTGGTGCACGCCTCTGCCTAGGAGGTGCCATATTTGCTTCCCTTTGAGTTCGGGGCCTAGTTTTTCCTGACTGAATATTCTGGGCTAATACCCGGCATTCACTAACCCAGTGGCCATAAGCCTTACAGTAGGCGCACTGATCTTTATTAACGGGACCTGCCGAACTGATGGACTTCTGCAAAGGAGACTGAAGGGGGCGCTGGGGCAGCCTCTGAAACTGGTCCGAAGGTGGACCTTGGCCTCTAGCATTTTGTCCCCGGGGTGGATAAGCTTGTTGTAACAAAACTTTAGTTTTAAGGTCCTTGTTCTTCCTAACCTCTTTGTCTTTATCTTCATTCTCTCTATTCTCATGATATTGGGCCATGGCAAGGATGCCTGCCATAGTCTGAGCTGACCACATACTTTCAACCTTCTTGAGGCGGGCCGAGAGATCTGGTAATAAATTAGATACACATGTATCAATAAACACTGAGCCCGAGCCAGTGGCTCTAGCGTCCAATCCACTGTGACTTTTGTACTCAGTTTCGAAGTGGATGAAAAAATCAGCAACAGACTCATCCTTACGTTGTTTACATGCATTTATCTTATCCCAATTAACAGCTATTTCGGACAAAAGGGTCTTCATGAGTTGCAACAGATGGGCTGGGAGAGCCAGAATAGCCGGATCAGGCTTAGTCCCCTCCTCTATGTCATTCTCCGTCCTCTCAAAGTCGGTCCAGTCACCACGCAAAGCAGCATTATGGTTGGCCTGGCGTATTTTGTCCCATATGTCGGGTGCTACTAGTGACCCGAATAATAAGTCAATATCCTCTAAGGTAAGTACGCCAGAGGAAACAATCTGACCGAATTCCTGATAGTAAAGAGCTGGATTCTTAGGGGGTCTGGTAATTGGGATTTCAAATGAAGAACATCCGCTCTTTTCCATGGGACATGCACCCACATCCTACGCCAGTGGGCTGGGGCTGCTCCAACACCCTGGTTATTGGCGAGCACTGCAGGGATAAAGACGGGAGCTGTCTCTCTCATAGGCATAGCTTTGTCATTTGGAGATGGCGGAAAAACCGTTGTGTCTCTGAACGCAATCATGGTAACAAGGGCTTCATGCATATCATCTCCCTGAACATGACCCTTGGCAATAGTTAGTTTTAAATCAATCAATCCCCTAGGAGTGTCTATGAACAATGCTTTGTATCTTTTCATTATAAGTGTGCACATGTACTCGGCCATGTCTTCTTGTTGTATGGCCGTCCATTGTGTAAACTTCGACCAGATATCTTTAACGCCATAAATATTACCATTATTTACCCAAAACGCACATTGTTTTCGCATAGCGTCCATTTCACTACCCCCAGCGAGTTCAGCAGACCTCAAAGACTCCTTTCTAGCGGTACAGAAGAATCCAAACAGGGTATTGGGCATAAGGGAGGACCATCTCGTTCGGTCCGGAGTGGCATAAGAGTCACCAACAGGGGTACCAATAGACTTATTATCAAGCAGACGGGAATGTATGGTCGGGGTTGGGTCAATAGGTGGGGTGGTATGAACTGTCGGAGGAAGGGGTGCTGGCAGGATGACCAGAGTCAAAGGATCAGGCAGTGGTACAATGGGTGGGGCAGCCTCAACCACCACTGGTGGGGGTGGAGCGTTAGGTACATTTTGAGGAAGAGCGGGATACATAGGAGCCAGAGCATAGGCAGGAGGTGGACCTTCAAGAATAGCATTCAACAATGAGCCCCCCTCTTCTCCTTCAACCTCAAGGTCCCTGGAAGAACGATCGGGGTAACATTTTGTCGCCTTAGCCCTATGATGCCTATCTGCCAATTCAACCCCTTCCTGAACCTTATTTTCTAAATGCGCTTTCGCATGATCAGCCAAAGACATCCTCTCTTTCTTTTTATTCAACGCTTGCTTTTTTTCTCATTTTTTCATCTATTTATTTCCTTCACAACGCGGTGGCGTCAAACATGGCTTGATGAGACCGTTTGCGGAGCAGCTGCTCCTCCAGGCTCGAGAGGGCCTGGAGATCAAAGGATCCAAACTGTGGCCACTGTAATTCAGCATTGCTTCATTTCGTATATTTTAGCCATAAGGAAGAAAACATAATAGCAGATGGCCCATATTTAACATACATCTCATAACTTGGAGTTCCTTCTGGAGGAAGCAGGCAGGCTGCCTCCAGAAGGGAGTCCTCTGTACATACGCAACAACATAACTTTTGGAACTTACTACTGACTGGCATATTTTTACTTCAGGCAGACAACAGTGGGAGAAAAACACTCACCTCACTGGCTTGGCTTTTGCAAAAGTCAACACAGACAGAAAACAGAGCTCAAGTGGTGGATGATCAGTCCACCCTTACCCAAAAATGTTCTCTTCTGCAGACGTAGGCACGAGTCCAGATCCAGAGAGAGACCACACTAAAGGGGGCACCAGTGGGACGCAGTCAGGTGGCCCCGACCGGATGGGGAAGACCGTGTGCAAGACTTCTGGTCTACCGGACTCAAAATGGTCCCTCGGGCAGGGTACCTCAGTTGGACTTCCACCACGGGCCCCCTCACGACCACTGGGCCAGACTTACGTCTCCGTGGTATCCCTATTCAGGCGCCATTTGTAGAACCAAGAAAAGTCCACCTCAAGGAGGAGTGGGGGCTTGGTGGTGCGGGAATCACCCGAGTCTACTCTTACCCTCCTTAAATATTAAAGTCGACCCGGAAACAGAGAGAACCACCTTTATTACAAGAGCCCGGGCTATGGAACAGACTCCCAAGCTAGTCAGAGACAAAACCCAGGAGGCTGCTGCTTTACTCCACAGCGAACAAGCCTTATACACATTTTTATTCCAGTCTTTTGGCATTCAGTCCATTGTTCAATCAGGGCGGTGTTTGTAGTTCATGACCTGATCAAGGCGGTGTTTGTAGTTGATGACCTGATCAAGGCTCAACATTCAGACCATTGTTCAATCAGCTTGATCAAGACTCGGCATTCAGACCATTGTTCAATCAGCTTCATCAAGGCTCGGTCAGTCAGACCATTGTTCAATTAGCTTGATCAAGGCTCGGTCAGTCAGACCATTTTCTAGATGACCTGATCACGGTGTCAAGGATGTTTACCAAGCAGGGAGCAGAAGATGAAAAACAAGCTTGTTTACACAGGGTGTAGGTGTCTCATGGCTCTCTTTTGATGAATTGGTTAACTGCAAAGAACAGAGGGCTTGGGTATGTGATCGTTTTTTTTAGCGCCAGCAGAAATGGAGGCTGTAGGCAGGGTTTTGTCACGAGATGGCAAGAAATGGAGGAATGCAAGGAAATTAATAGGACCTAGTAAAAACTTATTTTCTTCATCAGTATCAGCTACATGAGTATGAAAACTACCCCATAGCCCATAGACTCAGATGCCACCAATGTACGACCATGGAGTGTCCATAAATGTAGGGGAATAGACTTGGCATCGGGGCTGAGCGGGGATGCAGTCTTTGCCGAAGGCAAGCCTGTCTGCGCCCGTCCGCGCCTGGACACAGCCTCCCGCCTAAACCCCTGATAAAAAATGTATTTGCATTTTTTGCTATCGGTTTGATGTTTCTGGCACAGCAATTATGATTTGTTAAAGTCGGAAAGAACTCCTATCTCCTAACCCGTTCAAAGTGTTAACCGATCAATTAGATTGTGACAAGGTAATCCACCCAACTATTGTACCACCTATGGCAGCTACCAATACATTATCGAGGGGCTCGCATGCGAGAGCGCCTGCCAATCCTCAAATAAAGAGCAACACTGGCGCGAATGTAGATAGTAACACCTTCGCAGCTCTCTACCTTAATACCAGATCTATTCCGAAGCATGCTCTCGAGCTCTGGAGCCTACTGGATAATAAAAAACCCGATATCTGTTTCCTCACTGAAACCTGGCTTCACAGCCAGGCTTCACCTGACAAAGCAACTGCTTTCCCTAACGAATACCAGAATATCAGGCATGATAGAGTAGGAAAGAGAGGAGGAGGCATTGCTATTGCGGCAACAGCCCCCATTGAAATCACCAAGCTTGAGTCACTCGCGAATTAAAGGCTTGAAATCCTAATAATCAATAGGAAATTTAACACTAACTCCTTTGGAAGGGCCGCACTGGTATATAGACCCCAGGAAGTGAAATCAAAATTTGCCAACAATCTCTTAGACATACTAGCACCTCATGTATTGGCTACTGATAATTTTATCTTACTAGCGGATTTTAATCATCATGCAGAGCAAACACACGACACTGACTCTTGTAATTTAATAACTGCCTTGCAAACTTTGGGCCTTGCACAAAAGGTACTCGGCCCGACTCATCAGGCTGGCCACTCTCTTGATCTAATCTTCACCAACATGGCAAATTTAACCTATGATTCACCCATGTCTATGATCTGGACTGATCTTTTTTTTGTTAATTTTAAATTCCCCAACCCTCTGAGGTCAAGGACAATCACCCTGAAAGAAACAGCATCTATACGACCCTGGCATAAACTAACACCCAAGGCATTTTTGGCATATTTCGTCCCCCCAACAACAATTGTGATAATATTGAACTAATGGTAACCCAATTGGAAGTATCCATCAAAAACACTCTTGATAAAATCATCCCGGAAACTTCAGTCAATGTTAAGAGTGTTGCCTCACCCTCGTCTACTGAGGATTCGAAGCAAGAGAAAGCTAGTAGCAGATCTGCTGAAAGGCGTTGGTGGAAAAACAGAACACCAGAAAATCGCGATAACTATAAACTCATTCACTCCAATTATCTGAAAAATATAAAGAAAACTAAAACACTTTACCTTTCGCAGAGAATAAAAAAGGCAGCCAACTTGAGTAAAGAACTGTATAAAATCTTGAAGGAGTTCACCAACCCGCAGGTGGAGCGTTCTGCATTTATCCCCACCACAGAGTGGGTGAACTCATTGTCTTATTATTTCGATAACAAAATCAAACTAATTTACTCTTCGTTTCCAACTCCTAATCAGGATGCACCCCTGCCGGGCGCAGTATCCCAGGGTATTGTGGTTCCCATTGAAACCACTGTTATCCCGTCCCTAATTGAATTTGAGCCCACTACCTCAGATGAAGTGTTAGAAGCCCTCAAGAAAATCAAATTGGGCTCCCCCACCGATTCACTGTCCCCACGTAGATGCAGCGCTATACTTCCACTTCTGGCTAACACACTGACCACCATCTTTAATAATTCCTTTGAGAGTGCTTCTTTTCCTAGCAGTTGGAAGCTAGCCCAGGTTAAGCCCATTCTTAAAAAACCGAATAGCGACCCTTCCACCCTATCCAACTATAGGCCTATATCTCTCTTACCCCACTTTGGAAAAGTACTTGAACATCTAGTAAATAAACGACTCTCCACCTATATTGAAATACATGCACTGTTCGATCCCTTGCAGTCAGGATTTCGTGCCGCTCATGGTACAGAGACCGCAGTGATTGAGATAGTCGATAACATCCGACTCCCCCTGGATAGAGGGAAGTCTGCCATTCTGGTCCTGTTGGATCTATCGGCGGCCTTTCACACCATCTTCCACAGCATTTTGAAACATCGGCTGTGGGAGATTGGTGTCAGGGGCAACGCCCTAGCCTGGTTCGAAGACTATCTAGCCGGCCACTATACCTATCTCAAGATGAACACCCTTGTATCTAGGAACATACCTCTCACTGTGGGGGTGCCACAGGGGTCGATTCTCAGCCCCCTGCTGTTTAACCTGCATTTGACCCCTCTGGCCAATATTATAAACTCATATGGCTTGTCCACAGTGTCGTACGGAGATGATACGCAGGTGTTAATCACCTGCAGTTCTCTGATCCCTGACACTTGTGTTAGATTCAAACAGTGCATGGTTCATATTAGTAAATGGATGAGTGATAATAGGCTCCAACTCAATTATGGCAAAACGGAAATTTTGCTATTCGGCAAGGCCAAAACCATCTGGTCCCAGGATTGGTGGCCGTACAAATTTGGTCCTTGCCCGGAGCCTAAAGAAGTGGTACGTGACTTGGGAATCATGCTTGACAGTACTCTCTCAATGAAAGCACATGTCAACCAAGTATCGGGTACCTGCTCCGGAATACTGAGACAATTGCGCAAAATCTTTAAATGGCTTCCCTTAGAGGCAAAAAAGCCTCTGGTTCAGGGGCTTATTATAAGCCTTTTAGATGGTACACAGACAAAATATCGAGTTTTAAATATCGATATACCAAAATATCGAAGTTTAAATATCGATATACAAAAATATCGAAGGTAAGTAATATCGACAGTCTAAATATCGATATTGTTATGATATCAGTAATATCGAAGTTGTAAATATCGATGTTAACAATATCGAAATTAATAACTTTGATGTTACTAATATCAATTTTTAAATAAATTTAGTGTATATTATATTGTATTTATTATGTTTTATAATTTATTTTTAATTTAATTTAATTAAATATTGTCTTTTACTACTGTAGCGGGTTGTGGGTTTATAGGGGAATAGGGTGGGAAGTAATTTAATTATGTTAAATTAATTATTAATTAGTAGGAATTAGTAATTAATGAATTGAGAATTAATTTTTAATTATTTTTAATTAATTGATTCATTGATAAATATGTTCTGTAGCGGGTTATGGGTTTATAGGGGAATAGGGTGGGAAGTAATTTAATAATAATTAATTAATTGATATATGTTTGTACATATTTTAATTAATAATTAATTGGTAACTAATTGCTATTAATTAGTTAATTAATTATTATAATTTTTACATATTAATAATTATTAATTAGTTGGTAATTAATTATTATTAATTATTTTATTACATTAATTATAGTAATTTTTTTATATATAATTTATTGTTATTCTTAATTAATTAATTGGGCAAAATAATATTAATTATTAAATTAAATTAATTACAGCAAATGTGCTAATATATTTACTTTATTGTTATTTTTAATTAATAATTAATTGGTAATTAAATAATATTAATTAATTTTGGGTACAGGGGTATTTTTAGGGTTTAGGGTCAGTTTTCAGTTCATGGGTAAAGGGGTATTTTTAGGGTTCAGGGTCAGTTTTCAGTTTTTGGGTAAAGGGGTATTTTTAGGGTTCAGGGTCAGTTTTCAGTTCATGGGTAAAGGGGTATTTTTAGGGTTCAGGGTCAGTTTTCAGTTTTTGGGTAAAGGGGTATTTTTAGGGTTTAGGGTCAGTTTTCAGTTTTTGGGTAAAGGGGTATTTTTAGGGTTCAGGGTCAGTTTTCAGTTTTTGGGTAAAGGGGTATTTTTAGGGTTTAGGGTCAGTTTTCAGTTTTTGGGTAAAGGGATATTTTTAGGGTTCAGGGTCAGTTTTCAGTTTTTGGGTAAAGGGGTATTTTTAGGGTTTAGGGTCAGTTTTCAGTTTTTGGGTAAAGGGGTATTTTTAGGGTTCAGGGTCAGTTTTCAGTTTTTGGGTAAAGGGGTATTTTTAGGGTTTAGGGTCAGTTTTCAGTTTTTGGGTAAAGGGGTATTTTTAGGGTTCAGGGTTAGTTTTCAGTTTTTGGGTAAAGGGGTATTTTTAGGGTTTAGGGTCAGTTTTGGGTTTTTGGGGTACAGGGATATTTTTAGGGTTCAGGGTCAGTTTTGGGTTTTTGGGGTACAGGTGTACAGGGTAAAAACAAAAAAATATTACATTACATCAAATAAATTAGATGAAAAAAATTAAAATTACTTTACATTTTTCAGTGTTTTATTTATTTTAAATGTATATGTATTAGTTTTAATTTTGTTTTAATATTTTTATTTAATACTTGTAAAATTATATGTATTTAAATATTATTTTTACATTATTATTAATACATTTAAAAAAACGATATTTTTGATTCCGATATTTTTGTACTTCGATATTATTTTTTCGATATTTTTGTACTTACCTTAATGAAGATAGGATTCCGATATTTTTGCTGTCGATATTTTTGCTCCGATATTTTTGCATGTCGATATTCTGTCTGTCGATATTATGTCAGACATTCTTTTAGATTATGGAAATGCCATGCTCGCTTCGATCAATGAGTGTCTGCTTACTAAACTGCAAATCCTCCAAAACACGGCCGCTAGACTGGTACTGAGACTACCGCCGAGGTCTGCTTCTACACCTATTCTTAAAAAATTACACTGGCTCCCTGTGCGCCAGAGATGTCAATTTAATATTCTAACTCTTACACATAAAGTCCTTTATTGCACAGGCCCGTCTTACCTTGCAAAAAAACTAGTTTGGTATAGACCGTCCAGAACATTGCGTTCCAGCTCGAAATCCCTTCTGTCCCAGCCTAGGGACCGAAACTCCAGAAATGGACGCAGGGCATTCTCTTACATGGCACCACAACTGTGGAACAATCTGCCCTCTCATTTGTTGTCTCTTTCCAACTACCAAGTGTTCCGCAGGAGTCTGAAACCTTGGCACTTTCCTAATTAATTCCCCCTTTTCATGACCATTTTTCTCATCCCTTAAGGTTGTTGCCTCTCTTTTTGCCAAGTGCCCTGAGACCTCTTCTGGTGATTTGTTGCGCTATACAAAATCTTTTGACATTTGACATTTGATGATGCCGGTACACTGATATGAACTCTGCCATTGCCAAATCAAGACTCTGTGACCTACTGGACTGCAGTGTAGGTGGAGGCAGCGGTCAGCAGTGGCCCACAGCCACGTGTTATTGGCTCGCGATGCACAGAGTTAGTGTCTCCAGGGCAGTTGTTGGTAGTGCTCGATCACCTCAGTAGCAATGATCCTTTTTTCCACCCAAATGCAACGCGTCATCCTCTTAGGAATCTTCTTGCGTGCAATGATATGTACTCTGCCTTTGAACAATGTATGCTCAGTTCCAATTCTGTGACCTACTCGAGCGCAGCGCAGCGTCAGCCGAGAGCAGTAGCCTGTGCGTGCCCACAGACACGTTTTGTGGGAGTCCTGTACACAGAGTTGGTTGCACCACATCGGAGGTAGTATAGGGACATAACCTCAGCCTAAAATAATGTGCTCTGCCATGGTGTAATCAAGACTCAGTTGCAAATGTGTGACCTACTTGTGCGCTGTGTATGCCGGTGGAGTAAGTCAACGGGAAAGGAGTTCCGCGGGCCTATGTCACGGAGGCCGTGAAGGTCTGAGGAGGCTGCCAAAGTCGCGGCCCTCAGGCTTGGAGATTGCATCGGCACGTGATGGGCCCTCTTCGACACAAGCTTGTGTCAGCAGGTGGGCATTGAGGCCTGGGTGTGCAGGGGTGGGCAGGACTGGTTCAGAGACCAGTATCCCGGGTGCAGCAGGCGCACCAGATTGCTGGCAATCCGCTCATGGCGTCGGCCTCGTGCGGGCTGAGGGGCGCCACCCTGGCAGAGACTTTAGGCATTCCAGAAGAGAACCACACCCAGAGTTACGTGCTTTTTTTTCACACCCCTATGCTAGCCTGGTGTACACCGGGCCAGCCCACTCCGCACATGCTTACAAGAGGAGACGTAACCAGCTACGTTTCCGTGATCTTCCCACTGACTGGGGTGACATGGTTGCGTCCACTGTCCACTACACTCCGAAAACCAGCGGGCTGTCTTGACATGGATATGTGTGTGGTCTGCATACTGCAGTCTTTCCAGCACATCCACACCACAATTGCCATTGTGTCCAGTCTCATTCATGGGTCACTTGCCTCCTTTGCACATGCCTGGTCCCCACCTCTTCCGACATTCTGCTATTGTGTGGCCGAGGTGTCATGCCGTTGATGGCTAATGTACATGGCTGGCCCAGGTTCCCACAGTGTGAGTTGTGTCTGGTGGGTGTGCATGTTGTATGTGAGTTTGTCAAGAATCAGCGTGACAAGAACTCTCTTCTCATAAAGGCATGCACTCATATATCATGAAACTGATTCAGTTTCTTCTGATCTGTAGAAATTAAATAATGACGATTTTAATCCAATGTTTGTCCATAGTAAATAAGTCTTTATTTTCAAAATGGACCTTCCATGTTTAAATCATATTTCATTCATATGAAGTCTTCATGATCATTTATATATTGATTTGCGAAACCCAATGCATTTCGGCTCTATAGATATGACCCTTCATAAGGGGGCTACAAATAGGGAAAAATACAGGACCATAGCAGACAGCAACAACAAGGTAAAGAAAAATACACATGATTTATAAGAGCCAAAAAAGGGTGCTGTGTAGTGGTGACATAAAGTGCGTAACTATATACAAAGTATTCACAAGTGCGTTTATGAAGTGACTATCATCCGTAGGAGATATCAAAAACGCTTCACAAAGTGGTTTATAAACAAAGATCAGCATAACGCAAGTGAAACGGTAGTCGTCGTGGAGTGTCAGGAAAGCCTTAGAACGTTACCGTGGGTAATATCGAGGTGCCGATATTACAAAATCCGAGTGCAAAAGGTTAAGGCTAGTGGAAAAACATGCTTCCTTTTGGCACTTACTTGCGCAAACAACTACAAAAACGTTGGCTTCCAAGTTTCAAACAAGCCTTTCCGTGTTCGGAATTAGTGAAAGAAAGGGTGACAGATTCCCGGCCAATAACGTAAAGTTTATGAAAATGTCACGCGGGTCACGTGACATGTGTATGACTGCTTCAAACATGGAGCGGGTCGCTGCCGAGATGTTTAACAAAACTAGATACAATAAAGTGCGTTTGAATTCAATAGAAAAAAACTTGCTGATGCGATAAACAAACACTGCAATGAAAGAGTGCAATGTGATGAATAAGAATGGAAATAAAATGCGTGAAAAATAATCTATACTACTATTATAAAGGAAGAACTTTGAACCTTTGAGGCTGGTAAATTCGGGAACCACAGCGCCAATCCAAACACCCGATACATCATTGTAATCGTCAGGGTGTGCAGATGGACATAGGCTATATAAACGTAATAAATATACGTTAGTTAAAAAATTTACGGAAAAAAAAGTAGTCCCTTGGAAGAAGCGCCGGCCGCGACGTGCGTGCTGACGTGAGGAGCCCGGGGAGGAGCGGCGTCCAGGAGCGCAGGGGGGAGGACCGGAGGACATGGCGAGGGGAGTAGCAGTGTACAGGCGGTGAGGAGCGGCAGACAGGCGGTGAGGAGCGGCAGACAGGCGGTGAGGAGCGGCAGACAGGTGGTGAGAAGCGGTGGACAGGTGGGGAGGAGCGGTGAGCGGCGGATGAGGTAGGTTATTTATTTATTTAGTTAAGAGCGGTGAGCGGCAGAAAAATGAGGCAAAAATGACAATCGTGAGCAAGAGGAAGCAAACGGAGCATTACAAAAGTGAGCCAAACGGTGCATTACAGGAGAAAAAAGTTACGTGTGCAGGTTACAAAAGCGTAGAAAGTAAACATAGAGGTATAGGAGGAAAAAGTGACGTGTGCAGGTAGCAAGAGGAAGCAAACGGAGCATTACAAAAGTGAGCCGAACGGTGCATTACAGGAGGAAAAACTTACGTGTGCAAGGTACAAAAGCGTAGAAAGTAAACATAGAGGTATAGGAGGAAAAAGTGACGTGTGCAGGTTACCAAAGCGTACAAAGTAAACATAGAGGTATAATACTGCAATATATGGAGGAAGGCTCCGGGGGACCCACGGACAATGTCTCGGCCGGCGGGGGCCCTGAAGCCTAATTGCTCCCGGACAACGTCGGAACGGGCTGCTAGTAATGAAATAAATCTGCAAAATATGATCCCGAAATCGGAATCAGAATAAAATAATGGAACGAGCTGTATACAAGGTGATGCACATAATAAACCAGGATAATGCACATTCTGGACTGAACTAGGTGAAAAATGTAAAAAAATGTTAAAGAGTGAGCTGTGAGGTGAATAAACCAAAAAGGTTAGTTAGACCAACGAAATGAGACGCTGAAACACATATGGGGATCAGGTGAATGTTGCATATGTGTACTGATTACCAAAAATGAATACAGCAACTGTTTGTGTAGGTGGGGAAACAAGATAAATATACATTAGCATAATGCTATACTTAACTCAAACATTCATGTTAGGGGGGGCAGAACAGTACATTGGCCAATGACAAACAGTTCATAGAAAACAAGAAAATTCTACTCTGTCATTCATCCCGGCGGGATGTATACAATTACGTTTTTTTATCCAATAGAATTCAGACTTTAGTCGCAGTTTAACTGGATCCATGTCACAGCGTTGTGGAAGTAACTCCAGTATGGTGAACTTAATTTGGGATATTTGATGTTTAGCCTCCATCCAATGGGTGGCTACAGTGGATTTCATGTTTTGTAACCGAATGTTACTTTTGTGTTCTGTCATCCGAAGTTTTAGTTTCCTTTCTGTTGGTCCTGCATAAATCTTGCTACACGGGCATAGTTACGCACTTTATGTCACCACTACACAGCACCCTTTTTTTAGCACTTATAAATCATGTGTATTTTTCTTTACCTCGTTGTTGCTGACTGCTATGGTCCTGTATTTTTCCCTATTTTTATACCCCTGATGAAGGGTCATATCTATAGACTCGAAATGCATTGGGTATCGCAAATCAATGTATAAATAATAATGAAGACTTCATATGAATGAAATATGATTTAAACATGGACGGTCCATTTTGAAAATAAAGACTTATTTACTATGGACAAACCTTGGATTAAAATCGTCATTATTTAATTTCTACAGATGAGAGGACACTGAATCAGTTTCATGATATATATGTGCGCATGCCTTTGTGAGAAGAGAGTTCTTGTCACGCTGATTCTTGATTTACTAAAGTCACGGACAGGCACAGTGCGACAGGCATAGCGCCAACTTTATCTTTCTTTTTTTTTTTAAAACCTCTTATTGCAGCATTCATAAGGTACAAGTGTGGGCCTACAACCACGGGGGCCGGCCGCTAAACAGGAGTGAAATCAGATTTATCAGAATTTAACACAGCTCCTCAGCCGACACCCCTGAGGTACGGCAGCGTTTCAGAATGGGTCTTGTACTAGAACACATTGATACATTACAGGAGATAATAAAGGTTTCGTTTTATATTATTTAAATGAACGGAGCAGGTGTCATACAATATGAACAATAGGACACGGGGGGACAGGCCTAGAAATCAGGATATACAGATGAAAGAACCAATCATGGAACTCTGGCGCTAAGACTTACGATTCAGAGAACACAACACTGCAATATACATTTCCGTGGATGCCAGTACTCAGGGCCTGCCTACCCAAGGTTCGACTGAACGTAAATCAAGGGCACTATATACCAGATCTCGATGAGTCAAAATAATGCACAAACCATACTGATCCAAAGGAATAAAGGGAAGGGAGAAAAGAAAGGCCATAGAAAATAAAAAAGGCAAAATAAACCCCCCCCTCCGACCCCCCACCCTGCACCCCTGCCGATGGCTATAGCCTAACCCCACTAGCAGCGTGCCTGTCACCCAATAACCTAAACCCTAAAAGAAGGAAGAGAAGAAAAAGAGTGCAGGAGGGCATAATCAGACAATGTTTCCAACCCCTTAGTCCCCCCGCCCAACGCAAAGGACGGATGAAAAGCTACTCCTACAAAGGACCACAGGGGGTACAGTGATACACCGCCCAGCCTCATTAATCAAACAATTGCAATTCAGGCACCAATAACAGTAGTTCCACATCATCCCAATGCAATGAACTTAACCCTGACCCCTCCGAAGCAGCACACTGACCCTCTCCAGTGAGACCCATGAGCACACATACAAGTCATAAATGAGACGGAAGCCATCGCAAATCAAGCCGTTACCACTTGTAGCTGATAAATCTACCAAAAGTTCAAGTACTGAAAGTGTCCTTCCCCAGGCTGGACCGTCTCGAAGTTCCTCGCCCCAGGATCGTAGAATCTCAGATAGAGAAAGGGACCACCACACGATGATGGGAGAGTCTACGGCACAGGTCCCCGGGGGGGGGTCGCCACAGGATTCTTCCAGTGTCAATGACGATGTAAGGTACAGTTACACACTCACGGCCTTGGGGACACAATCTTCCAGAGTGCCATCCGTTGGTTCTAATATTTGTGTCTCTACTCGCTCCCTCGCTCCCTCACGGGGTCTTCACACAAAGGCAAAATGGCCGCCGCTTGAACGGCTGTAGATTGCTGATGCAACCGTAGGGCAGGGTCCGGGACCTCGAGCAGAATCCCAGTTAGGCATGTATCCATTTTAGTCAAGGATACTTCCATCTGCGAGTGAAACGCCTAAAGTTCCGACAGTATTGATCTTAACGTTAGCCCTGATGTCGTTTGATCCATGTTATCAAGTTCAGTACCAGTCTCGATCAGCTTCCCGGGTGAAACTGGCATTTCATGGAGAGGCAAACAGGATCACGAGAGGGCAGGCATAAACGGTGACCCGCCTTTATCCAACGCTGCGGTGACCCTGCGGAACACCGCGGGCCCGGGTCCCGATCCACCGAGACCCCCCAGAAAGCTATGCCGGGTCCGCGGGACGGGGATCCCCGCCTTCAGTCAGCAAGCAGGTCACCTCTCTCTCGGTATTGGGGAAGGAAAACAATCCCCACCAAATTCGGGCATAGATGAAGTTTCCACTGCCATCGACCGGACCCTGCCAAGGTCTCCAGCCGATGTTGTTCCACTGCAGCCCGGCCTGGCGGATACCCGAGGCCCCGGCCTCACCGTCGGAGCAGGCCACAATCTTCAACACGGTGTAAGTTAGTTAAATCAGCAGATAAAAATGTCGGGATTTCGCCATCGGAGTGAGGAACACTTCATACAAGCAGAGGCTGGGCGTAAGGTCAGGATATTGTACAGGATCTTGCGGCGGAGTATGGAGATCGGTGGAACCGGGAACCTAAGCAGCCATCTTGTTTGCCGTGGTAGCTCCTCCTCCAACTTTATCTTTCTTGATAAGATTTAAATTTGGATCACTGAGTGCACAGGGATAAAAAACTATTTGTATGTGAGTTTGTGACATGAGCATTTCCTGTGTTGTATGATTATGGAGTTGAGGTGTGTGGTGTGTGCATCTGGTATTGACCAATGAGCAGTGCATTTCGGTGGGTGCCATCCTAGTGGCGCAGGTTGATGATGAACTATCAGAAGGTGTAGGAATCATGCACACTGCCTGGGTGGTTTGAAGTGGAGTTGGCAGAGATTCCCAGGTGGTCAACTAATGCCTGGACATTGGTGGGATATGGGCGCTTTCTGTTGTGCTTATTGTGTGCAGTGTTGCCAGGGGGCACAAGTAGGACATGTGTGCATTCAATTGCACCCAGACATGTGCGGGAAGCCAGCTGTGGTGTAGACGCCTTGCTTGGTCTCCGGCTGTTCCTGGGCAGTGTGTGGGAAGTATAGATAGTGGGATACCAAGCTGATGGTGTCATCCATTGTGAGGGTCTTGGATTTGGCCGGTTGTGTGACTCCTCCGTCTCAGGCGGATGTTGGTTGGAGGGTACCAGAGGCCAGCGCTTGCAGCACGGCCAGCATGCTTTGTCTGAGGTGGGATG
Source organism: Lissotriton vulgaris (assembly GCF_964263255.1). Taxonomy (NCBI): domain Eukaryota; kingdom Metazoa; phylum Chordata; class Amphibia; order Caudata; family Salamandridae; genus Lissotriton; species Lissotriton vulgaris. The sequence continues at coordinate 1,181,989,929 of NC_141695.1, read as the reverse complement.
TTGGCTGTCCTCTGTGTTAGTACCATCAGCCTGTGGGCAATGGTGGTCAGGATGTGGAGGAGGGTTGTCCCTTTTGGCATGTATTGGGCAATGACATTCTCTGGTGTTGGGTATGTGAGTTTGGTGTATTCTCTAAGGGTCGCTGTCTTTTTATGCGCTGCCTCAGTGTTGTTCGGGGGGGATACCCGGGGGGGGGGGGGGGGTGGTCCTGGGGGTGGTGGCGGTGGGTGTTGTGGCCCTCTTGGGTGTCCGACCCCCATGATCAGTGGCTCCATGGCATCTGTTGTTCTTCAGGTGTGGCTGTGGGCTCGGCTCGTTTTGTGGTGCAGGCTGCCGTCCAACTTTGCAGCAGGTCAGAGCAGGTGTTAGTTTCCTGCTGCTAATGCGCATTATCGCCTGTTTTGGGATGTTATTGCCGATCTGGCTGGTCGTTGAGAATGTTGCGGAGTGGTGTTGTCGCGGCTTTTTGCTCGGGAACGCCTACTCTGCATCTCATTAGCGATAGTTTAGTTGGGGTCATCTGCGGCAATGTTTTTTGCGGCGGCTATCACGGGTAAACTAGTGCTATGGGCTGTAAGCACCGGCTTGTGAATATGGTAATATATTTATCGCAACTTTGGCTGCGATAAAGTGCTGTTAACTCAGCCATAGCTCCTTGAGAATATGCCCCTCCAAGTTCTTCCTTTTCTAACCCTTCCAAGCTATCTACATGCATTTAATTTTCTGATAAATGCTTACCAATAATCTTTTTTCCGACAATTGCTTCCTAATAATCAATCACTGTAGATACTGCTGACTTGAAAACCATATCTTTAGCCACACAAGCATGAAGCTATTTCAAGAAATGTCTAAACAAAAGTGCTCTTTGTATAAATGCACTATATTTCTACAAGCCCGATGGCTCCCTACTGAAAACAACAAATAACGAATTAGCATGTGAAAGATGTAAAAGCCATTCTTGAACAACGGTGATTGCATCTCCCTCTTTTAAAACAAGTTGCACAACAAATCAACAGACAGGCCCCGTCCTTTCTTTTTATACTACATACAATAGCTTTCCATGAAGTGCCATCCAGCCAAAACTAAAAATCCTCATGAGTCTCTTTTTTATCCCTTGCAGCCTCAATTAATTCGCTGTATTCTGCTAAGCTTAAGTAAAGAAAAAAAGCTGATATGTTTCTGTAAGTAATGCAAGGTTAACGGCCCCATCTTCCATCTTTTGAGTATCATTTCTTTTCAAGTTTGACATGTAATAGTGATTACACCATTCACTGTATTTTTTACATTTTCTATCCGTACAAAAAGATGCTTTGTGCCTTTCTTTTTCAGCCATTAGCTTCTCTGATTGATTTGAATTCCGGATTATTGGTACTCAGACTGTCACTCACACCCCTAAATACTCCTAACACACCGCCTTTTGACAGAATGGTATAAAATCACCCCAGATGCCTTTATAAAGCAGTTTATTGCTCCGACAAGAGGGGGGTTGGGGGATGTCAATTTAAGGTTAGAAGACTATCATGAAGTCATAAAAATAGCTATTGACAACCTAGCCCTGTTAAAACAGCACTATGAACGTAAACACGGATGGCATACCACTGGTATTCAGCTGAATTGCGCAAGGAGAGAGCAATGTGTAAAAAAACTAGAGAGACGCTGGTGTTAGTCCCACAGCCCCAATAATAAAGAAATTACAAATCAACAATAGGGCTATATCATAAAAACATAAAAATGCACCTAAATCACACATTACACTTCAACTTAGCCAAGCGGGGAATTGCTCAAAAGAACTATATAAAATTCTTAAATCATTTACTAGTCCGATTGCTTGCACTAATGAAACTTCTCCTTCACAAGCACTATGTGATGCAATTGAATACCATTTCAAATATAAAATTAATCTGATCTACGATAAATTCACGGGAGCAAGTGACCTCCTGAGAAGGTACCATTTTGCACTACATCTAACCAGGAAACCGCGCCCTCTGTAGAGAGATTTATACCCCTCAGGGCTGACTCATTCAGTGAAATGCTGCAAACCACCAAATCCGGATCTCCCTTAGATATAGTACCTGCCAAGATTTCATCTCTACTAGCTAAACAAATTGCCCCTTCAATTTGCCCTATACTTAACCTGTCGATGAGTGAAGGACAGCTTCCACTAGATTTGAATGTGGCACAACCGAGTCCCATTCGCAAGGAGGAGAATCTCCCTGTGTTGGATGTGTCTAATTACCGTCCTATTTATCTTCTCCCTCTGATGAGAAAACTTTTAGAAGGTCACATTAATAATAAACTGAGAGATGACATAGTGCACTGGAAACCTGGACCCCTCAAAATCCAGCTTCAGACCTATGTGCAGCACTGAATCAGCCCTGATCGCAGTAACAGACTAAATCAGAAACTCCCTAGATGACAACCAGGCTGCTCTGCTGGTGGTGTTAGATCTGTTGGCAGCCTTTCACACTGTGTCCCACTGCAGACTGCTACAAAGACTAGAAGAGATAGGTATCCAGGGCTTAGCTCAACAATGGTTTTTGAGTTGTCTAACTCATTGTACCCAGACCATTAATCTTGTACCCTTGAGAACCCGCACCATTGAGCTGAACAAGGGTGTGCCGCTGGGCTCTTGCCTGAGTCCTACATTGTTTACCATATATGTGGCCCTCCTTGCCAAAAACATCGGAGAGTATGGTTTTGCCCCCATCTCATATGTGGAAGATACCCAACTTCTCTTATCCTTTAACAAAGATACAACGACCACTAAAGCTCATTTCTCTGAGGGCATGGAAGCCATTTCGGCTTGGATGTTGGACAACATTTTAAATGCCTACAAGACGGAAATTATGCTTTTTGGTAAAGTCCAAATGCTACAGTCTTCGGAGTGGTGGTCCTCAGACCTGGGCACAGCACTGGCCCCCAAGACAGTGTTTAAAGACCTGCGTGTTCGCCTGGACCAGGCTCTAACTATGAAAGTTCAGGTAGTGGCCACCACTGGCACCTGCTTTCATATGATGAGTCTCCTGCGTAGTGTCTTCTCACACCTTCCACTCTCGGTGTGAAAAACCCTGATCCAGGCCCTGGTAATCAGTCGCTTGAACTACTGTAATGCCCTTTATGCCGCCACTAATAAGTCACTACTCAATATCCTTCGGGTGGTCCAAAACACAGCAGCCCACCTAGTTCAGAATATGCCAGTCAGAACCTCTTCCCTCCCCTGTGTGCTCTCCCTCCACTGGCTCCATATACGCAGGAGATTTAATTTTAAGATCTGCTGTATAGTGCACACATCAATGAATGGCAGAGGACCAAGCTATTTAAGAGAAAAACATATTCCGCGTCGGCCAAGTAGATCTCTGCGATCTGAGGAGAAATCTTTCCTCATCTTACCTCGTTTTAGGAAAATGCGCTCTAGTTGCAAAGCCTTCTCCTACCTAGCCCCCCTCTTCCCTCTCATTTTCAAAAGTGCTCTGATCACCTTCAGTTCAGAAGACTTCTTAAATTAGAGATTCACAGGAACCAATACTACCTTTCTGCATTCCCACGCTAGCATGGAGATATTCCTTCAGGGGTGTTTCAGGAGCTTTACAAATTACATGAACATTACATTTGTCGGAGGAGGAGCCAAGCTCGACATCGTGATGGCCGCACGGTAGCTCGGCTCCGCCGGCCTCCCTGCCCAAACTCATCTATCCTGCCCAAAAACGATAACATTTTATAGATGAAGGTCTGCTGATACTTACCACCCGTCCTGGTGGCTCCGGCGTTCAGTGGGTCCGCAGCGGCGTCCTCCCAGGAAGTGCGGCCTCCGTGGGGTGGAGGCCGGGGCCTTGCCTTCAGCGAGTAGCCGGCGAGATGGTGTCGGTGGCGGCCTCGGGTGGAGGATGGAGTCCGGCCGGAAGAGGCCGTTGTGGGAATAAGCCGGAGGCAACTGAACGCACCTGGGACTACCGTCCGGTGATCCAGAGGTGAGGTGAGGCAAGTTGTGTGTGGGGGACGCCGTGTTGGTGGCTCCCCCCTTTGTTGCCTTGCCAGGCCATTCCGAACTTCATCGCTCGGTGGCGGAGAGTGGCTCCAGCGGAGCGGTGGCGCCGGCGCGTCCCCCTCTTTTGGTGGCCGTCACTTCTGCATCGAGGTTGCTGTTTGGGTGCTTGAGGGGGATCCCGCCGGGGCCCTGCTTGTGAGCACGCCCCAGGAGTTGGTTCCGAAACGACGGCGCTGTAATCGTAAAATGGCGGCTGATGCCGTACTGTGTGGAGCGCCCCGGGATGTCGATGCTGTACGTCTGTACTGTGTTGGGGCCTGCACTGGGGACGCGAACCCACGATTGGCGACGTCCTACGAGCGCTGAAGATTTGGCAAGTGACCTCGGCCCGGGATTCTTGTGTGCAAGACAATGTGGTGACCGCCATTGCTCCCGGGCCATCCCTCAGAGATGCGGATGGGCCCGAGTTGGTTGCGGCTTGTTTCCCGCATTTTGGTGGGGGTAGCGATGTCTTGGTCCGCATGCGGGAAGATTTGCTGGTGATCATTGACACTGGTGTACATGACTGCCGTAAACAGCTTTTGCATTACCGTCGGCGGAGGAGATCCCATGGGTTGCTTCCATTGGCCGTTCAGCAGCTGCTCCACGGCCTTTTCTCTCCGCTTTGTTTTATGCCCGCAACTTCGATATACATCGTGGCGATAGCTAAGAAAGGACTGGGGTGAGCCCGGTTCTTAATCCGGAGGACTGCTGTTCGGTGCACGGAGTTATGGACTGCCCCAAATTCAGATAATTTGTCGAATCCTTAATATGTATGGCTACCTGAAAACTTGCCAGTTTCGTTTTGAGCTGCACTAATTGTTTGTATGGGCGGGGGGTGGGGGCCGTGCGCCTTGTTACATGGTATCCTCTCCCCTGGCTTTCCTTTTTCCCTTTTTATCTGTTTTCTTTCCCTATATTATCTCATTCTATATTTCGGGTTCATGTTTAGGGCGACAGGCACGCTGCTGGGAGGGGTAGGCCATAGCCTTCTGCAGGGGTGCAGGGTGGGGCGGGTGGATTGGGGTCTATTAGATAGTTACTTGTTTCTATGGCTCTTTTGTGTCCTTTTCTTGGGTCTCCATGACTGTGCGTGATTCCCGCGGGGTGAGTGCCTGGGGGAGGATTGGGTATTCCTATATAATATGGTACTTTCCGGTTCTGCTTATCCTGACTTAGCCGCCCCGCCCCTAAGAATGTTTGCTGTCAGGATTGTTGATCGCAATTATCGCCGTGGGGCGGGTACAGTAACGTGGAGTCCCCTTTTCCTTTTTTCTAGTATTTTCGTTTTCTTTTACTCTCCGGGTTGGGCTGTATAATGATTGCAACTTTATCCGTCTCACTGATAATTTGACTATTATGAGAGTGATGTTCTGCTTGTCTTTGGGCACATGAGGTTGCGGGTGGACACTGACCGAAGAAGAATTGCAAGGGCATCTATGGCTTGAACGCTTTGGACTATTCTGATGACAGATCTATGGATTCCCTATTATAATGTTGTTGGTTCTGTTCCCCGCCTTGTGCACCAGGACGCTTATTGTACAACCGATCCTTTATTCTTTTAACATAAAATTAACCTTCTGTGATCCTGTGCCGGGGGGTTACACTCAGTTAGCATTTTGGACTCGCAGCATTGTGTAGTATTGCGTAACCACTCAGTACTTTTTATTGATATTGGTGCTTTCCAGTTTGTTCTGTGGCCGGCCTCTGGGTTGTAGGCCCGTATTTGTATGCAACCATCTACACAAATAAAGGTTTTCAAAAAATGTAAAAAAAAAAAACATTACATTTGTCTGCTTGTTCACAGTTTCTATCTTGGATAATATACACCCACTATCTGTGAGGATACAGCTCTTAATAAGCAAGTTATCCCTGTACTGAGCAATGCTTGCAATTTCAGACACACAAACTCCTCCTAGCACCATCTCTAATGACAAGTGATCCATCTCCAGGGGAGACAGCTCTCTTTTTTCTGGGTCTGTACACACACACTCGCTATACCTGTTTACAGAAGCTAAAACCACATTGCCAACAGGCACCCAACCTGCGATGTTCCTTTGGTGGCTGCAGCATTTGGAACACATATTTATTGTTTGGTCTTTTTAAAATATGTTTGTCATTTTATTCACTGGTTCTTTGTTTCTCTATTGTACTTGGGTGAGAATGTTCACTTGGGAGGGCTAGCGAAGCAGAGACAGCCCCGAATATGACAGTTTACTCCGCACGCGTTTACAACGCGTGCCATTACCCCACATTTCTTTACTATGCAACAACTTTTTCAGAGCAGAGCTTTATGCCACAAGTCATTACAACGCATTGTCCATTACAACGCAATTTACTATTCTAACTCCACTGGGGCGTTGGTATGGGGAATGCCGTGTAATAGCTTGTGGTTTAAAATCCGGCGTTGTAAAAGTTGCTGCGGAGTAAAAAATGCAGGGTAATGACATGCGTTGTAATGCAGTCGGAGTAAAAGATGTTTACTGACAGCGAATATGACAGTTTACTCCGCACGCATTTACAACGCGTGCCATTACCCCACATTTCTTTACTCTGCATCAAATTTTGCAGAGCAGAGCTTTATGCCACAAGTCATTACAACGCATTGTCCATTACAACGCAATTTACTATTCTGACTCCACTGGAGCGTTGTAATGGGGAATGCGTTGTAATGGCTTGTGGTTTAAAATCCGGCGTTGTAAAAGTTTCTGCGGAGTAAAAAATGTGGGGTAATGACATGTGTTGTAACGCAGTCGGTGTAAAAGATGTTTACTGACAGCGAATATGCCGGTTTACCACGCACGCGTTTACAACGCTTGCCATTACCCCACATTTCTTTACTCTGCAACAACTTTTGGAGAACAGAGCTTTATGCCGCAAGTCATTACAACGCATTGTCCATTACAACGCAATTTACTATTCTAACTCTACTGGGGCGTTGTAATCGGGAATGTGTTGTAATGGCCTGTGGTTTAAAATCCGGTGTTGTAAAAGTTGCTGCGGAGTAAAAAATATGGGGTAATGACATGTGCTGTAACGCAGTCTATGTAAAAGATGTTTGACAGCCCCAGCAGCTTTATGTCCAGCCTTCCACTTTTGGAAAAATGGTCTGTCCACCAGTCAGTGCGTTGACCTGTGTGGTTATTACTCAAATCTATAGAAAAGACAGATGAGCAATGTCTGAACACATTTCAGGTAATGCAGGAAATTACCAAGCACTTATTTTGCAGAGATTACAAAGTCAAGGCTACATTTTATGGATGTTTTGTACAGTGATGCCATCCCTCCCCAAACACCATTAGCATATCATTCTGCTGACTGGTTTGATGGGTGTTTATGACAGGTGTTTTGTAAAGCAACTCCCTTTTTGGTACCTACGTGGAAGGGAAAAGATAACTTCCTCTTTGAACCAGTCCTCGGGCCTACTATTTATGTCTATTTTCAGTCTATTTTCTTCTCTTCGGGTACTAATAACAACTGATTGTATTATACAACAACCGTCCATGCACTCGATATCCATTCATACACTCACCCATTGAATTCTCCATCCCGTATACTGCACCTTCACTCACACTGTCTCTCCCACATTACCCTTGCAAACTTCATCCACTCAAGCACTCACTAATCACTCTTGCTATCTATCCATGCTCCTATTCACTCGTTCCTCAACCATCCATCCATGTGCTCTGTCAGTCATTCAACCATGCATTCACTCATCTATCCATTCATCTGCTTTCGACATAGAACGTCAAATCTATTTGTTTTGCTGTCTTTGGAAGGACTAGAGTGTGAGAAGCATAGGAATCAGGAGCTGTCCAGCTATAGAGGACTTGACAAGCCACATTTCGATTTCATTTTCATTGCTTGCTTCCCGTTGCATTTTCATGTGGCTCCTAGTGCTGTCATGTGCAGTGTGCCTGACTGAAGTGCTGCAGCAAGGTCTTTTTCTGATTTTAGTGTTCTCTGTGGCAACGATGCAGAGGCAAATTATGCAATAGTGATATGAATTTACAAGCTCGTGCTCAAGTTCTCATTTAAAGACAGCTGTTGCTGCTCTTGCTGCACAGCTGTTTATGTCGAATATGTTTTACAAATTCCATTCCATCCGCTTCTTGTACTTTATTATGTCAGTCTTGTACTGTGAGAGAGAAGCACATTGTATATCTTTTTAGAGGTCTGCAGTGCATATGCTAGACATTAAAAGTATACTAAAATTTGCATTAAAACCACAAACTGTATCCTGTCAGGCACGAAGAACACATCCGTTCTCTTAGAAATTCTGCATTCAGATACTTGTTGTCGGTTGGATGTAAACATTTCCCAAAACAAACATGCCATGATACAAAGTGGTACAAAAGGGGGTGGTGATGGACGGAGCATCTGAATCAATCAAACACTCACACCCAGTCAAAAGATCTGGGTTTAATCCATCACCGTTCTTTAGCCCACTCTGCCACCCCAGTTCAGACATGGCTATATGCAAATCAGTCTGACCCTGTGCCTCATGGGAACAGTCCAGCCCGAACTGCCAAGCCATGTCTTCCCTGGACCGGAAACAAGCTTCCGAGGACGGGTTTCTGGCATTCCAGCCGTCTTCAGCCCGGCTTGCTTGAATCCAGTGGCAAAGTGAGCAAGGGACTCACATCTGAGCATACCCTGCCACACTTATGGCGGCCAAAAGCGGTACAAAAGGGGGTGGTGATGGACGGAGCATCTGAATCAATCAAACACTCACACCCAGTCAAAAGATCTGGGTTTAATCCATCACCGTTCTTTAACCCACTCTGCCACCCCAGTTCAGACATGGCTATATGCAAATCAGTCTGACCCTGTGCCTCATGGGAACAGTCCAGCCAGAACTGCCAAGCCATGTCTTCCCTGGACCGGAAACAAGCTTCCGAGGACCGGTTTCTGGCATTCCAGCAGTTTTCAGCCCGGCTTGCTTGAATCCAGTGGCAAAGTGAGCAAGGGACTCACATCTGAGCATACCCTGCCACACTTATGGCGGCCAAAAGCGGTACAAAAGGGGGTGGTGATGGACGGAGCATCTGAATCAATCAAACACTCACACCCAGTCAAAAGATCTGGGTTTAATCCATCACCGTTCTTTAGCCCACTCTGCCACCCCAGTTCAGACATGGCTATATGCAAATCAGTCTGACAGCTGTGCCTCATGGGAACAGTCCAGCCCGAACAGCCAAGCCCTGTCTTCCCTTGACTGGAAACAAGCTTCCGAGGACCGGTTTCTGGCATTCCAGCCGTCTTCATGATACAAAGTAGCATCATAGTAATGTTGTGCATTACAGAGGTTACACTAGGCTATCCTTGTATATTTCCAATTAATTACATCTGAATTTAAAAAAATGTAAAACATGTTTCTTTTATTTTCTTTTATGAGCAGGGAGCTGAGCCCTGCTCTCGATGTTTACTACTTACACCCTGTTGTGTAGTTCTTAAGAAAACATAGGATCTGAGCGTTTATAACACATAAACTAAAGGATTTGTGTCCAGACTGATTCCAGACAACCACAAAAGATATGTTAGCCTTTAGACCAGGTAGCTCACAGCGCCACCATAAGCCCCCTAACCTTGCCAAGGAGGGAATAGTTTCTGGCAACTATCAAACATGACAGCCCTTGATCATTCAGGGATCATGAAAACAGTAGTAAAGTACTTTTTGCTCAGTCAGTAGTCAGTAGTGCTCACTTAGTCTCAGAGAGATACAAAGAATAAACGATGGGGAAGTTTTCAATAAGCATTTATCAAACCAGCCTGATTGTATTATAACACATATTTGCTGCGCCAATCATTAGACTGCAATAAATGTATAAGATTATGAGCACCAACAGAGTAAATAAAAGGTAGAATTCTACCATGGTTCTAAACCAGTGAATATATGCAGGCATATAGATACATATTAGTTATCAAGCATACTTCTATGATGCAAACCCTACCTACTATTAGATAAGTGTACCTAGAATGTATGTGGGTGTGAAGGCAAGAATCTCCTAGGAAAGAGACAATCACTTTGCAGCCATAACATCCGAGGTAGCAGTTTTCTTCAATTTCTTGCATTCAACCGCGGTCCCATCTCTCACCTCTGCACCCGGCATAGCTGTTGTCTCCGCAGTCTCATTATCCTGACCGCGGGGTCTCCCTTGTGTTCCTTTCGGGGGCACCTCCAATATCGCTCTCCCCTCCCACTCAGCAGACGACGCCGCAAACAGCCTCCGAGCACACCGTGGATTACCAAACGAAAACGTCCATAGGCTGCGTCTGGTCCGGGTTAGCGCCTCCAGCAATCCGGGAAGAATCTTCAGCATCAACGTTTCTCAGGGGCAACAAATCCAGCGTCTGAACTACAACACCGCAGTAAAAAATAAAGTAAGCACCCAGCGCAGTTAAACAATAACGAGTCTCGAGTGAGACACAAAGTAGCAGCACCGCCGTTAGCTCCGTATTCCTTCTCCCTTCACGCTCCACTCCGAGAGGTCTGGCAGTAGCGGACAGCCTACGCGTCCACTACTGTGGGCGCCATCTTGCCTCTGTAACTCAGGCAATCACAATACCTTCAAAAGCAAGGGGGCCATGATGGAAAAAAAAAAGATTCCGGCGATTTTTTCTGCGGCCAAGGATAAGCGTAAGGGAAAGCAAAATGTTCTTGTTATGGAAGGGGGCTCCGACCTGGAAAAACAGAACACCGCTGCACTGCCTAATGTGGGAGGCATAGATGACACGTCAAACATGGCAGTAATCTCTAATATAGTAACTGGAGAAGAAGTGCAAAAGTGTATTAATGATCCTCAGTTCAATATTTCAGTAGTGCTCCCGCTAGCTGATGAAACTTCTTTTCAGGACATGGATACCCAGAGTAGTCATGGCTGCATAGAAATGGGGGCGCTAGTGGGGGAGTCAATACCCCAGTACATTATCCAATACACAAATTGAGGATCAAACACCGGTACCGGATGCAGAATCAGGGGACTTCTACTCTCTGTCTGACCCATCGACCTCCTCCTGTGAGGACTTGGCATTGTAATCTGCAGTACAGATGAGTGTCACTGATGGTATTGATCACAGTAGTTTGTTTTTGGAGGATTCAGGGGACTTTATAGAAGGTAGCCCCCATACGTTTCGGAAGAAGCTAGAATTGAATGCTAGTAATTGGGACATGGAAAAGGCACCGTAATTGATTGATCATACACAAAATCCCAGAGAAGATATCGCTTTCACTAATTAATCAATCAATCATGTCCCATCGAGCGGAAACACATGAAGAGAGCCAGCAAGTCCAAAATCTCTGTCGGAAATTGCAAAACTCTCTTCGACGAATGACCGAATCCCACGCGGACTTTATTTCAAGATTTAATGAGGCAGAAGCGAGAATATCCAATTTGGAGGATGAACTGGCCCAACAAAAAAAATGTACTGCCTCTATTCAATCGGTTAGGGATGACACCCAATGGAAGATGGCCGATATTGAAAATCGGGCACACAGGAACAATTTAAGAGTACTTCAGATCCCGGAGTGGAAGGAAAGACAGCACTGTCCTGATTTATTGTTGAGCTGTTTGAAAAAGCATTCCCTGAGCTGTCTAAGTGGAATTGGGACAGAGAGATGGAACGTGCCCACCGGTTCCCTTTCAATATTCGCCTCCAGGATGGTCAAGCTAATGATAAACCAAGAGCTTTCTTAATTTCATTTAATAGTTTCTTGGCACGAGAGGAGGTGTTTAACTTAGCACGACCTGACAAAAAAAGAGCAGGGGTAGATTTTGAGTTCTTTGTTCGGCCGGATTTTTGCTGGTCTACGGTAGAGATCCGATGGCAACTTCGGGAGTTGATTACACAATTCCAGGTTGAAGGGGCCTAAGCATATCTATTGAATACTGCAAAGTTTAAAGTGATTTTTAAAGATCACACTCGCTTTTTTACTAGTAAAGGGTCTGCTAAGGAGTTTCTAAGTTGAATTTAAGGAGGCTATCCTCTTTTTCTGTCTTTCTTTTCTTAAAAGTATAAAGTTGTTGTCAATCTACCGCAGTTTATCTCTTCTTTTCTTTTTCCCTTCTATTTAGTATATCAGATACAGGGTTGTATTCATGTTCACTTAGAGGGGTGAGGTCCGTGAGGAATGGCAGGGGGATGCCGGAAGTCTGCATCTACTGGACCATTGGTCCAAAAGCCTTGTTATTGGGGGTGGGTTGAGTGTTTCTGGGGCACGGGGGAGTCGGAGTGGGTCACTGCGGGGGGAGGGGGTGAAAGGGGTAAAAAAATCCACAGTAACGAACAGAAAGAATAAAAAAACAATCACTTTTTATGTGATGTGGGAATATATATTTGTCATTCTGTTTGTTGTGCTATATAGTAGAAGTCATTTTTTGGCTGTCATTATGTTATCCTAGGGAATAAAGATTTGTTCTTTAAATGTATCGGGCCTGAATAGCTGGAACGAAAGGAATAGGGTAGCTGCAGAATTGTGAAACATTTAGCCAGATTTGGTTTGTCTCCAAGAGACACACATACCGTGGAGGCAACAGTCAATTTTAGAAACTTTTGGGTTTTCTTTTGTGGTGTCCTCTCAGCAATCTTCAATGATTCGGGGGGTGGCGATTTTAGCTAAATCTAATGTTGTAGCCACAGGACGTACTCTGTCAGATAAGCTTGGTAGATGGGCTATTGCTGAATGTAGGTTTCAGGATAGTAAATATACAGTGCGTACCATTTATGGATCTAATTTAGATGAGACAAGGATTCTTGAGGATCAAAATATAGAATTAGCAACTTGGGAGACCCCGCTGGTAATCTGCGGGGATACAAATCAAGAGCTGCAGAATGGACCCCGAAGATACAAAGGCCGCAAACCAAGGGTATTTAATGCCCTTTATAATCTTGTAAATGATCATGGAGTCATTGATGCGTGGGGTAAGTTACATCCGTTGGACCCTGGGTTTTAGTCTTTTCCCCATAAAAAGATGGTGCGGTTAGATTACGTTTTTACATCTGTCGCTGCTTTGGTAGGGGACTCGGTCCAAATCTTTCCTAGGATAGCCTGGGATCATTCTCCGATTGTGCTAGAAATTGCTGCTGCTGGTTGTTATTCTCCTCCTAAAGTGTTCTCATTTGATCGGAAACTTTGTCTAAATGATGATTTTAGAGGCTGTATGTCTGTTTGGATCAATGAATTTTTCGCTAATAATAGACACTCCGCTCAGAGAGCAATCGTTTGGGACACCTTTAAAGCATGCTTCAGAGGGGAGGCATTACATTTTGGCTTTCATCAGCAAAGAAAGAGAAAACTAGAGATGCAGGCACTATATTCTGCTCTGAGAGAAGCGGAGGGCGAATTAACTCGGGGTATAACACGTCAGGTGAATAACATTCCAGCACTAGAAGAGGCTGTTGTTAGATCCCAGGCTCAAATTCAGGGAGTGTGGAACTTGGAGAATGGCAGAAAATATCTGGTTTATAGAAAACAAAATCACGAGTTTGGGGATGCAGTTGGCAGGTGTCTGGCGCTACGGTTGCTCATGAAAGAATCTGCTCGCTGCATTATGGAGCTGAAGGATAAAGCATGGATAGTCTGCCAGGACCCCACAAGGATTGTATCTATTTTTCATCAGTTTTATACTGAATTGTATACGTGACAGGTAGAGAAGGGTATTGATCTTAATAGGTGTATGGAAGGGGTTATGTCATATTTAGACTCTGCTGAGGCTGCACATCTTGAGTGTCCAATTACGATGGAAGAATTAAAACTGGCAGTTAACAGTCTAGCCTTAGGGAAGGCCGCTGGACCTGACAAACTTCCAGTGGAGATTTATAAGCTTTTTTTTAATTAATAAAAGATGATATGTTGAGCACATATAGGGCTGCACAGGAGGGACATGCCCCTAAATCCTGGGCAGAAGCCACTATAGTGTTTTTTAGTAAAAAAGGGCAAAAAGTCCCGGAATTGGTAGGGTCATATCGTCCGATTTCATTATTAAATTGTGACGGTAAAATACAGTTAATCATGTGAATAACGTGGTGACGCTTTTTGATGTCGCTCAGACGGAGAAACAGGACTTGGGGCTAATTTTATTGGATGCGGAGAAGGCATTCGACTGTGTGGAGTGGGAGTACCTGTGGGAATTGATGCGCCGATTGGGCTTTGGGATGTATGACTGCCCTGCAGGTATTGTACACTTCACCGGTCGCTAAGATTGCATCAATGGGTTTATTATCGGATGCAGTAGCTATTACAAGGGGCACCAGGCAAGGGTGCCCTTGCTCACCATTGCTTTTTGCCTTTTAGCAGTTAGGTAACACTCCTTTGATTAAACCCTTTGTAGTACAAAATATTCCATAATCAGTGTTTGCCTACGCTGATGATATTGTGGTGACATTTGCTGATCCACAATCTGCCCTGCAAGAGATTGAGCGTTTAGCAATAATTTTTGATCAGGCGTCAGGATATAAATTGAATGTCACTAAAACTCAAATGCTATGCACTGATAATCTTGTTTTTGATGATGTTAGAGTTTTAAAAGAAGTGACCTACTTGAGTATCAAACTAAGGGCGTCGATGCTCGAAGTGGTAGCTGCCAATTGGACTCCATCAATAGGTAATATCAAGGAATCATTAGATCGGTGGTCTTGACTACATTTTACGCTAATAGGCAGAAGTAATATTGTAAAAATGAATGTTTTGCCGAAGGTTTTAAACTTATTTAGGGCACTACATTTGGAAGTATCTGCCACCCAACTTCAACACCTTTAATCCATATGCACTAAATTTCTTTGGGCACCGGGCAAACCCAGACGAGCAACCAGATTTATGACTCTATCCATTGAATGCGGGGGTCTGGCCATTCCTGATTTTGTTTTGTATTTTTATGCAAGTTTTTTGCTGAAGATGCTGGTGCTATTGATGGGGGAGGATCTCGTTAATAGTGCAGAGGCCTCTTCGATTTTTCAGATTTTGCTAGGCTCTGAGGCACGACAACGTTTGTTTAAAGAAATCGATGGCAGCTACTTCAAGCGGACTATTCTTCCCCTTATTTTTTCAGATAGTGTAGCGCTTGGCTGGAGGAATAAAGGTGTTCTTCAAATAGGGGACTTTTTTGTGGCTGGTGGACCCCTTATGTCTTATGAAGAGTTAGGAAGACTGTATAATTTGTCAAAATTTCACTTTTTTAAATTTCTTCAAATTTGAGATTTCATAAGTAGGAAAAATGTATCAGCTTCACCCAACATAGTTGTCGATGCTGCTAGGAGACAGGAGAAGATTGGGGTGTTATATAAGATATTATTACCTTATAGAATAGACAACTTAGAAAAACATAATTCCAAATGGTCTATGATACTGGGGGTAGACAATTTATGTATAGAGAATGCCATTGCAAGATCTAGGAAAGCGCTACGGTCTGTTAATCTGAGAGTGCAATTTATCCAAACTGTCTTTAATTTGTATTATCCGCCTGCACGTATGTTCAAGTGGGTGGGTATGATGGCAAATGTTTTCGGTGTGGAGTGGCCATGGCAGATAGCCTTCATATCTTTTTTAGTTGATGTAAATGATCAAGATATATTCTGAGTATTGAGAATTTTCTGTCTATGATTATTGGGATTCCGCTGTGTATTACCCCTGCTATTATGCTTTTGGGCATTGGACCTGAACTTGAAAAGGGTACTCCTTTGTATAAAGATTGATATTTGATCTCTATTGCAATGACGGTAGCCCGACTTTGTATAGCTGCTGAATGGCTACAATCTGAACCTCCTCTTTTTGAACGCTGGTGGGCAAAAATGTATAATTTATTTCAGTTAGAATTTAGGGGCCGATTAGGATGGCGGGCGGACTTTGCCTGCCCGCCATCCCTGTGGAAAACAGGACCGTCCGTAACATGAGCGGCGGTCCCACCATGCCAATTATGATGCGCCCGCCACACTGAAAGCACCGCCCGCCGCAATGTTAAAAATGCAGGCATGCATTTGCATACACAAAGCGGCAGGCACCGTCCCTCTCGCCTTCATCATGGGGGCCCGCAGGGGCCCCCCAAAGTAAAGACCGCATGCCTTTCCAAAGGCATCTGCATGAGGCCATTCTAATATGGCTGGCGGTGTCTGGAAGACACCGCCAGCCATATGAACCCTTTTCCGCCCCAGCCGCAAGGGGACCGGGGCGGAAAAGCGGCGGACGGTCTTTCCGTTCGCCGCGGTCCCCCCCGCCATCCTAATATGGTGGGGGGTCATTTAGGTGAGGATGGCGGGCGGATTGCCCCCGCCAGGTCGGTGGTGGCTACCGCCAGCTTGCGGGGGCAATTCGCCCGCCATTCTAATGGGCCCCTTAGTTTGTATTCTGTAAAAGAGGTTAAGAAACGTAAGATTGGTTTAGGCATTTGGAGTGCTTTCAGCGACCATATGAATTTGTGAATTTATGAATATCAAAATGTGCTTTTTTATGTTTGTGTTACTGTGGTAAAATAAGAAAAAGAAAAAGAAAAAGGAAGAGCCAATCACATTACCTAATGGGAGAGAATGAAGGACCCCATCTTGGTCTCGAGTTGGACACCCTGCAAGGGATGTCAGACCACTGCATGTTGTGGCTTCAGGAGGCCGGGACCTTAACGTTTAGTGTCAGCATTGAAGCTTCTCCTCTGCCTATCTAGTAGTGGTATTGGCGTTTTATACCATAAAGATAGCCTTGGGGTTCCTTACATAATTGATATGTTGTGAATATGATTAAGCAAATGAGCCTAGAATAATACCTGTGATTATGCAGAGCAGTTCTTTTGCCCTAGGATGAAGATGACCATGACTATTACACAGAGTATGTGTTGTTAGGTATGTCGTGCTGGGACTTTTCTCATAATCCTCTTGCACAATAAATGAGTTTCCAGGAACCTGATTCACATTTATTCAGCATATGACTGGGTAAAAAGTCAGTGCTAGATCGGGTATGCAGATCAAGGTAGAACACATGTAGGTAAGAGATCATGCAGCTACCTAGGCCTAGATTGGTGTGCATTGGGTACATAACAACCCTAGTCCTCATAAATGTACCGTTTTACTTTATCAGCACCTTTTTCTATGTTCCACTTTGATCTTTTGCTCCATCCCCAATCACATTCACCTTAATGGATGGTTGTAGCCCAACTATCTTTGTTATACACCTCAGCCGCACACTCAGTATGTGCTACTTTAAGTCTTTCTAACTACTTTTATTATAACCAAGCTCAATGACTTTTTCATGCAGAAACATTTTTTTATCCTGATGATTTTTTACTCACGACTTTTTGAATAATGCACTTGATTGCCGACACTGCCAGGAGTCACACGGCCGCAGAAACAACGCCAGGAACCACCGCCGACACCGCCAAGAGTCCAAGGGTACCGGACTCCGCGTCGCCGCTCCGGGAGACCACAAATCCCGGCAGGCTTTGCGGCGGCGCGTGCAGAGTGACGCGGGACGCGCATTGAGAGCGCGAAAACACAGCTTAAAGCCAGGACAACCCCGGCTGAGCGGGGGAGACGCTCACTTGATTGCCGACACTGCCAGGAGTCACACGGCCGCAGAAACAACGCCAGGAACCACCGCCGACACCGCCAAGAGTCCAAGGGTACCGGACTCCGCGTCGCCGCTCCGGGAGACCACAAATCCCGGCAGGCTTTGCGGCGGCGCGTGCAGAGTGACGCGGGACGCGCATTGAGAGCGCGAAAACACAGCTTAAAGCCAGGACAACCCCGGCTGAGCGGGGGAGACGCTCACTTGATTGCCGACACTGCCAGGAGTCACACGGCCGCAGAAACAACGCCAGGAACCACCGCCGACACCGCCAAGAGTCCAAGGGTACCGGACTCCGCGTCGCCGCTCCGGGAGACCACAAATCCCGGCAGGCTTTGCGGCGGCGCGTGCAGAGTGACGCGGGACGCGCATTGAGAGCGCGAAAACACAGCTTAAAGCCAGGACAACCCCGGCTGAGCGGGGGAGACGCTCACTTGATTGCCGACACTTCCAGGAGTCACACGGCCGCAGAAACAACGCCAGGAACCACCGCCGACACCGCCAAGAGTCCAAGGGTACCGGACTCCGCGTCGCCGCTCCGGGAGACCACAAATCCCGGCAGGCTTTGCGGCGGCGCGTGCAGAGTGACGCGGGACGCGCATTGAGAGCGCGAAAACACAGCTTAAAGCCAGGACAACCCCGGCTGAGCGGGGGAGACGCTCACTTGATTGCCGACACTGCCAGGAGTCACACGGCCGCAGAAACAACACCAGGAACCACCGCCGACACCGCCAAGAGTCCAAGGGTACCGGACTCCGCGTCGCCGCTCCGGGAGACCACAAATCCCGGCAGGCTTTGCGGCGGCGCGTGCAGAGTGACGCGGGACGCGCATTGAGAGCGCGAAAACACAGCTTAAAGCCAGGACAACCCCCGCGTCGCGGGACGCGAGCGGGACGCCCGGGGCGAAGCCCGGGCAAAGGGCGGGCCCTCTACGGCCCTCATCGGCAGGAAGAGGCAGGAGCAGGGCCCCACCCCCTGGCCCAACAGAGACTCGCTTACAAGTAAGAATCTGTCGCTGTGTCTTGTCTGTGAACTGTGTGATATATAAATGGCGACTAAAAAGAAACCTGCTGCTCTGCCCGCAAATACCATGGACAACTACGTTGTGCAAACTGTTAAAAAAATTAATGAACAAAGGAGGGAATCACTTGGGCTAAGCCAGTCACCGGATTTGCGCAGGTTAAGCCCCACTTTACCTCTGTCAGCTGAGGATAGCCCCTTTGTGCTGGTGGAAAATAGGGTCTCACCAAATACATCACTTATGATTGAGACCGATAACCAGCCACTGATTACGCTAGCATCTCCTGTTACTCTGGATGTAGACTCTGATATTGTTAATGACTCAGACCCAGAAACAGTATCTGGTCCTGTGGACGATGATCTGCCACTGATTGAGAATACACCACGGCCTGTGCGCGCCTGTGTGAAGAACCAGCGCAAACAAGGCGGTCAAAGGCCAAGAGTAAAAAGGAAAAGAACATTATCCCCAGGTCCCTCTAGAGCTCCACAAAGGACTGTAGGGGAAGGGATTTTAATAAATAGAGGAGATGATGATATGCTCACTAAACTGCTTGAGGTTGTAGAGGGTAAACTTTTTGACATTGTAAAACCTCTGATTTCTAAATTAGATAAATTACAGGCGGAAGTGAAAAGACTTGGAGGTGTGCAAACAAAGTTGACGGAGGAAATAAGTAGCCTTAACACTTTACTAACAACAAGAGATACTTCCGAAAGGGTTAACCAGGCCGGGGAAGGGCCATCTGGAGTGCCGACTAATTTAGTCCTTATGCCGTCCCCGAAAATTAATCACAACATAGTAACTGCAGAAGGGCGTCCGTTGACAGAAAATCTACCCCAAGCACTAGTCCACGGAACAGACCCACTGCAGTTTATAGAGGAAGCCTCACCTGTCGTCCTGGTGTTAGCCAATGTACCCCTGCTGGATGATGGTATAACCGAGTCATCCAGCTCTTTGTGTAGTAAGGCCCTTCACTGGCTCTCTGGTAATATGAGGTTAGCGCCTGGTGGGTCACAGCAATTGGCTCAAGATATCAAAGCAGCTAAACGTGTCCCCTGGATAGGGAATCGCCCCAAAAGATTTAAAGGGGACTGTGTGGCGGTAACATTTGCCCACCCCGATGTACTCCCTAATGTCCTAACACATATCCTCCCACCTCAGCGTAGAAGAGGAACGGTAGTACCCCTAACACTAAAATTCTTTTATGGGGAACAGCAAAATGTTACTCTACCAAAAACGCCAGCACTAGGTTGGGATAACAACTTGAATATGCATAACCGCTGGGCATCCCCCCTAGTACCAAGCATGCTATTACATAATAGATTTGATGCCTTGTCTGGTCTTAATAACTGCGATTGACAAGAGGTCAGACATGAGCTTGCTGAAGTGGGTGTGGGATTAATTCTACATCAGTCCCCAAACACTACTGGTAGTATACAGATTAACTATGAGGGTTCATCTTGCAATACCTCAGAGGGGTTACCAACAACTTGTACTATCGCTAGCTGGAATATCGCAGGACTAGTTTCAAAATTAGAAGTACTAGGGTGGTTAGAACTTATTAGAACATTTGACATCTTATGTTTACAAGAGACCTGGTGCCTAAATTTTAAGGGTCTTGATGGTTTTGTAGCATATGAGTTACCAGCAACGGCAACTACCTCAGGGAGGGCCAAAGGTGGTTTGCTAATCCTGATCTCTGTGAAAATGCAAATTAGGGTGAAGGAGCATATCACTGTGGGCAACAATTCCCAACTGCTGTGGCTAGTTGATGAGGCAGACAAAAACATTTTGATGATTAACATGTATAATAATGTTTTTGATGCTAGCAGATACACGGTCATCTTAGAATTAGACAACGCAATCAAACAATTGATGAAAACTTTTAATACAGTTTTTGAATACATATGTGTTGGAGATTTTAACATTTCTGTTTGCCCTCTCTCTAACCATAAGTTGTGTGGCATTTTGAACCGTGTTGGAGAGCCAGCTACACATTTCCAGCACAATACATACGGAGAAACTCTGAACTCCTTCCTATTAGATTATGACTTGGAGATCTTAGAGATTGAGCAGGACGGGAAGGGTGATAGTTTGCCAACCTTTGTGGGGAGAGGGGCAAACACTGTAATTGATTTTATTTGTATGTCTTCCGAACTAGCTCATTTTAGCTCTGATGTCAAGATTGTCGATTACTTGGTCAGTGACCACAACTGTCTTGTTATTGAAACTAGGTTTTGGAAAGCTTGTACAATCCCAGATAGTAGCCCTATTACAAACATTGAGGTTCATAGATCGAATGGTTTCAGAATAAGATGGGCAGGGGATAAAGCAGAAGTAACCTCGAATCGCATTGTCTCATGCTGCTCAAATGAGATCACATCAATTATTGATGAGAAACCAAACCTGGAGGCTTGTATCCCTCACTTTATGAAAATCAATGTTTTTATTAGTGGTAAGTTTACTAGGTTGGCTGGACATTTTAATAACAAATCAAGGGGATGGTTTAACAATGCATGCACTGTGGCACTGAAGACACTAAAAAATGCATTATCCGTTAAACCTAGAGATAAAACAGTTGTAGCCAAGCTAAGATCCGACTATAATTTAGCTCTTAAGCAAAGGAAAGCTGAATTACGTGAGGAAGCTTGGGAGCGATTGGATCTAGCGGCCGTATCGAACAATTGTACCCTTTTTTGGGCAGTAGTAAATAGCCCCCTTTTAAAAGATGATAAACTTCCCGTGTTAACCTCAAACGTGGGTAAGGATTCATGGGTACAACACTTCTCTGGTATTTTTAACCCTGATATGGTAACGTTGCCGATAAGTTGCTCTTGGCCAGTACTTAACCTAGATATCACCTTACAGGAGGTCCTAAGTAGTATCAGGGCTAGTAAGGGTGGTAAGGCCCAGGGACCCGACGGTGTCCCAGTTGATTTGTACAAATTTGCACCTGAGACTTGGGGGCCAGTACTAGTCAAAGTTTTTAACGCCGCTGTTCGCTATACTTTTCCGTGTACCTGGTCTGAATCCATAATAGTTCCGATTCACAAGAAAGGGGACCGAGGAAACGTTAAAAATTACCGGCCAATCTCATTGCTGGATTCATCGGTTAAGATTATGAGCCGTGTACTCCTCGTCCGATTAGAAGAATGGGCAGAGTCTAATCAGATAATGACAGACTGCCAATATGGATTCAGGAAAGGTAGAGGTTGCATTGAACAATGCTTAAATCTGGAACTCCTGATAGGGAAATATACCCGAGCTAAAAATGGCTCACTCTACCTCTGTTTCGCTGATTTGAGCAGCGCTTTCGACCTGGTGGATCACGCCATACTATGGACTACCCTGCTAGAAATGGGAGCACCTAGGGAAATCATATATTTTCTGGCCCGTTTATATGAGAGGCTTAGCTCGAGTGTCCGTTATGGGCCGTCGGGCGAATGCACAGATAAATTTAGGGTTAGGAGAGGTATTAGACAAGGGTGTGTTTTGGCACCCTTGCTTTTCACTCTGTTTATTAATGAAATAGACTCGATCTTAAAGAAGGCACCAGCTGACGCCCCTAGAGTAAACACAAATACCATCCCCGTGTTACTCTATGCGGACGACGCTGTGTTGCTCTCTAGGACCCCTCGAGGTCTCCAGCTTTTGATGGATAAATTTGTGGCCTTTATTGAAAGTAGAAAGCTGGTCATTAATAAGAGTAAGACATATGTGATGGAGTGCGGAGCTAGTAAAGTCAAAACTAAAAAGCCCTACAGATATCTCATCGATGGACAGGTGGTACAATGTGTGGATAATTTTTGCTACCTGGGGGTCAACTTTTCCAAAAATGGCCGCTGGGATGTCGAGCACAAGGCGGTGCGCGACAAAATGGCCAGGAGTGCCAATGGAATATTTGCTTTTGCAAGTAAATTAGGTAGTAGAAAACCTAAAGCAATGCTCAAAATTTTTGAAGCTAGGTGTCTCTCTGTGGCCCTCTACGGAGCAGGGGTATGGGGGGTTTCCAGGGCAGAATCTCTACAGGTAGAAGAGAATATATTTCTGAAAAAATTATTATGTCTCCCGACTTCTACTGCTAATAGTTTGGTCCATAAAGAACTAGGACTTTGTCATCTAAACGATCTATTATCACTGAGACCTCTGATGTTGTGGCGTTCGGTCTGGATGAAAGACGAAACCTCATTTAATAGGGCCATCATTGAGGATTGTCTACGTCTAGACTATTTTCTTAAAATCCCATGGATTAAATATATAATTGCATCCTTTTCAAATGTGTTCGGGTTTAACGTTACTCTAGATCACTGTTCTGCTTCGGATCTCTCCAAAGAGAGTATGAAATCAATTTTTCTAAATCATTGTGCAGAAAGACGAGCCACGGATGATCTTAAACTTTCCTCCTGTGTGCGTTATAACCTTTTGAACGATTTTGTGGGCCTACATCCTTACCTCCTCCAGGTAACTAAAGGGCAACATCGGTTTGTTCTCACAAGGATGAGGATGGGTACGGCCCACTTATTGGTTGCATTTCCTGAGATTAAAAAGCGCCCCTCAGGTCCATGCCGGTGCGACAACATTTCAGAACAAAGCACAGAGCACTTTCTACTTATGTGTAACCTGTATAGCGAATGTCGTAAACTCTTTTTAAAACCTTTATTTATTAAATTTGGAACTAGAACTGTTAAAGAGGCAATGAAATTACTTTTTAATTTGCATCATCCTGACATCTGTTTTTATACGGCTAGTTATTTACTTAAGGCCATCAGCTATAGGAAAGGCATGATTTTTTAAAAAAAAATTACAAAATTTTTATAATAACTTATTTATTCCATATCTTTTTAAGTGTGTTACTTGATTTGTTATATGTACCATACTGTATTCATCTGGTGGATTGCGATTGTCATGAATATCTCTTTTTAACATGTTTTGTATGTATGTACTTTTATGGACATGATTTACATGTTTCCGAATAAAGTTTATTGAATGAATGAATAATGCATTTTTGTTTCAACTTTTAGATAGCTCATCCTGTTTGCCACAAATATTTTTCTGCAACCCTTGTGGCATTTACAACTGAAATAGCTTCTCTAAATTCTCCTTAATTCACAGAACTAAATAACACCTTTGAGCTTGTTGAGTGCAGTTATGGAACTTGTGAGGTGCAATGTTTGACAGCTTTTGAATCAACATGGCAAAGACTGTCATGAATAAATACACGTGTGAATACTGTCAGCTTCTTTGTTTTACTCCAATAAATATGTCAAAGGATATTGCAGTTAATCCTTACACTGCTGATTAGAGGATACACAAAAGCAACTAGAACATCAGTGATATGGCCCTGGGCTTAGTGCTAGCACGAAAGTGGTTCAGAGGTCAATTCATTTTGACTGAGGCTACGTAGCTCAAAGTCATCTGGTGTGTAAAGATGTGTAAATGACATTATGATGTCTTTAGTTCTAAAAGAATGTTAAGGCTGGTGATGCTTTTTGTCCTGCAGCATTTACTGTTGTACAATGAGCCCTCTTCAGACTCAAGGAGAGGTCACTTTCATGGTGACGGGGTCCATATCTTCTCCCTGAAGGGATGCTTAAGATTCTGTTCTTGGCATATCAAAACATAGAGTTATATGTACATTTCAAACCAGGGGGGATGTGGCAGTATTAAATGCTTCCACTGTGAAGTTTGAAGGCAATGCTGTTCCTCGCAGATGGAAGATATCAAGTATATCTCTCCAAGTCCTTCATAAAAAGTGGTCTAAGTTGAGGGGGATGTAGCCGGCAGCCGAGGAAGATGACCGCATTTTAACCCGGCTCCAGCATTCCGTCCCAATAATCCCTCCATAATCCATACCATATGCATATAAACGGCACAAACTGCAGTCTGTACCTACCTGGATGAGTCCCACGCTCTGACTGGCGGTGCAGGAACCCCTGCCTGTCCCTAACTGCAGCTGCGTCGAGATCCAGCCTAAGCGATGCTGCTGGGCCAAATGAGGCAGCGACTCCGTGCCGGTGGAAGGTGGCGTTCCATCGGAGAAGAGGGTCTCCACCGGGGTGGCCACGGGTTTATCCCCATTGATTTAGAGAATGAGACCCCGTCAAGGAGCGCAGCCGAGTGTTGGAGTCCCTCGGCTGGTAAATGCTCACATAATGACCATTGCAGCCTGTGGACCTCTCGTGCCATGGTGATGGGGCGTGGGCCCGGCTGCTGAGTGATCGAGAGGAAGCACCGCCTGCACCCGATGTGGCCCCTCCAGGGGCCGTGTGAAGGGGGCCTCCTTCTGACTTGTATACTGACAACGGGAGGCTCTGAGGAGGTGAGGAGCTCCCGGACCAACAGGGCAAGTGCTCAACCAACACCATTGCTGGCAAAGTGTGATGCGCGACTCAGCTGGAAGTGCATAGATTGCCTCCACAGGAAAGTAGAGGTTGGAGACTGTGCTAGGCACCAAGCAAAGCTCCACAGACAGTGCAGTGAAATACACATTCAACTGGACTAGCAGGCGAATTCAAAATGGCGGTATGGGTAGCATAGACATTTCGCATATTTCTTTAGGAACTGCAGGACAGGTGAGCAACCAAGGCGCTGATTCCACGAAGGCCAGTGCACTGTGGTGTATAGGCATCCAAACACTACTTTATAGGTGCAAGGTGGGCTCTGCGATAAAATCCCAGAATCCCCCTTCCTCCTATGATCAAAGGTGCCTGATCCGATACATACACTAAATGAAGCGGGGCACTGCTCAAGTCCACACGAGGGCTCACTAGGGAACCCGACAGGCTGACAGGGGGAGAACACCCTCCCTTGTGGCAAGCAGCAGTGAGCACCTGACAGCCCTCACTATTCATCCAACGCAATGGTGGGAGTAAAGGGGGGGCATGCCTTCCATCAGCCGAAATTAGACACATTTTAGTGGTAGAAACACCAGGAGAAAACCCATAGCCACAAAGAGCCAGTGCAGCCCCAGTCACAGCTTGTGGTTGAGCGGGGTGATCTTACCCTGCATGACATAATTGCAGCCATTCCCAATGTGCGTACCTCTCTGGAGTCATGAATAAGCTCAGTCTCAACGGAAGTATCTCTAATAAGAGCAGACCCAGGCAACACGGACACCAGAGTCAAAGAAGTCAAAGAAACAGCTGTCACCCTTGTGGCAGACAACACAGCTCTCAAAAAACAGGTGCTCGAAGTGCAAGCCGCCAGTCAGCTGCTTGAGGAGCTACTAGACGACTACAAAAGAAGATCCAGGCAGATCAATGTCCAGATTCTAGGAGTCCCAGAGAAAGCAGAGGGACCAGCGGCGGATTTTTTTGATGAAAAGTTGGTCGCAGATTACCTGCAACCGTAAAATCTCTCATACAATTTTTCACTAGAAAGAGCACATCGAAGCTCGCTGCTGGCCCGGTTCTTCAATTTCATGGGCAGAGATATTATATTGCAGACAGCCCGCATTGCCCCACCTGTTAAGTATGAGAACAACACTATCACCTTTTTTCTGGACTTTACCCTGAAAGTGCAGAAACCTAGACGCATCTTCATTGACATCAAAAAAGCTCTCAGAGAAAAAAAACGGAAATATGCCATTCTGTTTCCAGCCAAACTGAGGGTATAAGCAGAGGGCAAAACCTGGTTCTTCAACACTCCTGTCTGGATGGTTGGCGAAGGGTTAGAGACCAGGGATCTCAGGACAGGCGTGGTCGGCAAAGCTGGAAATCAAGGAAGACAATAGATCCAGGTCCAGGAGAGTTAGCTTGGCTGATGAGGGTTATGAACCTGAAACCGGTCCCAGGATGCTTGTTTCCGGTCCAGGGAAGACATGGCTTGGTAGTTCGGGCTGCACTCTACCCATGAGGCACAGGGTCAGACTGATTTGCATATGGCCATGTCTGAACTGGGGTGGTGGAGTGAGCTAAAGAATGATGATGGATTAAACCCAGATCAGTTGACTGGGGGTGAGTGTTTGATTTGCTCAAACGCTCCGTCCGTCATCCCCTTTGGTATCGCTTTGTTCGCCCTAAGTTGGCAGGGTATGCCCAGACGTGGGTCCTTTGCTCACTTTGCCACTGGATTCAAGATAGCCAGGCAGATGATGGTTATGAACCTGAAACCGGTCCCAGGATGCTTGTTTCTGATCCAGGGAAGACATGGCTTGGTAGTTTGGGCTGGACAGTACCCATGAGGCACAGGGTCAGACTGATTTGCATATGGCCATGTCTGAACTGGGGCGATGGAGTGAGCTAAAGAATGATGATGGATTAAATCCAGATCAGTTGACTGGGGGTGAGTGTTTGATTTGCTCAAATGCTCCATCCATCATCCCCTTTGGTATCGCTCATATACATGGCATCACCACGGGCCTCCATCAACAGGATACTCTACATATGCACCACCTTTGGGAATTATTCAGGATACCATATAAACTGGTCAAAATCGGTAGTATATTTACTACATGGACCTGCTCTAAGCTTGCCTCCAAATTGTGACATGACAATTGTGACGCAGGGTGTGCGATACCTGGGGATATATGAGACAGCTGATCCCAATCTCTTCTGCACACATGCTTACAGAACAATGTGAAACATTCAACATTGCTACCGCTGTCTCTACTGGGCCAGAAGACCCTCTTGAAAATGATGGCACTTCCACAATTCCTCAGCATCCAAAAAATATGCCAAACAAAATTCCCAACAACTATTTCAACATGATCGAAGGTTAAATCCAGACACTACTTTGGGACAGGCGGGCCCCTCATATCGCGATTAATAAACTGGCCAGGGGATGGTACTATGGGGGAATCATACTACCCAATATCCGATCATATCATTGGGCGGCGCAGATGGTGGTTATACACCAATGGGAGTACCACCCCCATGACAAACCGCTGTGCCGGATATATTGATGGCTCATGAGTCTCGGGCTATAAAGCCGCCCCATACACAAATCCAAACAACAAAAACACCTGACAGGCCCAGCTGCTTAAACAGTTTTTCTGTGGAACTATGTGACAAAAAAACTTGGTTGGCACAACAAAGTGATGCAGGCTACCCGCCTTTGAAAGGCCGAGAAACTGGAAAGACTCTGCTCCTGTCCGGTATTTCAAAACTGGGACACCATAGGCATTTCAAGGGTTTGCGACCTGTGGTTGCGGGGAAAAATACTCAAATTTATGGAGCTTCAAAGAGAGTATGAATTGTCATCAACTCAAGCATTTACGTAATGCCTTGATGGCAGCTATTTCAACCAATCAAGACCTCCCTGAGGCCTCTCCTCTAGAAGATAGACTATTGACAGACCACTAACCAGGGGCCGGACACCTCCGATCCACCCACGGAGTGTGCGGAGATTTGCCTTTTCTGCGTTCAGCGGAGAATGCGGAGAAGGCAAATCTCCACAGACTCTGCAGCCAAGCTGAGTTGGTCAGCCTCACCTCCTTTCTCGCGAGAAATGCGCATGTGCGGGCTCGCATGCATGCACACTTTTCTTAAGCATTACCAGTACGGCAAGGAAGAGGAGGGCAGTCCGGGGACACTGCTGTAAAGAGGTAAGTGGTTTTAAGTTTATTTTTTTATTACTGTTATCTTACTTCTTAATAGGGGGAGGCGGAAGGCGTAGCGGAGCAACGAGAAGTTTCACAGAGTTTGTTTTCAACTCTGTAGACCTCCGTGTAGCCCAGCTACACACACTACAACTTGGGTTACAGACCACATGACTTGCAAAGCCATTTTTATGACGTATCAAAAAATAATCAACAATCTGCCAGACCCCCTCATACAACTCCACTCTCACTGCCAAGCAGACATGGGGAATCTAGATCATGGGAAATGGTGGGAGGTGCTTTCTTACCCCCAAGAAGTAGCCATCATGGCGTGACTTAGGTTGATACAGCTCAAAGGAGAGTGCAGTGGATTTAAAAAAGTTGGACATACACTTTTAAGTTTTACACGTTCTGATAGTGAAATACTCTTAAATTCATTTTTTTCACTACTGAAGGCCCTATCTCTCCCATAAGTTAACATGGGAACTACCATAAAACCTTTTATAAGTGTATTTTCCCATTGGGACAAGATACAAACATCAAATTTGGTGTCTCTGGGCTCACAACTTATGGTGAAGTTGGTCTTTAAATTGCAGTTCTGAAAAAGTCACTTTTGAAAGTTGCCATTTTTTTACTTAAATGATTGGGTGCCTTTTGCCTGTCCCCTGAGCACACACCTGGAATAGGTAGCAGTTGGCTTCCTGCATTCCCTCTAGAGAGCTACACACAAAGGCAGAGTAGCCATCTGCATATTGATGGGTCTTCCTGACACGGGATGAGAGGGAGGAGCACGGCACTTGCACCTGAATAGGCCTGTTCCTGTCCCCAATCAAAGGGTTGCATAATCCCCTGTTGTGAGTCTGGGACCTGGGAAGGGAAGGCAGGGCCTTGTGCATTTCAAAGTTTCTCTTTGACAACTCCATACTTCAGAGGTCAAATTGGGTGTAAGTACTGGACCGCTGACTCCATGACTTCAGAATTCTCCTGGAACTAAGGACATTCAACCAGGAAGAAGAGCTGATGTGCTGTAGGAGGAACTGCCACTCGGCTAACAGCTATGTTATGCTGGCCTGCTGACTACTGATTGCTCTGCTGTTGGAGGGACTACCACTTTGCCACCTGCTTTGTTGTGCTGGTTTGCTGCTTCTTGCCTGTGAGTGAGGAAGCCTCAACCTGCTTTCCACATCCTTAAACCCAAGTTCTCCAAGAGCGTTCCTTATTCTTTAAAACATTAATTTCTCAAGGTCTACTCTACTCATTAGATTTTTGTCGTTCTGGTCTTGTTTTACTTAGATAAATATTCTCTGTGTTTCTAAACTGGTGTGGAGTCTTTTTGTGGTGTTGTCACTGTGCGACTGTAATTAAAGTGTTGCACAAATACTTTGCACATTGCCTCTTAAGTTAAGCCTGACTGCTCTGTTCCAAGCTACCAGAGGGTGAGCTCAGGTTAATTTAGGGTATGTATCTGACTTACCCTGATTCGGACTGTGGTCCCTACTTGAACAGAGTGCATATCTCTGACAACTAAAGACCCAATTTTGAACACTGGTAATCAGCAGTGAAGATAGGACTTGTGTTTGTGCAGTACCTGATAGTAATTTGGTATACACTACTATTCACATAAAAACAAATTAGAATCAGTTTTCTCTGATCCTCATTTGGTATTTTCATTCCTATTATCCTTAAATTGACATTTTTGATTTTCCATTCCCCCTGACAAACATTTTTGCTTTTTCCTAAAACCATGTCTCTGATTGGAGGTCCCATAACTGCACCTCCACCTGCAAGTGTGGATTTTGAGTTGGTCTAGATAGAGAAATACACAGTGTAAAAATGCAAACATTTTTGCAAGAGGGGTTAAGGTGTCTACCAAGAGCTTCACCAAGATGACAGAGCTGCAGAAGGCGCTCAAGGCCTGTTTGGGATTTAGATATGCAGCACAGAAGTTCCCAGAGGATGATGACAAGGAAATAGAGGATGATGACGAGCTGGACAGGATTCAGTGGAGAATCTGGGACTGCCTGTGGGACAGTAGCAACCAGCCTACAAGTAGAGAATGTCCCCCGACAGCAGAAAGCAGTATGTCCCCTAAAGGCCTGTCACCAGAGGAGCTGGATAGCAAGAGAAAGGAGAGGAAATTAAAATAACACCTTGCCAAAATAAAGCTTGGGGCAGAGCAAAAGAAACAGGCCTTAGAGGAGAAAAGGCTGACCATGGAGAGAGAGAAAAACAAAAGGAGATTGGCCATGGCGGAGGATGAAAAAAGATCCAGGTTGGCTATAAAGGAGAAGAAAATGATGCTGGCTCAGGAGCTGAGCTTGATAGAGATATACCTCAAAGCCAGAAGGGCTGAGTCCAGGTAAAACGGAGGCAGCATTTCTGGTTAGAGGCGGCAGACCCGAGAGCAGAGGACGGCCCGGGACCAGGGTTCGATTCCCGGCGCGGCAGGTTTCTGGACCAGGGTCAGCGGACTCGATAATTCTCTCGCCTCGGTGCCCACTCTGATCAGCGATCACACTCGGCAACTCTGGGCATTAGCTTGCCTCATCTTCACTAACGGCCCCACCAGACCGCCGGGGATGCCTGGTCTCACCCTGGAGATACCCATTAAGGGACCATCTCTCAGGGAAGCCAGGAAGGGTTTCGCAGCGGTCGAAGCGCCTTGGGACCCTCCGGGTAAGTAGTGCGCTATATAAATGCCTATACATACATACATACATACATACATACACAATACCCATGCATCTGGTGTCTAACTTTATAGTGAGAGATGACATAGAGAGATGGTTTGAGGCCTAAGAGGCAAGGTCCCTGAAGGAGACTGGGGAGCAAGGCTGTGGAGGCATATACCTAATGAGGAGAGATACTCTTTACTGGCCCTAGAAGGGATTGACAAGATGAGGTATCTCCCCATGAAGGAGGCCCTAATCGGGAAGTTTGGTTTGACCCCAGAAAGTGAGTATACATCAATGGGCAGAAGGTGGAGGCTCTGAGAGACACAAGAGACAGCATGACAACTGTCAGGTGTCATCTGGTGTCTTCAGGACAGGTAGTCCCTAATGTGTTCCACCAAGTTGTTGCTGCTGACAACCATGAGAACCACTACCGAGTGGCTCTGGTTCCCTTTGAGTGAGGGGTCTTAGGTCTGCTAAAGGTAGTTGTGAGTCCATCCATGCCTCTGGAATATCTACTGGGCAATGACCTGGAGTATACCATCTGGAAGGAGGTGGAGCTCAAGTCACACTTGGAGATTATGGGGTTGCCTGCGTGGGGTGAGCCTGACCACATGGTCCATGGCAGCCCGGCAAGGTGGTTTAGAGGACCAGGAGCCTGGAAGAATGACCCAGTTACCTGCCAAAAAGAGGAAGGAAAAGGGTCATGGGAAATTTACCCCTGAGTTTGCCATGGCCCAGGA
This sequence comes from Lissotriton vulgaris, assembly GCF_964263255.1. Classification (NCBI taxonomy): domain Eukaryota; kingdom Metazoa; phylum Chordata; class Amphibia; order Caudata; family Salamandridae; genus Lissotriton; species Lissotriton vulgaris. The sequence continues at coordinate 1,181,958,388 of NC_141695.1, read as the reverse complement.
GGAGGCTGACCCAGAGGAGGATGCCCCCGTACCTACAGGGGAAGATGTAGCTGCACTTGGTAACCTGCCTGAGCTAACCAATTGGCAGCAGGAAGGAGGTCCCTCCAGTGAAGAGTTCTGCAAGGCTCAGAAGGATTGGCCTACTTTTGTTGGTCTTCAGCAGCAGGCCAAAGCCCAGGCACCTAGTGACACCTCTGACAAGAATTTCATTTACTGGGAAATTAGATCCCGTATAGTGAGCTTAAGGCTCTTGTCCTAGTGCAACACATGTGTTGGTGGTACCCCAGTGCTTCAGGACCTTCCTACTTGGTCTGGCTCATGATGTGTCACTGGCAGGTCATTTGGGGAAAGACAAGACCGTTGACAGGCTTCTCACTCACTTTTATTGGCATCAAATGAGGCAGGCCTCAGATGCATTCTGTCAGGAAAATTGCAAGTCAGAGGGGAAGTGCAAGGCCCTCTGCAACTTTTTCCTGTCAGTAGCCCCCTTTTTGAACAGGTTGGCATTGACATTATGGGGCCTCTGGATCCCAAGACAGTCATGAGCAACAAATTGGTTCTGGGCTGGGTGGACCATGCCACCTGGTACACAGAAGTTACCCCTCTAAGTACAGTGTCTGTGCGAGTTGTGGCCAGAGCACTGATGGGTATCTTTACCCGTGTGTTAAGATCAGCACCCACCTGAAACTCCTGCTCTCCGTTGACGACGAGCAAACCCCAGTCTCCCCGGATACTCCCCAAGCCACAGAAGTAGTAATAAACTCTGTCACTCAGAAAGGTCCTAGGGGGAAAGGGTGAATGGGAGTGAGAGAAGAGAAATACAGATTCTTCAGTTCAAACGCAAAGCCTATGCCTTCACTGGCTGCTTGCTTTGATTCTAGGAATTCGTCTTTTAGGATGCTGGAATATGTCTGTTGTGTCTGTTATATAGAAAACATAGAATGAGATCAATAAAAGCCTCTGTAACTTGAACACTGACACTTAGAAGATTACAAGATTAAGTTTCCTTCCAATACCTATATAACATTCTAGAACTCCTAAGGAACTTCCCTCTGGATTTATGGATTGATAAGGTGTCTCCATTTCTATCTGTAAATAGACAGAAAATAAAAGTGTTCCAGGGTTTGTGTTAATCACATACTAATAATACAATGATGGCGGTATTTGGTCTTCTTCTTTTACAAAACAAGAATACCTGAAAAGAATGTTTTTAAAATGTGTGTATATATATATATATATATATATATATATATGACGTTTGATAAATGTTCTTAATACACTCTAAAAAGTGTCTCTTAGATTCTGTTCTTATGCGCTCTAACAAATGTCTTTTTGATTCTGTCCTTTTGGGTCTGAACACTGGTTTCTTTGAGCGCCTATTTGAAGGCCTTAACAAAGTCTTTCTTTATAGTTTTAAACTCGCAATTGAAATAAAAGTCAAAAAGTGCAATTAAAATAATAATTTAATGTGCTTACTCTTGAATAACTCCTTCAAGAGTTTACAGTATTGGTTCTTCTTGTTTTGTCCTTAAGCCAATTAAGTGATGTACTCACCAATGGAAGTCTTCTATCAGTATTTGGAAAAACTTTCACTGTGTCCTCTTTCTTTTTCTTAGGAGTGTGTGGTCTACTGGAAGAAGATCATGGAGAGGAAGAATCCAGCTCACGAGAAGGAGAGGAAACCCGGAATATATTGGGAAAAGGAGTTAGAACTGGGAAGAAGTGCTACTTGTACCTAAGTGCTGCAGCTATAGCATAGATAACTGTGCAAGAAAATGTGATACACACTTGTATTTTATCAAAAATATATCTTTTTTCCTTTTTTATTTTTCTTCCAAATCCGGAATTCCAGATCGCCACTGGAGGTCGCCAGAGGACAAATGACGACAACAAGAGAAGGCAGGAAACAACCCAGAAGTCGCCAAAGACTCGGGAGTGGAGTATCAGGTAAGTTCTGAATCTGTTGGTTGCTGACGAGAACAAGCGCGTTTATGGGGCACGAGCAACTTAAATAGCTGTAGCTCTCGAGTTCATTTCCGTAAACGCGCGCAACACGTTTTGGCAATTAACACGTGGAAGCGCTTTGAACACCTGATGGGATTTTACAGCTTGCAAGCATTTCAGACTCATGAGATAACACGTTGCTCTTGTATTGAATCCTCACGCAGTTACAACGTGTTTCACTGGTACATGAAATGAATTACATTTAACACTTATACCTTATCTCACGATGTTACAGTGTTTCGCCGGTACATGAAATTAATTACAATTAACACTTATACCTCAAAAGCCAAGCAATGGGGAATCAGGAAAGGAAGGGATTAAACCAGTTGTGTGAATAGAACCTGTTAAGAAGGTTTAGCATGAGTATGAGGTTTGGGAATGACACCATGTGGGTTCCCCCATGAACTGATATATGACTGGGGTATAAACTTTGTGTCCAACTACATGAAGGCCATGTGGAAGGAATGTGGGGTAACCTACAATTTCTTCACTCCTACCACCCCCAAACCAATGGGTTGGTTGAAAGGTTTAACTGCATCCTTAAAGGCCTGATTATGGGTCTACCCAGACCTATGAGACATAATTATGATGTCCTACTGCTTTTGTTTACCTACAGGAAAGTACGGAAGAAAGGGTTTGGCTTCAGCCCTATCCTAACTTCTGTATGGGCACCCTGTGAGAGGCCCTCACAGTTTTGTTAGGGAAGGCTGGGAGCAGGATCCCAAGAAGCCACCCCAAGATGTAAATAGACAGCGCGCTCTAGGAAATTAGCACAGGTGAAATGATGATATGACCAGAATACCACTCTGGTTGAATTTCAGCCTGACCACAAAGTGTGGGTACAGAGGCGGTTTCTTCCCACGGGCGTCGGGGCTCCACCCCGTTTCCAAAATGCATCTCAATCATATTTATTTCATTTTAAAAAAATACGTTTTAAAAGTCTAATTTTGGCTCTAGTGTTAGTTACTAAGCATGGGCTGAAAATTCACTCCGCTCGCGGAATTTGCGGATTTTCCGTGATTTCGCGATCCGCAAATCTCGCAAAATCGCGGTAAAATCCGCGAATCAGCGGGGACGAATTTTCAGCCAAGCACTTACAGGGTTACAGCAGCAGGTGCAAAAGTTGAAGCAAATTTTTTGTAACCTTTTACAAAAGGGTTACAAATAAATTAACTTCAACTTGGGCACCTGCTGCTGTAAGCCTGTAAGGGCTTCCTGGCGCCTCGTTGCCTACTTGCAACTATTCTCTGACCCTGTCTGACCCTTGAAGCAGGGTCAGAGAATAGTTACAAGTAGGCAATGATGCGCCTGTTACGAAAATTAAACCTCAACAGGAAGCACTGACAGATATAAAAACAAGCATTTGCAATGCAATAGGTCTCGTATTAAAAAAGTTTTAAATTGGTCTTGTAAATGACAATTTTTTTTATTTATGTCTTGCTTTTGAAAATAGCTAAATTAATAGCTTTGTCATTCACAATGCCAATAGTTATAACTTTTGCAAATGTGACACCTATAGCATTTGTAATGCAACATGTTTTGTATTTACGTGACTTAGATGTAATGATATTACAAATTACAATGGCTTTTAATTTTTTTAAATAATTAATACTTAAATAAAAGTGATTTTAATTTATAATGGCGATAGCTCAAACTTTTGTAAATAAAGTTTGTGAAGATTATGTTCAGTGTATTTTATTGTGACGAAAATCCAAGAACAGAAGTGAAATATTAACATCTTTTTGCGACATTTGTAATAAAGCTTGAAACATTGAGAGAACACATTTGAACCAGTTGTTGTTGAATGGTTGCGCAGATTGATGCAGGGATGGCGCTAAGTGGTGCTGGGGTGGTGCTGAGTGGTGCTGTGGTGATGCTGAGTGGTGCTGTTGTGGTGCTGAGTGATACTGGGATGGTGCTGAGTGATGCTGGGGTGGTGCTGAGTGGTGCTGTGGTGTTGCTGAGTGGTGCTGTGGTGGTGCTGACTGGTGCTGTGGTGGTGCTGAGTGGTGCTGTGGTGGTGCTGAGTGATGCTGTGGTGGTGCTGAGTGATGCTGTGGTGGTGCTGAGTGATTCTGTGGTGGCGCTGAGTGGTGCTGTGGTGGTTCTGATTGGTGCTGTGGTGGTGCTGAGTGATGCTGTGGTCGTGCTGAGTGGTGCTGTGGTGGTGCTGAGTGGTGCTGTGGTGGTGCTGAGTGATAATGTGGTGGCGCTGAGTGATGCTGTGGTGGTGCTGAGTGATGCTGTGGTGGCACTGAGTGGTGCTGTGGTGGTGCTGAGTGGTGCTGAGTGGTGCTGTGGTGGTGCTGAGTGAAGCTGTGGTGGTGCTGAGGGATGCTGTGGTGGTGCTGAGTGGTGCTGTGGTGGTGCTGAGGGCTAATGTGGTGGTGCTGAATGATAATGTGGTGGTGCTGAGTGATTGGGGGTAGTGCTGAGTGATGATGTGGTGATGCAGAGGGCAGAAAGGCACAAAAAGCAGTCTAACAAAGGCCAGAAGGGCAGTAAAACAAGGGAAAAACGAGTCTAACAGAGGGCAGAAGGGCACAAAAAACAGTCTAACAGAGGACAGAAGGGCAGAAAAACAAGGGAAAAACGAGTCTAACAGAGGGCAGAAGGGCACAAAAAACAAGTCTAACAGGGGGCAGAAAGGCACAAAAATGAGTCTAACAGAGGGCAGAAGGGCACAAAAAACGAGTCTAACAGAGGGCAGAAGGGCACAAAAACAAGGGAATAACAGAGGGCAGAAGGGCACAAAAAACAAGTCTAACAGTGGGCAGAAGGGCACAAAAGGGAAAAATGAGTCTAACAGAGGGCAGAAGGGCACAAAAAACGAGTCTAACAGGGGGCAGAAGGGCAGAAAAACAAGGAAACACGAGTCTAACAGAGGGCAGAAGGGCAGAAAACCAAGGGAAAAACTAGTCTAACAGAGGGCAGAAGGGCAAAAAAAATGAGTCTAACAGGGGGCAGAATGAATCCAGCCCCGCGTGTTTGTCCACGAAAGATGCCACCTTTTTGTGCAATACCTCTACTCAACTAGAGTACTTTCTACTGTCTAATCAGTAAGTGCTCCCTCATTGGCTAAATGTATAGGGGCAGATTTACAATAACTGGCGCATCCCCAGGGATGCGCCAGTTATTTTGCGCCGCAGCTCCACCAGCCATGGTGCGCCACATTTACAATGCGGCGTACCATGTGGGAAAAAAGGCACAGCAGCGCATTGCTGGAACTGCGTCGCAAGCGTGACGCAGCTCCAGCAATGCTCTGGGGGGCCCTATCTCCCCAATGCTGCGTCAAGCCTTGCGCCTGCTTCAAGCTGGCGCAGGGTTTTGTCGCAGCATTGGCCTAATAGTGACTGAGTGAAATCTTGTAGATTTCACTCAGCCACTTTTAGGAGGCGTTCCTGCGCAGGAACGCCCTCCCTTGCGCCAGAACACCTCCTGATGGGGCAGGGCTTTACAACGTGACGCATCTCTCAGATGCGTCACTTTGTTATTACCCAGCACCATGGCGCATCTTTTGTGCTGCCGCTGCGTCACAAAAGTAACGCGACTGCGGCGCAAAAGAGGCGCAAGCGGCTTGTAAATCTGCCCCATAGTGCTTTTACTACATTGTAGCTGCGTAAAGGGCCAGAAGATGTGTCTCCAGTTACCATGTGTGCCTGTGCCTTTGTTACAGGCACACATAGTCACTGAAGACACATCTTCTGGCCCCGTCTCCACCCCCTGATGGCGTGAAGATAGAGTTAGCCCCGGGCGTTTTATCTCCAAGCCCGGGATCGCTAACCCTCCACGTCAATCAGGGAGCGGAGGCTGTCACCCAGCCCTTTCCCAACTCATTACAGGGCGTGGTGAGACCCACCCTGTGACAAGTTGGGAAAGGGCTGTGGTAGGTGGGAAGCCGAGGATGTGAGTCTGCGCAGACTTGACCTCAGGCTCAGACTGCTTCCTGCGTGTCTGTCTGCACTGGTGAAAGTTTCTGGAAGGCGCTGCGTCACACAGGACATGGACTCCATCACTGGCTGCAGAGACGACCTTCTCCGACTCGAGGGCCCCCAGAGGAGACAGTCCATCATCTTTATTGCCAGTTGCTGCTTGCTGGCCTTTGGGCCACGACTAACTCGACTGCAGGAGGTTAGTAGGACATGATTGGGAATTCCAATTTTGTATGTTATTATTGGTGGCTTGGCTGCCTTATTTATTATTGGTGTTGGCTGCCTTGGTTGTCTTTGTTTTTTCGGGTTATTGGTGTTGTAGTCGACTTGTGTACAATACTGGCTTGGCTGCCTTGTGATGAAGGGCATGTGTCTGTATGCCACCCCGGATTTGAGACAGTGGACATTGCTCGTCCGCGATGTGGCCTCCCCCACGGACAGGTTTCCCAAATTGTTTTCCTCCATTGGGAATCTGTATATTGCTTCAGACTGGATTGGTAGAAAATACTTTCATGAGAACAAACGTTTAATAGCTTGCAGCCCTTTAGTTCTCTCATGTGCTCTGAATCAGCTCCTGGCCAGGCACAGTACCGAAATTAGGCATAATTAAAAACCCACCATCCACCTGCAGTATTATGTTGCGCATTCTGCTCGGCAAGTCGGCAGGCTCAGGAATCATATTTTATGTGCGCACTCACTTAGCTCCTGGACAGGCACCTGCTCAATGTGGCATGGGTTTTACCGAAATCGGGCCTAAAATTAAGGCCTAAAAACCCACCATCCACGTGCAGCATTAATTTGCGCTTTTTTCTTGGCAGGCTCACAAATCATATTTTATGTACGCAAGTGAAAGCAAGATGACACTGGCAGGCCCATCCAAATGTTTATTTTTGATAATGCATTCTCAGAGGGAGACGGGGTACTCTATCTGCTTGGGTTGTGGGTTGAGAACCAAATCTTGCCTTTAAAATTTACTGGGGCTAACATAATTAGACTTTTCTTAAATTGACCCATGGCAACATTATTCGACTTTGCTTGTAAAGTCTAGCATTTAAATACAGTTTTAGACCAACTCACGCAGTGCTATTTGACAGTCGCCAGCCAGCAAAAAGGTGCCTGTGTTTGTGTCTACATTGATTGAATATAAAAGAATAAGGGGGTTTTCAAATGCCGTGGCAATTGACAGCATGTTTTCCGTTTTGGCGCCTGGTGGAGTGGAGGCCTGCCACAGGGGAAAGTGGGCCTCTGCTCCCCGAAGCTCTCATTGTCCTCAGCCACCCCCTGCCAGGCCTCCATGCTGGGTCGTTGGCTGCCAGGGGCACAGTGATGTGTGCAGCATGAATGGGTGGGAGGGAAGAGAGCCTGCATAGGTTAATGTGTAATTAAACGCTTGGCCTCCTACTGAGGCCTGACTCTCTTGCACCAGTTGTTGCACCCCCATCCCTGTCCCCCTGTCTAGAGGGTATTTACTTAGGAGGTGGCTGGGCTGCTCCAGATAAGACTGCCCCCCTATGGCCCCCGCCCCAACTGCATAGGTTTAACCCTTTAATACCTAAAATTGAAGAATACACACGTCTAGCAATTTAAAAATGGCATGAACCTTTATTTGCTTCTTTTTTATTTTTTACATGTAAATAGCCATTTTAAGCTTGATATCATCAGTGCAATGACTTACATTTTCAGCCATGTGCTTGGGTTTGCTCAACTGACATCAAAAGCAAGGCCACTAGGTCAGTTTTATCTAATTGTGCAGCACAGTTTTTTCACCTGTGTACGTTTGTAAATTCATCATTTAAAACATGCCAAAGTGATAGCATGAGAAACAGAGTGTGTCGGATACACTGAGGGATAGATAATTCATATGAGAAATAGGAGATGCGAAAAAGAAGTAGAGATGCAGGAAAGAGAGAAGGAAGAGTTTGAGGGAAGTTATGGCCTCAAAGATTCAGGAGGAAGAGGTGTCTGATAAGGATTAATGAGAGAAAGTTGGATTTAAGAGAGGGTGTCTGTAGGCAACATTTTGTGAGTTGCTGATGTGAAAAAGTCAGTGTGAGTATATGTGAGACACACAGCAAGTTGATAAGAAAAGATGTGGTTACAGTTGAACCTTATAAGGGGGTGAAAAGCAGTAAAAAAAGATGTGGAAAATTAATTTTAAGAAAGTTTTTTAGAAAAGTCTGAAGGTGACGATAGTGAGGAAGGGAGTCAGTAAATGCGTATGCCGTAAAGTGGAGGAAGGAAAATAGAGGATGTCAAAGGAAATCGTAAGACTCCCTTTTATGTGCCAACTGGAAGACAAGTCAGTCTGGGGCTTCTGGGACAGTGGCTGGAAGGCAGGGAAATGAGGGAATTTTTTTACAGGGGCTGAATAGAAGATCTGGAAATCAGGCAACTTCCTCACACTGTCCAATTAGGCTTTAGGGAAATCTGTAGACTCTCTGAGGGATGTTGACTAGGAAACAGGGAAATCAGCAGACTTCTTGACAGATGGCCATAAAGAAATCAGAAATCTTCCCGACAGCTGGGCCGTAGGAAAACCAAGTGACTCCCCAACAAATGCTGAATGTACAAATTTGTTGGATTTGTAATGCGCATAGCTGCCCCAGCGACGAGGCGTCCCAGCAGAACCACAGACTCCCCAGTGAGAACCAGAGAAAGCTAAAGATTACACAGGGAAAAGCCAGGTCTTTATTGCCTTTTCGAAAGGCAAGGTGGTTCTGAATGGCTCGGATGGACACAGGGAGCGAATTCCAGAGTTGCGCAGGACCGACCACCCGCTCTAGCTTTCAAAACACAAGGGGTACAGACCAGCGCAAAGTGAGCTGATCTCAAAGGACGCCGTGGCACAAATGGAGACAACACAACAGACTTCCCAAGTGTTACCACCTTTCTTAGGAAAAAATATACAGTGCTTGTTCATGTCTTGCTATTCTGGATCCGCCAAGACCTGGAAAGTGAAAAAGAATTTGTGTAAAATTGTCAATAATTCTTTAATAGCATGACAAGTTTGAGAGCAGTGTGTGTGCGGTTGAAATGCTACATTATTAAGGGTGGTTGTCTGAAACAGCACTGTGTATGATTTGAAGGAATGCAGTGTCTCACGTTTTGTACCACTATTTGTTTAGTGAGCATATGTCACTAGAAGCACATATAGCACATTTGAATGTGACTAGTTCAGTGTTGGTGAACAGGGCAACTGTGTAGTTCTATGTTTGTGTGAGTGTGTAGTCGTGAAAATTGCATATTTATTATCTGGCAAGATATTAGCGTGGTGCATTAAATTAAATATGTTTCTTAGTTGAACTGACATGGTCACGAATGGCGTATATGTCTGTGGTTTTTCAGTGTTATAGATGTCAATTGAACTCTACATGCCACAGCATTGGTGTTTTCATTTAAGCTGACCCGGTTTGCTTCATTTGTTAACATACGAGACACATGTGCCTAGCTGATGACTGCTGTGGAAATGTGATTTGTGCATTCCTCCTGCTCCTCTTTGGTGTAGTCAGGTGCACTATACTTCTTTGTGATACTTCTTTGTGTCCAAGTATTAAAACAGTTGATTAGGCCTTACATGACCACAAAGAAAGTTCTTTGGGCCTCACAAGAGTTAAGTTACAGAGATATCAGTAAAACGCAATGTACCTGCCTGGATCACAACTTAACCAATGTACATATTGTTTCCTAATTTGCACGTAGACTACAGTTAGCAGAGTTGTGCTTGCAGAACTTGGTTTAGCACCCCTGGATGTGTCAGCACAACCCTGCGAGGTGCACCCACTCAGGCTGCCAAGGCGTGCTGAATCTAAACAAAGTAAAATAGAGCATACGAAAGAACTTCTCCACCCTATATCCCACTCCTGGCGCTTACCAGCATGGCATAATGTGACTGGTTCAGTAATAGAGTTGTGCCACTCTAAGAGTTGAAATATGTTGGCTCAAAGGCCAGAGTCTCAATGCTAGTAGGACTGTTTTGTGCTGCAGGTCCTAGATTCCTGTACAGGGTGCCACCAACCCCAAAGCCGGCCCTGGTGACAGGCATGCACAGTGCGCTGTCACCGACACATGGCCTGCATGTATTCTAGTGCTGTGTTAATGTCCCATTGTGTCTCACTCTCCGCTGTCATCTGTGTCAGACCTCTCTTCGCTCTCACTCTCCACTCATCTGTCAGACCTCTTTCCTCTCACACTCTGCTCTTGTCTCAGTGTCAGACCTCTCACCCCTTCACTCTCTTCTCTTGTCTCTGTGTCAGACCTCTCTACCCCTCACTCTCTGCTCTCGTCTCAGTGTCAGACCTTTCTCCCCTCTTACTATCCACTCAGTCTCCCCTCTCACTCTCACTGACAGCTGGAGGGGAGGTGATTAGGGTAATTTAAGCTGGTAACAATTGACTTTGCTGCTGAATGAAAGCATTCCTTGGCTGCAGTTTGTTCCTTCATTAGCTTTAAGCGGAGGGTGCGTAGTTTTCCATTAGAAGTTTCACCAACTGCCACTTCCTGTAAGTTTTCTTATGTCTATTGAGAATCCCCCGAACCCTCCTTAGGTGGTTCAGGCTTGCTCGCTGCGCTCTCTCGCACGGTGTGCTCCACCACTAATATTACACCTCACCACTTTCAAATCTCACCAGCCGCCACTGTGTGGGTATTAGAGCCAGTAGAGCCCTGGGCCTTGTAAGACCATTGGTCTGGGCCTTACAAGGTGAAGGAGAAGAAGAGCAATACAACCTACTTGGTGGACCTCAAGACTCCTAGGAACCCTTTGAGGGTCCTGCATGTGAATCGCCTCAAGCCCCAGTCTTAGAGGTCTGAGATTACCATGCCTCTGGTTACTGATGATGTGGTGGAAGAGAAGAGTGACCCTCTCACTGGCCTCCTATCTTACAAGGAGCAGGATGTGTCAGTGGAGGGTGATCATATAAATAAACAACAAGAATCCACCAGATTTGGGAGATGTGTTCCATACTGTGGTAGGGACCACATAGTGTTTTTAAAATACCCCTCACACACCAAAAGGACCCTGGGTGTCATGCTTAATCATTGGGGTCTTCGCACCCCTCTACAGGATGCGGCATGCTGCGACCTACGGGGGAGCACTGATAATGCAGACTATGCGTGGTGCATGTGAGGGTTGGGTGTGAGTATGTGGTGAGGCAGTATAAGTGAGTGAATGTTTAAAAAGTGCCTGGTTCGTGGGGTAGGTCAGAACTATTTAATGAGCCCCCGGGCTGGTACTATTAAAATGGGTGCAGATTGAGGTGATTATGTGATATTAAGCACATCGCCTCTTGGTTGCGTCGGCATGTTTTGGAGATCAACTCCTTCTTCAGGACAGGGTGCACCACACCCCACCTTACTCACGTTTTCTTAAGTAAAAAAGTGTATTTACAAAAAGAGTTGAGATGTAGTACTATAATGAGCCTACAAATTGAATGAAGTTCTCTGCCAATATGCAAGTAACTTCTTGTTCTTGGTACAATGCCTCATGAGCCTCCAAACGTTGGGGGTTGCTTTGGCCCAATGGCACGAATTACAGCAATCGTAATGTCCTTGTTCCCCCGAAGGCGGTTGTGCATGTTGCACGTGACGTCAGTGCCTATTGTTAGTACTGTAGCCGTAGAGAATACAAAACCCATATTTGCAGTTTATAGTGTCTTCTCATCTGTCCCAGAGTGGTGTTTTAAATCATGAATTTCCAAATGGAAACACTATTGTGAAGTCAAATAGTTCACATTTGGATAGTCTTCCATATCATTCAAACTGTATATATATATCACATCTTCACCTTGTTCTTGACTATTTCTTGTGTGTGTAGCGCAGGACCGCTACTGCCTGAAGGTGTATATTGCTAGAGTTATAGTGTATCATTGCCGTACACCGGAGTACCTGAATGTTTTAGATACTTTGAGTTTCTTGGGCTTTGCTTTTTCCTTATTGGATCATTTTAAATCTGAGAATTAATAATGTTTCTTTTCTTCCACCCCTTTGGTTGTGTTTTATTGTCTGCAATCAAGTCCATTTTAATTGATCTTTCATATGTTTTATTCTTGAAAATTATGCCCTACTGGCACATTTTTATATTTTGCATATTGTTTTGGATTTATATGGCATAATCCTCGAAACACAAAACCACGCAGAGGGACTGCAAGTCAAAACACACTTTATACAATGCTTTGACCTTGTAAACTTAGCACCTACTACCAACTTAAATCCGAAATTGATTCAGAATGCTCCGCTATCGTGGACAACCAGGCAATGAAAACTGTCATGAATCACACAGTTTAAAATATTTTTCATAGGCTTATTACACCATTCATGGAAGGGGAAGAATATTTTTCTTCAACTTGTAGAATCTCACAGTAAAGGCATGTTATTGTGAATATTCAGCCTCCTGCACAGAGAAGTGAATGATTCTGAAGCTGTGTTGACCAGTATCATGTCTTCCAATGTTCTCAAATTATAGGAGCTTGGTTAACACTCTAGGAGTAATGTTTATGTTTGGTGTAAGGTGGGTTGTGCATATCATATGGCTTGTCTCTACTTCTGGCTAGAAATCTCAAGGCAAGAAGCCAATCAAAATGTGCTTTTTTTATAGTTCACAAGTGTTTGATTTACAATTTTTATTGATATTGTTATTTTGCTTATGGCCTCAAAATGATGATGTTAAGTGAATTTTGCCTCCCACCCAAACATACACTCACTCCTCAATATACTGTGCAGGGGCTAATGCTAAAACCACTGGAGTAAGGATTATAGTTTCTAAGAAATCATGCAAACAATTCATAATATAGTTCTTACAAAATTTTGTTGCATTAATATAATGCTCCAATTAGCACCTTAAAATCCATATCTACCTTTTCCTTAATGTTGATTTGTGAATATCCCTTGGAAGTACTAGGTGCATGTGCTAAAGTCAGATTTGACATTTACGTTTGTATCTTACTCCAGTGTTTGCTTAAGGCCAAAGTCAAATTCAATCAAAAACTCTGGGTATTTACATTGACAGATTGGACACTCTCTTGTCGCATCTACTTCTACGTGCTTTTATATTTAAAATGCCACTGCTACATTCCTTCGATGAACTTCTAACAGATAGAAATATTCAGAAATTCCCTGAATTAAAATGCAAAGAAACTTATTAAACATGTATGATCATTATGCACTGGGTCAAGAGAACATAGGCATTGACACTTGAAATGAAGATGCAACAAATGAACTGTAAAATATAAACTTACGAGGCCCATGATGAAATGACACACCAGAAATGGAGAAAGTTACACATGTATACACCTAAAAGACATTAATATTAGATTGAGGCAACTACACATTATTTTATATTCAAGTGTTTTTTTCTTTTTTAGGTAATTTTGACAAGGCAGGGAGCCACTTGCAGCACCACATTTGAATTTGAAAAAGAGCTGAGGGTGTATATCTTGGGCATTTAAAACGTCTTACAAACTGTCAGAAATTGGGTTTCCGTTTGGCAGAGGTCCAAGCAAGAGCCACAATATTATTCAGGGTAAGTTAGACACACACCATAAATTAAACCTTGCTTACCCTCTGGTAGCTTGGCACAGAGAAGTCATGTGTAAAGTATTTGTGCAACACTTCAAACAATAACACAGTGAAAACACCACAAAAAGACTTCACAACCAGCGCAATGTCGAAGATGCATTGAGATTTGAGATGCAAAGAGCGCTGAAATAACATGTCGTTGTCGAACCACTGCATTGTAGAAAATGTGAACAGCATAAAGCAATGCACCATTACCGAGCTGCATTAAGTTAGGGTTGCCTCTGGACCTGGCAATGCAAGATCCACGGTCCGAGCAAGAGTGGTGATGCGTTGGCATCAAGGGAGATGCTCTTGTTGCGATTTGCGCAAAGTTGTCAATGCATGGATTTCAGCAGTTGCAGCACTTTACGCCCACTTCCAAGGGACCAGGACTGGATTTGCACCACTTGGCAGTGCAAAGTCCAGGTGCTGTTGCAGGGTGATGAACAGCTTTTGATGTCCCCGAGACTTAGAACATGGGGCAAGCCAGCATGCCCTTGGAGTCACTCTGGGTTTGCATGAGATGGGTGTAGTCCTTTCAAGCAAGGCAGAGGATAGGAGGCAGCAGCACAACACAGCAGAAAGAATGTTCTTCAGATCAGCAGCCCACCAGAGTGGGAGTTCTTGTAGGAGCACAGCAGTCCTTCCTCTTGGCAGATTTTCTATACCGGTCCAGTAGTGTCCAATTTGGGGGGTCAAACACCAGTACTCTTACCCAGTTGTACCTTTAAAGTGGAGGTTACCTCAAAGAGGGGCTTTGAAGTGCACAGAGGACCTCCCTCTCAGCTCTGATTCCAGACTTACTACATGGGGGTATACAGCCCTTTGTGTGGGGGACAGAACATGGACTATTAAGGTGTAACTATCAGCTCCTCCTTCCCATCATGCTTAGGATGGCATATCAGGATTTGGATGGTAACTTACGCACAGCTAAGCTCCCATTGTATGTGGCTGTCTAGGGGGAGTGCACAAAGTCCAGCTGTAACCCATCCTAGTCATCTATTGGAAACAGGTTGCAGGCATACAGGGCTGAGAGCAAGAAAATACATCTTCCTAAAGGTGGAACAATCAGTGCTGCAGGTCCACTAGTAGCATTTCATTTACAGGCCCTGGGCACGTATAGTGCACTCTACTAGGGACTTATAGATACATTAAATATGTAAATTGTGGATAAGTCAATCAAATCATGTTCTAGGGGAGAGGCAAATGCAATTTAGCACTGGTTGGAGTGGTAAAGGGCGCATAGTCCTAAGGCCAAAAATTAAATTCAGCACAATTGGAGGCAAGCAGGCAATGGATTTGATTTGTGGGAAGACCACCCTAAGGCTGTGAGGTTTACCACAAATCATATCTACTACACTTGTCTTATGAGCTTCAAACAGTGAATTATGTATTAGGAGTTCCATTGACCAAAACTATGATCAAATGTATATACCACAAGAGTAACTACAATAACAATAAAACATCCAGGGGGGACATGCAAACTGGGATTTAGAAATCTGAATTGCTCTGAGACAGTCTTGTAGCGTAGGCTAGAATTTACACTCACAGTCACACTCCTTTGACAAGTGTGCTGGATAGGTATAAACGTCACAACCCACACTGTAAATTATTGCTTAAGAGTGATATCACCTGTTTCATAAAGCCCAGGAACCCAATATGTGTTTACTATTTGTTACCAATAAAGACCTACACTCAGCTGGCTAGATGACAACCTCTGGTCTGTATTGATAAGGAAAAGAAGGTCCAGGATACATGAGTTGTACTCATGCCATCTTGCTTGTTAGCTATAGGGAGAAGTTACGTATATCACTATTGCTCACTGGGAAGCCTTTCATACACAGAACATTAAATGGATTTGGACGATAAAATAGTACATGTCAGTTGCTCAAGCCTTGTAGCCCTTCATCACTTGTAAATATGTTCCTTGTTCAGGGACTGTGGAAACTGCAGGCACCATTTAAGCATCTTTCTAGCTTCTTTGTGTTGAGCACATAACAAACAGTGAGATGGCAACAAGAACTTGTAGCAGGTGTAAGGGTCTAACCATCTGGTGTCACCACAAAAGCAACATAGTCACATAGTGCCTCTTGTCCTATGGCTGGTGCTTAACAGAAGACAATGAGTGGGAAAGAGCCCAGCACCTGGACCATAATGCAGATTCCCTATTTCACCCACTGATGTGTGTAAGATTATTAGCAGTTTCTTCCAGTGGGTTCCCCACTTATTTTTGTTCAGAAGTCCTCAGATCTGGAATTTCAGTCTTTCCACCAATCAGTGGCTTCACTTTGTCTCATGTGGCTCTGTAACTGTGAAATCTTTGCAGGGACTAGAGTGATAGTGGGAATCTGCCCACCAGTTACTTGGAGCTAGCCTTGTTCTAAAACATTCAGTTATTGGCGCCCTGCTGCTCCTGTCCCTCCTCCTTCTGGAGTCACCTCTCCAAGCTCATCCTTTCCTGGAGGAGACAAGGAGTTTTGAATGACTGCTTTGATAGTAGCTCAACCGCAGGCTCTTTGCTCAGAAAAATTAATTAGAATCTCCCAGAACATCCACACTTCTTACACACTTCCTTCAGAAATTAACACAATCACATTCCTCCAAATATAGTTCCTCTGTAAGTTATGTTCTGTTGCTCTATGATGCTATATTAATTCTTCAAGAGCACTAAATACTCTAAAGTTTCTTGGTGCTAATGAGTCAACATAACCACAGAAGAGAAAGAGGATAAATAAGGGAAATCTCAGGCATTTTTCCATAGAACTGATTAATATTTAAAAAAATAAAGACATTGTATTTCCGTGAAATACCTTAATGAGTGATAATGACTGGGAGAGTGTCCCAATCTTTGGCAACTATAGAATCACAGAAGCAGAAACAACTGTGTAATGTAAATTGTAAATGTAACTGACTTTGTCTTAGGCATATGAACTGCAATTGTCTGGATGATCGTACAATGTGTTATGGTAAATGAAGCAACTAAGTAGATTGTATAAAGTCTGGAAAATCACTGCGTATTGTACAACGATCAATAATTAGCACTTTGAATAGTGTGCCTTGATAAAATGTGAGCTTGCGAAGAAATGTAAGATAGGAGTCATATGATGTGGGACCCTGGTCCTTGTTAAAAATCTGGAGACTGCATTTTTTCAGAAGTTGTCAGTTTGTTGGAAAGAGCAAGATGTACGATATTGCTGTAGTCAAGGTGACACTGAATCAAAGCAATGACAACCGAAAAGTGGTACAAGGAGAACCCATTTGATCAAAGTACGTAAACTTCGATCTCCTAGATTGATGTGACGGGGGGGTGGAACGGGGGAGGATCCATATCATTAGGCCAGAGAGACTGATTCCATTTATCCAAATGTTTCTGATGACGAGGAGCTCCATTGTAGCTGGATTAAGTTTCAGGAAATTAGATTACATTTACCAACGTACATTCACCAAAGCATCTGTGAAGGAGTCCTGAAGGGCTGAGACTGACCAAGTGAACTATTTTCTTGAGGTAAGCCTAACAGGGCTCGCATTTGTGAAAGTTGGAGTCATTGGTGGTGTAAATTACAATGTCTTTTATCCATGTGTTTTGGAGCAGGTGTATGTTGTGTGGAGTGGAATTTTGTGGTTTGGATTGAAATTGTTAGTTCTGTACTTGTGTGTGGTGTGGATTTGTGTAGAGGAATTATGTGGAATTGGTGTGCAGTGGAATTATGTGGATAGTAATTATGGGGTATTAAGTGTACTGAAATTATTTGGAGTGGGACTGTGTGTTATGGAGTGTAATTATTTGGCATGGTATTTTGTGTTATGGAGTGGTATGTAGTGGAGTTCATGTGTTGGGCTGTTGAATTTTTGGGCATGATGATGAAATCTGTGGTGTGTATTGGATATATGTGCTGTCTTGTGTAATCGTGTTGATGAATTGAATTACGTGCTTTGCTGTCGATTATGTGGTGTGGATTGTAAATGTGTAGGTTGAACTGGGGGCGTGTAAGTGCCTGCACACGGACAAAATATGAAACGAAAATGCACTCCTCTGCCAGTACGATGTGGGGAATGCAATGACAAGCTTGTCCTGATTTAGCAACTAGAGACAGAAGCAATAGAGCATCGAAGAGGGGAGAACGCCAACAGGCCAAAGCAATTTAGCACCTATCTGTCGATGCAGGTGACACCAAATGGAGATTAGGAGAAAGAGGCAGGGCCGGACTGAGAACCCAAACCGGCCCTTGCAAAGTGCTCGGCTGGCCCCCTGGGGGTGCGGCCGAGCTCTTTGCCGGGGCTGGTTTTCTGCCGATTTTGTTACAGGGCCGATTTTGCAACTATGCTGCAAAAACGGTCCTGTAACAAAACAAAACCGACTCCCACCCTTGCGGCGCACCGGGGGAATGCCCGGTGCCCGCTACGGCCAGTCTGGGCCTGGAAGGAGGACCCAGTATGGGCATGTATAGTATGATGTTTGCCCGATGCTAAAATGTCCCACAAAATGCGTAAGCCTTGCTGATGCAGAGAGATACAATTGGATGTGTTTTTGTTTGTGTGAAGGGGGCAGCAGACTTCACATGTGGTTATTAGGGGGAAGGTGGGATGGCATGAGGCCAGAGTGCAACAAATAAATAAAACAAAACTCTATCGCCAAAATAAATTAAAAAAACGCTAAATTACAGTACAAGTAATACAAGTAATACATGAAACACTACAAATACGGAACAAAGAACTCCATAAATGGCGCAAAATGCAAACAACAAAACGAATCAAACTGCACTGGATAACAGAAAGCATAGCCACGAAAATAAAAGAAAGAGTTCCAACAGAACAGGCAGCCAAAACCAACAGTAGACAGAGGTGGGGAAGGGGCGGCCATTTTATAATGCTCACCTTAATAATACTACAAGTGCGAGAGTTTCCAATGTCTCGAGCCAGGAAGGGCAAAGTGAGGTGTAGAGAGGAGTGAGAAGTAGAAAGAAGGAAAGAGAAAAGTGTGGGTTTGAAATGCAGAGCGATTGTGTGAAAGAATTCGGAAAGGTGTAATAGAGGGAATGCCTGAGGAAGGAGTAAGAAAGGAGATAAGAGGGAGTTGTGGTGGTTGAAGGAAGAGTTGAGAGAAGTGGAGTGGGAGTAATGGGTAGAGGGAAGCAGTGCGACGTGAAGGAAGGGTATAAGAGACGGAGGGAAGGAGTGAAATATGAAGGAGACGAGTGATGGATAGGGCGATGGTGCAGAGAGGGAGACTAGGGTTGTGTTGGAGGAAGGGCGGAAGAGATAGAGGGAAAGAAATGAGGCATAAGACAAAGGAAACAAGGAGTGAGGGCAAGCAGGAAGGAGAAAAAACAGTTGGGAATGTTGAATGTGGAAAGGGGGGCCAGGGAAGGAGTAAGAGGTGCCGCTCGGGTCCTACCTGCGCTGAAGCCCATGGTGGGGCACTCAGGCTTGAGGAGCGGTCCTTGGTGCCAGATGTTATCGGGTCGGGTGGGGTCCTGTGAGGCAGGTGCAGGGGGATTTCAGGTTGCTGCGGGTGTAGAGCCATTGGAGGCAGTCCTGCTCTGAGGTTCTCCTGACGGGACCCCAAAGTTTGTCCCCATTCCCAGCGTGTCTTACTGTTCATTTATTTTGGGGTTGGGGGCGGGGGTCAGTACTGTAACTAGTCTGCGGCCCCTGTGCTCTCAAAGTGACTAACCACAAAAGCCGAGGAGTGCCATCCCTCCGGAGGACAAGCCGGAGAGGAGAGCTGGGAGGCTGAACATTTGAATCACTCCTTAAACTCCACAAAGCACTGAGCTCACACGTCCCAGGCACAGGCAAAAAATAAATAAAACAAAACTCTATTGCCGAAATAAAAAAAATGCTAAATTACAGTACAAGTAATACATCAAACACTACTAATACGGAATAAAG
Organism: Lissotriton vulgaris; assembly: GCF_964263255.1. Taxonomy (NCBI): domain Eukaryota; kingdom Metazoa; phylum Chordata; class Amphibia; order Caudata; family Salamandridae; genus Lissotriton; species Lissotriton vulgaris. Next base: position 1,181,939,009 of record NC_141695.1, on the reverse strand, counting down.
TCCTCCATAAATGGCACAAAATGCAAACAATAAAACAAACCAAACTGCACTGGATAACAGAAAGCAGTAGTCAAGAAAAGAAACAAAAGAGTTCCAACACAACAGGCAGCTACAACCAACAGTAGACAGAGGTTGGGAAGGGGCGGCCATTTTATAATGCTCACCCTAATAATACAAGTGCGAGAGTTTCCAATGTCTCTACAAGTCAACCCCCGGCCTCCGGTTGCAAGACAGCGCATTCCACAGCTCTGTTGTTCCACCGCCGAGAAGCGCTGTGAAACCTGCAGGCGGAGCGTCATCCGCCAAGAAGACCTTTGTTTTCATTGCAGCGATCGGCAGAGTGTTGACACAGAAGGTGGGTGGCTGCGTTTCCCTGGGCCCTGGTGCCGCCATTGTGTTAAACAAATACCAATAAAAAGAAAGGCATGGGACAGCGTTCCATACTGTAAATATTAAAACATTATTATTCTTGCCCAGGCGTGCATGCGTGCTCGATGCCTACATAAAACAAATAGTACCTAAATGAAACAATAACAGCCAGCAGTGGAACTACATTGTAGTTGGTCAGTGCTGCTTCCTGTGAAATGGAAGCAAACCAGAAATGAAGTATCGGACCACCAGCCAATCAATGAGCGAGATAAAACCAGCAATGACACATTTAACCAATGGCAAGTTACAACACAAAGAGAAACAAAATGGGTGGAGTTTCACTACTAATACAGATTATTTGATGCCTCGTAGAGGCAGCGCATATGCTGCCTATGCAAGACCTAAAAATCAGCTATGTGTCATCTGTGTACATCCAGTAGTAATAATTTAGCCAAAGGCAGCATATATATTTTGAATAAGAGTGGAGAGAGCACAGATCTCGGTGGCACACTGCAGCTGAGCTTCTTTTTCTTGATATAAAAGGCTTGTGTGAAGATTTGCCCAACTAGGCCACGAAAGACTTAGGGCCACATGTAACAAAGAATGGAATTGCGATTCCTATATAGCGAATTTTAGGGAATCACTATTTAGGAATCGCAAGTTGTTATGCATGTTGGAATTGCAAAAAAAAATACAAATTCCTTAATAGTGACTCACAAATTGCGACTCGCTATTAAGGAATGCCTATCCATTCATTCCTATGGGCCTAGAGGCCCATAAGACCGAAATTGAAGTAATTTGCAATTTGCGAGTACCCAATAAGGGTATACAACTGTTACAATGCATCTTTTACCTCTCAATACCATTACCACGCATCTTTTACAACGCAAAGACTTTTACCACGCATACATTTACAACGCATACTATTACAACGCAAGTACCTTTACAACGCATGTACCTTTATAACGCATTATATAGAAAAATTAATACTTGAGTATTATTTGTAAATAATTTTTATTTCATTCTATTTTGTTTAAATATTATTACTAGAGTATTTTCTGAAGTATTATTATTTTATTGATAATAAATAATTATAAAAAAAATGAACATTTTTTTAAAAAAATAAGGAATTAAAAAAAAAAAGTGATAATTTTTAATAAATTTAAAAGGGTGTACACAGCTATTCAGCCAAACATCCCGGAGGCATGGCAGCAAAATTAGAGCATCAAACTGTTTCGGCACACCCAGGAGAGCTGCTCAGGATAAGGGAGGTCAATTTTTAAAATTAAAACAGGATATACACGGTAAATACGTAATACAGTACCATATGTTAACAAAAAGAAGAGAGAGAAAAGAAAACAGGAGCGGGCCAGCTACGGGTTCTAAGGTAGATACAATCACCGGGTGGGCAGGAAAGCAGTCCAACTGCAGAGACACCCACATTTGGAAGCAAACAGTATAAGCAAGCATACATTTCCGAAGACTCCCGACTAATGCCCCACCCGATGAATCCAATGACAGGAGAGGCTGAGCAGCCACAGTCCCAGCACCGCCCAAAAAGTCCAAACAGTAACCCGACACACTGACCCCCCACCCAGGGAGAGAGGAAAAAGGAAAGTCCAGTCAAACTAAAAAAGAGAAAAAGGCCATAGAAACAGAGAACGGAAAAACAAAAATACCCCACCTCCTACTCCCCACCCTGCACCCCTGCAGATGGCTATGGCCTACCCCCCTAGCAGCGTGCCTATCGCCCAGCGACCAAAAACCCGAAATATAGTGGAGAAGAGATTTATAAAGGAAGGAAACACAGAAAAAGAAAGAAAAGAAAAGTTAAGGGAGGAGGAGAATCACACAATCCCGGTCACACTGCCCCCCTCCTGCGACGTACAGTCCTGGTCATTAAACAATAAGCGACAAAGCAAAGTAGATTCGGTAGAACCCAGGAAAGACGTCCTACACCGCCCCGCCCCCAATACAAGAAAATGGCGGATCCCGGGTCCCTCACAAACCCCTAGCATCCGAGTCGAACTCCAATCTCACCCTTGACCTCTACGAGTGTTCACCATGAGTTCCGCACACCGCATCCGCCTATTCACAGGATAAATCAAAAGTCCAGTCAGTCCACGAATCTGTGCGGCGAGTCCAACGGATATCCACAGTCCACCACAATCCTCAGCCGCCATGACACTCGCCGCGGTACAACCAGATCCCGACCGTCCCATACTCCACCACACTGCACAGCTCACACGATCGATAGATGTTCGCTTTTTCCGTCGGGTCACAGTTTCAATAAAGTCATTGGGGGACGAGCTCGTGAACACGACCACAGGCGGACTCTTCATCGTGGGCGGGCGATACACCATGGCGGCGGATTCAGCCGCACACTGCGGTACAGACATTGCTATCCATGCTTCGACACTAGATGGGCCTCGAGTCGTAGATTCCGGGATCAAAGTCGGGGAAACGGCTCGCTTAGGGGGACCAGACAGATCGGAGTCATTATGCGATCGGGCAGTTTCGGTGGCATCCGCGATCGACTTATGCGAAAGAGCAAAAATGTAGGAGCACAGACCCTGAATGGCGGCCATCACGGTTCGCAATGATGGCTCTTCTTCACCCCGCACCGCCGCGAACTGATCGACTCCAGACATCAGTGCGTCCTTCGGGTCACCCGATTCTCCCAGGGACCAAGGTGCGATGAGGGCAGGCGGGGGCAGGAGGCACACAGTCCAGCAGCGATAGGGCCACTCGGACGGGGGCCCCACCCCGGCGTGAAGGGAACGCCGAGAAGGGGACCCCCGGCCACTCAGCCACTCACAGGATCATTACACCCCCTCAATGCGGTTAGAACCGCAGGCTCGCCACCAGTCCAGGGGCAGGTTGCTCTCCACTTCTATCGACCGGACCGTGTCTGGGTCCCCCGGCCGCCGTTGTTGCACTGCAACCCGGCAGGGTCAGTACTCGAGGTTCCGGCACTCGGTCAGCGTTAGGCCAAGAACTTCCACTCGATGTAACTCCGGCAATCCGGGTCGTAAGTTTCCCAGGACCACACCGCCAGTATCAGCATTGGGTCACCCACACGGGGGCGAGGCGAAAAAGCAGGATTTGTACCAGGATATTCAAGCAGCAGGAGGTCGACGGAGCCGAGAGCTTATGCGGCCATCTTCGTTCGTCGCTAGGCTCCTCCCTCAAATTTAAAGAGATTTAATAAACTTTATTATTTGGTGAAAAAATAATTCTAGAGTATTATTTGACATTTATGTTTTTTTTGCTTAAATATTTATATTAGAGTATTATTTGATGTATTATTATTTAAAATATATGAATTCTAAAATATTATTAAATTTTGATGATACTAAAGATTACCAAAAAATACTTTGGTAATTTTTAAAAAATATAAGGCATTTAATAAATTTTAGTATGTGCAGATAATTCAATACTAGTGTATTATTTCTTAATATTTTTTTATTTTGCTTCAATATTTATACTAGAGTATTTTTTAAAGTATTTTTAAATATTAGTAATAATGTATTGAAGATCAATAAATTTATATCATTATGAATTTTATGTGTAACTATTATTATTTTTGAAATAATTATAATACATTTTTTTTTTCAATTAAATATATTATATAAAATAAACATAAATATTTAAAAAAGGCAATGTGCAAAATAAATAATGAGTTATTTAAAACAGTTTTTTAGACAATATTTTTTAAGACAATAATTAATAATCTTATTATTATTAATACATTTATCAATTTATTTAAAAGATTATTTTGGGTTTAATTAACATTAAAAAAATGGTTTGATTAAAACATTTAAAATGTATACATATTTATGTTAATGGATCATTTAAGTTGTTAAAAAATATAATTACATTTTTACAAAAAAGAATGTTATAGATAAAATTCATGAAAGATTTGCAGCCTGATTCATGAAAACCGGAATCTGCGATTCTCAAATTGCGATTAACTGCGAATCGCAATTTAGAAATCGCTGATCGGTATTCATGAATTTTTCGAGAAAAAAATGCGATTCGCACGCGGCCGCAAAAAGCGTTTGCGATTATCGAAAATCGCAGAATAATCGCTATTTTCGGCAACATCCGTGTAGGATTTGCGATATCGCAAATAGCGATATCGCTAATTGCGAGATCGCAAAATGCGAGATGGCAAAATCGCGAGATCGGGAAAACGGGAAGTCGCATTTCGAGCACAGTGATGACAGCACAACCAGGAAGCAGCCCGTTCCCACCCCCATTCACTACAGTGAGGCAAACCTCGAGGCAGCAACTGAGTCAGCTCCTGCAAGGACACCTGCAAACTTGGAATACCACACCCAATTCCACTGCAGCAATGGCAGAGGAGGCAGTACCTGGGCCCAGCAACACCGGGCGCAAGAGAAAACTGAAGTTCTCCGAACAGGAGTTGGAGCACCTTATCGAAGGGGTGGTGGAGAACCACTCCAAACTGTTTGGGAGAGAGTGAAGGAGGGTGCCCGAGCAGGAGAAGCGCAGGATCTGGGTCAGGATAGCGGCCACTGTGAACTCCGTGGGCGTGGCAGACAGGTCACTTGAAGAACTAAAGAAGAGGTGGTACGACCTCCGAGGTCGTGCCAAGGAGAAGGTTACCGAGAGGCTGGGAGAGTCCCTGGCCACTGGAGGGGGAGGACCTACAGTCCCTCTAAACACCCCCATGGAGGATCGCGTCGAAGACACGTTGGAGGCCGAGGCGTGCATTGGAGTCACCAGATTGGACTCATCCCGCCCCACCCAAGAGAGCCAAGGTAAGTGGCATGCGACTGCGACCCTGTCCCTTATGAATGGCCATGACCCTATAGCCTCCCATAATGTTCCAAAGTCATGCCATCGGTGCACATTAGGTAATGCCCTAAAGCATTGTGGGACATGTAGTGTGGCCACAATGTACAAGTACCCCAATGCAGCCAGACAGGTTCCAAAGTATGCAATGCCACAGCCAGTCAGAGAATGTCATCCAGCATGCATGTAGCAACTGCACGTGTGACAGATACATGCAACTAATGAACGTCCACTTCCCCTCACAGGTGGCGCAGACAGCAGCGACAGTGACAGGCTGCTCATCGATGAGCAAGCACTGGATGCCGAGGAGGTGCCGTTACCAACACAGCCTGCACCAACAGGCGCAGCACCTACCCCTGCAGCCAGGCCCACAACATCTGTGCCTCCACCGTCTGGCGCAGCACCAACCCCTGCAGCCAGGCCCACAACATCTGTGCCTCCACCGTCTGGCGCAGCACCAACCCCTGCAGCCAGGCCCACAACATCTGTGCCTCCACCGTCTGGCGCACCATCTACGCCTAGCTCAACTCCACCAGCAGCTGGAGCATCCACATCTGGTCCAGCGACAGCGGTGACTCAGCGGCCACCCACTGTGGCCAGCCAGCAGAGCAGGCGTGGCAGGGCTCGCCTGCAGAACAATGCACCCAGCGCCAGGAGGGGAATGGAAGTGCGCTTGCGGAGCATGAGTATAGAGAGTAGAATGCTACGCATTCACCAGCTGCAGGCACGCCGGCAAGGGGCCATACAGATGCAGCTGTATAATATTGGCCGCAATGTGGCAGGTGTGGGGGAGAGGATGGACCGCATGACGGCTGCCATGGAGGCCAACACAGCTGCTCTGATGTCCCAGCGCAACACGGCCCGCCGCAGCCACCGGCAGCTACTGACGCGGCTGTCGGCTTACACTCGATCGAACTACGTGATCGGGAATGCCACGTCGCAGCTATCGCGACGTTCCCTGGCGCAGCAGCAGCAGCTAATTCAATGCTGCGAGGATGTGGCCAGGGTATTAGAGCACCTCACCACTGCCGTTATGGCACTTCATCCCGCTCTACCTGGCAATGTCAGGGGGGACGATGCCAGCGAGGGCACCTCACTCCGGATCACCGACCGACCCCTGCCCTCACCACGTCTTCAACAAGGCCGACGCTGTCATCGCACCCCACCTGCGAGACATCATCAACACTTCCTTCGACACCACCATCTTCCCTGAGAGCTGGAAACATGCCGAACTCAGCGCTCTACTCAAGAAACCAACAGCGGACCCCACCGACCTCAAGAATTACCGCCCCATCTCGCTTCTCCCGTTTCCAGCCAAAGTCATCGAGAAGACCGTCAACAAGCAGATGGCCGCCTTCCTCGAGACGAACGGATCCCTCGACCCCTCACAGTCCGGCTTCCGAGCCAAACACAGCACCGAGACCGCCCTCATCGCCGCCACCGATGACATCCGAGCCCTGATGGACAATGGAGAAACAGCGGCCCTCATCCTCCTAGACCTCTCCGCGGCATTCGACACGGTCTGCCACCGCACCCTAGTACGGCGCCTCAGCAACATCGGAATCCAGGACAAGGCGCTGGAATGGATCATCTCCTTCCTCGACGGAAGAACACAGAGAGTCCGCCTACCACCGTACAAGTCAGAGGCCTCCGAAGTCATCTGCGGCGTCCCCCAAGGATCATCTCTGAGCCCCACCCTCTTCAACGTCTACATGAGCCCCCTCGCGGCCATCGTACGCAAACACAACCTCAGCATAATCTCCTACGCCGACGACACCCAGCTGATCCTCTCCCTGACCAACGACCCCGCCGCCGCCAGAGCCAACCTGCACGAAGGGATGAAAGAGGTAGCCGAGTGGATGACAACCAGCCGCCTGAAACTGAACTCGGACAAGACGGAGGTCCTCATCCTGGGCTCCTCACCCTCCGCCTGGGACGACTCCTGGTGGCCTCCCGCCCTGGGCACCGCACCCAAACCGACAGACCATGCACGAAACCTGGGCTTCATCCTGGACTCCTCCCTCTCCATGACCAGGCAAGTCAACAACGTCTCCTCGGCGTGCTTCAACATCCTACGCATGCTACGGAAGATCTTCTGGTGGATCCCCACAGAGACCAGGAAGACCGTCACCCAGGCCCTCGTCACCAGCTGACTGGACTACGGCAACGGCCTTTACGCCGGTACCACCGCCAAGCTCCAGAAGAGACTCCAGCGGATCCAAAACGCCTCAGCCAGACTCATCCTCGACATCCCACGAACCAGCCACATCTCCGGACATCTGAGAGACCTTCACTGGCTCCCCGTCAACAAGAGAATCACCTTCCGCCTCCTCACCCACGCACACAAAGCCCTACACGACCAAGGCCCGAGCTACCTCAACAGCCGAGTCAACTTCTACGCTCCCAAACGCCACCTCCGATCAGCCAACCACGCCCTCGCCGCCGTCCCCCGCATCCGAAGAGCGACTACAGGAGGAAGGTCCTTCTCCTACCTGGCCGCCAAGACCTGGAACTCCCTCCCGACCGACCTGCGCCTGACCCAAGACCACCTCTCCTTCAGGAAGAAGCTGAAGACCTGGCTGTTCGAGCAGTAGCGGCACCCCCCCCCCCCCCAGCGCCTTGAGACCCTACGGGTATGTAGCGCGCTCTATAAGTGTCACTGATTGATTGATTGATTGAAGTGTGAGCAGCCAGTCTGCCTCACAGGTAGGGGTGTTGAGACGTAGCACCAGGCCCACTGCAGGGTCACGTGCGGTGGCAGAGGAGGAGCCGGAGAGGCACTTGGGTGCTTCGTGCCAGAGGCGCACCTGACTAACATGTACTTTTACAGGCACAGGCTGAACACAATAAGCCTGCCCTGTGCATTGGACGCAGCAGTATGGGGCAATACTGATTGCATAGGAAGGATGGCAACTTGCACTATTATTGTGAATCAAACAATAATATTTATTATAGCATCACACATTGACGTTCTGTCATTATTTCAATTTGCATGCAATTGTGATTTGTTGGGTGAGGGGAGAGGGTGCACTAGAAACTGTTCATTGTGATGTGGTTGCGGCGTCTGTGGCCTTCAGCTTGGTTCTCCCCGCGTGCATGGCGCACATGTGCAGGTGGCCGGTCGTCCCCTTTCGATTCACTGCCAGAGATGTCTACAGGTATCCGGCGCTTGGTAGCAATGTTGTGTAGTATTGCACACACAGCCACAATGCGGCAGCACACATCAGGACTGTAGTACATGGCCCCACCTGTCTTGTGAAGTATGTGGAATCTGCTCTTCAGTAGCCCAAAAGTCCTCTCAATGCAATTCCTTGTGCGTATGTGTGATACGTTGTAACGCCGTTGCTGTGGTGTAGTAGGGTTGAGGTATGGGGTGAGGAGGTATTCACGCAGGGCGTAGCCACTGTCACCTGAATGAGAGGAGCAGAGGGTGAGTGCTTGTGCAGCGCAGCTACTTCATCGCAGTGTGACATTGTGGGCAAAGTGTACTTACCAAGTAGGTGTCCTTCCCGGAAGTCTCCCCTGGCCAGTCGTGTGTGGAGGCCGCTGTGCCGGAATATGAATGAGTCATGTGTACTCCCCGGGTACTGTGCCACTATGTCCGTGATGTATGTCTTAGCATTGCAGACCATCTGGGTGTTGAGGGAGTGGTAGGACTTGCGATTGCGGTACATGTACTCCGTTGCAGCTGGTGGGCAGATGTGGATGTGGGTACAGTCAATGCATCCTATCACGTGTGGGAAATGGGCGACATTGTAGAATTGAAGCTTGGTCTCATCCAAATCCTGTTGGCTTGTTGGAAATTTGATGTGGTGGTGTAGCTGGGTCAGCATTGCGTCAAGGAAACTCCCTAGGCAGTGGGACATGGTGGGCTGGGATATCCCCCCAGCAGCCGCAACTATCCCCTGGAAGCTCCCGGAGGCCAGGAGGTGCAGGCTACACAATACCTGGACATGTGTTGGCACGGCATTAGTCCGCCTTGTTGGGTGCTGCATCAGGGGGTCAAGGTCCTGAATTAGCTTGATGATCATTGCCCCATTCAGGCGGTACTTTGCGTATATTTGCTCTCTGGTTTGGCCCAGCAGGGTGACCCGCTGGCGGAATATCCTGGCCTGGATTCTGCGTCTCCTCCGTGCTGCTCGCTGTAGCCTTCGCCGCCTGACCACCATGTACATTTCTGGCATTGTGACACTCCTTATGCTGATTCTCCTTAAGTGTGTTTGGTCAGGCCAGCACCAGTTGCTTCTAAAGGTTTCCTTGTGCTTTTCTTGATTTGCTTTATTTTCTTTCAGACAATCCGAATTGATGATTCGCGATGGATTTTACAAGTTTCAAGTATACTTCCTTCAAGTTTCAAGATGTGTTCTTCGTTTGACCTGTCGTTCAAGGCATTTAAAAGAGGCTGATCTTTCCTGGCACACACCTTTTATGGACACTGTTATGTCATTTGGTTCTTATTCTAAGTCTTTGTGATGTAAGCGGCTGTGAGCTGCATTAAAAAGATTAATGCATAATGTTAGCCTCCGTGTCTTTAATGAAATCCAGATTCTCTGGTCATGTTAATAGGAGAATCGCAATTGGCCAACGGTATTTCAATTTTTTTTTTACTATGGATTTGATGGTTACCACCTGCTTTGGGTGGTCCTTAAATTGCGCCTCGCAAACTGCGATTTTTGGGTTTTTCGCTAATTGCGATTTTTCATGAATCCCGATTGCGTGGAAATTGCGATTTCGCTATTTTTTCGCAGAATCCGTGATTTCTCGCTATTTCCGATTCGCAACTGGTCTACTGCCGGGATTCTGTGAATCTTTTAGCCATTTCGCAATTCTGTGTTAGCGAATTCGCTATTTTCGTGGTGAATACCATTTAGGGAAATTGCGCCCGCGATAGCATTTTCGCAGCTATTGCGAGCGCAATTTAGCTTCATGAATCAGGCTGTTGGTTCCCACGTTTTAACATTGAATCCAATGGCTAACATTGTCCTTCTTTTATTTTCAGGTTAGTTGCTATGAGTCCCGCGGAACAGAAAAAGAATGTTGGAAAGAAGAAGAAAGAAGATATAAAGAAAGGAAAAGGAAACAGAAAACAGGTAAGGAAACAAATATATAAATTTACAAAATATATAATAAGGAAAATAAGTAATGCATGTTTAAATGAATACAATAAAAAGACGATAACATTGTTTTCAAATTTTTATTTTTTATTTTAAACACATAGAAAATTTGTTGGTATTATTTATATTTTATTACATATTTTTCCATATTTTTTATATAAGGGAAACATTATGAAAAAAATCTACAGCAATTTATTAAATATTAATAAATAAAGTAGTCCCTTTTTTATCGTAGCAGCATTCAATTACGTAACGACGTAAACGTGAGCGTAAGCGGCCATTTTGAAGAGTATCCAAGGTGGAAGCAGCTGGAAGCTGATCTGCGTCCAGGTAGGAAACATTTTAAACTTTATTTTAAGAAGTTAATTTAAAAAGGTATACATATATTGTAAGGGAAGGATAAGGAGAGGTTGCTATATACCTAAATGATGTAATGTACGTAAAAAAGCATGTCGCTAATCGTATAGCTAAAGTATGCCTATGTCGGGTCTGGGGGAAAAGAGTTAGAAAAGTTTATCCTGTTTTGAAAAAATTGTGTTTATTTAAAAAATTGTGCAAAGATGTTTATGTTTTTAACTTTTGTTATCGCTACGGAAGAAATGTAAAAAAATGCATTTTTGATTTTATCGATTGTTTTTGTTTCAGTTAAGAAAGAGAAAAATGAGGTTAGATAATTGTTGAAAAAAGCTTCTTTGAAAGTAAACAGTTGTATTATATATGTTTTTTGAGTAAGGATGATTTTTTTGGAATTGTTGTGTTGTTGAACACAGAACAGAGAGATCACGTGGTTTGAAAGGGATTTGTCGTTTTTTTCGACTTAAGGATAACCAAAAAAATGTGTTTGTATTTTGTTGGAAATATTTAGGAGAGTTATCCTTTTTGTCTTTTGATGACAATAGTATAATTGTATAAGCAGAGTTCAGATTGAAATGTTAATAATTTGACGTAATGTACAGAGTAGGACTATAAAGATTGTTTACATTATAGTACTGTTATAACGTTGGATTTTGATAAATGAATTATTGAAGATACAAGAACATTTTTGTTTACACATGGAGTGCTTTTTGAAAAAAAATCTTGTACAAGTGGACTATGAAAATGGTATGTGATTTTTTTGGCATAATTTAAACCAAAAATATATGGTTGTTTGCATTTTAGTAAGATATGTTTTATAAAATAGTAATGTCGTGGAGTGAAGGAAGATGCATAAGGTATTGTGTTTTAAATAAAATTTTGCTTCAAAAAGGAAAAGGATTTTTTTTCACTTTTGAAAAATTTTGATGTTTGGAAAAAAAATGCATGAAAATGCAAATGGAATGTGATTTATTGGTAAAAGAAGAGTAAAGAAAAAAAAATCTCTCTTTTTTTATAACTTTTTTGGATTAAAAATATGTTGTGGCCTTCTAGAATATGCTAAAGGAGATGGGTGAATTAAAAAAAATCCAATCTGAAAAATGATGGATTACTTTTTTGCTTTTGTAATGAAATTAACTTTGGTAAAAAAATAATTTTTGTAAAGAAAATATTTTTAAAAGTCATGCTTACTCATTTGAAGAAGCTTATTTTTAACAATTTTAGTGAAAAGAGAAGAACAGAAGATTTTTTCTATTTTTCAAAAATGCATTTCTTTTTGAATCAAAAATGTGAACATTTTTTAGAAAAACAGTGGATTATTTGTAAAACAAAAGGGAAAGAAGAAATAACTTGGAATATTTGGATTTTTGGATTGATTTGCAACTAAGGGTTTTTGAAAGTTGCATAAAGAAGAAAAAAGAAAATAGAAGACAACTAAAGGTAAGGAGACCCGACTGTATTTTTTTAAATTTAAAAACTTTGAAAAATGCAATAAATAGCCAATTAAATTTAGAGAGGATATAAATTTGGAGCAAAGCAGGAAAGTAATGTGTAAAAGATAATTTAAAACTAAGAATGTTAGCAAGATTTTCCAGGTAATCTAGAGCCACACACAACGTAAACTGTTGTAAAAGTGCCAATAGTCTCTCGGACATTTCCTTTGTTTTTTGAGTAATTCGTGAGTTTAGACTACCTGTAAGAGTTTGGGAAATTCTCATTTCCTGAAAACATTGCTCCTTCTTCAAAGTTTCCAAAAAAGAGTAGAAATTAGGGTGGGGTTTACCAATTAGATGGTTGAAGGAGTTATGCCTTCCCTCAATGGCATTATTTGTTTTTGCCTCTCCCTGTAGGCAACTCGAATAACAGTCCCACCACTCCACATGGAAACGTGGCTTCCTCCTGCGACCCAATCTGCTTAGGTGTCCAATCCATGCGTCTTCCATACAATTTAGAATGGGTGCCATTTTTTCCTCATTTGCAATGTAATAATCAGACTCTGTAATGGCAGTGTAGTACTCGTCTACACTTTCGGGAGGGACAAAACAAAGAGCAGTCAGTTTTTTTAATTCAACTTGTAGTTTGCTGTCTGAGGAGTATTCTGTAACTAGGGGTGTTTTTTGTAACTTACGCCAGAATGCCTGGGAAAAATGGAAAAAACACCCCTGAATTTGGGTATCCGTGTATGTTTTGGTGATCACATTGATCACGCTCAATTCAAAATCAATAATAATTTTCCTAGGGCTTTGGTTTGTTTTTGATTTTATAACTGATAAAAGTTCAGTGTAGGTTGCAGAAGTCTTATCAGGCAGCAAACTATATACTAGGGGGATCACACTATTGTTAATTTTAGCATGTATAGTATAAATTTGGGTGAATGGATGGGGTGTACTTTTAAACGTCCCATCCATCATCCAAATTTCACTAGTTTCAAGTTTTAGAAGGTTGCGGGTTGTACTAAAAATTAATATACGTTTTTGAGGGTTTTCATTATCATGCAGAAGGAAAGGTTCATCAGCAAAAGAAATAGTGAGTTCGTGAGGAATAACTATGTCAGAAAAGGTATGAGGTGTAATTGTTTGTGTATTACTTGCCTGCTTTTGACGTTGAATAATTCTTCTCAAATTATGGATGGTAGGCATATTACTAGCTATATGACTAGGGACATGCTGAGCAACCTCTCGTAAAATGGATCCTGTAGAATCATTGGAGGTGCTTGCAAGTACTTTCATTTCATTTACCGTTTCTCTGACATCAACCTCCATTGCAGAGGCAGAGTGGTAATGGTCAGTTGTTTTTATAATGATATCATCAACCGTAACCGCTCTGCCACTGCAGCGGGTTGAAAAGTATTGCACGCACCTCCAATGATTTCTAGGGAAACTTATCCTTTCCTTACAATAAATGTAACCTGCATGATTTAAAAGTCTGTTTCCTTTTCTGGATTTGATGTATTTAGCAGTTGGTTGAGTATACATTATCTGCAAGGAAAAAAATTATTTTATTAAGTCTGTGCATATGTTTACTTTAAGTTTATAAATATAAACTTACACTTTCCCTACTGCAGCACTTTCCTGGAGTTAGAATAGTTATTGATACCCCCACACTATCCAGCACTTTCCCTACTGCAGCACTTTCCTGGAGTTAGAATAGTAATTGATACCCCCACACTATCCAGCACTTTCCCTACTGCATCACTTTCCTGGAGTTAGAATAGTAATTGATACCCCCACACTATCCAGCACTTTCCCTACTGCAGCACTTTCCTGGAGTTAGAATAGTAATTGATACCCCCACACTATCCAGCACTTTCCCTACTGCAGCACTTTCCTGGAGTTAGAATAGTCATTGATACCCCCACACTATCCAGCACTTTCCCTACTGCAGCACTTTCCTGGACTTAGAATAGTAATTGATACCCCCACACTATCCAGCTCTTTCCCTACTGCAGCACCTTCCTGGAGTTAGAATAGTAATTGATACCCCTTTCACTATCCAGCATTTTCCCTACTGCAGCACTTTCCTGGAGTTAGAATAGTAATTGATACCCCCACACTATCCAGCACTTTCCCTACTGCAGCACTTTCCTGGAGTTAGAATAGTAATTGATACCTTTACACTATCCAGCACTTTCCCTACTGCAGCACTTTCCTGGAGTTGGAATAGTAATTGATACCCCCACACTATCCTGCACTTTCACTACTGCAGCACATTCCTGGAGTTAGAATAGTAATTGATACCCCCACACTATCCTGCACTTTCACTACTGCAGCACTTTCCTGGAGTTAGAATAGTAATTGATACCCCCACACTATCCAGCACTTTCCCTACTGCAGCACTTTCCTGGAGTTAGAATAGTAATTGATACCTTTACACTATCCAACACTTTCCCTACTGCAGCACTCTCCTGGAGTTAGAATAGTAATTGATACCCCCACACTATCCAGCACTTTCCCTACTGCAGCACTTTCCTGGAGTTAGAATAGTAATTGATACCCCCACACTATCCAGCTTTTTCCCTACTGCAGTGCTTTCCTGGAGTTAGAATAGTAATTGATACCCCCACACTATCCAGAACTTTCCCTACTGCAGCACTTTCCTGGAGTTAGAATAGTAATTGATACATTTACACTATCCAGCATTTTCCCTACTGCAGCACTTTCCTGGAGTTAAAATAGTAATTGATACCCCCACACTATCCAGCACTTTCCCTACTGCAGCACTTTCCTGGAGTTAGAATAGTAATTGATACCCCCACACTATCCAGCACTTTCCCTACTGCAGCACTTACTTGAATTTAGAATAGAGATTGATACCTCTACACTATCTTGCACTTTCCCTACTGCAGCACTTACCTTGAGTTATAACAGTAAATGCTACCTCAACACTATCCAGCACTTTCCCTACTGCAGCACTTTCCTGGAGTTAGAATAGTAATTGATATTCCTACACTAGCCAGCACTTTCCCTACTGCAGCAGTTTCTTAGAGTTCGAATAGTAATTGATACCCCCACACTATCCAGTACTTTCCCTACTGCAGCAATTTATCTTGCACTTTAGAAAAAGTGTTTTTCGTGTAATGTTCTTCATTTTCCTTTAAGATTGCTGTTTTTATTTGTGGTCTTCTTTTTATTGCTGGTCTTTGTGTTTGTTGGCTTCCTTAGATGTGGAGTTTGGTTTTCTTAAAAGATTGCTTTGAGTTTCTAAAACAAGGAAATAAGAAATGTAAATGTTTAATTTGCTTTCTGTTGAATTTAGCTGGATTTTGATTAGAAAATTACACATTATATTTCTTCATCACTTTTTTTTCAGCTGCACATTACTGGAGTGGGAAACGATAATTATAACCTTATACTATTTATCACTTTCCTTACTGTTGCACTTTCCAGGAGTGGGCATAGTAAATTATACCCCTATACTATCCATTACTTTCTTTACTGCTGCACCTTACTTGAGTAGGAATACTAAATAATCTTATTATACTATCCATCATTTTCACTACTGATGCACCTTCCTGGAGTGGGAATAAGAAATGTTTCCATTTTACTATCCATCAGTTTCTTTAATGCTGTACTTTCCTGGAGTGGGAATAGTGTATTTTACCCTTACACTATCCATTACTTACCTTACTGTTGCACCTTCCTGGAGTGGGAAATGTAAATTATTCCTTTACACTATCCATCATTTTCATTAATGCTGTACATTTC
The DNA here is from genome assembly GCF_964263255.1 of Lissotriton vulgaris. Taxonomy (NCBI): domain Eukaryota; kingdom Metazoa; phylum Chordata; class Amphibia; order Caudata; family Salamandridae; genus Lissotriton; species Lissotriton vulgaris. The sequence goes on along the minus strand of NC_141695.1, from coordinate 1,181,923,147 downwards.
TGGAGTTGGAATAGTGCATTTTACCCTTACACTATCCATCATTTATCATATTTCTTTATCATTCAAATGTTTTAATTTTGCTTCAGGCAACAAAAGTGTAAATAGTATTCAAATTCTTGCACTTTAGAAAATGTGTTTTTCGTTTCATGTATTTTATTTACCTTTCAGATTGCTGTATTTATTTGTGGTCTTCTTTTTTTTACAGGCTTTTGTGTTTGTTGGATTCCTTAGATCTGGAGTTTGGTTTTTTTAAATGATTGCTTTGAGATTCTAAAACAAGGAAATAAGAAATGTAAATGTTTAAATTGCTTTCTGCTGCATTTAGCTGGACTTTGATTAGTAAATTACACCTTATATTTTACTGCTGCACATTCTTGGAGTGGGAATTTTACATTATACTTTTATATTATCCATCACTTTCCTTACTGTTGCACCTTACTGGAGTGGGAATAGTAAATTATACCCTTACACTATCTATCACTTTCCTTTCTGATGCACCTTTCTGGAGTTAGAATAGAAAATAACACCCTTTTACCATCCAACACGTACCCTACTGCTGCAACAACCTGGAGTTGGAATATAAATTGATACCTCTATACCATCATACACTTTTCCTACTGCAGCACCTACCTAAAGTTGGAATAGAAAATAATACACTTTTACCATCCTGCACTTACCTTACTGCTGCACCAACCTAGAGTTTGAATATAAATGTATACCTCCATACTATCCCACGCTTTCCTTACTGAAGTACCTATCTGGAGTTAGAATAGAAAATAATACCTTTTTCCCATCCAGCACTTACCATACTGCTGCACCAACCTGGAGTTTGAATAGAAAGTAATACCCCTACACCATCCCACCTTTTTCCTACTGCAGCACCTACCTGGAGTTAGAATATAAAATAATAACCTATTATCATTCTACATACTTGCTCTACTGCTGTACTTATCTGGAGGTAGAAAAGTCTATAATTTTAATGCATCATAGAACAATTTCATTTGCAGTATTAATTTTATATACCTTTTTGTTTGTATTTTCTCTTTGTCGTCTGGTTTCTGATTTGATGGTGTGTTGGTTGGTTGGATTTTGGGTTGTTGTTTTCTTTGAAAAACAATATTTGTTTGAGGCTCTGGAGATGATTGTTATTTTTTATAACTAAGGAAAAGGAAAAGGTAATGTTATTTATATGTGAAATGTTTATGATGTAGAAAAACATATCAATAATTTGGTTTATAATAGCCTTTTACCATCCTAAAAATTATATAGTGCTGTATATACATTGAGTTATAATACAAATTGATATTTCTACACCATCCCACACTTTCCCTACTGCAGCATCTACCTGGAATGAGAATAGAAATGTATACCCTTTTACCATCCAACACTTATCCTCCTGCTGCACTAACCTGGAGTTTGGTTATAAATTGGTACCCCTACACCATCCCACAATTTCCCTACTGCAGCACCTACCTGGAGTTGGAATTGAAAATAATACACTTTTACCATCCTGCACCTACCTTACTGCTGCACCAATCTGGGGTTTGAATAGAAATTGGTATCCCTACACCATCCCACACTTTGTTTTACTGCATTACCTATCTGGAGTTAGAATAGAAAATAATACCTTTTTCCAATCCAGCACTTACCATACTTTTGCACCAACCTGGAGTTTGAATAGAAAGTAATACCCCTACACCATCCCACCTTTTTCCTACTGCAGCACCTACCTGGAGTTAGAATATAAAATAATAACCTATTATCATTCTACACACTTGCTCTACTGCTGTACGTATCTGGAGGTAGAAAAGTCTATAATTTTAATGAATCATAGAACAATTTCACTTGCAGTATTAATTTTATATACCTTTTCTTTTCTTTTTTCTCTTTGTCGTCTGGTTTCTGATTTGATGGTGTGTTGGTTGGTTGGATTTTGGGTTGTCGCACTCTTTGAAGAACAATCCTTGTTTGATGATCTGGAGATTATTGTGATTTTGTAAAAAAATGAAAAAGGAAAAGGTAATGTTATTTTAATGTGAAATGTTTCTGCTGTAGAAAATAATGTTAGCAAATCTTTTTATAATAGCCTTTACATATGTTACAATTTCTATTCTGCTGTATATACCTTTATTTTGAATAGAAATTGATATCTCTACACTATCCCACACTTTCCCTACAGCAGCACCTATCTGGAGTAAGAATACCTGGATTATGGATTGAAAATAATACTCTTTTACCATCCTACACTTTCCTTCCTGCTGCACTTACCTGGAGTTGATTTTAAATTGATACTTCTACACTATCCTCCATTTTACATACTCCAGCACTTTCCTGGAGTAAGAATAGAAAATAATACCCTTTTAACACCCTACACTTACTAAATTGCTGCCCCATTAGGAAATTTGAAAAGAAATTGTGACCACTTCAGCACTTTCCTTACTGCAGCATCTATCTGGTGTATAAAAAGAAAATAATCCCCTTTTACCTTCGCACACTTTTTTTCATGCTGCACCTACCTGGAGTCTGAATAGAAATATTTATTTGTTACTCTACACTATTTCACACTTTCGTTACTGCTGTACATTTAGTGATTACTATGAATATATTTTATCTCTACAGTTTTAATTTTTAATAAATCAATACAGTATTATTAATTATATTTAAACATACAGTATTGTAAATGATAACATAATTACCTTTTTAATAAGTTGATGTTTCAATTTTCAAAGTAGAAAAAATTAAATAATTTTCTCCAAAATGAATTTCTCTGTAAAAAATAGATTAAATATATGTGTATTAATAAATTTATTTGCGTTTCGTGTGTTTAGAATTGCCGATTAAAATATCCAAAAGTACCTTCAAATTATTATTGAAGAGAAGTGTTGGCTCTGTAGCAAAATACAATTTTTTTATACTGGTCTTTTGCGGCGTTGTTTTTAGTAGTTTATTTATTTGATTTCATTTTAAAATATTAAACAAAATGTATTATATGTATTTCTCAGCTTTTAAAATGTAGGGTTTTGTATATATGGATATATGTATAAATAGTTGTAGTAATATCTTGGTGGTATAATATTTTCTTTAAATAGCAAACAGCAACATATTAGCTGCAGCGTTGTAAATGTTTTAGAATATTATTCTGAAAAGAATTTAACTAACTCACTTGTATTCCGAAAAATATTACTCCTGAGATTCAATATGGTTTTCGTTTAGGTGAAGAGGTCAGAGGGTCAGCTTTGGCGTCTGGTCACTCTGGGAGTTGAGCATCAACTGTTTTAAAAATGGTGTCTGTCTCGTATTTATAAGTTTTGGTCAGTGTCACTGTTTTTTTTGTAAACACAGCGTTGGTATGATAGTTTTATATACGTTTTATTTCTGTGTAAAGTTATAATTTAAAAGTTTGTTAAAAGGTACGTTATTTGCGTTTTTCGTGCCGTTTTGGTATCCATTTTAATAGTAGTGTTGTGATATTATTTCATGGAAAGAGTTGTAGGACTAACGTTTGAACTACATATTTTAAAATGGCGACTATGTGTATGTATGAATTTGTTGTTTATAAATAATTATTTTCATTCATTCTAATATATGTTTAGTATATTTGTATGTAAATTTGTTGCGTGTGTAAAAATTTCTACAATTTAGATTACATGAGTATTATTTTTTAATACTCGAGCATTAATTCCAGGTTTTATTTTACAAAAAAATATATATATTATATTTGCGTTGTAATGGTATGCGTAGTAAATGTTTTCGTTGTAATAGCACTTTACTATTATTAACACTATCTTGCGTTGTAATAGTAATCGTTGTAAAAGCATGCGTTGTAAAAGTATTTGCGTTGTAAAAAACGCGTTGTAAAGTACTGCGTTGTAATAGTATGCGTTGTAACGTCATATATCCACCAAATAGGTTCTTGCAAATTGCGAATTCCATTTGAAGGGTGCTAGGGCGCCAAAAGGCCACCCTGTTGCACCCCCAAAATTGGCATGTGTGTGCGCTACATGGCACTCAGAAATTGCAATTTTATCAACTGAAGTTGATAGTAATTTGCAATTCCAAATTGCGAAAACGCAATTTGCGAATTCATGATGCATCGCATTTAGGGAATCACAATTTGCGATTCCCCAACTGCATTCGCAATTAAGGAAATCACACAAAAATTGAGATCTCTTTAATTGCGAATGCCTTTAGGCTTGATGTATTGGAAATAGCATTTTACCGGTCGTAAACTGGCCGATTCTGCAAATTGGCTCCTTTGTGACCGGTAAATACTTGATGCATGTGCCCCAAAGAGGTTTATTCATGATTCACTTTTGCACCACGTAAAGTGGTACATGCATGATGCAGAGCTCTCATAAAGATTTATGAAGTAGCACAAAGACACCCTGCGTGGCTTTCAGTGGTCTCATAAATTATGAGTAAGGCAACGCAACGCAAATCACTTCATCACCCTACACTGGGCACGGGGAGGCGTTTCAAGGGCATTGTGGTGGGTTTTCCCATGCAACACCTATGTAATTTGACGCTTCCCCATATTTACAAAGTGATGTAAACTTGGGGAAGCGCAAAATCCCTATGCTTCCTGAGGTGAGGCATAACAAGAAGAAATATCTTTATTTCTGCTAGTTTTTTCCTCTTTCTATGTGTGCTGCTTTCTGCACAAAAAGAATCCTGCCTGCAACTGAGGCACCCTTGCACCATGGTTCAAGGGTGCCTCTGTAGGCACTAGGATGCCAAAACAGCGCCAGCTCAGGAAGAAAGGACAGGAATGCACTGTATTGCTTAAATATGGCGCATTCCTGCCCATTCACTTTGGCAGAGGGCAGTGCAGCAAAGTGCCTTGCTGCAATGACCTATGCCAAACTGCCACAAATTAGGCCCTTAGTCCATTTATTCAAAGTGTCTCTAATACATACTGACTAGAGTTCAGTTAAAATGGATGGCATCCGTAGGAGAGTAGGACCTGCCTCTGATGGTTACCCCCACTTTTTGCTGATGTATCACTGTTTTTGACTTAGACTGGGGTCCTGGATAGCAGGATCCAGGTCAGTCTATCTGCTTTCTCGACTAAATGGATTGCATGTAGTTTAGGTACACTCCAGATTGGATACTGGGGTACCCTTACTAGTCCATAGTATATGATACACCATGTAACCAGGGCATAGGTACCCCAGAGGCCTTGCAGGGGCTGAAGCATGTATTGTGCCACCCCTGAGAGACAGTTCAAAATGGCACCATAGGTCTGCTGCTGCAACCTGTGTAATGTGGTGCATGCACCCCTTACTTAGATATAGGTTACCTATATCCCTATTCTAAATCACTGCACATATAAACCTATTAATCACCCCTATGGCAGGCCTTATCAATCCTGAAGGCAGGGTACTGGGTTTTGTGTGAGAGGGTGCCCCTGCATGAGCAGAGACCCTCTGCAGCCTTCGGAACCTATTCTCCAGGGTTGTCTGTGATGCAGTCAAACATACATATTTAAGTGCATTATAACCTCACTGTAAATGCTAACTTTAAAACGGCTGCTTAGAAACATGTCGTGTTTGGTGTGAAACACCTTGGAATCATACCTCCACAACAGTAATTGGTGTGGGAGGTATGATTCCTCCCTTCTGGAACCACTACTGTGGGTCACCAGTCTACCTGGTACCAGCTTTCTCGACCTGGGCAGCACAAAATGGATGCTGCCAGCCACAGACACAAGTCTGCCCTCCTGCTGCTGAGCTAAACTCGAGCAGGGGAAGGCCTGACAATAGATTTCTTGTCACAGGGAGGTGTGACCACCTCCCAGACAGGCTTCAGTGTATTGTTAGTGTATTGAGGCTGGGTAGGTACCTAAGGATGGGGAAATAGCAATATACATGCATAGATTTTCTACAATATCACACTCACACCAGTTAGTCTCGCGGCAACTTGGGCCCAGACTAGTCTACCCTAGGGCAGTTCTGATTAGCTACCATTACACACTGATCACAGTCAGTGCCCGCCCGACAAGCCGCAATCCTGCGAGTCTAGACACCAGTCTCCTCCCTGGTGTTCTCTCACTTACATTCCGAGCCGCAATCCTGCGGATCTAGGCACCAGTATCCTCCCTTGTGTTCTCATTACTTACATCCCAAGCCGCAATCCTGCGGGTATCGGCACCAGTGTCCCGCCTGGTGTTCTCATTAACGCCGCTTACCAACGACGATCATTTTCCTATGAATACCATTGGAAGGAATCTTTCATTGGCTACTCGGGATATGATACTACAATATTATAGATCACACAACAGTTTACCGAATTAGATGATGTACAATCTATTCTCCACCTCAAGGGGCCCCTCTCTCCCTCATTGCTCAGTCACTACTTACCTGACCGGGAATTACATCCGTTCATGAAAACAATGCCTGACTAGAAGAACAGGTTACCCTGATTGAACAAGAATACGAGGCACATGCTGGTTCACTAAGAACTGGGGTACTTTATCATAATGATCATAAAAACACAATACTATACTATAACATATATCCTGCAAAGGAAAGTGAAAGGTTAAAATGTGCACACTATAAAACATAGACTGACGTCACCTAATTAATGTGAAGTCTGGATTCAGCAGTCATCTAGGTTCCCTTCTCGTCTGTGCCTTGGCTCGTCTTAAAGTCACACTTCGGCAGTCACGGGTACACGTCTGCACCGCTATGCTCTGTCTTCTCTGCTTCCCTCCAAGTCACTAGAACCTTCCTTTCATTAGCTGCTTTCTCTCTGGCTGTTCTGCGCTACTCCTCTCTCCTCTCAATCACGTACCATCTTCACTTCTTGGCTTCGATCTTATAACTCGGTTTCAGCCACTCTGGTATTCGTTCTCTTGACTAACTGCTTCATTCGGAATGCTCTGATCTTATAGGTCAAAGCTCGCCAGCTGTTCCGACTAAAATAACTTCAATCTTTCTAAGAGAGTATCAGCTTCTTGGTCTTTCTCGGACTTCAAAATGGCGACTGTCTGCCTGGAAAATAATTAATGGCATTGATGCTAACGGCTAGCTGCCGCCTACAGACTGACTGACTCACTGCCTCATGCTTTCACTAATATGGAAGCTTGTTCCTTCATGGAAAGTTACGGCCAGTAACCTGCCGCCCACCAAATTCTTGTACCTCCCCGTACCAAGGACACGTTCCCAGCCGGCCGGCCTGATGTTGTGTCTCTGGAGTGGAGAAAAATACAGTCTTTCGATAAGGGCCAGCCTGAGCCGGTTCTTTCCAAGCGAACAACACCGCGTAACTAAAACATTACATTTGACCTAAAAGCATCTCAAGCTGCCAGGGCAGAAAGCAAGATGGAGTCTCTCCCGTTTGAGGCCTACAAGGCCCGAAATAAGCATAACTCCATAGAAGGTATACTAACACTCTTGCAAAAGGACGGATTATCACTAGTACTAATGCATCTATCCCCTAACATAAGTTTATAAGCCCTGATCTAAGGAAAAGGGTACGAAGATGCATTACTGTGCCCTGTGAATAGGCCCTGTCTATGGTTCTAATCCTTGCACTAGAATGATAATAGACTGGAGTCACCTCCAATCATCTTCTCTCACAGGAAGGCTGAAAAAGTCGGTCAGAACACTTCACCCTTGACTTTAGTCTATTAATCATTCGTTAAATGGAACTCACATCTGTGGAAGAATAATAGGAAACAAAACTAACTGATCTATTCCTCGTGCCGAATCTACAGTATTGAAGTAGGGAAGGAATGCACTGAATAAAGCAGCAAATAGCCACTAAAATACTAATAGCAATCATAATACCCCCTAATATCTGTCGTAAGGAATGTAAGTCAGGTAACCAATTGAAGAGCCAGTCAAACCAGCCCTGGTCAATGTGTTTTCTAACCTCTTCAGTCAAGTCATGAAGTTTGTCAATATGAGCTTGAATGGATTTAGTATGATCAGACAAGTTGAAACAGCAAAGACCTTCAAAATCAGAACAATCATGTCCATGTTTAAGTAAAAGGTAATCGATAGCCGCACGATTTTGCAAAATAGCTCTGCGTTCACCCTGGGCATCTAATAACATATCAGATAAAATTGTAGAAGTATGATTGATTGACTTGACCATCCAACAGGCCATTTTCCCGATGGATTTGGCATTATAGACAGCCAATGCTGGGACACCAATAATCGAAATAGCTAAACTAAGGTATTCAGACTTGGAATAGAGATGTAAGGAAGAATCGCAATTCTCATGTAACATCATAGCATCACGAACTACACGGGAATAGGTATTAGGATGTGAAGAAAACATTAATAAACTCAGTCTAGTGATGGCACATGGGCCTCCGGAAATATTTGCGGGAATATAGGGCCAAGAAGTGTTGCCACAGGAGAAGAGCCAACCAGAAGGTAACAACATTGTACGATAATGGCTAGGGGCAACTACTATACTCTTACAGGTCATATTATTTTTAACGGAAGTACATGACTTTGGAGGTCTCCGGGAGCACAAAGTTCGTTCATGAGCTGAAAAAGAAGTTGCTGCCTTAAGCTTCAACCGTACACATTCAGTAATTGCATTTTGATCACAAGTAAGAAAGAAACACAGATCACCCTGGGTGATATTATATGTGGTGATTTGGGAATGAATCGGGGGCGTTGAATCTGAAAGGATAGTACATAAAGGACAGTACTCATGCGCGGCAAAATCACCAAGAATTACATTGGGTCGGGCATTTGATATATTAAAAATATGCGTCAAGGTCTCTAACGAAGCGGGGACAGCAACCAAACAGGTCGCTAGAATGTCAGTCACTGAACGCATCGGTGTCAGGCAAAAATGTGGAGAATTGGTAACTCGCTTAGCTAAAGTTGTCCAAAAGTTTGATGATGAATCCCACGCAGCAAAGGAACGCAATACTCGGGTTCTCGAATCAACCAAAGTCTGTGGGTTCCCTCTTCTCCCAACGTAGCAGGCCAAAAGGAGTCCAACGCCGGCACATCTGCAGCAACAGTCCAGAGAATGATCTGAAAGAAAATCAAATACAGGCATTATTCATTCTCGCAGGTAACATTTGTCAGCCGGGACAGCTTCCCAGCTATCTTTCCCTGGTCTCATGACTAGAATAGTATTATCATGACCGGTTGCAATGATTTCAGCTTGTTCAGGGGGATTTTTAGGCGATTGCACCCATATTCTCGCTCCCGGATTATCCGTAGAGCCAAAGCCTTTCTGTCCTCGCACAGTTAGCAACGTTGGGGCGGTGCCTTTCTGAATCTCACCACTGAAAACAGGCATAATTAGCAATTGAGCAACTCTGTCAGTTTTTTGAATCGATAAATCAACTTCACTGCTATTTAGCAGGAGAACCTTAATCTCTCCCTGATAATCGCTGTCAATTACTCCTCCGAGTACTTGAATGCCTTTTAAGGCCAGGCCCGATCTGGGGGCGATCAGTCCAAAATTTCCAGTTGGTATACAGACACCAACACCAGTTTCAATGATGACTCGATCTCTACTCTTAATCACAGTGTCATTCATGGCATGCAGGTCCAAACCTGCGGAACCTGGGGTTGCTCTGCATGGAGCCAGGGCTCCGGGGGAAATTTCCCAGTACGTTACAGTGTTGCCAATGGAATTGGGTTTTGCATCAACAGTTGGGGGAAACAAACGCATTAAAGGAGATTCAGCATTCAAAAAGGGACGATTGTTCAAAATTAACAGTGCTTGGAACAAATAATCTCTCCAATTCTTATATTTATTGTCAGTCAATTTTCGCAATTGTTCTTTTAGCAAACCATTCATTCTTTCAATAAGGCCTGATGCCTGTGGATAATATGGTATATGAAACACCCATTCAATGTTATTTTCCACACAAAATTCCTGTACCAATCTTCCACGAAAGTGGGATGCATTGTCAGATTGAATTTGAAATGGAACACCATAATAGAGCATAATCAATTCCAGTGTTTTAATGGTATTTACCTGTGTAGCTTGTTTACAAGGAAAGGCCACTAAAAGGCCACTGTAGGTATCGACAATTGTACAAACATATTGGCAATTTTTACTCATAGGGAGTGGACCAATATAATCAATTTGCCAAATTTGAGCGGGCAATTTTCCTTGATGAAAATGACCTTTAACAATTTGTGGTACTTTTCGTCGTCTAGAATGTTGACAGATGGGACAATGCAAAATGGTATCTTTAATGTAATCTAAAGGAATATAAATTCCTCGATCGGCGGCCCACCTGCTAGTGGCTCTCTCTCCAAAATGTCCTGCTTTCTGGTGGGCCCATTTCGCCAATCCCGCCAAATCAGAATCTTGCATGTCCACCACTGCCTCAGCAATTTTAGATTTCTCATCTGCAATGTTATGAAAGAATTTGTCAAGGGAGTCTATTGGTGTATGAGCATCCACATGAAAGATTGTAACAGTACTTTGTGGGAGCATTTCCCAAATTTCTTGCCATAATTCTTTTCCCCACAGTTCTTTTGAATGCAATTCCCAATTATGAGAATGCCAAGTGGGTAACCAAACCGCCAGTCCATTAGCAGTGGACCAGGAATCAGTAAAAATATGACATGTGCCAGGCAGTTCCTGTTTCAAAACTTGGTACACTGCATATAATTCAGCAAATTGACTACTCTTTCCTTCACCGGTTGTACTCAGTAGCTTTTGTGTGATCGGATTATAGGACACTGCCTTCCAATGCCGTTTCTCCCCTATGAACCTTGCTGAACCATCCGTAAACCACACATGTTTTCTGTCCTTCACGGACAAATTATCAAATGGCTTACCCCACTTAACAGGAGATTCCTGTACTACAGGTACGGAGCAATGACTTCCAGTCTCAATCGATGGCGCCTGCGCCACTTGCTCATGTAAAGATGCTACACCTTTCGGACCCACACGTGCCCTGTCTTGAATGTACCATTTCCACTTAATCACACTTGCTTCTTGAGCATGTCCAATTCGATGAGTTTTCGGCGAACTCAAAACCCACTGCATGATAGGAATTTCAGGTCTCAAAATTACATCATGACCCAAAGTCAATTGCTCGGTATCCACCAGAGCCCAATAACACGCAAGCAACTGTTTCTCAAAGGGTGTATAACGCTCACCAGCCTCAGGTAACTTTTTGGTCCAAAAACCTAATGGTACTTTTTGTCTGCCTTGTTTTTGCCACAAACTCCAATTTGCATAAAGACCTTGCACGGACACATTCAAATCCACATCACCCTCGCACACAGGCCACAGATCCAAAGCATACTGAATCGCTTCTTTTGCCAGATTGAACGCATTTTGCTGTGGTTCGCCCCATTCAAACACATTCTTTTTGCGAGTGACTCGATATAAAGGGGCCAGTATCTGACTCAAATGTGGAATATGCTGACGCCAAAAGTCAAACAAGCCAATAAAGCTCTGAGCTTCCTTCCTGTTTTGTGGTAAATAAAATTACCTGGACTATTTTTCTATACATTAAATGACAATAAGGATAGCTCAATAAAAATGAGAGGCAGAGTCCGTGGTATCTGAGTCATACGGGCTTTAATTAAGTGGCTCGAGACACTGGACATCGGGTTCCATCACCACTAAGGTTCAGGAAGGGATATTCAACATTTTATTAACATCACACATTATATATAGTAAAACTGTACAGTTACATTGAATACAGTAGGCGTAACAAGTGAAAAGAAGAGTGATAAGAACACATGGGCGTAAAAGAAGGCGTGTACAGGGGCGTACACGGAGGTGTGTGCTGGAAACGTCACAGAAGTGTCATAGGTGGGTGGATGCATGGAGAAATTCTGCAGGGTCAGCAGAAACCTTTACCCTGGATGCATGCGCAACTGAGCATGACGTGGTATTGACGTACAACTAGGGAGAGCTGGGGAGCTTGACTTTAGCACTAGTAGAGGAGTCTGGTGTCTGGGATGTCAGAACGACCTGTACCTATAGCATATCTGGTATCTTGTGTTTGGAGGAAATGTTATCTGAAGTAAAAGGTCTCTCGGGCAGAGGCCGTACAATGCTGAATTCTAGTGCGTGCATATGGTTCTTCATGTAATGTACGGGGGCCATGGGCCTACCATGGCAACGGGTTTGGTAAATTACTTGTAAGGAGACAGGAAGGCAGGGCCCTTTGCTCTGCAGCCGGGAATATGTTTACCTATTTCACTAGACTGGAATGTGTTTTTGCGGAGGCTGAGCAGATAACTGAAGGCAAAATACCGTCTTGGCAGGCAGGCCAGGCCAAGCCGGGCACCGCTCGCTGGGCAGGAAGTAAGGTAGAGGTCAGGGATGCATACTTAAACTGCAGCTTTCAGAGACAGAAGAGGCTCAGAGCCTCAATTAAGGGCCTGGCTCGGCTGAGCCAGAACAACGTGGAAAACGTGTGCTTTGCGTTATTTAAAAGTGCACCATGTAAATGCGTTGGAAACGTAGGCCTGGATGCGGAATTAATACTATATACAGAAAGGGCTTACTAACTGACATGCTAACATTAGACGGAAATGCAGAGGCATTATCATGACGGGCACGGAAAAGGAATTACATGATAATATGGACATACATGGGGCTCGGGTGCATGGATAGGGTGCGAGTGGGGTCACACTGGATACCTGAACATTTCTATTTCCTCATTCCCTCCTTGGCCCCTACGGTGCCCTTTAGGATATATCTATTTTCATGAGACCATCTATTTGTTCATATAACATCATTTGCTCATCTTTGTTCATTCGGGCACGGGAACGTGAACGTGGACGGGGAATACAAGACGTGGCGCACAAGCCGCAAATCGCTGGCCCACATTGCAGACAGAGACAGCAACTGAATACTATAAGGAATACTAGTCCTAGGAACGACAGTACTTTCCATCCCCAGGCTGATATCGCACTCCAGAGCCAACCGGACCAAGTCCAGGTGCCTGGATTCTGGTGTATCTGGTGAGCTATTTTATGAAGCCTTGTTATTGCCGAATACACTGATGGTGCGTTATTTGGAATAAACACACAACAACTGGAGCCGATCACTCTACAAGCCCCGCCCCTATCGGCCAGGATGACGTCAAGGACAAGGCGATTTTGAAGAACAACAAGTCTCATAGCAGACTGCTCTTCGGTTAAGTTACCTAAGGCAGAAGTAGTTTCGTTCACTACTGCTTCAAGGGTTCTGGCCAATCTGCGTATTAATTTACTATTTTGAATAGGACCTATGAAGAAAAAGAAACCTTTATTGAAATCCGTATATTGTTCCAATGTAGTCTCAGTCTGGTCGACAATTGGGGACTCAATCTCCCTCTTATGTCTTATATGCACAAGATGGGTATCTCGATGATAATTGGATGGTGCTAGAAAAACAGGTGGTAATAGGAACGCGATATAACATGTTCCACCCCAATCTAATGGCAGACGTACATAAGCTGTCTGACCACAAATAAAATAGGAATGGCGGGAAGCTTTGAAAGTAGACTTTCCTTTATCACTGAATTCGACCACAGTATTACAATCACTGTGTCCTAGATGTACTGAACCATTCTTCCTAACGCATAATTCACCTTTCACTGGTAAAACTGTTATAAACGGTAAGTCCGAATTAGTCTCGGACTGAACGTTCAGAATCATGAGGTTAAGGGAAAAATTTCCTAATCCATACACTTCATTTTCTAGATCGGTCCCTGTCCTTTGGGGAAGACCGTCCTTATCTGGGAAACATGCTTTATTCATGACTGTATTCAGGTTTCCCCATATCCAATTGCTCTGGGAAACTGTGGACTTACTGGTTAAGGAGGACATTAAAATAAACCAAGCTCCGCACGAACCATTGTGCGAAAACGGATAAGGAAAGAGGGGCAGAGCTCCCTTCATTTTCTGGTAAGGTGGGAGTCGGCCACACACCCAGCAATTCGTGACATTGCTGGTCTGATGAGAATGGTGTAACATACGGATAAAAGTGTTGTTGTGCAGTGCAAGTCGATAGGATAGTTCGTGAGGGGGCAGGTCACTGAATGTGTGCTCTATGGTATCATTGAAAGAAGAATGTACATGTGAACCAGGAGGAGGAAAGAAAACATGTAACGTCCAGCTTATACATATGATCGTAATACTCAGAAAAAACATAAAAAGCAATGTAACGATGCATCTACTACGTAGATTTTTACAGTATTTCATTTTCTTTACTTTTTGTCTATCTCTCTAACTATTTGGGTCTATCTTATACATGTCAGAAACCTGTCTAACCGCTTCACCCGAGGGGGACTTAAACAATTAAACGCTGTCTGACTTACTAGACCTTAACTTAGCTTTATACTCCTGCTGCAGAGTTTTCTCTAACAAAGGGAGTTTAGAGTCGGTATCAGGATCAGGGGGACAGTCCTTGGGAAATGTCTCTGGACACTGTCCATAAAAATGCTTGATGTGGCTGGAATGGAGCCAGCCTTTTCTTCCCTCTACTTTCACTGCAGTCCTCGTGGTCATCAACACCAGTTTCGGCTCCCTCCACCTGGGCTCCAGAGGGCTTGAGCGGTCGAAGTTCCGTATGCATACCAGGTCTCCTGGAACGATTTCATGCGGTTTCACTTGGGTGTTGTCCGGGAAGGCAGCCGCGACCTGTGAACGACAAGAGAGTAGTGCAGACATCAAGGAAGCCAGGTAATCTGTCAGCATATTACTATCAACATCAGTGATCTTACGCGGCATAGGCGTACCCCACATATTGGGTGGTCGACCGAAGACCACTTTGTAAGGGGACAGGCCAGTTCTGGAATGAGCTACCATACGCATGTAAAAGAGGGCAACCGGCAGGGCTACCATCCAATCTACACCTTTTTCTGCACAGACCTTCGCTATCCGTGTTTTCAGAGTCTGATTATGTCTCTCAACGAGACCAGCTGCTTCGGGGTGTTGTACGCGGTGGAATTTCCACTGGTATCCTAACAGGAGTGATACCTGTTTCATGAGCTCGGACGAGAATGGCTGTCCATTATCTGAGTACACGACACGGGGCAAGCCGTATCGCGGAAAGAATTCACGAACCAACTGTTTGGCAGTGGTTACAGCAGTGTAATCTGGGACTGGGTAAGCTTCTGTCCATCTGGAAAGGGCACATACAATTACGAGGACATACTTGAATCCTCGGCATCGGTCCATCTGGATATAATCCATCTGGAGGACTTCAAAAGGGTGATCAGGAGGATGAAATCCACCTTGTTCCACAGGAATGCCTTTGCCTGGATTGAACTGACAACAGATCATACAGGTACGTACTTTCTGTTTTGCTGCTGCACGTAAATGTTTGTTGAACCAAAGGTTCTGGATGCTATCTAGCATGGCTTTCTCTCCTAAGTGTGCCGGACTATGTGCTGTATTAATGATAACTGGAACCATAGAGTCGGGGAGAAACCATGTGGCTTTTCCCTTCGTCATCCATCCCTGATCTGTCTGGACCCCTCCTTGTTCCGTCCATTTCTTGATTTCGTCTGGAGTAGCATGTGTCTGTATGTCGAGTACATCTTGTGTGGGATCCCTGACTGTCATGCAATGCGTCAGTGGAGTTACTTCGGTCTTTGTCGGGTCAGTCGGTATGTCCGTTTGAGTCTGAGCTGTAAGCTTAGCTGTTCGATCTGCCAGATCGTTACCCTGGGAAATGATGTCAGTAACTTTAGTATGTGCTTTACACTTCATGATGGCAATGGCTGTAGGCAAGTGTATTGCTTCTAACAGAGCTTGAATGAGGGGACCATGCTGGATTTTGGCTCCATGGGAGGTCAGAAAACCTCTCTCTTGCCAGAGAACGCCGAAGTCGTGAACGACTCCGAATGCGTACTCTGAATCTGTGTATATGTTTACTTTCAGGTTCTTGGCTCGTATGCAGGCTTGGGTCAGCGCGATGAGCTCTGCTGCTTGGGCAGACAGGGTATCAATACGATGTGTTTCTATGACTTCAGTTTCAGTAGTCACTGCATATGCGGCCGCTAACTCTCCTGTGCTTGTTCTCATACATGAACCATCCACATATAGTGTCAGGTCTGGGTCGGACAATGCAATGTCTGTCATGTCTTGTCTTGGCTTCGTCACTGTGTTAATGACTTCCACACAGTCATGTGGTGTAGGGTCTGCTGTAATCGAGGGTAACAGTGTAGCAGGGTTTAGTATGTTGCAACGTCTGATCTCTATGTGTGGCTGAAACAGTGTAAGTTCATATCCTGTCAATCGTGCTATGGTCAAGTGCTGAGTCTGTGTCCTGTTTAGGAGAACTTCCACGGAGTGTGGAACCTGTACTGTCAGGGGATGTCCTAACACTATGGAGTCGCTTTGTCTGATAGCTAGAGCTGTTGCTGCAACTGATTTTAGGCACGCAGGCAGAGCCTGGGCTACTGGATCCAATGTACTAGAAAAATAAGCACAAGGCTTGTGTTTTCCTGCTTGATCTTGTGTGAGGACAGATAATGCTGTGCCATCGCGTTCAGTGACAAAAAGTGTAAAAGGTTTGCTGTAACATGGTGTCGCTAAAACAGGTGCTTGACATAAGGCTTTCTTCAAGTCATCAAAAGCAAGTGTATGTTCCTGAGTCCAAGGGAGGACAGCTGAAGTCGCTGCCTCCTGTGTTGTCAACTGTATGAGTGGTTTGGCTAGATATGCATACTGAGGAATCCATTGACTGCAGTAAGAAGTGAGGCCAATGAAGGCCCGTACTTCCTTTTGTGTCTTGGGCTGTGGAAGATGTGCGATTAACTGGATACGGTCAGGTGTCAACTGTCTACCCCTCTTGGACAGCAAGTGTCCAAGGTAGACCACTTGCTGGGCACAGAATTGTAGCTTTGAAGGGGACACTTTATGCCCCTTTTCGGCCAGAAAATACAAGACTGTCAGTGATGCACGTTCGCAATCACGTTCTGTTCGCGCTGTGATCAATAGATCATCAACGTACTGGAGCAGGGCAGTGTCAGTAGGCATGTGAATACTGTCTAGTTGTCGTTTCAGTGCTTGGCTGTAAATACTAGGGCTTTCTGTGAACCCTTGAGGAGCATGTGCAAATTTGAAGCTTCGGCCATTTAAACAGAATCCGAAAAGATACTGGCTTTCCGGATGAATGGGAACACTAAAGAAGGCGTTCTTGAGATCAATTACAGTGAAGAACGCAGCTTCGGAATCAATGGCAGTCAATAGGGAGGAAATGTCTGGGACCACTGGGTACTGGGGTATTATACATTTGTTTAATTCTCGAAGGTCAATCACCAGTCTGTAGACCGGTGGTGCATTTGGGTCAGTTCGTTTAAGAATCGGGATGATAGGAGAATTACACACATTGGAGTCAGTTTCTACAACCACTCCTTGAGCAATGAGCTCGTCAATAATTTTCAGTAAGGTCACTACAGCCTCAGGTGGTAACTTGTATTGTCGTATTCGGGGTAGTACAACTCCTTGTTTAAGAGTGACACGGTATGGTGTAATGTGCATGCAACCTACATCAGTTGGACCTTGTGCCCATAAATGCAGTGGTACATTCTGCAATCTTGGATCAAAATCTCTTAACACATAATGTCCTTTAAAATCACGTAAGAACAATCTCACTCCTTCCGGAGAACAACAAATCACTGCTCCTAGCGCTTTCAATGTTTTTATACCAAGCAAGTTTTCTGGACATGATTTCGTAAGTAACAAGTCTGTAGTACGAGACAGTGGACCAACTTCTAAGGAAACTGGCTTTGACACTTCGTTAACAATAGGCTTTCCTGAAAATCCCAGGGAAACATTCTGTGAGCCTGAGAGGGGTGCCCCTGGAACCTCGTCATGACTGATGGTAGTTCTGCTCACCCCTGTGTCAATCAAAAATGTTCTGTCTTTCCCTAATACCTGACTATGTACATAGGGACCCTCTTGATCTACAGGAACCTCGATAAGGGGCAAGCCAACCTCCCTCTCTAGGCTGTTTCATGAATACTGTTGATAATCGGGGTAATCTGACTAAGCATACTGGTACATTTGCTGTGTAACATGTTGTGTGGCGGCTATGGGTTGGGGTACAGCTACTGTCTGTTGTGTGTTCTGAGGAGGTTGCGTGTTCTGCGTAACATGTTCCTGTCTTGGAGGACGCGGTCTTTCTTTTGTCTTGCCTGTAGCTATATTGTGTTTCAGGACGGCACATTCATTTATATAGTGACCTGGCTGTTTACAGTAATTGCACGTCCCTTTAACAGGAGCTGCAGAATGACTGGTCGGTGTCATACCCCTCTTCTGACCGTCAGCCGGGACAGACTGCACAACTAGTACTTTCATTTTCGTGTCTTTTATACGTCTTTGTTCGTGTTCGTGTTCTTCTCTAATTCGGTTCTGGTGGTACTGTAACATTTGTAACATTTGGGAAGGGGTATTAGCTTGCCAGGTACTCTCGACTTTTAGTACTCTATTTTTAACTTGTGGTAAGGAATTCTCTACTAATTTGGTCACAAAAAGATGTGGATACGATTCACTACTTGTTTTCAGGCCGCTATTAATAATGAAACATTTCTCGAATCTGGAATAAAAATCACTAGTGTCTTCGTCTTGTTTCTGTTTGCAGGCTGAGATTGCATCCCAGTCTTCCTTTTTAGTTGTCAATAACCTCGACAAGACCTGTACTAATAATTCGGGCAATGCTTTAGCCTTTTCCCCAAGACCAGTACCAGGGATTCGTGTATTTTCTTCGTTTTCTAATTCTGCCCAATCAATCTTTTTCTCTCCCACTTCCCATTCTTTTTCTTTAAGTTTTTCGTAAATGCCCGCTGGCAACAGTACCTTTAACATTTTAATGATATCGGGATACGTATACTCCCCCATGCGGAGCATGTCCTTTAATTCACGGTGAAACCCTGCTGGATCTTTATCATGACAGGGCACTAATTTTTTCATTTCTAATAATTCCATTTTTGTTAAGGGGGTGTAAACAAATACTCGTTCAAGCTCACCACCTGTTGTCCGTACGGGATGAACTTCTCGTAAGGGATTCTGTCTGTCTATGTAAAATGGTTTCCTTACTGGGGGTGGAACAGGAACGAAATGTGGAGTCAGGAAAGTTCTGTATTTGTGTCGCTGTTCTAGAATGACATTAATTAAATCGGTACCTAGGCCTCTCCATCTACCTAGGAGTAACTCTTCCAATATATTATATAGGGGACCTGGATCAGAATGCTGACTTTCATATAGTGTAATGAGGTGTTGGATCATGTACATACCAGCTAATCGCTGTTCGTCTGGGGAAAGATTCAAAAATGTTTGCGCTACTGAGTCATCTTTATATACGCTGGTATTGCCAGCCCATTGGACTGCTGACCGGGCTAGTTCCTGTTCATGCATGGTACTAAGTTCACTGTAACCTATTCGTTGTTTCAGTACTTTATCAGTGGCTTGGAATAGATGCTCAAGAGAACATCGTTCTGGTATGGGGGAAAGAAAACTTTTCTTACATTCTGGGCGTATGGGTCTGTCAAAAGGTCTCGCCCTACCTACGTACGCTATTCTATTTGCGTTCCCAGTTTCTATATCATCGTCTTCTGAGACTTCATCCTCCGCTTTCTCGGCTTCTCTCACTGCTCTTTCCCTTTCGTGTATGTCTAGAATTTCTTTACGAATCTCCTATACATGGATTCTTTACAACCTTGTTTACTATGTTTACCATCAGCTATGTTGTCACTCCATTTTGTCAAGACTTTCATCTCTTCTTTGCTTTTACCTGGCTGATCTTGTTCCCTTATCAAACAATTTATCAAAAACTGTAAGATCATATTTTGAGTCTCCACCTTCCTATGTGCCATGGCCTCGTGAATACTTTCTGGTCCCTCCCCCATTCTAATGAAGTGATATATCTTGTCTAAATGTCCCCTCATATCTGGTAAAATAGTCAAATAGTTTGTAACACGTCGTACACGTATTGAATATATAATCATCTGGTCTTCGCCTGGTACTGGATCATATCTGCAATCAGTAAGGTACTGTTGAAGGGCTGCGTATGTAGCTACTTTTGGTGTGCGCTGTAAGGCTGCTTCTCTTAGTGTTGTTCGTTTTACTTGAGGCGGGGTGATAGGGGTACCTCCTACTGCTCCTCCTGAAGTGTGATCGTCAACTATTACTGGCTGTGCTGTCGCTGATGGTAGTGTAGCTGGTAAAGTAGGTGTAGGTAATGTGGGTTGGCCCTGGGTTGCAGGTGGATTAAAAGGATTGCCAGGACCAGTGGCAGGAGAGACAGTGGGGGGAATCGTGTCATGAACAGGGTTGTGAGGATGAATATTTGGAGGAGGATTTGTATTTGCATACTCCGGGACAGTGTCACCTAAGTAGGAAGAAAGGAAAATTTCCGCTGCGGTCTGTTTATGACGAAGTTTGGTGGGGACCAATGGTGGCGGTAAATTACTGGGTACTTCCGGAGTCGCCTTAGGCAGACCCTCGGCGAGAAGGGAATACATGCCTTTCATAAGGGCATTTCTTTGTCGGTCTAATTGTTCTGCTTTGACTCGTTCACCTTCTTCTAGTAGTTCTTTTTCTTGGGCTTTTTCTGATGCTTCCCTACTTCTTTCTGCTTTCCTAATTTCTTTCTCTGTTCTTCTATGCGCTTCTTTACGCCACAATTCTATGGCATCTTTCTGGGATTGTCTGGCTTTCTTTTTCCATAATGCTTCTTCTACTCTCATGATGCATTCAGCATCCCATGTCCCTGAGACAGGCCACCTATATTTTTCTTCCAGATCCTTGGTATAGTCAACCCATAAGTCTAAGTACAGTATGGCATCTAAGCCATGTTTATGGTACATAAAATGTCCGGGAGTGTCCCTAGGCGGGACGGGAACTGCTTCTTCGAGTATCCCTTTCCTGGTTCCTATCTGACGTAATTTCGAAAACAGCGGCATATTTGAACTTACTTGAACGTGAACACAATGAACACAGTAAAGAATTGCAAAACAATCATTCATACCACGACATTAAACACATTAAAAATTTTGGACAGATACCACCTGGTACATAGAAAAACATAATTCGGAAAATCTCGAGAAACAATACTAGAATTCTGAATTACTAGATGCACTGCTAAAACAGTACAGACATACCGGTCCCATAAAGAGACACGTCATACCGTGTCCACCTAAGTGAACACGTCTGGACCGGGTCTGCGTACCCAGACCCGTCTGGACCGGGCACAAATTAATGATCCCGTCTAGATGCGTTCCCAACAACGGTACTCACCGGGAAGCAAAACTGAAGGCCTCGGAAACTCGACACTGGACTGGACTGGACTGCTACGGCATCTGGCTGCTACTACGCATGCGCTTCGGAACAGGTGGGCCTTCGGATACCTCGGACCTTGCTCTCTCTCGGCTTGGGCTCTGGTCGGGAATCTCCGCATTCCTCACCGCCTCGTCTGGATGCCGGACCGCAGTCTCCATCTCCTCCGTGGGCCTGAGGGAGTTAGCAGGAAAACCCGCGAATGTGCACAGAAAGGGGTCCGTCACGGCTGTAGAAGGGGTCAGGGGCCTGCGCTACATCGCCGGCGCGTGGGGAAGGGGAGGGGTTCCTATTCGGGCGCCAGATTATGTGGTAAATAAAATTACCGGGACTATTTTTCTATACATTAAATGACAATAAGGATAGCTCAATAAAAATGAGAGGCAGAGTCCGTGGTATCTGAGTCATACGGGCTTTAATTAAGTGGCTTGAGACACTGGACATCGGGTTCCATCACCACTAAGGTTCAGGAAGGGATATTCAACATTTTATTAACATCACACATTATATATAGTAAAACTGTACAGTTACATTGAATACAGTAGGCGTAACAAGTGAAAAGAAGAGTGATAAGAACACATGGGCGTAAAAGAAGGCGTGTACAGGGGCGTACACGGAGGTGTGTGCTGGAAACGTCACAGAAGTGTCATAGGTGGGTGGATGCATGGAGAAATTCTGCAGGGTCAGCAGAAACCTTTACCCTGGATGCATGCGCAACTGAGCATGACGTGGTATTGACGTACAACTAGGGAGAGCTGGGGGGCTTGACTTTAGCACTAGTAGAGGAGTCTGGTGTCTGGGATGTCAGAACGACCTGTACCTATAGCATATCTGGTATCTTGTGTTTGGAGGAAATGTTATCTGAAGTAAAAGGTCTCTCGGGCAGAGGCCGTACAATGCTGAATGCTAGTGCGTGCATATGGTTCTTCATGTAATGTACGGGGGCCATGGGGCTACCATGGCAACGGGTTCGGTAAATTACTTGTAAGGAGACAGGAAGGCAGGGCCCTTTGCTCTGCAGCCGGGAATATGTTTACCTATTTCACTAGACTGGAATGTGTTTTTGCGGAGGCTGAGCAGATAACTGAAGGCAAACTACCGTCTTGGCAGGCAGGCCAGGCCAAGCCGGGCACCGCTCGCTGGGCAGGAAGTAAGGTAGAGGTCAGGGATGCATACTTAAACTGCAGCTTTCAGTGACAGAAGAGGCTCAGAGCCTCAATTAAGGGCCTGGCTCGGCTGAGCCAGAAAAACGTGGAAAACGTGTGCTTCGCGTTATTTAAAAGTGCACCATGTAAATGCGTTGGAAACGTAGGCCTGGATGCGGAATTAATACTATATACAGAAAGGGCTTACTAACTGACATGCTAACATTAGACGGAAATGCAGAGGCATTATCATGACGGGCACGGAAAAGGAATTACATGATAATATGGACATACATGGGGCTCGGTGCATGGATAGGGTGCGAGTGGGGGTCACACTGGATACCTGAAAATTTCTATTTCCTCAGTTTCTTGGGACTGCAAAATCTAAAACTTTTTGTTTAACCTGTGGGATCACCTCTCTGTGACCTTCATGCCAATTGATACCTAAAAACTTTACACTTTGGGATGGACCTTGTAACTTATCGGGATTAATTTCCCAACCTTTTTCACGTAAGCACTCAAGGGTTTGATCTAATTGGGTCTGAACTTGGTCTTGTGTTTCACCTTGAATCAAAATGTCGTCAATATAATGACATACCTGAATTTGCGGGTGTACAGTTACTTCGGACAAATGTTCCGCCACCAGCCGGTGACAGATCGTAGGACTATGTACATAGCCTTGGGGAAGACTTCTAAACATCATTTGATGTCCATTCCATGTAAAACTGAATTGTTCCTGAGACTCAGGGGCAATCGGAATCGAAAAGAAAACATTAGCAATATCAATGGACGCATACCATGTACCTGGATGCTTTTGGATTCTTTCAAATAAAGTAATAATATCCAGTACTGCCACAGTCAAAGGGGGTGTATGTTTGTTCAGCTCGCGATAATCAACAGTCATGCGCCAAGAATTATCACTCTTGCGCACAGGCCAAACGGGATTATTCCAAGCAGAAGTAACCGGAGTTATAACTCCTGCATCAACCAAATCCTGAATAGTGGCACTAATCTCTTCATGGCCACCAGGGATACGATATTGCTTCTAAGAAACAACTTTTGTAGCCTGAGGGATTTTTATGGGGGGCATTCTTAAACGACCAACCCGTACGGGTCTGAACGATATATAATGTTTAGTTCTAAATTGATAACAGCCGTCATCTAGATGCAAAATCATTCCTTTTAGAATGTCAATTCCAATTATGTACTCCAAAAGTGGTACAACTAATACAGAATATTCTTTTCGGGGAATCCTGCCTATTCTCATTTCAAGTGTAGTCTGCACTGCGGGAGTTTCCTTTCCACCTAAACCAGTAATTGTGAAAAATTGGCCTTTGAATTTCTTTGATTTTCCATGAATAAGAGTGGCCTCCGCTCCTGTATCTACCAATGCTCGGGCCCTTTGGATATTACGATGTTTCCAAAAAATTTCAATATCTACATAGGGTCTACTGTCTTTGTGAGCCCACCTGCGTACTGGAGCTTGACCTATTTCCTAGTCATTCTTACTGCGTTCTGTCAACCAGGACAAATCAGGATAAATGCTCTCATGTTTTTTGGGTATTAAAACATCCTGTTCATATCCATCTCCATTACGAAATGGATTCCTGTCATCTGTATGGTACTGTGAGCTATGATCCGAAAGTCTGTATCGATCCTCCCTTCTCCTCAACTCAGGGGACTGATCCCTTTCAGCTCCATATCTGTTGTAGACACGATCATCTCTCCCCCTTTCTTTTTCCCCCTCTCGCCCCCTCTCCTTCTCACCACGAGGGGACACATCACGCCCATACCGCCGTTCACCACGACGATCAGAATCCACACGACGTCTGTCGTCACCACTGTCATCAGAATAACCGCGATCACAATCATTCTTTCGCACACGACGGGCACCCTCCTTACGATCCAAACCATGCTTGCGAAACATTTCCCATAAGCGATTATTAGGTTCACCATCAATGTCCTCCTTTTTCGCACCGTCATTCAACAGCGCAAGAAACATATCACGTCTAGAGAATTTATAATCTCCAGCAGTACGACCCTCCGGTCGAGACTGTCTTTCAGGTTTAAACCAGTCACCCAATTCACCAAGCTGACGGACAGATTCAAGCACCATAGACAAAGCATTGCCAGTTTGATTGATCAACAAAGTCATCATAACCTGCTTATAAGCAACAGGGGAAGAACGGATAATGCGATTCCGCACAGAAGATGTCAGTAAACCATCCAACAACCTGTCAGCAGTACTGAGAAAAATCACAGTTTTCATCACCTCCTCTTTTAATCGCTGCGCCGCATCACGCAAAGTATACCACGGCTTGTCATTCACAGGACAATCAGATTCAGTAGGGTATTTATGGTTACAGCCATCAGTCGCTAACTGGAGTAGACTAATTTGGCCAGCACCATTAAAATTTCGAAAATGATCCTGCACAGTAGAATCAGAACTCAAAGAGCAAAATTTCAAGGCATCTCCTGCATCTAACATGATACCTGCAGCGCCCAATTCATAAAGGCGCACCATCCAAGTAAGCAAAGCCTCACCAGGCCGTTGTCGAAATCGTTGTAAAATGTCACTAACCTCCTGTTGAGTAAAGTCTTCCAAACTATCCAAAGCAACACCATTAGGATTACCAGGAGCTTGCTGTAATTTGCGTCGAAAGACCGGATGCGCAGAAACCTCCGGACGAGCATCCGAAGAAGCCCGATCCAAAGATTTAGAGGAGCAATCAGGACGAGAAACGTCGTTAGAGTGGGACGAGCGACCACGGTCGCCAGAATCATCATCTTTGTCACAAGAAGTAGATTTACAGTCACGTCCGGAGCGAGAAGACTCGCGCCTGTCAGACTCCTCAGCCGAGGAGCCAGAATCATTCGAGTCCCAGATATTACCATCCCATTCATCGGGGTTCCAATCCACTCCGGCTTTCACCACGACCAGACGCACCTTCCGTTTACAAACACGACCGCGACGATGCCTATATTTGTATTTTGCAATGCGAACAGCAGCCCTTTCGGCAATTGTCTGATAAGTTTCAAGTTTGTCGGCAAGCAATTTATTTTGACATCGCAAAAGATCATGCGCATTTTGCACCTCAACAAACTTTTCCTCCATATCCACAAATCGTTGCTGTAATTTCACAAATTTCTCATGTAGAACCCTGTACGCGGTCAAAACAATCCAACCTCTGCGTCCTAAAATAGAAAGCTCATCACCCTTCACTACTGGTGCCTTCTGTAAGCAAGAAACCACATCAGCCGGCTCCGCCAGCTCCAAACAAGAAGTCCAATTCTCACTCAAACCAGTAGAATCGGCCCACTCACGGGCCAAGGTCTCGTAAGACGTTGATTCCCAGCCGGGAATTTCAACAGGCAATTTAAAAGTAGATTTCGACTTTCGCAAAAACATTTTGACACACAAAAAAGATATATACAACAATTAACAAATAACATACAAAATAAACCACGTACGAGCCGAGCGCGAACCGACAAGATGAAAAAAAACAATACAGTGCACACAGGCTTCGTAAACAGTTCGTGACGCCAGATGTAACGGCCGGATTCTCGGACCAGATAGGATCAGCTCCTCAGAGCACCACCAACCCAGCCGGAACGTAATCACCTCCCTCCTCAGGACGTATTTACAATAGGTATCTATGCCTTGTACCTAAGGATGGGGAATTAGCAATATGCATGCATAGATTTTCTACAATATCACACTCACACCAGTGAGTCTCGCGGCAACTTGGGCCCAGACTAGTCTACCCTAGGGCAGTTCTGATTAGCTACCATTACACACTGATCACAGTCAGTGCCCGCCCGACAAGCCTCAATCCTGCGTGTCTAGACATCAGTCTCCTCCCTGGTGTTCTCTCACTTACATTCCGAGCCGCAATCCTGCGGATCTAGGCACCAGAATCCTCCGTGGTGTTCTCATTACTTACATCCCAAGCCGCAATCCTGCGGGTATCGGCACCAGTGTCCCGCCTGGTGTTCTCATTAACGCCACTTACCAATGACGATCACTTTCCTATGAATACCATTGGAAGGAATCTTTCATTGGCTACTCGGGATATGATACTACAATATTATAGATCACACAACAGTTTACCGAATTAGATGATGTACAATCTATTCTCCACCTCAAGGGGCCCCTCTCTCCCTCATTGCTCAGTCACTACTTACCTGACCGGGAATTACATCCGTTCATGAAAACAATGCCTGACTAGAAGAACAGGTTACCCTGATTGAACAAGAATACGAGGCACATGCTGGTTCACTAAGAACTGGGGTACTTTATTATAATGATCATAAAAACACAATACTATACTATAACATATATCCTGCAAAGGAAAGTGAAAGGTTAGAATGTGCACACTATAAAACATAGACTGACATCACCTTAGTAATGTGAAGTCTGGATTCAGCAGTCATCTAGGTTCCCTTCTCGTCTGTGCCTTGGCTCGTCTTAAAGTCACACTTCGGCAGTCACGGTGCACGTCTGCACCGCTATGCTCTGTCTTCTCTGCTTCCCTCCAAGTCACTGGAACCTTCCTTTCATTAGCTGCTTTCTCTCTGGCTGTTCTGCGCTACTCCTCTCTCCTCTCAATCACGGACCATCTTCACTTCTCGGCTTCGATCTTATAACTCGGTTTCAGCCACTCTGGTATTCGTTCTCTTGACTAACTGCTTCATTCGGAATGCTCTGATCTTATAGGTCAAAGCTCGCCAGCTGTTCCGACTAAAATAACTTCAATCTTTCTAAGAGAGTATCAGCTTCTTGGTCTTTCTCGGACTTCAAAATGGCGACTGTCTGCCAGGAAATTTTTTTATGGCATTGATGCTAACGGCTAGCTGCCGCCTAAAGACTGACTGACTCACTGCCTCATGCTTTCACTAATATGGAAGCTTGTTCCTTCATGGAAAGTTATGGCCAGTAACCTGCCGCCCACCAAATTCTTGTACCTCCCTGTACCAAGGACACGTTCCCAGCCGGCCGGCCTGATGTTGTGTCTCTGGAGTGGAGAAAAATACAGTCTTTCGATAAGGGCCAGCCTGAGCCGGTTCTCTCCAAGCGAACAACACCTCGTAACTAAAACATTACATTTGACATAAAAGCATCTCAAGCTGCCGGGGCAGAAAGCAAGATGGAGTCTCTCCCGTTTGAGGCCTACAAGGCCCGAAATAAGCATAACTCCATAGAAGGTATACTAACACTCTTGCAAAAGGACGGATTATCACTAGTACTAATGAATCTATCCCCTAAAATAAGTTCATAAGCCCTGATCTAAGGAAAAGGGTACGAAGATGCATTACTGTGCCCTGTGAATAGGCCCTGTCTATGGTTCTAATCCTTGCACTAGAATGATAATAGACTGGAGTCACCTCCAATCATCTTCTCTCACAGGAAGGCTGAAAAATCGGTCAGAACAAACCCCTTCCTTGGGTATCAAGTAGGAAACTCTGCAAGCAGAAACCAAGTACTTCAATGATCTACACTTCGTGGGCCGGCAGAAGAATCTCAATTGGAGTAAACAAGTTACCCCCCTGCAGCAGCAGGCACTTTAATGAATCTGACCGGTTTGCATCTCCTGAGCTCCTGAGGACTCAGAAGAATTTTGTAATACAAGAGGTGGATTCCTGACCGTCTCTGAGGTTGATCTGCTCTCTCAGCAATCCTGAGACCATTATCCCTCACGGGGACCGTGCAACCTGAACCCCTGTGCATTGTATACCTTTGCAGCAGCATATGCTTTCTAGCAATCACTGAGGCTGTGCATTGGGCTATGTATACTCCTGACCCCGTGCAGTATTTCCACTGAAGATTTCCCGCCTCCACTCCACAAGTGCTCCGTGGGCTGGTACTTCGTGATTCAGCTCGAGGTCCCTTCGCGATCCCTGGTCCATTGGCCTGTGGGTCCTTGCGAGAGTAACTTTGATTTCCCATGGACTTTCCTGGTTGCTCCAGTTGTGCCCTGACTTCCCATAGCTTGGAGAGTCTCCTTGGCCTTGCTGGTCCTCACTGTAACTTGTTTCCTCTGCCCGTGTGGGTTGCATTTGCCAAGGCTTTTTGGTGCTCAATCCAGACACTGACCCCTCAGCACTCCACATCCTTTGTGGCATCGCTCACCTCCGGACTTTGGTCATCGTCGACATCTCCTGGTCCGCCTGGCTACAGATTCAAGCATTCTATCTTCACACCTGCCCGACATCGCTGGGCATTCGTCTACCTAGCCCCTGGTCACTCTGAAGTGACCTAGACTCTGTCCCCTCTGCTTGCTTTAATGTTCTGCTGACCTCTGATCCAGGCTTGGATTCCACTGGACACTTTTCATCTTCCCGGCAGCAGCACTTCTTCACATCACGCCATTGAAAACAATGATGGTTTCCGATACCACTTGACCCCTATGCAGCCGGCTCCTCTGGGATCGATAATACAGGTACCTCGGTACTCACAAGGGTGCTGGGCCTAGAACCTCCTTTGTTCCAAAGGGTTTGCTTGAAGTTCTCTCCAAAGTGTCCTTAAACTGCAATTTTCCAACCACAACTTTCTCATAGAGTTGTACGGAACACGTGTCTGTGTTCTCACACTGCACTCGTCCTCTGTGGGCTCCCTGTGTCACTCCTTTGGGTGGTTCCTTGGGGTCCCAGTGATTCTGCGTGCTCTAGGCACTGTGTCTAGTGAAGTCATTGTTGTTATACCGTTTTTTTTTGTATATGGTTCGGTCTCCCCCTGGAGCCAGCTGTGTATTGTGCCATTAAGTATTGGGTGCTTTGTGCTCTAATCTCATAAAGAGGTTAGTCGAGAGTTTTTAGTATTAAATACATATATTATACATAACACGTGTGTGGTTCTCCTTTCATTTGATTATTCAGGAGGTTCTGATATGGTAAAACAAGCTGCTTTACATTCCTTCAAGTCTTAGCCCGATGGCTGCTCTCCATACCTACCACTAGGATAGCTTTCATAAAGGTTATCTTAAACCTAATCACCATAAGGGTTGTTTGGACTGGTACAGGGTTCCCACTTTAACTAGTAGTCAGCATGTACCAGGCCAACTTCTCACAGCACCATTAATGACGTAAAAAAGCCACAGAATGATCTAATAGGACTGGGGCCGAGATTCATTTATCTCTCACCAATCTATGTAGGTCAACCAAGACTGAAGTTACCACCAACTCTGTACTTCATCTAGGACAGATACCTACCTAGAAAGAGCCCAGTTTGCCATTGCTTTCAATAGAGGCTTAAAGTCACACAAATCACGTTTTTCAAGGTTTTACGCAAGGAGGTAGAAGTCGAAGCAAAGAGACATCAAAGGGTCTTCATGAGAAGAACTGGATCTAGAAGCCTCTTTACAAGGGCAGTAACCCTGCTGGGCCCTCCGAGTGAGGAAGAACATCAAGGGGCCCACCCTGTCATAAGAGAGACTGGACTGCAGGGGGAGGGCTGTGGATATGTCCAATACCCAAGGGACATTAAGTGGAGGAGAGTCAATGCCATAAAACGAATTGTGCCCCCTGATAGGGGGGCCAGAGGTAGGCAGATGGTGCTTGTGCCTGCAGGGTGGTGGGGGCGAATGCCTGGGTTGGGCCTTTCCCAGAGTGCAGGTTGGAAGGAGCAGGCCCCCTCTGGATGCCCTGGGTGAGGTTTGGCCAGGACAGGAGCGCCTGTCACGCCTGTGCGTATGGCGGCCCTGTTGCAATAAACCCCAAGCATCACAGTACTAAAACCGGTCGTGGGGAGACTTGGGAAGAGACCTTCCAGTGGAGGGATGGTACGACATAAGACGTACAAGATGGGACCAATCGGGGCCCCTCATCGGTAAAATATTGATACCTGGACCAGGTCACCCTGGAAACAGACCATGGTCTGCAGGCTTACACAGCCACCATTCTAGTGGTTGTTGTGGAAGTAAAAGCAGACCTGGAGTATAAAATTGACATGGTGGCCCTGGACCTGGCACTCCTACTGACCAACCACAATAAAATAGTGGAAAGATTGGGAGAAACTAACCGTGTGCTAACCCACTTTGAACCCACGGTCTCAGAAGGCAACAAGATGATCATACCCTACAAAAAACTGTTGTGAAACTGCAGGACAGAGTGGAGGATGCCAAGGGGTGCTCCCCATGCAATAACATGAGGCTGGTGGGGTTCCCGGAGTAATTGGAAGGCCTAAGCAAGGAACTGTTCTTAGAGGACCAGCTCCTCTCAGAGGTTTTGGGGGCAAAACATCAAAGATATTCTCAGTTGAGAGGGTGTACAGGGTACCAGGCAGACTGCTGGTAATAGGGGAATCTCCCAGGCTGATGATAGCACAGCTGCTTACCTTCCATGACTGTGACCATATCCTAAAAGTGCAAAGAGAAAAATTGATGGACAGAATTCCTAACAATGTCATACATTCACCCCAGTACTGAGATCTGGGCCTAAATCCATAATTGTTTTGCTCCACATGCCTTTCCAGTTTGAACCCAGCCATATGCAAATCAGTCTTGACCCTGTGCCCAATGGGATCAGTCCAGCCCGAACTGCCAGACCAGGTTCTCCCAGGACTGTAAACACGCATCCTAGGACTGGTTTCGGGGTTTTCCCCCTGATCAGCTAGGATAGCTTGACTCCAGTGGCATGGAGAGCACGAAACACTCGTCTGGGCATACCCGTCCCACTTGGGGTGACAAATGCAAAAAGAACAATTGAGGGACAGAATGCAGAACAATGTCATACATTCACCCCTGTACAGAGATCTGGGACTAAATCCATTGTTATTTTTGCTCCCCATTGATTTCCAGTTTGAACCAAGCAATATGCAAATCAGTCTTGACCCTGTGCCCAATGGTGGCTAAAGAATGATGATGGATTCAACCCAGATCTGTAACTGGGGGTGAGTGTCTGAAAAGTGTCAGCGTTCTGTCCATGATCTCCTTGTGTTTTCTTTGTTCGCCCTTAGTTGGCAGTGTATGCGCAGACATGGGCCCCTTGCTCTCTTTGCCAGTGAATTCAAACTAGCCTGGCTGATGAGGGATGTTACCCCAAAACCAGTCTCAGGATGCTTGTCTCTGGTTCAGGGAAGACCTGGCTTAGAAGTTTTGTGCTGGACTGTTCTCATGAGGCACAGGGTCAAGACTGATTTGCAAATAGCTGGGTCTGAACTTAGGTGGCGAAGTGAACTAAAAAATGATGATGGATTCAACCCAGATCCGTGACTGGGGGTAAGTGTCTGAAAAGTTTCAGTGTTCAGTCCATCATTTCTTTGTGTTTGCCATATCCTACAAGAGGTATAAACCCACAATCACTGGTGGATAGGGAGCCTAAGTGAACATATACCCAGTCTACACAACTTCTTTGCAGAGGAAATGAGAAACTTCCAGCAGGTGAAATGCCACCTTCAGGCAATGAACCTAAAATATGCCTGTTCCTGCCAGTGAAATTGTGCATCAGCAACAAAGGGAACACACACTTATTTGAAATGACTGCTTCTGCATGGAAATGGCTAGAAACACGTGGCTATCCACTCCCGAACTCACGAGAGCCAATCCAGGAGTAGCGGCAACTGCAACAGCAGCGATGTGGGGGACCAATGGTTGCCCCAGGTGGGGACTAAGAGGGCCAAGGTGCTGGATAACATCCAATGGCAACGTTACCGGGAATAAGGCTATAAATGGTAAGGCTTGGCAAAAGACTAAGATGAGCACGCTGGTGAATTTCTGGATTCCAGCTGATTCTGCTGAGACTCATACATAGGGCCTACCTCACGAAGGCAAGAATGTTCTGCATGTCGAGGGCAGGCAAAGACATCTGTTTGAGGGGTTGTAGGCAGAAAGACACACTGGTACACATCATATGGGGTTGCCCCAAGATCTGAACATACTGGGGGAAAAGACTGAACCTACTCTGAAGCTGATAACCCTGGACATTTGGGTAGAACAAACCCTGGACCAATATTTCCTGCATTTATTTAATACTGCCCTGATGGTGGTGAGATGCAACATGATTAGATTATGGGGGCAAGAAGAGATCCCAAAGCTGAGTGGCTGAGTGGCTGGGTGTCCAATGTGGATGTCATCAGAAAAACTAGGACAACAGGCATAAGGTTGCCTAGAGAAGCATGGTGTCTGATGCTCCATATGACGTGCTGTGTACTACTGTGCAGTGAGTCTGTGCTTGTGCCTGCTCATTCCACCCCTGTACCTAGCAGCCAAATCTAATTTCTACAAGCCCCAATTAAGCCGAAACAAGGCGCAACATTGTGTACTATATCCATAGTTTATTGCAACAGTTGCTCCAGTTTTTAAACTGGAACGAGCTGCTGCCAACACTCGATACCGCGCCTGACGGCGTAGGCGCCATCCTCGGATTGTGTTGGGTGCTGCATTTCATGGTGGCTGCCTGGAATTGGATGTGTCTATCAACTGAAAAGAGGCAAACCAGATTTAGATGAAGTGAAGACTTGATCCATACTACACAGGGAGTGCCCTCTCAACTGGGGTAGCAGTTGAAGACCCCTCAAGTGGTTGGAAGATTAGCAGCTGGAAGAAAATAATGGAAAAAGGGGTGGTGGCTGCGGCGCTGCAGCACAGCAAAGCTGGAGTCACTGAGGCTATGAGGAGGAGGTAAGTACATGCTGTTAAGTTTTGAAGCAAAAGATTGTTGAATCCTTTACAGTTTTGTGACAAGTATAATACTGTCTATAGATGCCTCCTCCCAAACAAAAAGGAGGCAAACGTTTAGGAGCACACAAAAGGGAGAAAAGCAGGATGGATGATAACAAACATTTCGACAAGAATAGATTCTTTAGGCCTTTTCTCCTTGCCATGATGAAGGGATTCAAGCGGGAGGTGAGTGTACCCCTGCAGTTGCTAAGTGCATTCCTCAGCAAACTCTCTGGCAGTCTTTGTGGGGAAACATTTTAAGCCCTTTGCGTTGCAGGATTCAGCTAATGTGGGACAAATAGTTTCTCCAGGAGTTATTAGAAGCCCGGGAGAAGGAAACTTTAGATCTGTTTGGAAATTCAGGTCTGATACACCGCTGTCTATCTTCCTCTTCCTGCTTGTTCTGGCTTTCTGAGCTGAGCTTTGTAAGCTCCGGAGAGGGGACTGGGTCAGGAGTGTCGAAGAGAATTAGCAAAGCAAGGAACGGGCAGATGAGGAGAGTGCTGCCTGACATGCCCGACACGACAGGTTTGGGACTCCATGGTAGGGATCAAGAGACCTTGGCCACTTCTGCTGAAAATATTGACTCCCTACTGACATATCCTTCTCCAATGCTGGATGTTCTTCTATTGATGCAAACAACTTTACATGGATTATTTGAAGCCCCTCTTGCTTCAAATGAGTCTTTGAAGCATGCCCTCACTTGTACGTCCGATAGCCTCTTAAGCCATGGGCAGTGAGGAGCCTCCGGCACAAGGAGGGGAACAGGGAAGTTCAACTGCATATGTATCTACGAAGCCTAAGTTGGTGAGGAGACGAAATCATGGGTGGGGCCTGGGTCATTTAAATGTGAGAAAAGGAAAGAGTTTGGGTACAAAGCTAAAAACCCCCGCTGAGAAGCAGAAGACAGCTACACTCTACAAAGAGGCAGCAGGTGACTAGAATAGCATACTCAGTAAAGATGGGGGTGATTAAAAGATTCAAATGTATGTTAAATGTGGGTTCCGTCCTATCGCAGGTTGGTTCTAGGCCCAAGAGTAAAGATTACACCATGCAAAACACGTAAGGAACTAAGAGGCTCATTAGGATGGCAGAATGATTGCCACCGACGGGCCAGCGCTGGCGATCGTTCTGCCATCATACTGAGATTTACCCACCACCATATTAGGATGCAGGTGGGTATTGTGGCGGATGCAAATTCCATCTGCCGCTTTACCGCTGGTGGAAATCATTACGATTGCCTGCCGAGCAGAGCAGGGGCACTAATATGGTGGCGGTGCCTAGCAGGCACCGTCCGCCATAATAGGATGTGGGTACTGAACAGCTTTTCCATCGCCGCCATGGAAAGGCTGGCGGCGATTGGTTTTCAGGGCCTGTTGCAGGGGCACCTTGTGTCTGGGGGAGGTGAGGTCACTTTGGGAGTACCTTTGGTAGTTCCCAACATTTCACTGCACCAAGTGGCAGGCACTGTGTGGTGCCTTCCATGTGGTGCTGTGAAATGCCAGACATGTGATTTTGACATTGCGGCGGATGTTGCTGTCAGCAGCACCCGCCGCAATGTCAAATTGCAGAATGCGACCACCATGGTGGCGTTCGCATCCTAATTCACGGTGCAGGACCACCACATGTCTGGTGGCCGGTCTCAAAACCGCAGGGATGGTGGTCGGACTCAGGTCCGCCCACCATCTCTAATGGGCCCTTAAGCTCCCCCTGCAGACTGTAAGAAGTCTCAAGAGGTCCAACGGTCAAGGAATGCCTGATACTAGACAACTAGATGTAGATTTATCCCAACACTGGGTACAGACCTTCTGTAGTGAACCCAAGGTAAAATATGTGTACCTTGAAGGTGATCCAAAAAGGGAAGAAAGCAAATAAATGTAACAGCTCAAGTTTATTAAAGACATTCTCATCCTGCACGGTACTGGAGGAGGTTACGTCAAGGGATATATTGTATGCAGCCTTCATTTAATCTACAGTTGACAGAGAAGTCAAAAAAGTTAATTTTAGCTCCCCACGTTTTGTGGACCTGGTGCCAGAGGCTAATGACGGGCTCAAAAAACTCAGTCTAAGAATATTGCCTGTAATTGAGGCAGAAAATTGTCATCTAGAATTGCCCCTCCAGGCAAATCATGCAGGCCTAAATCTGGAACAAGTACATTTGGTAATTGTAGGGCATGTAATCCCATCCCATCCTGATCCCGTGTGGCAGAGTGCAATCGAGTTACCTTGAAGGTAACCATTCTGTACAAGCCAAGAGAGGGAGTGATAGACCCTATCCCAATTCGCAATAGGTTTGCGCCTCTAATCGTTGATAGGGGGAGTGTCTTATCTTGGGCGTGGAGGGGGAGCAACTGGACTGGGTAGTTGATTCACCTGCCAGTATAGGGATGATATTTTGGAGTGTTCACGGGTTAGAGAACTTAATAGGAATGACAGATCTTACCCAAACATGAAAGGAGAATGAGATAAGTTTCCTGCAGGAGACAGGGCTGGTGGGTGATTCACTGGAGTGGATTTATGCAGTTTGGAAAAGGAGGAAGTAAAATGAGTGCTGAGTGGGTAAAAGGTATCCTATTGACATTGATATCAACAAAATGCAGCAAAGGAGCTAGAAATATCCAGACAAGTAGTGAGTGGCTTTTGATTTTTTCTGGATTTGTATGGCAGCTGTCTTCAGCAAAGTAGCTTAATAGTTGCTAATGTCTACATAAATCAGGAGAGAGAGACAGAAGGAGATGTGAGAAGTGTTCCAGAGGGTCTGATAGGGTTGACAGAGTCCTTGCAGCCCCCGATCCTCCTATTAGGGGGCTTTAACCTTCGCCTTGTCGCAGTGCATGTAGAGGTCAGGGTTTCCAATATGTGAGAGAGTTGTGGAATCCCGATCCAATTTTTTATATTGATTATATGTTTATACAGGCGTGGTCCTTTGACTTATGCACACAGTTTGGGGTGTTAAGATTTAGGGACAGTGGTGACAGGGGCTGGAAAATGGCCATAGCTGCTTTTCATAAATGCTCATCTACAAGAATAGACGAAAGGCATATGGCCCAGTTGACACTGTACCAAATGCATAATGATCTAGAGGTTGGTGGGGATGCAGGCTTAACAGTCCTGGAATGTCTAGTCTAGTCTGGATATTTGTATTGCGCAGACATATCACATCCCGTGAGGGAGTCTCATGGCGCATGCGGACAATCCCAGAAAGAGAGTGGTGAATGATCCTGAAAGAAGAAGGCCTAGCTAAAAAGCCATGTTTTCAACAACTTTCGGCAAACCTTCAGCACTTTTAATTTCATTGTGAAAAGGTAGCAGCCTACCAAAAGGCGATTCACCCTCTTAATCAGGGTGCCGCTGCCCTGAATGGTATTCCAAAACCATTGCTGAGGTAGTTAACCATTTGATCCCATTAGTATGGTCATGTAATTAGGAGGCTAACTTGTTGGTTTTCTAAACAGCTGTGGTTTGACAAGGAATACTTACTGACTAGGATGAGTAAAGGAAAGTAGGAAGGGCCAAGCTCTCCTTGGATCCCACAAATAAGATTGAGGCCTATAATTGTTAAAGAAATGGAGTATGATGCCCTGATTAAGACTAAGAAGCAGGTCTTTTATCTATCAGATTGGGAACCTCATGATTAGCACCCTCTAGGATAAGGATATAACAAAATTCTGGAAGTTAGTTCAGAAGCACTCCGCTCCCCCAATAAGGTGTAGAGTTCCAGAAACTGCTTGGCTAACCTTCTTAAACAATATTTATAAAGCCAGTGAGGAAACTGTGAGGGATAGTTGGACAAAATATGGAAGGAAGCATTGGAACCTTTTTCTGCTCAATCTATAGCTAACCTCCCTAAATGTAACCAAAGCAGCTGGGCCAGATAATTTTACTGCAATTATGATTAAGACTAATCCTTTGTGGTGGGCATCTCTCTTTTCAAAGATTCTTATAGCCATAACTAAGTCGGGTATATTTCTGTCCAGCTGGAAGGGTGCAATAATTAAACCAATTCATAAAAAAGGGGAGATGGATGCACCTGGTAACTACTGCTTGCTAAACTTGCTAGATGTCGGGGCACAATTGTACTCCAAGGTATTCTCATCTCATTAAAGAACTGGATTGAGTGCAATAAAATATTCCCAATGGAACAAGGAGCAAAAGGCGAAGGAAACAACAAGGAGATTCTTCTGTTGTTTAGTTAATTTTAGCTTGGCTTTTAATTTGGTAGAATGCAGTATACGCTGGGCTAAATTACAACAGCTGGATATCCCCTAAGGTTATTGGTAATCTTGCAGGAACTACACTCTCAGAATTGGGCCCAAGTGGAGCTTGACTTAGACGGGCCCTTTCAGAAAGAGTACGTCCTACGTTGTTCTCCTTGTTCCTTGCAGATCTCCTGGATCTGTTGGCAGCTACTCAGTTATTTTCACCAAAAATAGGGGGGAGACATGTGCTGTGCCTACTTTAAGCAATGACCAGCTGGAAATAGTGGTTTTTAAAATGAACCTACACCAGAGTATTAGCTGGAAAGGTGCTTTAGTATATCGCCCCGCCAGGACCACTTACCAACACCACTACACAGATCTTGGAACTCATTGCTCAGCATTTCATTTCAGCCAGGAACTTTCTACTCCTTGGAGACTTTAACATACACAGCGAAAACTCAGATAATCCTGAGGCGGCATCCCTGCTGACAGAACTGTCCTTACTCAATCTAACTATAATAAATAAAGACCTCACCCATCAGGCAGCCCATAACTTGGATAAAATATTAACAAACTCCCCCGTTATTTCCTATGGAGCAACACTACCCGTAACTTTGTTGGACCATTATATGGTCAAGTTACGGGTCAACTGCCCCAAAGCAAAGACTGTCCCCAAGTATAACCCTAAATACCCTACAGACTCTGGCATAAACGTACGTCATCACACTTTCAAGACACTTTTTCTCCACCCCAATACTCTGAATCAGAAAATGTAGAAGAACGCCTTGCTTCCTTTAATGCCAGCCTACTTTCCACGATAGACAGTTTAGCTCTTTTGAGACAAAGCCCAACAAACAAAACGACGCCAGGCACCATGGTATTCTGCCACCTTGATGTAAAAAACTTGAACACCAGTGGCGGTGCTCACAAGACCCAACTGATAAAGAAAAATTTAAATATGCATTAACTCAATACCACAATACCCTAAAAAACTTCAAAAAAATCCATATCGCAACCACACTTTAACAAGCAGGGAGGTCTCCAAAAATTCTCTACCAGATCCAAAAAACATTTACAAACCCTAAAGCATGTGCTATTGTATCTGCCCCATCTCAAACAATGTGTGACAAGATAGCTAGCCATCTAACCCAGAAAATGTACTTGATTTATAATAATATCACCTCAACAAATGGCCCTCGAACTGACCCGGAGCAGGATCTCCTACCAGCGCCCCCCATTCCTCACATGTTGGAGAAGTTCCCGTTACTCACGTCAGAGGAGACAGAAGCTCTAATAAGTAGAGCAAAATCAGGGTCACCACTGGACCTCATTCCTGCTCTATCCTAAACAGGTCCATAGAGGAAGGTACCCTCCCTCTGAATTGGAAAGCTGCACAGATCCTTCCAATTAAAAAGAATCCTAAAATTTCCGCAAAAGACGTAACCAAATACCACTCCATTTCCCTACTTCCCCTACACACTAAAATCCTGGAAAAAAACATTAATAATCACCTCTCAGATTTCGCAGAATCCACAAACTGCCTGGACCCCTCCCAATCGGGATTCTGTCCCAGATATAGTACTGAATCTGCACTAGTGACAGTTACGGACAACATCAGGAAGTTGCTAGATAATGGTCAAGCAGTACTGTTGATGCTGCTTGACCTTTCCGCTGCATTTGATACCATCTCACACCATACTCTACTCAGAAGATTGGGAGACATAGGCCTCTCAGGGAAGGCGTTGAAATGGTTGTCCAACTTTCTATGTGATAGAACTCAGACCGTTAACCTAGGCCCATTCCAATCACAGACTACCAGGGTGACCAAGGGTATACCACAGGGCTCATGCCTGAGCCTCACCCTGTTTAATATTTACGTGACTCCCTTGGCAAGACTATTGAAGAAGCTGGGAGTTATCCACATATCTTACACTGATGAAACATAACTTCTCCTTTCATTTGACAAAGACAACTCCAACATTCAGAACACCTTTGCATGAGGAATGAAGCCCATAGTAGTGTGGATGAAAGCCAATTTTCCACCAACTTAATGCTGCTAAATTGGCGATTATGTTATTTGGCGAAGCCACTGTGAAATGGTCCCCTGGCTGGTGGCCAGAGGAATTAGGTCCTACTCCATGCCCGAAACAGGTGGTAAAAAACTTAGGAGATTGGCTAGACCACAAACTCACATTGGGAGATCATGCCACTTCCACTAATAGCGCATGTTTCCATAGCCTCCGCCTACTCAGAAGAGTTTTCCCTTTAATACCACTATCAACCAGGAAAACCTTGATCTAGGCTCTCATCCTAAGCCGCTTAGACTATTGTAACGCCCTGCTGATTTCAGCAAATGAAAGTTCCCTAAACAAACTCCAAGTGGTTCAGAACACTGCGGCCCGACTGGTGACCAATGCTCCCCTAGAACTGCTTCACTCTCTCTAGTTCAAAGACTGCATTGGCTACCAATACAGAAGAGGATCACATTTTAGATCTGCTGTATGGCATACAAAGCAGTAAACAATCTAGGTTGCAGCTGAATAAATGATAAATTCACTAACTATGTCCCTGCCAGACCCCTCCGCTCTGGAGCTAAAGCATTGCTCCATGTCTCTCGCTTTAAAGAACACGATTAGGTGGAAAAGCTTTTATCATCTAGCGCCACATTACTGGAATGAACTCCCCATTCATATGCATCAATGCTTGAATTATCTGGCATTCAGAAAGCTGCTGAAAACCTCACTGTTCTAAACATCCTTCTCTAGCCCACTTGTGCGGTCCTAGAGCGGAGATACCATAATGGGGTGATTCGGGTGCTCTATAAGTAAATAAATAGAAATAGAAATAAGCAGCTGATCTGGTAATTTTAGATTTGACCCAAGCAGGTATACAGAGGATACTGAATAGACAAACTAAAGGTGAACTTTGGAAAAAACAAAAATAATACCTTTTGGGAAAATACCATTTAAGTAGCTCCTGGTTATTAGGATGGTAGAGGTGGTATCTTCATACAAATATTTAGGTATGACGTTTACAAAAAATCTGAGCTGGGTCCCTACAAACAGAAGTGGCTGGGACGTGGGCAGCTGCAACTATAGGGGTCCTAGTCTGTTTCAGGAATACCTTTAGTGGTCCATCTTGGTCTCTCCTTTTAACAGCTTATTTTTTTTTTTTGATTTTTTTTTTTTTGATTTATGGTAAGTTTATTCGTAGGAAAGACCCCGAGATGTTGCCACATGCAACTGCTCATCCCGACTTCCACGAAGTCTACATTCCAGCCAGAAAGAACTATCCACATTCTAAAGCAATTAAAGAAACAACACAGAATAGCAAACATAGATGTAACACCTTCCATCGCGGTTTGTTACCCTCAGGCCTATTATGGGACTTGTTGCTGCAGGCCGATGGACTCTGTGTAGAGATTACTACAAGATCATAATAAGATACTCCATCTGTGATGATAATTACTGCAGCACTCTGAAAACTTGGAAAATGTGTGCATTACTAAGCATTGCATAAACTCGGCAACCGTGTATTTTACAGCAGCATTATAGACATTGCACGCAAATGTGCACCACTGAATAGTTGTTTGTTTTGTTTTTTTTTTAAATATATTTTATTTCCCCCCCCCCAACTTTTTCTTAATATACACATTGTACACACATTGTATTACACATCATACATTTGTACATTTTACAATTTACATTTTAACATTTTTCCTTCCAATTTTTTTTCCACATCCATGATTTTTACATTTCTCTGGTTTGAAATTTAAACAATATAAACATACCATAAATCATAGTAAGAATCTATATTTCCTATTATGTTACATTATCTTGTAGTGCCATCCTCTCTTTCCATTTGGCTATTGGTTCCCAAATTTTCAGCCCAAGCCTTCTTCCCCTTTTCCCCTTACGTGCATATATTGCTTTCTCAAGATTGTAGCTAACTAGTAGATTTGCCAGCCATATTTGCATTCCCGGGGGTATTTTATCTAACCATACTCTTGCTATTGTCAGTCTCAGAACTGCGGTAGCCATAAACATAAATTCCTTATGGTCAGATCCATCCTGATTATCTCTCCCAAACAGTATCATCATAGGTGTCAATTTTATTCGTATGCCAAGTGTATTACCAAGAAAATCTTCTACATTTTTAATCAAGGTATAGAGCTGAGGGCAGGTAGCAAACATATGAATAATATCTGCATCCCCTGCATTACAACGTGGACAGGTGGTGCCAGTGGAGCCTCCCCACTTAGCTATTCTAGCGGGGGTATGATACAATGAAAATAGAGTCTTGTAGTGCTGCGATTGCAGGGGACCCGAACACAGAATATTACATCCCATGTCCAAGGATTCTTGAAAGCTTCCAGACTCCCCACCCAATTTTTCAACCCACTTGTTACTAACTTTCTCTAAGTCATCTATCTTTCCTTTTTCTAAACATGCATAAAAAGATCTAATTGTGCAGTCCCCTCCAATTTTTATTTTCTCCAGTACTTCATTACTGTTAAACCCCACATTGCCACCTTGCTTACGACAAAGGAAGCTCCTTACCTGTAGGTATTTGAAGAAGTCCTTCCTCTCAATCCCATACTTGAGGGTAAGGTCTGCAAACTGGACTATCCCCTCCTCATCCATTAGATCCCCAATCTGTACTATCCCTTTTTGAGTCCAACCCAACATTGTCGAATCAGCAAATACTTCTGCAGGGAAGGATTTATTTTTGTAAAGCCTAACATATCTATTGTATCTTCCCATTCCCATTTTTTTTAAGAATGCATTCCAAGTCCTGCATGCTGCCACTACAGTCTTGAATCTAGTCCTTTTATGGTATCCAAACTCGACTCTATTTAAAAAGTTTTTTTCTGCCTCTACCCCCAATGCTATAGAATAGACTTCCGTGGACATGGTCGTAACCCCAGTGTCGCGTCCTCCACCCCCAATTAGCCCCTGCATGTACTGTAATGCTGCAGCCATTTGGTACAACCTAAAATCAGGGGCCCCCCATCCCCCTCTTTCTCTTGGGAGAGTCATATACCTGTAGGCCCGTCTGGTTTTCCCATGTGCCCAAATGAATCTGTTAAGTACTCTCTCTAACAAATTAAACCACCTAACCTCAAAGACTAAAGGGATAGAGCGAAAGAAATATAAAAATTTGGGCAAAATTAACATTTTAATCACATTCGTACATCCCATAAGAGAAAGGTGTAAGTTGTTCATCCTCTCCACATCTTTTTTAACTTTGTCAATCAGAGGGGCCAAATTCAACTCTACTATCCTATCCAGGTTCGCCGTTAATAACACCCCTAAGTATACTGCTGAGTTAACCACCCTATCGTCATTGCATATAGTGTATCTATTTTTAATAATCTGCGTTTTTAGTCTATTTAGGCTATACCCTGATATCTGTCCAAACACCTGGGCCTCTATCTCCACCTCTTTTATAGCTAAGGTGGGGTTGGGGGTTAAAATTGCTACATCGTCTGCGTAGGCTAAGGTCTTCACCGTACAGCTATTTATCCTCATTGGTGGTACCTCTTGATTAGCTTCAAGCCTTCGCAGTAGCGGTTCGAGATATAGTGCAAAAAGTAGGGGAGAGGAGGGACATCCCTGTCTGGTCCCCCTAGCAATTTTTACCGTATCAGAAAGCCCTCCATTCACTCTTATTCTTGCTGTTGGGGCATTGTATAGTACCCGTATAGCTTTTATAAAAGGTTCCCCCATCCCGCACCACCTCATAACCTGCCAGAGATAGTCTCAGGAGACCCTGTCGAATGCCTTCTCAGCGTCTAGGAAGAGTGCTGCGACAGGGTCCCCTAGGATATCTGCTGAGTCAAACATAGTAACAACAGTCCTTACATGTTGCGTTGTCCCTTTTCCAGGAATAAATCCATGCTGTATGGGGGTTACCAGCTGCTCGATGATCCCAGCCAGCCTTTTCGCTAAGATTTTGGAGTATATTTTAATATCGGAGTTCATTAATGTAATTGGTCTATATGACCCTGGTGTTTCTGGTGACTTCCCTTTTTTCAAAATTGCTATTATATCAGCCCCTCCCCATGACTCCGGGCTGGATTCCCCTAGTTGTGCTTGTTGCATTATCAGGAACATATCTGTCAGAAGCACGTTTTTAAATATTTGGTAAAATTCGAGCGGAATTTGGTCTGGCCCTGCCGCTTTACCTGGTGGTAAACTACCAAGAGCTTCCTCGAATTCTTCTAACTGTAGCGATCCATCTAATATTTCCCTATCTTCTTCGGACATTATCGGTGGAGAGATATCACTCAAATATTTATCAATCTCCACTAAGTTCGGTGGGTCTTCTGGAGTGTATAAATCTGCATAAAACTTTCTAAACACTTCTCTTATTAAATTAGACTCCATAACCATGTTCCCCTGCGCGTCCCTGACTTCTTTTATTCCCGCTTCAGCCGCTCTCTGCCTAGTTCTAATTGCCAACACACTTCTCGCTGAGTTCATACGTCTTTTCCTTTTTTGTCAGGAAATTATCTGCAGCCTGCCTAGCGAGCCCTTCCACCGCTTCAGCTTTTAAAGCTATGATTTTGAGCAGGTATTCCTCTAAGGGTAGATTTTGTGTTATAGCCCTACTTAGA
This sequence comes from Lissotriton vulgaris, assembly GCF_964263255.1. Taxonomy (NCBI): domain Eukaryota; kingdom Metazoa; phylum Chordata; class Amphibia; order Caudata; family Salamandridae; genus Lissotriton; species Lissotriton vulgaris. The sequence goes on along the minus strand of NC_141695.1, from coordinate 1,181,879,299 downwards.
TTTCCTTCCTCTCTTAATAATCTCTGTCCTACCTCCTCTCTCTTATCCCTTTCTCTCTTTTGTCTTCCCAAGACGAAGCTAAGTGTTTCTCCCCTTATTCCTGCCTTAAAAGTGTCCCAGACCACTCCTGGGGCTGCTGTTCCCCTGTTGATATCCCAAAACCATTTGATCCAGGCTGTCATATGCTCCCTATATACAGGATCCTTCAGCAGGCCTCTCTCAAAAGTCCACTGTGATGGTGTTCTTGGTGTTTGGCTAATTTTAATGGTGAGAATCACCGGACTGTGGTCTGAAATCACCCTAGGTAGCTTCTCCACTTGTGACCCAGGTAATAAGCAATTAGTTATCAAAAAGTAGTCAAGCCTGACCATTACTTTATGTGGGGCGGAGAAGAAGGTACTTCCATCAAGGTGGGGATGTAGCTTTACCCAAGGATCAACCAGGGCATTGTGTGTGACCATGTCCGCTAAAGCCCTAAATACTTTCCTCTTCCTACCCCGGTAGGTCGCATCTGATCGTGTAAATGAGCTCTCTAGGTCATGACTATTAAAATCTCCACAGCAGACTATGGGTTCAGGCCACTGGGCTAACTCCGTGTCAAGGAACTGAAATACATCTGGGTCATCTTCTGTAGATCCATGAATTGTAACAAGTGTTAATTTCAGCCCCCTAAAACATATTTCTAAAATAGCCCATCTACCCCATTTATCTTCCTTCTTCTTCTCTACTACCACATCCCTTTGTCTCCCCAAAACTGCTACCCCTCTGGTCCTGGTTTCCTGTTTAGAACTTGCCAACACCTTGAACCCTAGTTGCTCCAAAAGATATGTCCTACTTGATTCTATATGGGTCTCTTGTAGGCATATCAAATCCAATCGCATAGTTTTTAAATACGCTGCAACTCTCATCCTCTTATTCGGCTCATTCAGACCACATACATTAATTGATGCTATCCTACATGCCATTGTACTAACATTTGTAAATGCCAAAAAAGATAAACATTATTTGCCATCATCAAACCAGTTTGTGTACATCCAGTATTTCCTAAATACGTAACAATGTGCCAAATCTTAAAAAAATGTTGCTGTTCCACCCCCCCGCAGCCACCCCCTCCCTCTTCTCCCCTGCTCTGCCCCCCCCACCCCCCACTCCTTTACAGGCAAATAGGTCAACTGACCTATGTGTGCCCGCCTTAGGTTGTGCAAGCCGCATCCCTCCCCCGCTTAGTTCAATTACTTTGCTGTACTCCCCTTAGACCTATTTCTCTCTTATCAATATTCATTTGTAAGTACCCATAGCTCTTAGCCCCCCTTCTGCTTCCTTATTTCTTCCAAAAAAAGCTCAGCTTTGATCTCAGAGGTAAACATCCAAGTTTTCCCCCTCACAATTACTTTGAGTCTGGCTGGGTACAGTAAATATGCTTCCATGCCAAGGGCTTGAAAGGGAGCGATCATCTGCCTTAGCTTCCACCTCCTCTCTACAGTAAAATGACAGAAGTCAGGCCTGGCAAAAAAGGTGTTGCCTTCAAAAGTCCTCCTACTCTCTGGCCTTGCCTTATTCAAAATCTCCTCTCTGAGCAGGAAGTTCCCAATATACACTTTTAACAGCTTATAATGCAATGGTCCCCACTCAATGTCTCTATGGGGCCGATGTATTGTCCTAAGTATGGAGGGGAGTTGGGAGAGGTGTGAGAGCGAATATCAGAAAAAACAGGAAACAGCCTTTAGAACGTGAGCCATGCGTTCCATTTTCACGCAAGCTGAACAATGGTTGCCTTAACCACACATATGCATGGTTAAGGCAGTGAGCGGTCTAGATGTGCAGATTGGCAGGGAAAGAAACAGGAAAGATAAGGAGAGGTAGCTACAGGATGCAACCTGCTAAGTGGGGCTGGGGCCAGGTTTGGGGTGGGCAGCTTTTGGGGGTGGCCAAGTTTTAGGGCTCAGGGAGGGGCGAGGCACCATTTTCAGGGCTGGGGCAGTTTTAGGGCTCAGGGCGGGGGGAGAAGGGATAGTTTTTTGGGCTGGGTGGATAGATTCAGGGCCGGGTTTTAAGGCTCAGAGAGGGGGCCTGGGGTGTGAACTTTACTAGGCATATACCTTTACCAATCATGCCTTCACAATGCAATTTGTTGTAAAGGCAAGTGTGGTAAAGGCATGCATGGTAAAGGAATGCATGGCTAAGATGCATTTGTTGTTGCAACCACATTTTGAGACACAGATGGTTTTACCCATGCGTGCTTCTGGCAAACAACTGAAATAAGTGCTAGGCTTCCCAAAAGCTTGATGGGCCCAGCAATAAGACTGGATGAGGAGTTGCAGGCCAGGAATTTCTTGGCCTAAAAAGCAACCCTACAATTTGGGACAAACTTTGGTCATTGGAGGTACAGAAGATATTAGTTCTCTGTGCTGCAGACATTGGAAGGAGTGAGTTAAGTTGGGCTATGCAGGTCAGAAATAGGTTAGGTACCATTGTTGGGGCCCTAGAAATTGAGAAATGTAAGATGTCCAAGGCCTCCCACCTGTCGAAAGGTGATTTAAATATAGCCTGTAGAAGGGAGTCAAGTTTGGCTGATATGGAGTATGTGGGGAACAAACTCTCAGCAGATTTTATGCTGGAATCTTGAGGTAATGACAGGGTGGTACCGTGCATATCAGCACTTCCAGATGCCCACGCACGTTCATTATTATTAAAATTCCAGGTAGCTTTGAATGTCTGGTATTTAAGAGCTGAGGAATGTAACGCATATCTGGATGCAGAGAATGACTGTAGATGTGGTTTAAGGTTCCAAAATTTTATTGTTCATGTTGGGTTATACATCACTCACAGCGATTTTTTCCTAGAATCAAATTTGGTTATGTGTCATTAATACATATGTTATACCATATGTGTTTGACACATGTGCAACCCAGTACTTGGAGACGTGCTATATCAATTTATATTGTTGAGTATTTAGATAATACACTATAAGCAGAATCTTAGTCCCGGTTGTGGTTCTGAGATATGGACCGGTCAGCTATTTGGCAATTGATTTCATAATTATTTGAATAAGCGCGAATGGATATGCGTTTCTAAACATTAGCCGAATATGATGTAATATAAATGTTGCCCAAAATCTTAGGTCCGAATCAGGTCCGAATTATGTCGATGAGGTCAGTCATTTAACTTTTACTGACCCAAAATGGCGCTCTTAATTGACAGCACAGGCGGGGGCTCTAGGTCTAGATGTTGTACACCGGAAAGACGTCATGTTCTTATTTACTTCCGGGTTCTTGGGACGCAGTTCTTCCGAATACGGGGAGACCGCTCACGGACGCAGCAAAGAACCTGTCTACGGGAACCTCCTAATATGAAGGTGAGAATTACCACAATGATAATGTATACGCGATATTCTCTCTTTCCATAAGAGATGCCACAAACGGCAAAAATAATTTACCGCCGTTTATGTGTTTATCCTCCAGTTGGGGTGACGGGACAATCAGATTTTTATCCGACGTGAGGGATTGCTGATACTTACACAACGATTTAATCTGGATTATCACTTTGGGGTCCCGTTCACAACACGGGCGACAATACTGCACTACAATTGTAGAGGTAAGCGGTGGGACGCTTATGACTTGTAGATTTGGTGCTATTAATAGTAATCACACCTCAATAGGATAGTTGGATAATGTAAGGATATGTAGCCTAAGTAGCTTACTAGAACTATTATTAGAAAAATATGTAACACATGCTTGTATACATATTTTCCAACAGCACAAACACTAAGATAAGACCCGCGTTGTGACAGGATTCGTTTAACCCTGCCGAATTAGGCTGGGTCGGAACTATAACCAGCCAGAAGGTAAGTTTCTGGGGGATAGCATTATGACTCCTCTATAGTTAGAATGTATTGAGATTTGGGATATATGAGTATGAATATCTTATGATAATATTTCCAGGCAGACAGCTCGCCACCATTCGAAAATCAGGTAGGCCTGAGTTGCTATGCTCAGTATTAAATATATATTAGTTCTTGTGCAATGGGATAGTGTGTGCCATTAGACCTTGACTATATCTCTCACGTTTGGTTTTTGGTATATTGATTATCGGTGAGGCACGTTGCTGATTCGATGCTGGGATCTTAAACGCTATGGGTGAATGGATGTCTCACACGATTGAGGAGGGCATTTAGTTACCTTCTTGAGGCATCCTTTTCTTCCTCTTATGGGGATACTTATCTCCCACCCTCCCTATCTTTAAACTTCAAAAGAACTGCTTTTAAATTAATTTTGCATTGGCTTACTATTACTCTTTCTGACAACACATATATTTTTTAATTTGGATGTTTATGAACAAAAACTTGAGTACTAACACCCACTTGCATGATTTCTTGGATCATTAATTAGATATGTAGTACTTACAATACCCGATATACAGCGGGACTACAATATCTGTTTGTATTGGGGTTTTTTTCCCAGCCCTGATGAAGTCGTGGGTCCCTACCCTTACGACGAAACACATGTTGGCTGGACTTGGAGAAAGTCTTATGGATTAAAAGAACGATATACCCACTCAACATGATATTGTATTTGTGAATGTTATTTTGGACATTGTGATTGAATGATCTAAGTTGGTGTGATAGGAATTTCAGGAATTTGTATTAGATCTACGGATCATCGGTGGGTTTGGATGATAACCCATACCTAGGCAACCAACGACTCAAACTAATCTTAAGGAAGATTCCTATGATTGCCGATATCTGTTGTAGCGCCATTACCATCCAGGAATATCATCCCCCCTTTATATTTTCTCATAGTTTCAGATCTGGTGGGGCTGCTCCAAAGGCACTGCTATAAATACTCAATATAATACAATGGATAGAGGGAAAGAGGCAGCGGAGCTATTTGATAGCTTAGCAAGAGGTGAGACGGTAACTACCTCTTTAGCAAGTGGGAACGCCAGTAAAAAGAACGAAGGACTAAGGGATAAGTTCATTAAACTAGAGAGATTGAAAATTTCTGAAAATTCGAAGTGGTGGGACGGAGCTACTCTAGAACAATATGTAAGACTAAAAAGGATTCCTAGGGGGCTCCGCTCACAGATACTGCCGACTTACGATGATGTCGAAGAAGATCTCCTATTAGCCTGGGAGAAAGAATTAATTTCCAATTCCAACAATCTCATGAATATCTTGATTGAAAGTGCATCCCGTAAAGTTAAAAAACTTCAGGAGGAAATTGCACAAGTGGAACTGGAAATTAAAGAACTAAATCTTAAAGAGGCAACGGATAAGAACTATGAAATATTGAAAGGTATACTGGAGAAACACCAGACTGATATTAAACAACGTAAGGCCCGGAAAATAAAGAGAGATGAGATCGATTATAAACAAGGAAGGGTCTTCACTTATGTAAGGAAATATGATCACTTAGTTGATAAAGGGACAAAAGGAGCACCACAACAGGGGCAGAGCGCAACTCCAGTTAGCTCTGTATCGACATCCCTGGAGACTATTCCTAGTGATAATGAGACAGAGATTTCATCTGACGGCAGTATGCAGGATAGTGCTTTTTTAAGGGAAGTGAAAAGAATGAAACGGGGAAACAGAGACCAATCCAGGCCAAAGGAAAATATAACAAAAAGACAAGGAGGGGAAAAAGAGGAGGAACCAACTCCAGGAAGACAGGGAATGAGATTGAGGTCACGGAGGAAGTAGTAGGGCAGATGGAAGTACTGAGGGGTGTTGAAGTGGTTAATCTCAGTGACAAGACATTATCGAAAGATATGATTACTGTGTTGGAACGGGGTATGGGTTTCTGCCCTAGGGAACAAGGTGATATACACAAATCAATGGTGGATCTCTTTAAATTTACCAGGAAATTGAAAATAAAAAAACATTTTGACTGTAACCCTATTGCAAATAAAAGCATGGAAATAGAACCTTCTAATCTGACTCATGTTATACCAACTATTCAGGATATTAGAGATTGTGAAATACTCCTATCTATTGTTGACGATGACAGGGATCATATGTCCATAGATGAATTACTTCTGGACCATGATATCGAACCAGATACTACAATCTCGAGTGGTTTGCATAATAAGTCAAGGTGGACCCCTACCCTTCCCAGTGGAAATAGTGTAGATATGTTCCACAAATTAGTCACTGAGGATTTATATAACCATTTGAAATACCAGAAGAAACATAGGATTAAAAATACTGACAATTTGAGTACACAGGAACGCCGAGCACTAGTGGATCTAAGCAAATTACCCGATGTTACCATCAAAGAGGCGGACAAGGGTGGTAACATTGTGGTGATGAATACTGAGGCTTACAATTTGGAAATACAGACACAGCTTAGTGATATAACATGCTATGAGAAACTCAGGGGAAACCCGATAGGACCACTTATGACCACCGCCAACAAATATCTCAAAATGTGGTGGCATGAAGGTAGGATTAATAGGGAAGAATTTACATACTTGAAGGTAGACAAACCAAGGTTCCCATGCATATATACACTACCAAAGATACACAAGAATGCGCAAACACCAACAGGGAGGCCTATCATCTCTAGCATAGGGGGCCCGACGGAGAGACTGTCACAATATGTGGATAATTTCCTACAACCACTAGTGCGCAACCTACCAGCATACATTAAAGACACGAAGCATATTTTAAGCATTATATCTGATTTACCATGGGAGGAGGGTATGATCTTGGCCACCCTAGATGTCACCTCCCTTTATACGAACATTAGGACAGACCTGGGGCTGAATGCCACTAGGAAATTTCTTAACAAGAGACCCGCATCCCAGTGGGCTCATACGGAGATGCTAATTAAGATGATGGAGCTTATATTACAAAACAACGTCTTCCTATTTGAGAATAGTTGGTACAGACAGAAACAAGGCGTGGCCCTGGGTTCCAGATTCTCCCCTTCCTATGCAAACCTGTTCAAGGGCAGGTTTGAGGAGGAGTGGATCTGGGGCCCAGGGGGTACACAGTGGAGTGAATCCTTCATATATTGGGGTCGTTACATTGACGATTGTTTACTCATCTGGTCTGGAGATATGGACAATCTGAGACATTTCTGTGAATACTTAAACTCCAATGTAATGGGAATACACTTCACATACTCCATGAGCAGGACTCAGATTGAATTTTTAGATCTCACACTATTCATTGAGGACAACAAGATACAGAGTAAACTATATAGAAAACCGACTTCATGTAACGCTATCTTGCATGCTGGTAGCGCACACCCTAAACATCAGATCCAATCCATTCCCTTTGGAGAACTGATACGAGCACAGAGAAACTGTAGCACAGACAGAGATTTCTCAGAATGTAAGAACAACATGAGAAATAGATTCATGGCGAGAGGGTATGATGCAGATACTATTAAGAAGGCTATACATAGGATTGACAAAATACCTAGGGATGCTACACTGATACACAAACAAAAAGTGGACAGTGGCAACACAACAATTAGACTCATCACTAATTATGATGATGCAGCAATCATACTTAGGAACAGTATGAAGAAACACTGGTGGGTACTGATAAATCCCTGAACAAGCACATCGCCCAACAACCCCTGATCACATATAGGAGGGGAAAGAACATTAAATCATGGATAATCACCAAAACATCTCCGGACTGGTTGACTCAAAGTTGTGTTGGCTTTTACAAATGTGGGACATGTAAACTATGCCCCATGGCAATGAATAAAACCAAAACATTCTGCAACTACATAGGGAGAGAATTCAGAATAAAACAAATGCTTAACTGCAATAGTTGCTTTGTAATATATATGATCACCTGCAAATGCGGTAGCTTTTACATTGGTAGTACAAAAAGGGCGCTCAAAGAGAGGATATTCGAACATGTAAGAGCGATTCGACATCAGGACTCAAGATATAATACTGCCACACACATTAATGAATGTCCCAGTCAAGGAAAGAATAAAACTATTCGTTTCTGTGCTATCGACCAAGTCAGAAAGGACCCCAGAGGGGGCAACAGAGAATTGTCTCTACATCGCAGGGAAGCTACATGGATATTAATTATGCAGGCGGTTGACTACGGAATGAACTCAGATCAGGAACTACATTACTTCCTGGGTTAATATATCATAGTCCCCATTCTGGTATCATTATCACAGGTGAGATGTCTGCATGTCAAATGTTTTTATATCAAATAATGCAACGTGTCTGTTATATGAGGTACAAAGAAGTAACAGTCATATTTGCGTTATACATACCCTGGAGCCATGGGTTTATCAGACAATATCATATGAAACTGCGTTTTACTGTTTTTTTCTGACATGAATACATGTACCTTGAGATGTTGTACATTTAATATGTCTCGTCGATCCAGCACCAATTTGATCAGTACACATGGTTATAGCTAATATCTTAATTTGCGTCATTGTTCTATCAGATAGTGCCAATTCATGTATGATCTGAACGGTGAAGATATTACTATGTACTTCCGTCACACATCTTAACTATAAATACTAACTCACCCCACATCTCGGTGTTATACATCACTCACAGCGATTTTTTCCTAGAATCAAATTTGGCTATGTGTCATTAATACATATGTTATACCATATGTGTTTGACACATGTGCAACCCAGTACTTGGAGACGTGCTATATCAATTTATATGGTTGAGTATTTAGATAATACACTATAAGCAGAATCTTAGTCCCGGTTGTGGTTCTGAGATATGGACCGGTCAGCTATTTGGCAATTGATTTCATAATTATTGGAATAAGCGCGAATGGATATGCGTTTCTAAACATTAGCCGAATATGATGTAATATAAATATTGCCCAAATCTTAGGTCCAAATCAGGTCCGAATTATGTCGATGAGGTCAGTCATTTAACTTTTACTGACCCAAAATGGCGCTCTTAATTGACAGCACAGGCGGGGGCTCTAGGTCTAGATGTTGTACACCGGAAAGATGTCATGTTCTTATTTACTTCCGGGTTCTTGGGACGCGGTTCTTCCGAATACGGGGTGACCGCTAACGGACGCAGCAAAGAACCTGTCTACGGGAACCTCCTAATATGAAGGTGAGAATTACCACAATGATAATGTATACGCGATATTCTCTCTTTCCATAAGAGATGACACAAACGGCAAAAATAATTTACCGCCATTTATGTGTTTATCCTCCAGTTGGGGTGACGGGACAATCAGATTTGTACACAACAATATATCTGGATTATCACTTTGGGGTCCCGTTCACAACACGGGCGACAATACTGCACTACAATTATAGAGGTAAGCGGTGGGACGCTTATGACTTGTAGATTTGGTGCTATTAATAGTAATCACACCTCGATAGGATAGTTGGATAATGTAAGGATATGTAGCCTAAATAGCTTACTAGAACTATTATTAGAAAAATATGTAACACATGCTTGTATACATATTTTCCAACAGCACGAACACTAAGATAAGACCCGGGTTGTGACAGGATTCGTTTAACCCAGCCGAATTAGGCTGGGTCGGAACTATAACCAGCCAGAAGGTACGTTTCTGGGGGATAGCATTATGACTCCTCTATAGTTAGAATGTATTGAGATTTGGGATATATGAGTATGAATATCTTATGATAATATTTCCAGGCAGACAGCTCGCCACCTTTCGAAAATCAGGTAGGCCTGAGTTGCTATGCTCAGTATTAAATATATATTAGCTCTTGTGCACTGGGATAGTGTGTGCCATTAGACCTTGACGATATCTCTCACGTTTGGTTTTTGGTATATTGATTATCGGCAAGGCACGTTGCTGATTCGATGCTGGGATTTTAAACGCTATGGGTGAATGGATGTCTCATACGATTGAGGAGGGCATTTAGTTACCTTCTTTCAGGCATCCTTTTCTTCCTCTAATGGGGATACTTATCTCCCACCCTCCCTATCTTTAAACTTCAAAAGAACTGCTTTTAAATTAATTTTGCATTGGCTTACTATTACTCTTTCTGACAACACATATATTTTTTGATTGGATGTTTATGAACAAAAACTTGAGTACTAACACCCACTTGCATGATTTCTTGGATCATTAATTAGATATGTAGTACTTACAATACCCGATGTACGGCAGGACTACAATATCTGTTTGTATTGTTTTTATTTTTCCCAGCCCTGATGAAGTCGTGGGTCCCTACCCTCACGACGAAACACGTGTTAGCTGGACTTGGAGAAAGTCTTATGGATTAAAAGAACGATATACCCACTCAACATGATATTGTATTTGTGAATGTTATTTTGGACATTGTGATTGAATGATCTAAGTTGGTGTGATAGGAATTTCAAGAATTTGTATTAGATCTACGGATCATCGGTGGGTTTGGATGATAACCCATACCTAGGCACCCAACGACTCAAACTAATCTTAAGGAAGATTCCTATAATTGCCGATATCGGTTGTAGCGCCATTACCATCCAGGAATATCTTCCCCCTTCATATTTAATCATGGGAAAGGGAAGAATTTTTCCTTTCACTCATGCCAGTTTTGAATGGATTCTTGCACCATGATCGTGGGTGAGGCCCACAATCGTAGAGCAGGAATCCATCCACTGGACCACCAGGGATTTTTTTGAGGTGGATTTGGGAGAGCGACCCAAATGGCAAAGGTTGCTTCCCTGGGGGCATGTGCATCTGTGTTTTGGCCCCCCCTGGGGACTGATTGGACCGTTTCTTAGGCCAAACACCCCTCCCTCCCCCATCCCCTCCGGTGGACGCAACCCACTAGACACTAGAGAATTTATTTTGGCACCTTTTGGGAGCAATCCCTTGGGCAAGGGTCGTTCCCATGAGGTGAGTTTCTTTTCTCCGTGTTTTGGCCCCCCTGGGGTCTGATTCAGCTGTTTTATAGGTCGATCAGCCCTCCCAGGGGGCCTAAACCCACTATAGGTACCAGTAATGTTTTTTTTGCCACATTTTGGGAGCAACCCCTTGGGCGAGGGTTGTTCCCATGGGGTGAGTTTCTTTTCTCCATGTTTCATCCCCCCATTTTCCCTCTCCTGGGCTAGAGATCAGCCGTTTTTCCTGCTGATCTAGCCCTGGGGGTCAAAACCCACTAGAAGCCAGGGATTCATTTATTAATAAGTACGGGGACCGACCCCTTGGGCAAGGATCGCTCCTCTTCTCGGGATCAATGTTTTGGCCATTTCTGCCCCTCGTGGGGGCAGATCAGCTATATATTTTAAGGCCCATCTGCAGATGCCACTAGACCACCAAGGCTTTTTTTTATATATGCAATAGGAACTGTTTTGGGGTCAGGCCCCTTAGGCAAGTGTCACCCCATTTTTGGGATGAATGTTTTGCCATTTCTGCTCCCCTTAGGGGCAGATCACCCTTATATTTTTTGGCCCATCTGCCCCAAGGGAGGCAGAAGCTGCTAGACCACCAAGGATTTTTTTGTTTATGGCGTAAAATGTTTAGGGAGTGGCCCGTTGGGCAAGGGTCGCTCCCCTTTTGTGGGTGAATATTTTGGCTGTTCTGCTCCCATTGCGGGCAGGTAGACCTTGTATTTTTAAGCCAATGTGCCCCCTAGGGGTGGCAGAAGCCACTAGCCCACCATGGAAAGTTTGTGTGTTTAATGTAGTTCTGCTGATGGTCAGCGTGTTTTGCCATTACTTGTGATCATAACATTTTTTTTCTCATTTTTATTTTAGTGCAAAGCTTTTGTTTTATTTTGATGCTTCCGTTTTTGGCACTGGTAGAGCTGCAGTCTGTGTAGTTTAAAGTATGTAAGAAAACGTTTTGTATATTGTTTACTACAAATGAGTATCAATGACCTGCATGAATGTGTTTTTTGGAAATGTTGTAATAATCGCAGCCTATTTAGCCTATTTAGCTTCTGTTTGAATGTGTGTGACATTTTTCTTGTATTTGTGCACAATGTGTATTGTGTTGCCTTGTGTGTAATGTTCTTTTGTTTTCTTTTTTAGTGGGATATCAGTGCTTGCTATGTCTGTGCAGAGTAGGTGCTGGGGAATCTAGTTGCCTCTGTCTCGTGAGTGGTATTGTTTTACAAAATATAGGTCTTTGTGTGTTTTGTATTGATTGACTTTACCTTGCAACTGCTATACGCCTGCATTTTTTGTTTTTGTTTTATAAATCCGAACTTTGTTTAATACTTTTTCTATACAGTGTTGGGTACTGTTAACTTATTTGTCAAGTCAGTTTTATAACTAAGGATTATGGCTGGCCGCAGGATGCTTTTGAGTCTTCTTCTGACCATGATTATGAGACTGACTCTGCATCTGAGGCAGATTAAGAAAGCCAGGATTCTGCTAGTGAATGTTCTGTCCAAAAGGAAACATCTGATGATGAAGCTACTCTCAGTGTGCATGAAGCTACTCCAAGTGCGAATGAAGTGCCTGTTTTAGAGGAGGACACTGATTTTCCGGTGCAGCAAGAGGCATCTGGATTGCAGCCCGGGACTGCAAGGCTTCCCATTAGAAGTGGTAGACTCTGGGTTGACCCAAACATGGTGCAGTCAGTGGTGCCTGTCTTCAGTGGTGGTGCAGGATGTAGAGTGAATTGTAAAAATGTTTTGACTATACATTTCTTTTACTTGTTTTTAGACAATGTATTTTTGGCTGAGATTGTTGGGCAGAAGAAATTTGTATGCCGAACAGTATTTGAGGGACAACAGTGCCAGACTTAAGCCTCACTCTAGAGCTACCCGGTGGACTCCCACAATTCTGGATGAGTTGAAGAAGTTCTTGAACTTACCTTTTTTAATAGGCCTGATAGGGAAGCCATTGCTGTCTTCCTTTTGGTCTACTAATCCATTGATGGCAACAGCTATATTTCCTGCAACCATGAGTCATAATCAGTATTTGTTTCTTCTTCGGATGTTGCATTTTGTTGATAATGCTTTAACATTGCCCCGAGATCACCCTGATTGTGACTTTTTTTTAAGGCTTGGCCTTTCTTTGATCACTTTGTAGATCGATTTTTCAGAAATCTATGTGCCAGGGAAAGAAATAGCTGTGGATGAGTTTTTGCAGCTTTACCCACAGACTACTACATCCTCCAAGCCAACCGTCCTCTGGGGAAAGTTGGCTGAGGCGTAGCTGCCATCATACGCCATGACTTGAAATTCACTCCCTTAATGCAGCTAGACCTACCATTAGTGGACAACATGGTAGTTAAATTATAATCCGATGCCGCCCCCTAATTTGTGCTCTGCTCTACATGCCTCCCCACTGTATGTCCCTATTCCCTCACTCTTTGGGCGAGCAGGTAGCTCATTTAGTAACCAATTATGGAAAAATTCTGCTGATTGGTGACTTTAATTACTGGGCCAACGAGCCATTGGGTGGCCCCAAATCGGTTGAGCTCTCTGAGCTACTCACAGGGCTTAACCTTACACAACAGGTGCCCTCTTCTACACATATTAAAGGGCACACCCTAGACCACGTTTGGAGAGATAACCTCACCATATCTACTATGTCGGTCTTACCCTGTACTTGGTCAGATCATCATTTGATTAAATTTACTATCAATTACAGTTTCACAGCCAAAATCTCTATTCCTGAAGGGGGAATAAGAAGAAATGGGAACAAAATTGATAAACCTCTATTCCTAAATACACTTGCCCATTCCGTTCTACCACCTAACCCTTCTATAAATATGGCTGATGGGCACTAACCACTTGGCTAGCAACAGCCAGCAACAAGTTCATACCCTTCTGGAAGATACACTCTGCCCGCTACCTTAAACCTCAAAAAGAGTTTTCTTCTGATTTAAAAATCAAAAATTGGCTCTGCAGCAACTTGAAAGAAGGTGGAGACGTAACTATCTATCTGAAGATGAAAGGATCTACTTACACACTATGAAAGCATACAAAAAGTGTATTCTGACTGCCAAAGCGGCATACTTCTCCTCCAAAATCCTGACTGCAACCAACAGGTCAAAGAAGATCTTCTCAATCGTGAACAAGCTGTCTAATCTTGAAAGAGTTGCAATTAAACCCACCCCTTCTCAAACTTTTTGCATCTCTCTGAACTCTTTTTTATTGACAAGATCATAAAAATTAAGGCCAGCATCCTGGCCTGCTTAATCTCTGAAACTAGCTTCAGTATAAATAAAAATCCTTGTACCTTCACACAATTTCCTACGATCAGTAACCAGACTTTTGTTAATCTCCTATCCAAAGTCAAATCTGGCTCTCCTAGGGACTGCTGCCCCCCTAGCATTTTAAAAGAAATATTTACTGCTTTTCCTAGCCCGGCCCTAAATCTTCTGAATGAGTGGTTGTCCCAAGGCATTGTCCCCGAAATCTTTAAGGAGGCAACTGTTGTCACTCTCCTGAAGAAACTAGGTTCACACTTCCAGATCCTGATGAATTATTGCCCTATTTCTCTCCTCCCCTACCTAGCTAAGGTCTTGGAGGCCTATGTAACTAGATGCCTTTCCAGGTTTCTAGAGGAGTCAGAATATCTCGATCCTCAGCAAGCTGGCTTCCGCCCAGCACATTCTACTGAGGCAGTGCTACTAACAGTGTTTGACACTCTCCGTAGTGATGCCCACAACAGCTCCCCACAGGCTGTTGTCATGCTCGATCTTTCTGCTGCCTTTGACACTGTCGACCATGGTTGACTGGTCGACCGTGTGAGAGATGCTGGGATTCAGGGACTCGCACTGGGTTAGATTAGCTCCTTCCTGGAAAACGGCTCCTAAGCAGTTTGCACCACTCAGCTTACCGCTTCCAGAATCAGGTTCTCATGCGTCCCACAAGGCTCCTCACTTTCTCCCCTGCTGTTTAATCTTTACCTTTTCCCCCTCATCCGGGCACTGAAAGAACAACAAATTTGCACGTTCAACTACGCTTATGATTTCCAACTTATATTCCCCATCAGCAACTCCCCTGACTCGGTCCATGCTTTTCTTTCCACTATGCTGTTCATTAGTGAATGGATGAACATCAACCACCTAAAACTTAAACCAGATAAGACGGAGTTGGTTCTAACAGGAGGTATTCATAAAAATCCCTGGGGCCCTCACTTCCGCCCCAAGGAATTGGGTCAACCTCCTTCCCCCTCCAGCTCGGCCAAGAGCCTTGGGGTAACAACCAACCAGGACCTCACGTCCCAGATCGGGTCAGTAATTTCCACCTGTTTCTTCCATCTGAGGAAAATAAAAAGATCAGAAGATTACTCACCCAGGAAGCTCCGATTCAGGCGAATCTTGTCATGGTTATGTCCCATATTGACTATGCCAATTCGCTGTGTTTTGGCATCCCCTTATACCTATCAAAACGTCTGCAGCTGGTACAGAGCCAAGCCGCGTGCTTGATTTTCCATCAACTCAGGAACCACCATGTCACTCTGCTCCTGAGGAAGCTACATTGGCTCCTGATTACTCAAGGTTGTGCCTTCAAGGTTTGCTGTTTCATTTTTAAATCTCTAAATGGAAGAAGTCCTAAATTTCTGAACAGCCTGATTAAAAGGCATGCACCTTCATGCAATCTGTGCTGGGCCCACAAGCAATTCTTGTCCACTCCCTCATTTAAATTGAAGCATGTAGACGGTGCGAGGTTTGCTGTCCGAGCCCCTAAACTTTGGAACTCCCTTCCTTATGAAATTTGTTTTTGTAATGATCATCTAGGTTTTAGGAGACTCCTTAAAACCTGTTCTGTTTCGAAAGGCTTATGAGTAAGTCCTTAGGGCAGAGGTATCTATCAGAGTAGCGCCATAAAACCACCCCGGTATACGTGCGCTATACAAATCTTTTTTTACATAACATAACATTTAGTCCTGTTCAAGGGGTGATTGGGTTTTAGGCAGTATATTCCTAGCAAGAGGGCATGTTATCGAATTAAGATGTGAATGCTATCTGAGAGTAATACTGCATATGTCTATAATTTTACGGTCTACACTGGTAGGGATTCCAGTATTAGCCCCCTTGCTTGCCTGTCCACTTTCGGAGTTACAGAGAAAATTATGTGGGACCTTGTTAGAGGACTTTTTAACAAAGGTCACGATTTATATGTAGATAACTTTTACACTGGTGTGCCATTGTTCAGGGAATTGTTCAAAGTGGACACTGTTGCTTGTGGCACAATCTGCTTTGACTGTAAAGGGTACCCAAAAGAGCTGGTTTGTGTAAAAAAAAACTTTTGAAGGGTCAGTGCCTTGCGTAGTGATGAGCTTCTAGCTGTAAAATGAACTGACAGGAGATATGTCAATATGCTGACCACCATCCATGATGAAAGTACTTCACCTGTGACTGTTTGGGGTCAGATTGCTGAAATGTGCAAACCTGTGTGCATTTTAGACTACAATAAGAACATGGGTGGTGTAGATCAGAGGGTGGAACATAACACTGCTTTTTGTAAGGCGTATGTTTGGTATAAGAAGTTGGCTATTCATTTAGTCCATTTCGCAAGCTACAAGACCTTTGTTGTTAAGGATTGCTCTCCAGAGTCAAAGATGGCATTTGTTCAGTTTCAGCAGTCTCTGATAGGCAGGCTTGTTTTAGTGGAACAGGTAGGAGTTCCTAGAGAAGCAGAGGTGGAGGATGTGGCTGGATTGAAAGATCGCCACTTTCCCGATCACCTTCCTTCCACAGCCAAAAAAGACTTTCCGGCTAAGAATGTAGAGTCTGTGCCCAAAGAGGTCTATATAAGGAGAGTTGTATGTATTGCCCCTATTGTCGTTCTAATCCTGGGCTATATGTGCCCACATGTTTTAAATTCAAGCCAGAGAGTTTTTTGTTGCAACTGTGAGAGTAAAAGTAAAGTGACTGGTTGTTCAGATTTCACAAGTGAGGTATCATTTTATTTGGGAGACCCAGGGGAATGCTGGGTGGTAGGAAATGTGTGCCGGCACAGCAATTCCCTCACAGAAATGGGAGGAAAATGTGAGTTTCTTTCTAGCAAAATTTGAGGTTTGCAGGGGATTCTGGGTAGGGAAACATTGGTCGATCCATGCAAGCCACACATCCTTGGACTCCTGCGGATGTCTAGTTTTCAGAAATGTCTGGGTTTGGTAGTTTTCCCTGCATGGCTTCCAAGCCCAGGACCAAAAACAAAGGTGACTCCCTCACAAGAGCAGGTCTGTTTGTGAGCGATCATTTTCAAGTTTCAACAGTACATTTTGGGCCATTTCCTGTCATGGTCACTAGGTCTACCCACACAAGTGAGGTACCATTTTTTATTGGTAGACTTGGTGGAATTCTGGGTGCCTGAAAGTTTGTGACTTGCTGAAAATTCCAGCGCTTTCCATCACAGAAATGTGAGGAAAATGTGTTTTTAAACAAAGTTTGAGGTTTGCAAGGATTTCTGGGTAACAGAACCTGGTCAGAGCCACACAAGTCACCCCATCCTGGATTCCTCTGGGTGTCTAGTTTAATAAAATATACAGGTTTGCTAGGCTTCCCAAGTTGCTGGCTGAGCTATAGCCCAAAATCCACAGCTAGGCACATTGCAAAAACAGGGTCTGTTTTGTGTGGAAAAATGTAATGTGTCCACGTAGCGCTTTGGGCCGTTTCCTGTCGTGGGCACTAGGCCTACCCACACAAGTGGAGGTTTCTTTTTAATCAGGAGACTTGGGGAATGCTGGGTGGGTGGGTGGAATTTTGTGGCTCCCCACAAATTCCAGAATTTTCCATCACAGAAATGTGAGGAAAATGTGTTTTTTTTACAAAGTTTGCAAGGTATTCAAGGTAACAAAACCTGGTAAGAGGCACAATAAGTCATCCCATCATGGATTCCCCTGGGTGTCACGCTTTTAAAAATGTGCAGGTCGGCTAGGTTTCGTTTGGTGCCGGCTGAGTTAGAGCACAAAATCCACAGCTGGGCACATTGCAAAAAAAGGGTCAGTTTTCTTTGGAAAAATGCGATTTGTCCATTTCCTGTCACAGGCCCTATGCCTACCCACACAAGTTAGGAACCATTTTTATTGGGATACTTCGGGGAACAAAGGACAGTAGAAAAAGTGTTATTACCAGTTATCTTTCTATGCATTTCTGCCATCCAAATGTAAGACAGTGTGTGAAAAAGAAGACATTTTGAAAAATGCCCCCTAATTCACCTGGTATTATGGCTACCCACATATTCAAAGATGTGCAAATACCCTCTGCTTCTAAACTCCATATTGTGTTCTCATTTCAGAAATACATAGGTTCCTTGATACCTATTTTTCACTCTTTATATTTTACCAAATGAATTGCTGTATACCCAGTACACAATAAAAAACCATTGCAAGGTGTGGGTCAGTAATTTTTCTGTGGGTACCTCAGGTTCTTTATGAACCTACAAACCAATACATCCTTGCAACGAGAAAGGTCCCGCGTACATAGCGGTATATTGCTTTAAAAAATCTAGCATAGTTAGAAAAAGTTACAGGTGAAAATGTAGGCACAAGTGGCGTTTTTTTCCAACACAATTTCAATATTCTTTGACCCCTTGCTGTATTCAGAATGTTGTCTTCTTTTACAAAGTGTATAGCTTTTTGGGATCCATTATTGGTTTCACATCCATTTCTACCACTAACTGGAAGGTGAGTGAAAGCATAAAATATTGGAAAAATAGGCTGTGGCCCAGTAAAATGCCAAAACTGTGTAGAAAATGTTGGTTTCCTGACAAAAGGCAACCTATTCGTGAAAGCTGGGAAGATGGTGATTTTAGCACCACAAACCCTTTGTGGATACCATTTGCTGGGAAAGAAACGAATGCTGTTTCTGCAACACTTTTTCCCATTTTTCCCCCCAAAAACAAAATGTTGGTGTATTTTGCCTTATTTCTCTGTCCCCCTCCAGGGGAATCTACAAACCCTGAGAACCTTTAGATTCTGCAGGATGTTGAAAGAGAAGGACGCAAACTTGACATGGATACCTAATGTGGACAACATTTTATGGGGGGCTAAACGCAAACTACCCAAACAGCCAAAAAAAGGAGTGGCACAGGGAGGCCTAGCAGTGATGGGGTTAATTAAATGTCATCACTTTTATAGGATTTGTTGCATAATTCTAAGACTGTTTTTTTTAAATAAAATATGATATAATACATCATGATAATGCACTTGCACTTTTGTTGAATATGGAATTTTTAGATGTTGCCTGTGCTTTGGCAAAAGTTTTTAAAATATTCTTGGGTTAGTGATGTAAGGAACCTCAATCGAAGACTATTTAGACAGATATTCTAGAGTCTAGGGGCTTAAGGAAGAAGGCATTTATACTGATGTTGTGCACTCAAGTGTTTGTGTACACAGTTTTCACAAGTAGATTGAGTCTTACAAGAATTTAAGGGGTTGTGATCAGGAGGGGGCTAATATATAAATATTTTTTTAAAGTGTTAATATAATTAATTTTTTTAAAATATATATTTATGTTTTAATTGCAAGTGTCTAAACATTAATAAACTTGAACTTGAGGGCCCTGGCACTTATGATTTTTTTGGGGACAAATTAAGAACTGAAGATAACATGAAGACATCAGTTGAGGCAAGCTCAGTCTGTATTTTACACATGTCTGTGCTCTCTGTCAGTTAAGAACCCGTACAGATTTGTGTTTTTTTTTTTTATAAACAAAATAATTGAAAAAAATGTTGTCCCTTGGTAAGCAACCACTGGGCACTTTATAGCTTTTGATGTACTATAGACATCTTCATCCTCTTTAAACGCAGATGTAATATTGATAGAATTCTGTATCAAAGAGCGGAATATTTCAAAACCATGACAAGCGTGGATGGCCATGGGATTAAATCCGGTATGCAGAGCATTAATATGCAAGTTTGATAAGCCCAAGAGAGTACATGCCATCGTTAAATGATCTAACTGATAAATATTCAATGCAGATCACGAATAGAGCATGTCTGCCAATTTTTCATTTCTATGATATGAGATTGTTAACATGCAATCCTCTTCCCTGGCAACGCCGGCGGCGCTTTTGTTAGGAAATTGAAACTGAGGGAGGCAGGTCAGGGTGACTGTAGGCCAGTGTAATGACTTTGGCCTGCAGTGAACTTCTTGGTGGGGGGATATGGGCTGATATTAAATAGCAGCAACAGCATGGCTGGACTCTAGCTGCGTTGAGGAC
Source organism: Lissotriton vulgaris (assembly GCF_964263255.1). Classification (NCBI taxonomy): domain Eukaryota; kingdom Metazoa; phylum Chordata; class Amphibia; order Caudata; family Salamandridae; genus Lissotriton; species Lissotriton vulgaris. The sequence goes on along the minus strand of NC_141695.1, from coordinate 1,181,859,234 downwards.
TGTACCTTTGAATTATTATAGTACATAATTATCAAGCACCTGTTGTAAGCTGACTTGCCTGATAACACTTTATGGGTGTGATTACTACTGAACCAAATACTTCTCATTTTATCCAAGTGAGAGGATACATTACGGCGTGGGATTCATAATGGTGACCTGCAGGATTTACTGCATTATACTAAACTATTACAGCAGCCACGGAAGCCCTGGTGTTCTTTTCTTTTAAGTTTCAAAAGCTAAGTTTATTGAATGCATTCATGAGAAGAACATACAAGTATTACGAGTTACAATAGTAGCATAGTTGCAGGAAATCTTTAAAAAAATGAAATGTATAAAAAGAATACAAATAATTGTATAAATAAATATGAATACGTGTACAGTAGCAAAATAAAAGTAATAATAATCATAAAATTCAAGGAGGCTGAATAACTTCTTGCATACGAGGGACAGGAGCAAACTTTCTTTTTAACACTAATATCTAAGAAATGCGTAATAGGAGACCATAATTGTAATCTTTTCTTGGCAAGGGATATGGGGAATACAAAGGTTGTGTCTAATCTGTGATTGTGACAAACAGAGTACCACCAAGCTTAGTATGAGAGTTTGTAAGCATCTTTCCAATTTTTTGTAATCTGCTGAAAAGCAGCTGCCAATAGTAAGTCAATGATTTGAGATTGTGCTTTCGTGCTAGTCCAACCAGTGAGAAGGCTACCCAGGAAAACGTTTGCAAAAGATATGGAAATGTTAGTGCTAAAAATGGTAATAATTTGTGACCAGACTTGCTTCCAAAAATGTAAAACTTGTGGACATTAAAAATGTAAGTGTTGAAGGTCTGCCTGTGGAAATGAACACGACCAGCAAGTGTCAGGACTATCAGGATGCATTTTGTGTAAGGAAACTGGTCTTAATAGGAGTCTGTTGTAAACAAAAAAGAGAGTTTGTGTAGCAATAGCCGCTCTGGATGATTTTCAGATTTTCAACCAAATTTTGCCCCAAACAGGAATGGGCCAATGTATGCCAAGGTCAGCTTTAAATGAGAGCTCAGTCTTTGTTTTGGCTCTTGCAATGGAAGGGTGCAAAAGGCCAGCGTAAAGAGTAGAGGCTTTTGGCAAAGTGCGAAATAGGATTGGCCATGTGGAATCTGGTAATGTAGAAGGGGGAGGCAAGGATTTAAAGTAATAATAAGAATCTAATAAGGCCATACGTAGAGCTAAAAATGTATGTAAAAATGAGGAAGATAAGTGGAAGAGAGAGCAAACCTTTGAGAATGTGTGGAATGTGCCATTATCGAATAATTGATGGATCCATGTAATTCATCTATCTCTCCAGGTTTTCCAATAAATGGGTTTATTCTTAATATGGATGAAATTATTGTGCCAAATGGTGGAGGTAAGGAAGGAGGTCGAATCATGTGGTGTAAACTGTAGAAGAGTGTTCAAAATTTTACAAGAAGGGTAATGATTGATGTGCATAGCTTTTGTGGCTTCCGCATGAAAGATAGGTATTCTTGAAAAGACAAGTGGGAAAGAAAAGAACTCTCTAAATCAATCCATAGAGGTGATTCAGGAGAAAGGTCAGACAGCCGATGGATAAATGTCTTAGTAAAAAAGCTTTATGGTAATTGGGAAAATCGGGTAAATGAACACCATGTTCAGATGTTGAGTGTGATAATTGTAATACTGACATTCTATGCTTTTTATTAAGCCAGAGAAAGGGCATGAGGATGGAATTAATTTTATGAAACAATTTTAATGGAATGGGTAAAGGAATATTGGAAATAATGTAAAGGATATCAGGAGTTAGCATCATTTTAATGGTGCCAAGGCGACCCCACCATGAAAGAAGTAAAGGATGACATTTAGTTGTGAGGGTGTTGAGTTTCTCAATACATTTGTTAAAGTTTAAAGAAATTGATGTTTTGTTGGAGGGGGTAAACCATATACCGAGATATTTTATATTAAGTGAGCTCCAAGTAGAGGCCGAAAAGTTATTGTTAAAAGTATATTTAGTTAAGGGTAAGATTTCTCACTTGTCAATATTTAATCTGTAACCAGAGAGTAGCGAGTATGATTGAACTTTATTTAAAAAGGCCGGGGGAGAGAGAGGTGAGGTTGAAAAAGAAACAGAAGAACCTCATCTGCATATGCTGCTAATTTGACCTGTAAAAGAGTTTGGAGGGAATCCTATGATGGACTGATTTTGTTTTATTTTGGATAAGAAAGTTTCAAGAGCCAGATTAAAAAGAAAAGGGGAAAGGTGGCAACCTTGTCTCATACCTCTAGGAAGAGTAAAATAAGGGGAGTTGAGACCGTTGGCACAAATTGCAGCTTGAGGGTTTGAATAGAGTAAGGAAATCAAGGAGATAATTTTCGGACTCAAACCGAACCATTTTAGTGTCTTAGTGTCTAAAAAATGAAAGGCCAATACACTCTGTAAAAAGCCTTTTCTGCATCAAGCGTGATGGCAGCAAGAGGCTCTGAAAAGTTTTGTGATTTGGAAATGATGTAAAAAAACAAGTGCGTATTGTCAGTGATAGAACGCCCTTTGACAAAGCCCATTTGTTCCTTACCTAACAATTGAGGGAGGTGTGATTCCAGCCAAAGAGCTAACGCTGTAATCTATGTTAACTAAAGAAATGGGTCTGTAGTTTTTACAATAATGAAGATCCTTGAGTTCTTTAGGAATAAGACAGATCAGGGCTTCTAAAAAAGTACCTGAGGAATTACCAGAAGAAGTGAAAGAAGAGATTAGAGAGTACAGTTTAGATAGAACTAGTTGGGCAAAATGTAGAAAAAATTCAACTGTAAAGTTGTCTGGGCCGGGGGCCTTATCCTTCTTAAGAATTTTATGAGCGTTGAGTAATTCAGTTTGAGATAGATCAAATTCCAGGAGATCCAGATGTGAAGAAGAGACTATGTGCTTTTGGATTGAGGAAAGATAAAGAGAAATGTCCTCTGTTGTGGGGGTGGTCTCTGGTGTATAAGTTTGTTCGTAGAATTGAGCAAATTCTTGTACTCTATCAGCATCTTTGTGTTTAGGAGTATTAGTGTCTGTAATTAAGGATTCAATATGACGTTTATTTTGTTTAGCCTGGAGATAGTTAGCTAACAATTTACCAGATTTATTTTGTCCACCATAGAATTGAGCACTAGTCTTTAAAAAAAATAAAGAAGCGCTATCCATTGTATATTTTTTGTATTGAATCTTAGCATTGATCAAATCAGTTAGCCACTCTTTTGATTTAGAGGTGTAATAAGTGTGTTCCTAGTTCTCAATCTTAGAGAGGAGTCCTGCGTTCAGTGACCAAGCTACTTTTCATTTATTAGAGGTGTATTGAATGATAAAGTCTCAAGCAGAGGCCCTGAAGGCATCCCAGATTATATGAAAGGGCAGGGTGTCAGTATAATTGAGATTAAAGTACTCATTCAAAAAGGAAGTAAAGGAAGTATTAGAAGCAGGGAATTATGAAAGCTCCATCTTCCGGGATGGTTAGATTGAGACAAAATATCTAACTGGATCGAAACAGGGGCATGATCGGAGATGAGTATGGAACTGATATCAGCCGACAATAAAGATTGGGAGATGTTGTGCGATGTGAAAAGATAATCAATTCGTGATTGTGTTTGATGAGGAAAAGAGAAAAAAGTGTACTCTTGTAGGGTCGTGTTACATAATCTTCAGGCATCAGATAGGTGAAGATGCTTTATAGTTTGAATGAAGTATTTGTGTGCTTTTGATGGGATTAAAGAAACTTTAGATTTCCGATCAAGAAAAGGGTCAAATACTTGATTGCAATCTCCAGCAAGGATTACATTGTTAGTAATGTTGTCAGCAATCATTCGGTGGATTTGGGTCCAAAAGGGGGCATCACAGGAGGTAGGAGCATACACATTGAACATAGAAAGCGAAACACCATTAATTTCTAAATTGGTAAAGAGCCATCTACCTTCCTCATCTGTTTCCTGTGAGAGGAGAGTAACATGCATTGATTTGTGAACTAAAGTAATGACTCCATTTATTTTGCCATCTCCGGGTGAGAAAAATACATTGCCAACCCAGTTTCTCTTAAGCTTTAAGGATTCAGACTCTGTAAGATGAATTTCTTGTAACAAAACAATATTAGCATCTAATTTAGATAAGTAAGATAATAAGAGAGCTTAAGCCTTTAACATTCCATGTAATGAATTTTAAAGCCATAAAATAGAGAAGTAAAATTTATAACAAAAGAGGTAAATAAGCTACAACAAGATCTAAAAAGACATTGAAACTTAAAAAAATGAAAAAGGAGGAAAGAAAAAGGAAAAAGAAGCTTTGTGAATATTAAGTATTAAAATAGTAGAAGAGGATATAAAAGTAGTACTAAAGGGGAGCAGAATAAGGTAGAATATCAATGAAAAGAGATACAAGGAGGAAGGAAAACGTACCTACAAACAATCCAAGACAAATGAAGCATGGGGGAGGATGAGGCCACATGGAACAATGGCATGTCCAGACTCCAAGGGAAAGGTGGGAAGGGCCACAAGACAAATGACAAATACAGCAGATGAGGTGGACGAGGAAGAAGTTGAAAGCTGTAAGGAGAGAAAAATTATTAGTAATACAGAATGTATAATAACAAAGCAGTAACTTCAGCTAACAGTTAAATCCAGAGGATATCATAAAATAGAACATAGTTGGCAAAGCTTATGGTATGACAAAACCAAACTTCATTGCTTTGCGGTAATTAAGTAGCCATAGTCTCTGCATTGCAAGAATTAAGAAAACATTTTAGTTTTATGGGATCTTCGTAAGTAGTGGTCTTGTTCTTGTAAGTTACCTTAAAAAGGCAAGGGTGAAAAAGGCCGAAGCGAGCACCGATGGAACGAAGATGTGGTCTCAATGCCAGGAATTCCTTTTGTCTGTCAAAAGTAGTCTTTGCATAATCTTGTGAAAAGAACAAAGTGTTGCCTGACCAGGAGATAGGCTTGACGGCCCTAACAGCGGCTAGAATCTTAAGCAGGTCAGTATAATTCAAAAAGTATATTATGAATCCTCTTGGTTTCCTCATGCTGGAAGAAGACACAGAAGAAGCAGGACCCAATCTGTGGCCACGTTGAATATTGAGAAGAGTTCCTTCTGGCATATTGGGAATTTTTGGAAGGAAGGATATAAAGAAGGCAATAGGATCCAAACCATCTGAACCCTCCGGCAAACCCTAAATTCCATTTGAAAGTGCAGCGAAGTAATTTTAAGCACAAATTAACCAGAGGATATCAGAGTAGGAGCAATTCACTTATAGCGAGACCAAAGCAACAAGAACAAAGAAGATATCGCTGTCGCATAGAGGATTCTTTATCTCACACTTGAGATCAATGTTAAGTAGTTAGGTGCAGTTTCCCAGGTCATACTAAAATGTTGAAGTAAACAGCATTCCGTATAATCTCTGACAGATGAAACATTGGGAGTATTGTACGCCTGACAAAATATAAACTGACTTCAGGGTATGACTCAAAAGATTAATAAAAGCAAATATTGAGTTAGCTGTGCGGAGTTTATACTAGTGGAGAGCAGAAATTGGGAATGAGGGAAGTGCTATGAGGAGCAATGAGCCCAACCTTCAATGAAAATGAAGGAAAAAAACATTTAAGGCAGAAAGTACATATTTTGAATAAAATGAGGAGAGGGCAGGAGAAAACATGAAGAAACTGGAGACAAAAGTTATTAGACATTAAGGGACGAATACCGCCAAAGCGCCTGAGGAGAAATTCCCAGAGGATCCAAAATGGCAGATGTTGTGCTGACGGAGCGCCATAGATGTATTCCTGCTGGAGAATGAAGCTTACAGATAACTGCACATCAAAGCAGTTATACCGCCGAAGTAATCACAAGTAGTGGAGCCAGTGACGTCATTTGAGGAGTTTAGAAGCATTCAGTGAGTCGTAAAGTCAGCGACCCAAGCTGCCATACCAGGAGAGTCAAAGGAGAGCCGCCACTCTCCTCGGGCACTAGCCACGCCCCCCTGGTGTTCATTTCGAAGTTTGAGCAAGCACACTCTTACTTTGGTCACTGCAAGCACTGTGATTGGTTAGTGTGATAATTTGTGTCTTCCGGGTTCATCAAGCCTGCCCAGTATTGCTGTGTAGAAGGGGGCTGGTGCTCTTAGCACCCTTGTGGGGGCTAGGCCCAGAGAGGACTTCCATTTGGTGCAAATGGTGGGAGTGGGTGCATGAAATAATGACGCATCCGTATAGGTGCTTGAAAATTAGGGTGACCACCAGACTGTATTTTTCACGGACTGTTCTATATTCTTGTGTCTTGTCCGTAAAGGTTTAAATTGTCCCTTATGGCTGCAATTTGTCCCTAATTATAGCCTTTCACTAGAAAAAGCATCCCCAGAAAGAATGATATGAATGAATATAGTCCAAAGGACATAACTGAAATAATGAAGTCCTTGTGAGATCGCTGATCAAGCATACACACTGATTATCTTGCTGCGCCCAGTAAACCCATATGTGCCTGGGGTCACATTATTGGAGAAGTCTCCTTCTGGGCTCCTGCAGTGTATCTTCGCTGTTCAGTTGAAAAGCTGACCTTGCCGGCTGTCTCCATGCGAGCTGCTCAGGATTTTCTGCAGTCACTGTCTTGTTGTTGTAGCTGAATGAGTAAACCTCACATGGGAGCTTGTTACACACTTTTTCAAAGCCATAGGCTGCAGCTAAATGTGATTTACATTACCTGTGCAATAACTTTTTAGAGAAAAGACTTGTTTCCAGCTGCATCCTGTTTTATTTCAGTGTACAGTCACTCTAAAGTACTTTATGACATTGTATATTTGTGTGCAGCTCGGCTTCACATAGTTCATTAGGTTTCGTGTTTGGCAGCGCATGCTCTGCATGCGCTGTCTCAGCAAGACCTTAAGTAATCTCTATATGTTAGCAAGTTTCTCCTGCTGCTTGCCATTGGCTGAGTGTCCTTTTTGCATTTCTTTCCTTTATTTTCATTGGCTGTTGATGTCAACTGACTTCTGTGTAGTCCGGAAGCAGCGGCCACCAATTACAGTTTGAGTCCGCACTGTTGAGTCTTTTTCTTTGTCTTGCGCACCGCTGACTGCCCTAAACATGGCAGTGGCGCATGTTCAAGGTGCCTGTGTGCGCAAGGGGTGGGAAGCGCATGCTGCTTGTTGTCATTTTTAAGTCAGCAGATAAGAAAGACACGTTCCGGTCTTCCTTAAAAACCTACAAGCTCGCGCTCCATAAAACCAAGAGCTCATTTTACGAGGAAAGAATTAAAAACTCATCCTGCTCCGCTCAGGAAACTTTTACCATTCTAAAAGAACTTCTCCATGTCCCAGATCCCCCTGCAAAACCCCTGGACCCTAAAGCCGCGGAAAACAAATGTATCAAACTGGCAACATTCTTCGATGAGAAAATCCAAAAAGTCTCGCTTCCCTGCCATCTATCGACATCGGTTGCACAGGTGGTGACAGCCTCAGCCCTCTCCCTTGTCACAGTCAACCCCCTGACACCCCTGCACCCTATCTTGATACCTTCGGTCCAGTCACCACAGAAGAGGTAGCCGCGACGTTTGCCACAATCAAAAGTGGCTCTCCCAGTGACCCGGTCCCCTTGCGCTTCCTCAAAAAAGTGGCCCCCACTGTTATCCCTCCGCTCACGGCCCTCATCAATGCTTCTCTACTGCACGGAGAAGTCCCTCCTAGCTGGAAAGCAGCTGTTGTCAAAGGTCTTCTGAAAAAACCTTCATTGGACCCTCAGGACTTAGCCAACTATAAGCCAATCTCCCTCCTCCCAGGAAATAGCAAAATCACGGAGAAACTAGTGAACAAAAAGCTATCACTATTCCTAGAAACTAACAACCTGCTTAGGAACTCTCAGACAGGCTTCCGCCCAGGACAGGGCACTGACACCGCCCTCTTGGCGGCAGTGGAGAAGGCCAGAAGCATTTTAGACACAGGAGGATCAGTGGCAGTGATCCTCCTGGACCTCAGTGCCGCCTTCGACACTGTCAATCACCAGGTTTTAATCCAGCGTCTGAGAGACATTGGAGTGAAGGGCACGGCCCTGAAGTGGCTCACGTCATTCCTCAACGGCCGCTCCTTCCAAGTTTGGGAGAATGACAGCCACTCCCCTGCGGTCCCCCTCCGCTGTGGAGTACTGCAGGGTTCATCACTAAGCCCGACGTTATTCAACGTTTACATGTCCCCGCTGGAGGAGTTGGTCACCCCGTTTGGAGTGACGATTATCAATTACGCCGACGACACCCAGCTGGTGGTGACCCTCTCACACCCTCACCAAGAACCCTCCAATCTCCACAGCTGTCTTACTGAAATCCATGGTTGGATGAACACCTCAGCACTGAAACTTAACGGGTCCAAGACCGAAATCTTGCTGCTTGGACAAAAAGGGCCCTCCCTGCCGCCCAACATCTGGCCCGCCTGCTTAGGTGATCCCCCTGCTCCCAAAAACGAGGTTAAGAGCCTGGGTGTATGGCTTGAGAAAGATCTGACCTTCAGAACCCAAGCAAAAAAAAAGGCGGGAATATGCTTTGGACTTCTCAGGGCATGCAGGAAGGTGCTTCCCCTGCTCCCCCCCACTTCCCGGAAACTGCTGATCCAGGGCCTTATTTTGTCTAGGCTGAATTACAGCAATGCAATCTACTTGGGAGCCCCGGAAGCCACATTCAACACCTTACAGAGAATCCAGAACGTTGCTGCCCGACTTCTTACTAACACCCCGGCCAGATCATCAGCTAAGCCAGCCTTGAAGCATCTTCACTGGCTCCCAGTCAGAGAGAGGGTGGTCTTCAAGGCCCTCTGCCTGGCACATAAACTCCTTCACAACAAAGGTCCACCCATTCTTAAAAACTTCATCATTCCTTACAAAGCTACCAGGTCACTCCGGTCAAACCACGAGAACTTCATCACCGTTCATAGAGTGAAAAAAGCCCGGTCTGGAGGCCGCCGCTTTTCTGTAAACACAGCAAAGCACTGGAATAGTCTCCCTCGGAAACTGAGAACTGAACCAAACCTCCTCCATTTTAGAAAAGCACTGAAAACTCTCCTCTTCCCCTGATCTTCCAGTCCCTTCCGCTGCTGCTCCCTCCTGATTTCCAGGTTCTAGCGCTGGGATGCTCACGGGTTACTACGCGCTCTACAAAAACCTTAAATAATTAAATAAATAATTTTTGTTTGAGCCTTCTTCTCTTGCCATGACGCCATGACGCCAGAACGGAGGGAAAATGTCAGCCACGGAGAAACCCGAGCCAATGCTTCTTGAGGAACAGCAGGCACAGAGAGCAGGGTTTCGTCTCATCCCCACGCGCTCAGATCCGCCTGTGAAGCTGCAGCACCCCACCTGCGGCCCACAGCCACTGTGCTGGTCCGAGGACTACCGCGTGTCAGTGTGCACGAGTCACGGGGTCTCCGTGCTGGAGCAGATCTGCGACATCAATACTAGCTACTCCGACCTGGTCCAGCACCGCGCGGCCGTCCCCGCACCGGAGCAGGCCTGCACGCTGAAGGTGAGCCCCGCACATGCTGCCCCTTCTTACAGTACTGTCCAGTGCTGGTCGCGGTGGACACCGTTAGCATGGCTCTCTTCCTATTGGTCACTCCGATTTCATCACTGTTACGTCTCCCTTCTCTTTGGTCTCTTCTGATGATGTCATCACCTGTGGGCATAGCAGCTTTACCATAGGATGCCATGTGTGATGGTGTCATTTTTAAAGATGGTCACACTTCCTTCAGGTTGGTTAGTAACTGGTGATGGCATCAGCTAAAGGATGCCGTTCCATTTGTAGGCTTTGTTTGTCACTCTACTTTCCTTAATCCTCACTGGTCAGTAGTAGCCTCTCACGTCATCAGCTAGCATTACCATTCTCGTTGGCTGTTACCTGGAGCTTGGACCAAGTATTCCTGTTGCCGGTCAGTGACTTTCGGCCAGTGTCCTTCCATTGCCAGCACGCTTCTGAGGTACTTGTTTTAAATTGCATCCCCGCACTCGCATGAAGTGCTTGTGTTCTATCTTTCCACTACTGATGTTTGTGTTCCTTATCATCCTTCTCACCCCCGCTGTTTCCCCTCACTCCGTTGTATTCGTTTACCACCAGCCCCTCCTGCAAATCAAAATAGCGCAAAATTTCGGAGCACTTTACAAGAGCAACACTTGCATTACAAAGGGCCTCATTCACAGGCACAGGGAAATTAGGTGATTTGGCAAGAATCTCTGGATGTTGAACCTCCTGCTGAGACTCAAACCCGGTTCCCCAGCTGCAAAATAAGCCGCCGTAGCCCTTGCACCTGATCCTCTTCATATCTGTTGTATACCAGTAGACATTAAGATCACCATATAAGATGGCTGACACATTTGTGGAACACAAAAAGCATTTCCCTTATGCGTTCCAAAGCAGCGCTGGCCAGTTTGTACATTAATCTGTGACAATAGACAGCAAAGAACAACTTTGATTATCATTCTCTAAGTCAATGAAAGAGTGACGGTAAGAAATAGGCGCTAATGTTTTAAGTATGAGATCAAACTTAGCCATGCAGGATTCATAAGCATAACATGGAAGAATAACTAATTCAGTAGCATTTACAGAACTAGGTTTATTTGGTTGGACACACAATTATGCATATGAATTTGTGTATTCTGATGGAAGTTTCCTAAACTCCAGAACTCCAGATACATGAAGCATTTGGAATGCAATAGGTCTCGCATTATTAAAGTTTGAGCTATTGGTGTTGCATTATTATTAGCAATGCCAATATCTCAAACTTCATTAATGCGAGACCTATTGCATTGCAAATGCTTGTTTTTCTTAGGCTACTGGTGATTAACTTTTTACATATGGTTCATGACATCTATTCAGCGCAAAGTTTAAGTACATTGCTTGCTGTGAAATGAGCCTATTTTCTGGTCAATGCAGAAATTATCCCACATTGTTTAATGCCTAGCTATTCCCAAATGTTTTATTTACAAATAGGTTTATTTGGCATGGGACAACAACAACCATTGCTGACAGCCAGCAACATTTAGCAAAACAAACAAAATAATATATATCAATTTTATATTGTATCCATATAGCTACACATCTTTCTTTATCAAGGCCACTAGGATTTCACAAATATGTATGTATTCGCTACATTATGTACTAAGGGGCATATGTATCAAATACTCTGTTTGCGAGTCTCAAAAAGCGATTTTTTTGAGAATCGCTATTTGAGAATCACAAACAAGATGTATTAAAAAATTCACAAATAGTTAGAGATGTATTGGTATTCCTTAATTGCGATTAGCAAATTGCGAATCGCAATTAAAGGAGGCCCGTAGGAATGAATGGGAAGGCATTCTCAATTTGCGATTCGCAATTTGAGAATCGCAAATTGAGAATGCAATTTCAAGGGTGCCAGGGTGTCCAAATGACACCCTGATGCACCCCTGAAATGAGCATTTGTGCTTGTATGTGCGTCACATGGCACTTTGAAAAATGCCAAAAAGTGCATTTTTCAAAAAAATCGCAAATTACCACCAACTTGAAGTTAGTGGTAATTTGCGGTTTCTTAAGGAGAAATCGCTCAACTTAGGTGCTTTTTACGATTCCTTAAATGTAATTGAAAAATAGGGAATCAAAAATGTTGCGATTCTCAAATTTGCAATACACTTTTGGGATGATACATCCTAAAAGGCCTTTTCCCGTTCGCAAATGGGCAGATTCTGAGAATCGGCCCGTTCGCGAACGGGAAAAGGGCTTGATACATATGCCCCTAAATGAAGGATTTACGATATAAACCGTCAGCTTAAATTATTGGCCTTCCTGCACTTATGTTCATGAAGAAGTCTGATTATCGGATGCCTCCCTTTTGGGGGTACACCTTAATTATCAGTTCAAGATGTTTGATTAACAAATCATAAATTAAATGAATGTATAGGACCTGTAAAAAAAATTCTATGAATGGTTTTATCTGTTATTTTATTTATGTTGTTTTCCTTTGCGCTTTTATGGTCATTTTATATGCACCGAATAAGCTTCATGAATTGAATTGCATGGCAATGTAAACCCACATGTAGCGACTGTAAACCTTTCATCAATATATGGGTCTATTTGGCAAAGTGATATTGGCATTGCAACGTGTACCCCACTGGTTAATTGTATCACTGGCTTGAACATGTGTACTCCACTTGGCTATTGTGTTAGACGAATGACTGTGGGGTGCCGCTCGCAGACGGATTTGGACTGTTTGCACTTTGAAACCCTGCTGGGAACTTGCCGTGTAAGAGGAGAGCTGTGGAAACCCTGCTGTCATCGGAACGGGACTGCGAGGCCCACCAGGCTGTGCGCAGGAACACCTTGCACACCTGCCGCCTCTTCCCGTGACCCCTCCCCTCATCAGCGTCCTTTAAAACGCCTCGCGGCCCCCGCTACGCGGGAGCCGCTCGCAGACGGATTTGGACTGTTTGCACTTTGAAACCCTGCTGGGAACTTGCCGTGTAAGAGGAGAGCTGTGGAAACCCTGCTGTCATCGGAACGGGACTGCGAGGCCCACCAGGCTGTGTGCAGGAACACCTTGCACACCTGCCGCCTCTTCCCGTGACCCCTCCCCTCATCAGCGTCCTTTAAAACGCCTCGCGGCCCCCGCTACGCGGGAGCCGCTCGCAGACGGATTTGGACTGTTTGCACTTTGAAACCCTGCTGGGAACTTGCTGTGTAAGAGGAGAGCTGTGGAAACCCTGCTGTCATCGGAACGGGACTGCGAGGCCCACCAGGCTGTGCGCAGGAACATCTTGCACACCTGCCGCCTCTTCCCGTGACCCCTCCCCTCATCAGCGTCCTTTAAAACGCCTCGCGGGAGCCGCTCGCAGACGGATTTGGACTGTTTGCACTTTGAAACCCTGCTGGGAACTTGCCGTGTAAGAGGAGAGCTGTGGAAACCCTGCTGTCATCGGAACGGGACTGCGAGGCCCACCAGGCTGTGCGCAGGAACACCTTGCACACCTGCCGCCTCTTCCCGTGACTCCTCCCCTTCAATTGGTCACGTATATATTACCTGGTGTGGCAACGCGTGAGCGGGACGCGTGTGCGGGACAAATCCCGGGACAAAGCCCGGACTAAGGGCGGACCCTCTGAGACCCTCTGAGACCCTCAGAGAGCCGAGGAGACCGGACTGGACACAGCACCTTGGTATTTTGTCATTTGCCCGTTATCATATAAGATACTAGATAGGTCTGTTTGGATATTCTTTGGACTGTTGTTTTGTATTTTAATATATTGTCAGCTTTGAGCTGACCATGTCTGATAAACAGGGGGGGCTGTTAAACAAAACGCTCAATAACTATTTTACTAAATCCACTCCTGACATCCCTAAGGAAATTGCATTGCCAGAGCGTCGAGCTGAACGCCGTCGTTCCGTGGAAATAGGGCAGCGTCACCATTACCTCTACCTATTTCCTCTATTAACGAGAATACCCAGATAGCTAATGTAACTGTACACATACTGGATACCCAGCCTCTGGAAGCGAGCGATATCACACCTACATTAACTACTTCCCCCAAGTTGGCTATGGATGGCATCCCCCCAATAACTCATATGAGTACCCCTAGTTTAATGAAGGCACCTGTCCCTATGTTAGCCAAAACAACGCGAAATAGGGTAAAAAAGATTATGCCTGTACCCAGGTTATATGGCCCTCCTCCTTGTAAGAAACGGCGAAAAAGGGGGGATTCTCAACAATCAAAGTTAAGTCATTCCGATTTTGGGAAAAAGACGAAGACTTTTGTTGATAATCCTAACAACTCATTAGTAGTTATAGAAGGGACCAACACTATATCACCGCTTTTATCTAACATGTTTACAGACAAAGAGGTCAGTTTGGATACTATTATGGCTGATAAAGTGCCCCAAGTAAACCCAGATCTTGTTACATTAGATACTCTAGAGAGTCTAATTAAAAATTATTCTGCGTCAATTCTAGAGAGGTTGATTGAAGTGGAACTTAGATTACGTAAAATTGAGCGGGCATTGGGAAGCAAGGATGCTGACACCACCGTAGCACCAAGTAATGTATTGCAAAACATCACGTTACCCCCTGAATCTATTCCAGCTGTACCAGTCTCTGTCCCAATTTCTACCCCAATAACGAATCCTTCCACTTCAAAGCACATTGGGAATAAAACGACCTCCCAACTCATTCCACCACCCCAACAACTGCAAAATAAACCAGACCAGACACCGGCTATTTTTGCCAGTAAATCTTCCAATGTTACAGCAAACACACTCCAGGAGAGACCAACAATGGAGGCGGGGGTTCCAAGTACACCTGGGGGAGACCCAAACGGACTCCATTACCTGAACTACCACCAGAGGCAGTGCCCTTTGTGGTAGTTCTAACAGGGGTCCCTGTGTTGGAATCGAACAAGCGGGAGGGCTTTGCCCAATTAAAGAACAAGATTATGCACTGGCTAAGTCTATACAGGCCAATTGCAAATCATATAAGCGGCGAAATTGTTCATGTTCGCCGTCTTCAATGGCTGGGGGGTAGACCCAAAGACACCGAGGGTGATGTGGTGGTTGTGAATTTCAGGGATCCCAATGCTGTCCAATTTATATTAAATTGGCCGCCAGGTATCACTAACAACTGCATAATCCCTAGACCACTGACGTATTTCTATCCCAGGTCAGTGGTATTCTCTTCTCAGTACCAACCACCTCAGCATATAACATCACAAACCCTCCCAAGTAGCTATCCTCCGACCATACAGAGTGCTGGGAACACTCAACATGCACTGTACCCGCCAACCAGACAGAATGCTAGGAACTCGCATTACTTACCCCATCCGGTGTCAGCTCCTGATTCTTATGGGTGGAACTTTGTGCCAGCTAGACCTTTCAATGCCAACAACAGAAGAATGGATCATCTAAAACCATTCACACCTCTAGAGACCACCAATAGATTTGACATATTTAGTGGTCTAGATGATTGTGATTGATGTTTTAAGACACTGGGGGTGAGGAATGTGGAATAAGAATTGCCAGTGTTGGGGGTGTGGGGGTGAGAAAAGTGGAATAAGATTTCCCAGTGTTGGGGGCATTGTTAATGAAATTGAAGTTTTGGGGAACCTTGGGTCCTTACCTGTGGCTGTATTAACAACTAGGGATAGAATTATCCTAGGTGAGAGTGGTACGCACCCAAATGTCCTGGTAGCATCTCAGGACAATCTGAGTAGTATTGAAGGTTCCTTGGAGGTACAACCTGAGGTTCTCCCTAGTTGCAGGGAGGCACAAAAGGTAGTCCTCGAAATGGCAGCAATAACAAGAGGGCCAGTAAAATTGGTCTCCTGGAACATAGCTGGAGTCACAAAAAATTTGTGGGACCCAGAATGGGCTAGCTATATTGAATCCTTCGACTTCTGCATGTTACAAGAGACCTGGGCAGTGGATACACCACATAGACTAGGGTATAAGACTTATGGAATTGGTGCGATTCCATCTAGAAGTGGAAGGCCCTCGGGTGGTTTATTAATCTGGGTGAAAGTACATTTAAGGGTGAACATCGAGGTGGTGGATGCAAATTCCCTAGATATATTAGCATTAAAAATTACTGTAAGAGAAGGGAAAAACCTATTTTTAATAAACATCTATAACAGGCCATCACCTACATCAAGAGAATCATCAACACTATCCAAACTAGATTACTTTCTAAGTTACTTGGATGCAAGGGAGGATTTTATTATCGTGGCCGGTGATTTAAATTGCAATTACGAGCCAGTCATGGGTCTCAGCGATATTTTCGAAGAGGAAGACCAGGCTAATAGAATCCCCGCCATGGACAATGTTAAATCAGTCAAATGCTCAACTCTGGCCCTTCAAATGACCAAAATATGTACAGAACACTGCCTTAGGGCTTGTAATGGACGGTTACCGTCTGATAGCCTGAAGAAGCCTACCTTTTGTAGGAGAAACTACAAAAGTAATATAGATTTCGTGATTGCTTCTATATCAACTTGGCCATATCTTCTTGATATCGAGGTTAAAGAGAGGCTAGAAAGTGACCATTTTCCTTTAGATCTTAAAATGGAAGCCTCACTGTTAGAGGATATAGTTTCTTCTCCTCCTCTAGAAGAAAATAATGGCGACAATAATGAGATCCACATTAGCAATAATAGGCGATCACTAAAATGGCCATTCATAATGGACCATGGCGAAATTATTCTAGAAATATATACACTATTTGCAGGTACCTTTGGCCCATATTTAGACCTGATATCAGATGAGGGAAACAAAACTTATTTTAAAACACTACATCAAAAATTCTTTGATGCTTTAAAACTTTTAGTTACCAAAATGCCTAAGAAAAACCAGCAAAAGACACATAATTTGTCCCACAGCAAACCCTGGTACGACAGAACCTGTAGAGAGTCCAAAAGGGCACTTTTATTAGCGATTAAATCTAAGTCACCCTTAGATATTAAAACAGCTAGGAACAATTATAAATCTGTACAAAAGGCTTCAAAGATAGCTTGGGAAGAAGAAAAATGGGCTGATATGTTGCTGGCCGCCAAATCACGTGATAACGTAGCTTTTTGGAGGCTAGTAGCCAATGGAAATCATGTAGGGAGAGTGGTTAAGGACGTCTATTTGGACGAACAAACCTGGGCTAACCACTTCACTAGCCTGTACAAAAAATATGAAGATCCCTACATAGATATGAATGCCCCAAGCTACGAACTTCCAACAGATTATCTGGATTTTACATTAGGCGAAACAGAGTTGGCAATAAGCCAAATAAAATCTGGCAAAGCCCCAGGTCTAGACAAGATTCGGGGAGACTTATACAAGCACGATTTAAAGGTATGGGTACCTTACATTAATTATCTGTGCAATAAGCTATCCCGCAGCCTAGACTTTCCAGAAAGTTGGAAGGGAGCCGAGATTGTTTTAATTTTCAAAAAAGGAGACAGGATGGACCCCTCTAACTATCGGCCAATCAGTTTAATGGATATACTCCAGAAAATTTATGTACGACACATTTTATTCCGTGTCAGTGATTGGCTGGAGGAAAACGCAATTCTAACCAGATACCAAGCTGGATTTAGATCCAAAGTCAGCACAATAGACCAGATTTTGCTGCCTTTACTGGAAATATGTAAAGATCAAAAGGGGTCATTTATATGTTGCCTTTGTTGATTTAAGGGCAGCATTCAATTTAGTGCCTCGCAATTTACCATGGGAAGCATTGAGTGCAGTAGGGATGCCTAATAATTTACTAGTTCAGATTAAAGAGCTTCATAGAGGTAATTTCGCGAGAATTCGTTGGGGCCCAAATGGAGAATTAACCCCAAAAATCCCCATTGAGCGTGGTGTTCGCCAAGGGTGCGTATTGGCCCCCACACTCTTTTCTCTTTTCGTGAATGACATCCCCTTACACCTAGAGGGATGCAAAAACGATGCGCCAAAACTTAACGGCGAAAAAGTAACATCCCTATTATTTGCTGACGACACTATCTTGATTTCCCAAACCAAAAGAGGTCTCCAGGCACTATTGAACTCCTTCAGTGAATATTGCAGTAAGAAGGGACTGGAGATAAATGGGAAAAAGACCAAATGTATGGCCCTAAATCCTACCAAACCAGACAAAGGCTGTTTAACCTTAAAAGGAGCAAAACTAGAATCGGTCCCCCATTTTTCATACTTAGGGGTGACATTAGACTCCAATTTTTCTTGCAAAGCTCAAATGGAAAAAAGTAAGATGACATTTTCCCAGAATGTAAAACCCATCCTTAGGGAACAAAGCCTGAGCACTAGCAAAGCCGTGTCCCCGGCGATTGAACTTTATAAATTCAAAGTACAACCAGCAGTGCTTTACGGTGCAGAAATTTGGGGCCCTGGGTCCAAGGGCACCTTCAGTGTCTTGGACAATAATTTTATGAGAAGTTTGGTAAGGGTCCCGAGAGGCACTCCCCTAGTGCCCCTCCAATTTGACCTAAACCACAAAAGGACGGACCACCACATTATAATACGCCCATTGCTGCGGTGGGTTAGGCTATGGTGGGTACCTGAATTACAAGACTACAGGGATGGGCTAAAAGAAATTATGGAGCTTGATAACCTTAAGGTTATCCCGTGGTTCAAACATGTCAAAACTTGGTTTATTAAAATAGGTCTGAAACATTTCTGGGAGAACCCGGACCAATTACCATCCAACTCGAAACAAATATTAAAAAGGGCCTTCTGGACCTTTATTGTCAACATGATCATAAGTGCTCCATCTGGTGGGACCTTAGTAACAAAGTTTCTCACTTTTAAGGATGATCCATTAT
Source organism: Lissotriton vulgaris (assembly GCF_964263255.1). Taxonomy (NCBI): domain Eukaryota; kingdom Metazoa; phylum Chordata; class Amphibia; order Caudata; family Salamandridae; genus Lissotriton; species Lissotriton vulgaris. The sequence goes on along the minus strand of NC_141695.1, from coordinate 1,181,840,925 downwards.
TTGAGACTTATTTGGATGAAATAGAGCCCCCACTTGCCAAAACTTTATTTTTAAAATTCAGATATGGAAATCTCCTAACAAGGTCAACCTTGGCACGTTGGGCTAGGGGCTCAAACACTGCAACCACAGTGATAGATGAATCTTGCCCCATGTGCGGAAGCCACCAGATAGAAAATGAGCAACATATCCTCTTTTTCTGTCCAGTATATGCACGGGCCAGGAAAAGATGGATTAAACCAATATGCCTAGTGTTAGGCGTGAGATCATGTTCACAGGCTTTGAGAATTCTTTCAACTAACACAACTCAACCAATAATATTTAGTGTTAGCAGATTTTTACATTCTATTTTGTTCCAAAGGAAAAAACTGGGATATCGATTGTAACTGGGATCAACTCCAGAGTTAGAATTGACTAATTTTTTAGCACCTAGTGGGGGGTCCACTATAGAATTTTATTGTTGTTTGTGTATTGATTGTCTCTAACATGAAATGAACTGTTTTTAGCCAATGGTTTTTAAAGTTCCATGCTGTATCGTTCTATTCCTGTTTTTTTTTTTTATTTGTAATGTATATGCATTGTTTCTTTTATGGCATCAATGCCGAAATAAAGAATTTTGAAATGAAATGAATGAATGACTGTGGAAAATTGTAACCTGTTGTGTTTTTTCTTCTGATACTCGCCTTATAAGCTTTACAAAGCAGAATTTAATTTAACAGTTCTTATGGAGAAACCTTAAGACCCTGTTTGGTTAGTGTTTCTAATGCAGTGTGCTCTGAAATGCATCTTTAGCCACAGTTTTTAATCAAATTGATGGTCAGAGTTATATTAGAATGTCCCCTTTACCTCAACAACCCCATAAAAATGTACTTAGGGTAAAGTATCATAAATCTACATTAATAAAGTTTTAGTGAATAGTTCTGGCCCAGTGAGACACAGTTTTGTGACTAAAGTCACTGAAGAAAACCTTGAAGGCCCCTTGCATGGTTGATTATCAGCCAAAATACCCTCTGTTATCAGCCAATTCTTTGGAAATTTCTGGCTATAGACCGGTGATGTATACATTGGAGTAAGCTTGGTGTATTGCTCTTCTTTTGTACAAAAACGTTGCCTGCCATTCTAGAATTTAAGGCTGCTACCGTAGGAGAAACAGTTTTTTGTAAGGCAATCCTGGCCCCTTCCTTCTGTCACCAGTGCCACATTTTTATTTTAAATTCATGAAGTTTTATAAAGCGCGAACATGACCATTTCTGGTATCAGAGCGCAGTACAATGTGAAAATAACAGTGGATGTATACACAGTAATACAGATAAGTGATACAACTGATAAAAGGCCGAGTTTAAAAAACAGATCACTTGCGGAGCAAAGAAATACATTAATATATTATCAAGAGTGCTAGGATTCACAGTGGTAAAGGTAAGAGGTAAAGCATCAGAGGGGCAGGAGGCTGTTCAGTAAATGCATTTTTACTTTTTTTTTTTCAAGTGGGATATGGAAGGGTTGGCCTTGTTCCGAAGAAAGAGAGTTCCAAATGTTGAGGGCAATTCCAGAGAAGGCTCGCTTGTAGCTATTTTTTTATTGATTTTTTGGTGGTTTCGACAGTAGAGAGCTTGTGCTTTGAGAAGGTCTCTTCCCACAAGATAGAACCGGTTTCTGTGCAAGGTAGCAAGGAGTGTTGTGGTGGAGAGCTTTATGTGTCATGCAAGCAATTTTTAGATGAAACCTTGCTTCATAAGGTAGCCATTTCAAGCGAGTGTAGGACATGTAATGATGTGATAGCTTTTTTTATGCCTGTGATGCTCTGGGAAGCAGCATTCAGGGTAGTCCTGCCAAGGTAGCAATACCATGGTCAAGTCTGGAGATCACAAGTGCTTGAACTGATGTTTTGGGATCTGCAGTGAGAAGAAAATGTTTAAGTTTCCTTAATGCACGGAGTTGGTGATTGGCCCATGCTCACCAACCGCTCACCTACCATCAAGGGTCACCGCAGAGGGACTTACAATCCCAGCCTGCCCCCATGGTGCCTGGAGGCGCTGACGACGGCTGCCTGCGCCCGGGGATGCATAAATTCAAAGCGCGGCTCACGCAGCGCGGGCTGGGTCCGGTCGAAGCCAGGGCCAAGGGCGGGCCCTTCCTTGCCCCTCATCGCCAGGAATAGGCAGGGCAGGGCCATCCCCCTTACAACTACTTGCCGGATTGCACTATATATAATTTACAGCCCAAAAGCAAGGTACTGTGGTAAGTGACGTATATCTCTTCAAATAGGGGCCATATATACCGAGGCAGGAACTCAACAGTTTGCACTTGTCTGAGACCAGGAGTTGAGGAGGCTGGGCAGGTTTTTTTGATATTTGGTAGGGTGGTAACCAACTGAGCAGTGTTGTATTTGTACATGTAAGCTATTGTGGAAGGATTGCAATCAATAATGAACAGGCGAAAGTCCCTTACAGGGTGGGGAGTAGTGGGAACTCTAGATGCGTTCTTAATGAGGGCAGAGTCAGCGCTAATTCATGAAATACAGCTTACTGAGCGCAGGCTCTCGCTAAAACCTCAAAATGCCCTAGTCTGCCCTGTAGCAATTACCCCCCCAGTAAATAGCTCTCATAATAGTGGTTTATGTATAACCCCAGCACCCCAGTTGATTGTGGCCGACATAGAAGATGCTGTTTCAACTGAGGTTCTAGAGACCAGTAACAAAAGGCCCAGGCAAAATCCATCGATTGTGATAGACTTACTCCTCCATCTAAAAAGAGGAAGGGGCAGGGTATATAAACAAACAGAGACAAACTGTAAAAGGCCAGTTTTGTAAGAGTAAGCCTGTGGAAAAGATAACTTATCAGGAGCAGACCTCAACCACGAGTGTTCACGACCGTCTAGGTCTTCAGGCTGACAATGGGCGGGAGGAATTTTGGCAAAAACTTGAATCTACTGTAGGGACTCTGCTTGACCCATTAAAACAAATGCTGACACAAATTGATAACAGGTTGATATTATTGGAGAGTCTAATGAACACTACTAACATGGTGTACAGCTGCAGTGAACAAGCGGTACACCCTAGTACAAAAAGAGCTATGTCAGGTAGCCATCTCATAGTTAATCATGAGAGTGGGGTTGTCCACCAGAAGCAGACACAATTAACTCTGAATATTCCAATAACCCTGATAAGACCTGAGTTGTTGAGAGAAAGTGCACTAAATGCTTCCCAAATTCAATCACAGGCAACTTTTGTTAGACAGGGCATATCACCAGGGAGAGGGAAGGCGGCAAACAATTCTATGCAGACTGTCGCAATGGCAGACATGCAAGCACAACTAGGTAAGGACAAGCCCATAAATATGATAGGAAATGCAACATCGAGGCAGGAAGGCTTACCAGAAACCATGAATTTGCATCTTCCGCCGGAAGCAACTCCATATACTGTAGTCTTAGCGAATGTTCCCCCACTACCAACTGGTAAAACGAAGCGTTGGACAACATTAAGAAACAAGCCTCTTTACCTCCTGGGGACAAGGACGGGGATCACCAACACCTTATTTGCCGAGTTTAAGATGGTCTAGCAAATCTATGCCTGGAGATTGCATAGTGTTAACATTTAGTTCACCTAACACGATTCAAACTATACTGGAGAGTGCTGCATCTAGACCTATCACTCCCTGGGGGATAAACATCCTACCTCTTGGCTTCTTTTACCAACCTCCCAGGCGTATACAATACCCCACTGAGATAGAGAATTCGCTAGGGGGGGTTCAACAAAGATTCCCTATTCCAATTAGTAATCAATTTGATGCTTTGAGCTCCTTGGGGGATATTGATTGACTGACTGCTGGGGCCAACCGCCTGGCCAAGAATATTGAGTCAGGAACGGTCAGTAGTGAGGATATACTGTCACTGGGGATAAGCGATAAGGTGTCTGAAGCTAGTAACCCGCAAAGACCAGGGGGTGAGCAAGTGAGGGGTTTAGATTCCAGTAACAAGGTGTTTTCACCTCTGAACCGTAATCCTGCCGTGCATACACTAGAATTGACTTGTTCTGGCGATATTCATTATTGCAGGCCTGCCCCACCATCACGGTTACAGAATGGTGATGTGCCCACTTGTGATATTATTTCACGGAATATTGCTGGGTTGCGGTCAAAAATAGATAACCCTGCATGGTATACATTTATTCAAGATAGAGATGTAATAGGCCTACAGGAAACTTGGTCCAATTACCCATTCCATATTAATGGCTTTAAAACTTTTACCACACCGGCCGTGTAGGGCCTTAGGGGTAGGCTTAAGGGTGGTCTGAGTTTGTATATCTCCAACAAGCTAGAAATTACCAAAACACAGGCATATCTGAGGAATAGTTTTTATCAGATAATTAATTAAGGTGTTCATAACAACGGCTCTAGGCTTTGTAAATGAGCTTTTGGAGCCCCCAGTAATGATGCGCTATACTTATATTAGAAGAGGTTTCTCCACAATCGATTACATATTAGTTTCATATAATCACGCTTCAAGATTACTTTACTTTGAGGTTGACTAGAATCCTTTAAGTGATCATTTTCCGCTATGCTTGACTGTTTCTTTGCCCTTAAAGAAGGTCTCCAATATCAATAAGGACAGAGAGGATGCGGGCGAATTGAAATTAGATAAAACTAATGGTTACACACTAAAATGGTCAAAGGTGGACCCCGCAGAAATAACTCGATCCCTCATGGTAAATTGTAAGTCAGCGATTGAGGTCTGCCTGTCTGAGTCAGCACCTACTGCAAGTATCTTAGCATTCTATGTCGAGATATCAAATGCTCTTAAGAAACTATTATTAGTACAACACCATAAGAAAAATAAGGAATCAGGCTGGTTTAATTCAAGATGTACCCAAGCTTATTCCAATCTAAAAATGGAATTACATAGGCAACATAGAATAGTGTTCAACATCAGACTTGCAAGATTGGAATATAGACAGGCAATAACGGAAAGAAAGAATACCTTGAGAGATGAAGCATGGAAAGCCCTACACACAGCATCAGTATTGAAAGATAGTGTAGCTTTTTCAAGGACCGTGAAGACACCATTCCTAACTACACACGACGGTCCATTAATAGCAATTGCCATTTCAGAGGAGGAATAGATTACCTATTTCTCACAGGTATATAATGGCATTGACAATTTATGTATTGTATCTGATGATGATTTAGAGAGCAATTACTCTAATGTCAACCTAAATTTCACTCTAGATGAAGTGAATAGAGCTCTGCATAGGAGTAAGACCGGAAAAGCACCTGGCCCGGATGGCATCCTAATAGACCTGTTCAAATTTAATATTTCGCTATGGGGTCCATTATAATGCCGGTCATTAATCCCCGTTGTCAAACCCAATTACCTGAAACCTGGGGAGTGTCAACAATAGTTCCCATTTTTAAAAAAGGGGACCGCCACAATCCAGGTTGCTATAGACCAATCTCCTTATTAGATTCAATAGTGAAAGTGGTGGGACACGTGATTTAGAGCGCCTGCAGGATTGGTCAGAAGATAATATTATTTTAATAGATCTACAATATGGCTTTCAAAAGGGGCTTGGAACCATGGAGCAGTGTTTAAATCTGGCCCTGCTCATAGGAAAGTATAGCAGGGCAAAAACTAGCAGATTGCACATTATCTTTGTAGACTTAACTGCAGCTTTTGATTCTGTGAAACATGCTAGATTGTGGGAGGTCCTAGAGGAGTTGAGAGTAGACTCCCAAATTATAGTTTTCTTAAGGAACCTTTATAGCAGGACGTCAGCTGGTGTGCGCTTTGGAACAGGGGGGGACGTACAGCTAACTTTCTCATTAGAAGGGGGTGAGGCAGGGTTGCGTGCTGGCCCCCTTTCTTTTTAATTTATATACTAATGGGTTAGGAGAAGCATTAGTAAGAATGACACATGACCTTCCCCATGTTGCAGGCCGACCTATCCCGGCACTCGTTTATGCGGATGACGCAGTTATGTTGGCAAGAACCCAAATTGCTCTCCAAAGGGTCCTTAATGGATTCTCTGTTTTTATGAAGGATCTAGGCCTCAGTACTAATATCTCAAAGACATACGTAATGAGATGTGGCCGTGGGTGCATGCGAGCGAAAGATATCTTTGTAGAGGTTCAGAAACTAACCTCAACTAGGAGTTTTTTCATATTTAGGCGTGTTGTGTAATCAAAACGAATTGTGGGCTCAAACTATAATTGCCAAAAAACTGATGCTTATCCGGTCATCGAACGCCCTGGTAAGCTTTTCTAGGAAATTGTGCCAGAAACCCCCTGCGGAGTTTATACAAATCTACAAAGCGAAGTGTATCATTTCCACAATGTACGGTGTGGGAACCAGCAAATACCATGCAGACGCAACAAGTGGAGAATTCTTTTTTAAGATTTATATTATCTGTCCCCCCTAGTACATCATATTTTGTTTGTCATGAAGAACTGGTCCTCCCCTTTATATCTGATTTAGTTAAAATAGAACCGATACTATTGTGACATAGTATCTGGATCAAGGAGCAGAAACAGTTAAATCGGGATATTCTTGCTGATTGTCTTAAATTAGATGGCGCCTTAAAAATACCATGGATCAGTTTTGTTCATGATTTCATGAATGACTTAGGGCACCTAGAATATTTTACAGATCCAAGTTCTTTGCAGATGATTTCAAGGGAAACATTAAAAAGGGATGGGGTCTGTATGTTGGAAGGGGCCACATTGTCTAGTGAACTTACGAAGCCCACCGTTAACCAACATCAATCTATTTTAACTATATTTGGAATGGAGCCATATTTTTCATTTGTTACTGTAACCTATGATAGAATGCTATTGGCTAGATTTAGGTTTAATATATTTCATAGACTGGTATCGTGGCCTAAAATGAATGATTGGTCGAGACAGCTCCCATCGTGTCCTTGCGATAATCACTGATGCCAGTCTACCATTCACTCCATTCTTTTTTATAAATGGTATTCCGAACTAAGGAAAGTGTGGTTAATTCCACTTTCAAAAACGTATGGGCTAAGACAATGTCGCCCTGCTTTTTTAAAACTTCAGCTGTTGGATAACAAACATGTAGTATGGAGGCTTGCCACGTTTTTAAAGAGAGTACTCTGTTTAAGGATAAGTCTAACTACTACTGATGAATTATAACTGTTTGTTTTAACGGTTTTAAAACTTCATTGTATGAATTTGACTTTTGAATGTGTTTGTCCTAAAAGACTGCTGCTATTCCGTAATTTCGGTATACAACTGTTACAACGCATTTTTTACAACGCAATACCATTACAACGCATTTTTTACAACGCAAATACTGTTACAACGCATACTTTTATAACTGAAACTGTTACAACGCTAGTACTTTTACATCGCAGGTACTTTTACAACGCATTTTTTAATGATATGTTTGGATTAAATTGATATAATTTTATTTATTATAATGAGTTTTATTTTTTAAAAAGGGTATTATAGTATTAATGTTTTATAAATATATTTTACTATTTTTTACTTTTACTATTTAATATTGTAATTTAATATGTTATTTTTAAGTATTAATTTAATAATTTATTAATTAGAGTATTAATTTGGGTACTATAGAACTAATTTATATATATTAATATATTAATATATAATAATGTTTTAATAAAAAAGGGGTTTTATTTAATAAAATGTAAAGGGAAAAAGGGTATTATAGTATAATTTTTTTATTACTATAAATTACTATCTTTTTCTATAACAATGTTATATTTTATATTTCTAGTATTAATTAATGTATTTATTTATTAGAGTATTAATTTGGGTACTATTGAACTAAATTATATATATTATTCTTTTTTTTAAAAAGGGGACTTATTTAATAAAATTTAATGGGAAAAAGGGTATTATAGTATTAATTTTAAATTACTATTTATTACTATTTTTTACAATTACAATATCATATTTTATATTTGTAGTATTAATATATTAATGTATTAATTAGAGTATTATTTAGGAAACTATTTTATATGTATTATAAATGAGTATTAATTTATTAAATTTATAAGGTACTTCAATATTTAATTTAATATAAAAATTTAAATAAAATAATTAAAAATAGAATATAAAAGAGTATTTATTTTATTCAAAAAAAGGTTACTATAGTATTCGTATATATTGTATTAATTTTCATATTTTATATCTGTAGTATTCATTTATTAATTTATTATTTAGAGTATTAATTTGGGTACTATACAACTCTATTATATATAATATTATAATTTTAGAAAATAAGAATAAAATTGAATTAATGTATTTAAATTAAAAGGGCAAATTTAGTAATAAGTTTGATTAAATATATTTAAATTTTTTAAATTAAAAAATTTAAAATAAAAAAAGGTACTTTACAACTAATTTATATTTAAATAAAATGAGTATATATCAATTTAATTTAAAGGGAAGAAAAGTATTAATATTTTTAAAAATAGTTTATATTTTTATATTTATTACATTGAGAAAAAATATGTTTAATAAATTTAAAAAATTTGGTTCCCACGGTTTAATATTGCTTTCTATGGATAAATTTGTCCTTTATTTATTTCTATGGTTTCTTGATATGTGTATAGCGGTCCGGAATAATAGTAACGGAAAGCACAGGAAAGAATCGGAAAATAAGGGAAATGAAAGAAGAAAACAGGTAAGTAATGAAAGTAGTTAATTTACATGAAAATTGTATTTAAAAATAAATAATGAATAACAAAATAATAACAAGAAATCAGTGTTTAAATAAGTTTAGATTTTATTTTAGTAGTAACAAATAAATTGAAAAAAAACATCCAATTTTTAACAATTTAATGCATATTTTTGTACATTTTTAAATATAATGGAAAAATATATATAAAAAATAACTTTATTACAATATATGTAATATATAAATGTACAGTAGTCCTTCCTTTATCGTTGCAGCACTTTTTGACGTCATGACGTTTACGTGAGCGTCAGCGGCTATTTTGTGGAGTATCGGAGCAGGAAGCAGCTGGATGCTGATCTACGTCCAGGTAGGAAATAACTTAAACCTTAAATAATAATTTAAATGATAAAAAGATTAACATTTATTGTAAGGATAGGATAGGTTGAGGTTGCTCGAATTTTAAAAAATGTAAATAAGAAGACATGTCGCGTATTAGCTGTATTTAATGAAGAATAAGTGATTTAGACTGAATGTATTATAAATTCAAAATCGTTTGGTATGCAATGTATTAAAATGCATTTTCGATCTAATAAAAGTTTTGCAAAAAGACGTTTGAGAAAGTTAGTTTCACGTAATTGTTGATAAAACATAAATCGATAGTAAACAGTGATATTTCCAATGTGGTTTTCGTGATTTGTGGAAAAGGAATATGATTTTTAGTTTGGAAGTGTTGTATAATGTGGAAAAAAAGATATTTTGAAAGGTTCGAATTGTTTTTCACTCTTTTTATTAAAATAAGGTGTAGCTTATATTTATGGTTTATATTTCAGATACTACATTTTGATTAAAAAAATCCGATTTTGCTACTTTCTTGTTCTGTTGATTATTATGCGTTGAGAATTCATAGCAAAAAAAGATTGTACATATGAAAGGCCGAATTGTTTTTCACTCTTTTTAGAAAAATATGGTGAAGCATATATTTATGGTTTATATTTGAGTTATAAAATTTTAAAATTCGAATTTTGCTACTTTCTTGTTCTGTTGATTATTAAGCGTTGACAATTCATTTCAAAAAAAGATTGTACTAGAAATTATGTTTTTTGAAAATTTCAAGAAGTATAAAATGTTATGAATACATTTGCACTTGAGAATTTGGGTATGTTTTTAAATGGTAATCAATATGTTTAATTCGTTTGATTACAAAAATGTGAAAATGTTTTCAAAAAAATAAAATATTGGATGTGGTGTTTTAACACATTAAAAAAAGAAGGAAATTTGTTTAATTCAAACCAAAAAATGTAAATCAAATCTTTTTGTTGACTTTTAAAATTCTTGAAAAAAGGTTTGATTGGTACAAATATAAAGAGGTTTTGTTGATGTACATAGTAGATTTTTGAAAACTATGTTTTGAAAAATTAGGCAAAATAATTTGCCAATATCGGTAATATCATTGAAATATCAAGTTTCTGCTTTAAGAAATAGTTTTATCAACAATTGTCCGGTGTAGACTGGAAAGAAGAAGAGTATTAACTATCAAAAATGCATTTACAACTTTTGCATAGTAATGTGGAAAAGATTAGCAATAATGTAATACATTTTGTTTGCTAATAATCTTTTCTAATTAATCAAATATATATTTTTTAAAAAGTTAATAAAAAATTTTCGTTGTAAGGGGATGATTATTAATTTTTTTTTTCAAATTATAGTTTAAAAAAAAAAAAAAAAAAAAAGATAGGTGACCCAACATATAATTTTGAATTTTTTTTACAAAAAATGTTTTTTTGCCAATTAAAATTAGAAAGGGAGTAAATTTAGAGCAAAGCAGGAAAGTAATGTGAATATGTTTTTAAAAAGAAAGGATGTTAGCAAGATTCTCAAGGTAATCTAGAGCCACACACAACGAAAACTGTTGTATAAGTCCCAATAGTCGTTCAGACATTTCCTTAGTTCTTTGAGTAATCCGTGAGTTTAGACTACCTGTGAGAGTTTGTAATATTCTCATTTCTTGAAAACTTTGCTCCTTCTTCAAAGTTTCAAGAAATGAGTAGAAATTTGGGTGGGGTTTTCCAATTACATGATTGAAGGAGTTTTGCCATCCCTCAATGGCATTATTTGTTTTAGCCTCTCCCTGTAGGCAACTCGAATAACAGTTCCACCACTCCACATGGAAACGTGGCTTCCTCCTGCGACCCGATCTGCCTAGGTGTCCAATCCATGTGTCTTCCATATAATTTAGAATTGGTGCCAATTTATCTTCGTTTGTTAAATAATATTCAGATTCTGTAATGGCAGTGTAGTACTCGTCTACACTTTCGGGAGGGACAAAACAAAGAGCTGTTCGTTTTTTTAATTCGACTTGAAGTTTGCTGTCTGTTGAGTATTCTGTAACTAAGGGTGTTTTCTGTAATTTACGCCAGAATGCCTGGGAAAAATGGAAAAAACACCCCTGAATTTGGGTATCCGTGTACATTTTGTTGATCACATTGATCATGCTCAATTCAAAATCCATTATTATTTTCCTAGGGCTTTGGTTAGTTTTAGATTTAATCACAGTTAAAAATTCTGTGTAAGTTGCAGAAGTCTTATCAGGCAGCAAACTATACACTAGGGGTATTACACTATTGTTTATTTTTGCGTGTATAGTATAAATTTGGGTGAATGGATGGGGCGTGCTTTTAAACGTCCCATCCATCATCCAAATTTCACTACTTTCAAGCTTTAAAAGGTTGCGGGGAGTACTAAAAATTAAGATACGCTTTTGAGGGTTTTCATTATCATGCAGAAGGAAAGGTTCATTAGCAAAAGAAATAGTAAGTTCATGTGGAATATTTATATCAGAAAAGCTATGTGGTGTATTAATTTGAGTATTACTTGCCTGCTTTTGACGTTGTATAATTCTATGCAAATTATGAATGGTAGGCATATTACTAGCAACATGGGTAGGGACATGCTGAGCAACCTCTCTCAAATTGGATCCTGTGGAATCATTGGAGGTGCTTGCAATAACTTTCATCTCATTGACTGTTTCTCTTACATCAACTTCCATTGCAGAAGCAGAGTGGTTATGGTCGGTTGTTCTTACAATAATGTCATCGACCGTAACCGCTCTGCCGCTGCAACGGGTTGTAAAGTATTGCACCCATCTCCAATGAATCCGTGGAAAACTTATCCTTTCCTTACAATAAATGTAACCTGCATGATTGAGGAGTCGGTTTCCTTTCCTGGAGTTGATATATTTCGCGGTAGGATGTGTAGACATTTTCTGAAAAGAAAAATAAATGATATTAAATTTTTTGAAAACATTTCATAATTGTAATTTCTGTAGCATTTACAAATATGTTGTGTTTAGTATATGAAATTTGTGTTAGATTACTGCACAATATACTCATATAATTGTTGGTATCTTTAGTACTGAACCACTATCAAAGATTAAAAATTGATTTTTTAAGGTTTTACTTTTCAGGTTTTACCCTACTGTCTAAGTAAGTTTTCAATTGAAGCAGTAACTTAGTATATTATTTTAATTCTGTATACTATCCAGCACTTTCCCTACCGCACTTACCCGGAGTTGGAATAGTAATTTTAACTTCTAGACTATCAAGCACTTTCCCTACTGCAGCACTTATTTGGAGTTGGAATAGTACTTTATACCTCTAGACTATCCAGCACTTTCCCTACCGCAGCACTTACCCAGAGTTGGAATAGTAATTTTTACCTCTATACTATACAGCACTTTCCCTACTGCAGCACTTACTTGGAGTTGGAATAGTACTTTATACCTCTAGACTATCCAGCACTTTTCCTACTGCTGCACTTACCCAGAGTTGGAATAGTAATTTATACCTCTAGTCTATCCAGCACTTTCCCTACTGCAGCACTTACCAGGAGTTGGAATAGTAATTTATACCTCTAGTCTATCCAGCACTTTCCCTACTGCAGCACTTACCCGGAGTTGGAATAGTAATTTTTACTTTTAGACTATCCAGCACTTTCCCTACTGCAGCACTTAATTGGAGTTGGAATAGTACTTTATACCTCTATACTGTCAAGCACTTTCCCTACCGCAGCACTTACCCAGAGTTGGAATAGTAATTTATACCTCTATGCTATCCAGCACTTTCCCTACTGCAGCACTTACCAGGAGTTGGAATAGTAATTTATACCTCTAGTCTATCCAGCACTTTCCCTACTGCAGCACTTACCAGGAGTTGGAATATTAATTTATACCTCTAGTCTATCCAGCACTTTCCCTACTGCAGCACTTATTCGGAGTAGGAATAGTAATATTTACTTTTAGACTATCCAGCACTTTCCCTGCTGCAGAATTTACTTGGAGTTTGAATAGTAATTTATATCTCTAGACTATCCAGCACTTTACTGACTTCAGCACTTACCCGGAGTTGGAATAGTAATTTATACCTTTATTCTATCCAGCACTTTCCCTACTGCAGCACTTACCCGGAATTGGAATAGTAATTTTTACTTCTAGACTTTCCAGCACTTTCTCTACTGCAGCACTTACTTGGAGTTGGAATAGTAATTTATACCTCTAGATTATCCAGCACTTTCCCTACCGCAGCACTTACCAGGAGTTGGAATAGTAATTTATACCTCTAGTCTATCCAGCACTTTCCCTAGTGCAGCACTTACCTGGAGTTAGAATAGTAATTTTTACTTTTAGACTATCCAGCACTTTCCCTACTGCAGCACTTAATTGGAGTTGGAATAGTACTTTATACCTCTATACTGTCAAGCACTTTCCCTACCGCAGCACTTACCCACAGTTGGAATAGTAATTTATACCTCTAGTCTATCCAGCACTTTCCCTACTGCAGCACTTACCAGGAGTTGGAATAGTAATTTATACCTCTAGTCTATCCAGCACTTTCCCTACTGCAGCACTTACCAGGAGTTGGAATAGTAATTTATACCTCTAGTCTATCCACCACTTTCCCTACTGCAGCACTTATTCGGAGTAGGAATAGTAATATTTACTTTTAGACTATCCAGCACTTTCCCTGCTGCAGCATTTACTTGGAGTTTGAATAGTAATTTATACCTCTAGACTATCCAGCACTTTACTGACTTCAGCACTTACCCGGAGTTGGAATAGTAATTTATACCTTTATTCTATCCAGCACTTTCCCTAGTGCAGCACTTACCCGGAATTGGAATAGTAATTTTTACTTCTAGACTATCCAGCACTTTCTCTACTGCAGCACTTACCCAGAGTTGGAATAGTAATTTATATCTCTATGCTATCCAGCACTTTCCCTACTGCAGCACTTACCCCGATTTTGAATAGTTTTTTAAACCTCTAGACTATTCGGCACTTTCCCTACTGCAGCACTTACCCGGAGTTGGAATAGTAATTTATATCTCTATACTATACAGCACTTTCCCTACTGCAGCACTTACCAGGAGTTGGAATAGTAATTTAAACTTCTAGACTATCCAGCACTTTCCCTACTGCAGCACTTACCCGGATTTGGAATAGTAATTTTTACCTTTAGACTATCAAGCACTTTCCCTACTGCAGCACTTACTTGGAGTTGGAATAGTAATTCATACCTCTATACTATCCAGCACTTTCCCTACTGCAGCACTTACTTGGAGTTGGAATAGTAATTCATACCTCTATACTATCCAGCACTTTCTCTACTGCTGCACTTACCCGGATTTGAAATAGAAATTAAAACCTCTATACTATCCAGCACTTTTTTGACTGTAGCACTTATGCAGAATTTATATAGTAATTTATACGTTTACATTCTCCAGCTTTATACCTTCTGTAGCATTTAATTGCGTTTTTTCTGTGTAGGTACATCTTTTTTTACTTATTTATATATATTAACAATTTTCAATCACGCACTATTGTTATGTGTATTAATTATTTGGAATTTCACTTACTTTTGAAATTGGAGTTTTTTTCACTTGAAACGTGTAATTGATCTAGTTCTTTCCTTTAGCTGTTGCTTTTCAGGATATTGCTTTTGGTGGGTAGTACTCTGGAAATAATATTTGGAAAAAAAAATGTGACTTATGCTTTCTGAAGAATGAGACTATTTAAAAGTACAATGTTTACATGATTTTTAATTTATTAATCATTTAATTGATGTTCAATGATAGAGTAAGATAATCTTTAAAAGACGTTGCAATTGAAAATTATACCTCTATACTATCTTGCACTTTCCCTACTGCAGTACTTACCCAGAGTTGGAATAGTAATTTATACCTCTATACTATCCAGCACTTTCCCTACTGCAGCACTTACCCCGATTTTGAATAGTAATTTAAACCTCTAGACTATTCAGCACTTTCCCTACTGCAGCACTTACCCGGAGTTGGAATAGTAATTCATACCTCTATACTATCCAGCACTTTCCCTACCTAGCAATTACCCTGACTTTGAATAGTAATTTATAACTCTAGACTATCCAGCACTTTCTCGACTGCAGCACTTACCCCGAGTTGGAATAGTAATTCATACCTCTATCCTATCCAGCTTTTTCTTTACTGCTGCACTTACCAGGAGTTGGAATAGAAATTTAAACCTCTATACTATTCAGTACTTTTGTAACTGTAGCACTTATGCGGAATTTAAATAACATTTTATACGTTTACATTTTCCAGCATTATACCTACTGTAGCACTTAATTGTGTTTTTTCTGTGTAGCTACATTTATTTTTAGTTATTTATTTTAATTTACAATTTGCATTCAAGCACTATTGTTATGTGTATTAATTATGTGGAATTTCACTTACTTATGAAATTGGAGCTTTTTACACTTGAAACGTGTAATTGATGTAGTTCTTTCCTTTAGCTGTTGTTTTTCAGGATATTGCTTTTGGTGGGTAGTACTCTGGAAATAATATATGGTAAAACAAATGTGACTTATGCTTACTGTTGAATGAGAGTATTTAAAAGTACAATGTTTACATGCTTTTGTATTTTTTATTCATTTCATTGATGTTGAGAGATAGAGTTAGATAATATTTAAAAGATGTTGGACTAGAAAATTATATCTCTGTTATATCCAGCACTTTCCCTACTGCAGCACTTACCCGGAGTTGGAATAGTAATTTATACCTTTATACTATCCAACAGTTTTTCTACTGCAGCACTTACCCGGAGTTGGAATAGTAATTTATGCCTCTATACTATCCAGCACTTTTCCTACTGCAGCACTTACTTGGAGTAGAAATAGTAATTTATATCTCTAGACTATCCAGCACTTTCCCTACCGCAGCACTTACCTGAAATTGGAATAGTAATTTAAACCTCTAGACTATCCAGCACTTTCCATACTGCAGCACTTACTTGGACTTGGAATAGTACTTTATACCTCTACACTATCTTGCACTTTCCCTACTTCAGCACTTACCCAGATTTGGAATTGTCATATATACCTCTACACTATCCAGCACTTTCCCTACTGCAGCACTTACTTGGATTCTGAATAGTAATTCATACCTCTATACTATCCTGCACTTTCTCTACTGCTGCACTTACCACAATTTGGAATAGATATTTAAACCTCTTTACTATCCAGGACTTTTTTGACTGTAGCACTTTTGTGGAATTTAAATAGCAATGCATGCATGTACTATTGTTATGTGTATTATTTATGTTGAATTTCACTTACTTATGAAATTGGAGCTTTTTACACTTGAAAAGTGTAATTGATGTAGTTCTTTCCTTTAGCTGTTGTTTATCAGGATATTGCTTTTGGTGGGTAGTACTCTGGAAATAATATATGGTAAAAAAAATGTGACTTATACTTTCTGATTAATTGAGACTATTTAAAAGTACAATGTTTACATGTTTTTCTCTTTAATAATAATTTTATTGATGTTCAGTGATAGTTAGATAATATTTATAAGATGTTAGAATTGAAAATTATACCTCTGTTCTATCCAGCACTTTCCCTACTGCAGCACTTACCTAGAGTTGGAATAGTAATTTTTACTTCTATAATATCCAGCACTTTCCCTACTGCAGCACTTACCCGGAATTGGAATAGTAATTGATACCTCTATACTATCCAGCACTTTTTATACTGTAGCACTTATTTGGATGTGGAATAGTATTTTTTACTTTTAGGCTAATCAGCACTTTTCCTACTGCAGCACTTACCCGGAGATGGAATAGTAATTTATATCTGTAGATTTACAACATTTTCACCACTACAGTTTTTATTTGGAGTTTGATTGTTAATTTATACCTTTACATTATCAATTTTTTTTTTTTTGCTGCACTTACCTCGTTTATTAAAAGTAATATATAATACTAGACTATCCACCACTTTACCCACTGCAGCACTTACCATGAGATTGAGTACTAATTTATACTTCTAGACTATGCAAATACAATAGGTGATGGACCGAATGTTCATAAATGTCACACACTCACACCATTTTAAAGATATAATACATATTAATTATTTATTTTCAGATTTACCTTTTGGAACGAAGGTTAGATGTTTTATTTTTCAATACATGGATGAATTTTCTTAACTTTTATCAAGCCTCGGTTTTCGTATCTTAAACATATAAAAAAATATTATTAATTATTCTGTTTCTAGTTTACATGTTCTTAAAATTAATTGCTGTATTTACTCTTCCTTTAAATAATTTTATTTACCTTTTTCAAAAGATGTCGAGTCACTTTATTCTGTCAGTTATGAAGTAGAATTTATTTTTGAAGTGATTTTTCTGTGAAAATAATTTAGAACATGTATTTATAATGCAACTTATTTCGACTAATGCATTTTTAAGTTGTTCAAAAAATACTGAATATGTACCTTTTTATATATAGAAAAAAACGGTTGGTAGTCTCGAATAGAATATCTTTCGTGGTCACACGTTTTCTGCGGCCAAGAAGTGATATCTATGAGTAATACATAAAACACATTTTAACGTTATGTTAACCTTATTAAATGTTATTGCGTTTTATTTTTCTAGTCATCAAAAATAGTTGCATATAGAAAAACATATTTAGCGTTTTTTCTTAATATGTGTTTCTTTCACGTATATGTTTAATAAATCTCAGTAATATTTTTAAAATATGAGTTAAATTTTTATATATTAATAATATTTATTGTTAACCTTTTCCAATATTCCATTTAAATAAAATGTGCTCATTTTTTTATCGTTTTCTATTAATGTTACTCACTTGTAAATCATTTAATTATTTCGCTCTGTTGGTAAAACAGATCTCAAAAGGTGAAAAGGTCAGAGGTTCAGGTTTCACGTCTGCTCTCTCGGGTAGTTGAGGATCAACTGGTTCTAAAATGGTGTCTGCCTCGTATTTATAAGTTTCGGTTACGGACTCAATTTTATTATTAAAAATATGCGTTATAAATGATTTATTTTTTTAGATTTATTTCTCTGTAAAGGTTTATTTTAAAAATTAATTACAAGTTATTTTGTTCGCGTTAATTCTGCCGTTTTGGCATCCATTTTAGATAATGTGTTGTGGTATTAATTCATTGAAATAATAGTAGGACTAATCTATGCATGGATGTCAAAATCTATGCAATACCTTCTTAAAATGGCGTCTATTATTAATACCATATCTGTTCAAATTTCTCTAACGATAAATATAGTGAAAATAATTGCTGTTTCTGTATTTATTTTTATTTTGAAATGTAATGTGGTAAAATGAGATAATTTTTAGCAGGCAGAGTATTAATTTGAGTACTCGAGTATTAATTTTCATACTCGAGTATTAATTTTTTTTTAAAAACTTAGTTTTCGTTATAATATGGTAGTTTTTTACTTCATTATTTAATACACTTCCCCACCCAAAACCCCTATTTTCCCTGCATCCCGTGCCAGGTTTTATTGTACAAAAAAAATATATATATATTTAAATTTATTTTTGCGTTGTAATGGTATACGATGTTATATGTTGCGTTGTAATGGTATTTTTAGTATTAAAGTACTAATTTGCGTTGTAATAGTACTCGTTGTTAAAACATGCGTTGTAACAGTATTTGCGTTGTAAAAGATGCGTTGTAACGGTATGCGTTGTAATAGGACGCGTTGTAACGTCATATATCCAGAGAATGATTGGAAGTAATGTACACTTTTTATTTGTGCTTTTATGATTGTAAATTTGTAACAATCGAATAAAGCTTTCCTGATGATGATTGGCCCATTCCTCTGTTTCTCCATGTATAGCTTTCCATCTGCAACCTGCTCTGGTAGCTGTCTTTGGACCCAACTTCTCTCTTCTGCCAAGTAAACTGAGGCAATCTCCATCTGCACTCAGTTCTACCTAACCTATTCTTCATAAAGGTTATGGCCTTTTGTCATTATTGCATATCTATAGCAGCTCTGAGGTGTAGCTCTTTAGTCATCTTCCCCAAGTGCTTAATTTGTAAAATATGAAGTCCAGGTGCTCAAATGTTTGTCAGAGGCCACACCCTCTTTTCCCAGCTCCACCCACGTTCTCTATTGGCTCCACCCACATCCTCAACTGGCACTGCTAAAAGCCAGATGTAATACCCCTATCCAATTCTTGGGGGTGTCCAGGCTGGAGTGTGAAAGAATATCTTTAAGCCCCCCACCCTGCCCACTGCCCAATTTGTGTATTATGTGTGTAATCTCTGGTTCTCGCAAATGTACAAACAAACCAGTTTTTTGCACTGGTGACCCTTGAACCAGCAGCACATTGATGCAGCAGCTCAGGCTTCAAGGCATCTACACTGAGAGTCAGAACACAATTCTAACTGAGCTTCAAATGCACCCACCCTTGGGTTCCATGCAGAAAAAGGGTCACAACAGTACAACATTGGAGAAGATAGGTACCTCGACAATCAGATTCTAACATACTATAAAATGCATCATGACTCAAGATTATGCACGCTGTCGCAGCGCAGACGCAAAGTCAGGACAAATGCAGCCTAACCAGTGGCCCGCCCTACAGCAACACTGACTGAAGGGCAGGCATTGATTTATCAGCTAATCAAGCACTCTTCACCGGGAAGAATGACAGAATGTAAGTCAATAAATTATGTTTTTGGGACACGTTGTGCAGTTGTTGTTGATATAATTTGTCAAGCAGTGACACTCCAGTCTAGACCCGGCCCTTAGAAATACGTGCTGGTGCTAAGCACCGGAAAGCACTGGCACAAATTAAGCACCATCTTCCCCTAATATGACTTTCCCCTTCTCCCATTACCACATAGCAGGTTCCTCTTCCCCCTTCCTAGAGCTCCCTGCCACTTAAGGCTGCCCCATATTCAATTTCCTTGTTGTACCCTTTTCAACTACCTGACATCAACCACATGTCCCCCAGCTCCTCTCCACCAATTACACTTCAACAAATAACATTAGGGTCACCATTTGGCCATTATATACATGCATCGGCTGTTACGTCAAATGAACACATATTGTTCATAAACAATTAAATTACAGATAGTGTTAGATGATAGTTTCTGAGCAGCTTCTTGATGGCCAATCAAGTGGCTGTAAACATTCTCCAGTGACAGCCTTGTGTGTGAGAGTTGACCTAGGAATGGTTTATAAATCATATTGCTAATCCGAGAAATCTCCACTCAGTTTGCTCTGTGCTCATTGAGTGCGTACTTGGGTTACTTCAAGCCATCTGAGGCTTCCTTTGACAGCCCTCTTATTTTTTGGTGATGGACTAACAAGGTGATGACCACTGGTGTCAAGCCCCACAGCCAGATAAGTGAATCTCTGTGCAACCAGCCTGACTGTTGCATGCTCTCCACAAGCATTACCTTTCTTTTCAGTTTGGTGTGTAAATCTAAGCTTGCCACACAAATAATTGCAATGTATGGAGAGGAAGAAGCTACCTCAGTTTCTCACCATGCCCTTGTGCTCTGGCCAAACAAAGCAGAGCAGGCAGGAAAGCACCGGGAAGGAGTATAATGATTTATTCTAGAAGCAAGCACTTTCAAAGGTGTAAGTACAAGGCCAGATACATATTACTTCTCCCCTACAATACCACCTATACCTTGCTTTATTAATTTCTCTGGCCCGCCACCTAAGCATGGGCGGAAAATCCGTTACGCTCGCGGATTTTGCGGATTTTTGGGAAATTCGCAATCCGCGAGATTCGCGAATTTCCCGCAAAATCCGCAAATTCGCACGCAGCGGATTTTTTGGGCGGCGCGCGGCGTTGGTGATACAATTTTTGCGGCGCGCGGCGTTTATCATCGTTTGCCGAGTTGTTTTTCTCGATATTTTGCGAGTGCTGCGCCATTTTGGATATTGCTGTGTGATCCCGCGGGAATTTGGCGAGCGCGATTACGTCATCGCGGCTTGCCAACTTGCACAGCGAGAGTTTGTCAACGCGAGTACGGCGAGATCACGTCTCGCGGTACTTCGCAATTGCGAGATTTGAGATGCGGCGAGCGAAAATATAAATTTGCAATTCTGCACAAGAAATCCACCAGCAAGCAGCATAAACCTTCTAGAAATGATGATTTTTATCTGAATAACTCCTTAGTTTGACATTTGCCTGCACTTTTTTAGCGAGGAGTCCATTTTGGGGAGGGGGGCAGGGGGGTGGGAGGAAGGAAGTGCCCCACAGTCTTCAACTTCCTGTTCCTGTTCAGCAGGCTCCTCCCAGTGCTTTGTCCATCTCCTGGTCACTTTTCATTTGGGTCTGGAGCTGGAAGGATTACTTTTTGTGGATGCTGCTGGATATTTGGATTTGAGGCCTTTTTGACTTTCTTTGGATCACTGTTGGATTAGAAATTTTACAAGTAAGTTTGTTTGGGGCATTACAGTTGCTGCAATTAAAATTTTGGAATTTTCGATTTTTGGGCTGTTTTGGGGCCTTTTGCCCAGGGGTACTCAGTGGTGGGTGGACTGAGTCTTTCTGTGGGTTGTCTTGAACTTAAACATCATGGAGGCCATGGATGAATTGGGATTGTGCTGATTTTTCTGTGTTTTTCGATTTTTGACCTGTTGTTGGGGCCTTGACCAGGGGTAGTGAGTGGTGCATGGGCCTAGTCTTTCTGTGGGCTGTCTTGAACTTAAACATCATGGAGGGCATGGATGGAATGGGATTGTGCTGATTTTTCTGTGTTTTTCGATTTTTGACCTGTTGTTGGGGCCTTGACCAGGGGTAGTGAGTGGTGCATGGGCCTAGTCTTTCTGTGGGGTGTCTTGAATTTAAACATCATGGAGGGCATGGATGCCATGGGGATTGTGCAGATTTTTCTGTGTTTTTCGAATTTTTGGATTGCTCATGGGGACAGGCCATGAGGGTGGGGGCCATTTTGAGTGCTGGTACAGGCAGGCCCTGGCCATGTGCTAGGAGGCAAGTGGCCATTTTGAATGCAGGCTTTGTTGTTAGGCCTCCAACCATTTTGCCTACGTTTCAACCTTTATTTATGCCCAGGGGTAGTGAGTCTTGCATGGGCCTAGTCTTTCTGTGGGTTGTCTTGAATTTAAACATCATGGAGGCCATGGATGGAATGGGATTGTGCTGATTTTGCAGTGTTTTTCGATTTTTGGGGGTGTTCATGGGGAGGGACATGCCATGTGGCTGGTGGCCATTTTGAGTGCAGCTACAGGCACTGGCCATGTGCTGGCAGGCAAGTGGCCATTTTGAATGCAGGCTTTGTTGTTAGGCCTCCAACCATTTTGCCTACTTTTCAACCTTTATTTATGCCCAGGGGTAGTGAGTCTTGCATGGGCCTAGTCTTTCTGTGGGTTGTCTTGAATTTAAACATCATGGAGGCCATGGATGGAATGGGATTGTGCTGATTTTTCAGTGATTTTCGTTTTTTGGGCCTGTACTTGTGGCCTTTTTCACCAGGGGTATTTGAGTCTAGCATGGGCCTAGTCTTTCTGTGGGCTGTCTTGAACTTAAACATCATGGAGGGCATGGATGGAATGGGATTGTGCTGATTTTTCTGTGTTTTTCGATTTTTGACCTGTTGTTGGGGCCTTGACCAGGGGTAGTGAGTGGTGCATGGGCCTAGTCTTTCTGTGGGGTGTCTTGAATTTAAACATCATGGAGGGCATGGATGGAATGGGATTGTGCTGATTTTGCAGTGTTTTTCGATTTTTGACCTGTTGTTGGGGCCTTGACCAGGGGTAGTGAGTGGTGCATGGGCCTAGTCTTTCTGTGGGGTGTCTTGAATTTAAACATCATGGAGGGCATGGATGGAATGGGATTGTGCTGATTTTGCAGTGTTTTTCGATTTTTGGGGGTGTTCATGGGTACAGGCCATGTGGGTGGGGGCCATTTTGAGTGCTGGTACAGGCAGGCCCTGGCCATGTGCTAGGAGGCAAGTGGCCATTTTGAATGCAGGCTTTGTTGTTAGGCCTCCAACCATTTTGCCTACTTTTCAACCTTTATTTATGCCCAGGGGTAGTGAGTCTTGCATGGGCCTAGTCTTTCTGTGGGTTGTCTTGAATTTAAACATCATGGAGGCCATGGATGGAATGGGATTGTGCTGATTTTGCAGTGTTTTTCGATTTTTGGGGGTGTTCATGGGGAGGGACATGCCATGTGGCTGGTGGCCATTTTGAGTGCAGCTACAGGCACTGGCCATGTGCTGGCAGGCAAGTGGCCATTTTGAATGCAGGCTTTGTTGTTAGGCCTTCAACCATTTTGCCTACTTTTCAACCTTTATTTATGCCCAGGGGTAGTGAGTCTTGCATGGGCCTAGTCTTTCTGTGGGTTGTCTTGAATTTAAACATCATGGAGGCCATGGATGGAATGGGATTGTGCTGATTTTTCAGTGATTTTCGTTTTTTGGGCCTGTACTTGTGGCCTTTTCACCAGGGGTATTTGAGTCTAGCATGGGCCTAGTCTTTCTGTGGGCTGTCTTGAACTTAAACATCATGGAGGGCATGGATGGAATGGGATTGTGCTGATTTTTCTGTGTTTTTCGATTTTTGACCTGTTGTTGGGGCCTTTTGACCAGGGGTAGTGAGTGGTGCATGGGCCTAGTCTTTCTGTGGGGTGTCTTGAATTTAAACATCATGGAGGGCATGGATGGCATGGGGATCGTGCTGATTTTTCTGTGTTTTTTGATTTTTTGGATTGTTCATGGGGACAGGCCATGTGGGTGGGGGCCATTTTGAGTGCTGGTACAGGCAGGCCCTGGCCATGTGCTAGGAGGCAAGTGGCCATTTTGAATGCAGGCTTTGTTGTTAGGCCTCCAACCATTTTGCCTACTTTTCAACCTTTATTTATGCCCAGGGGTAGTGAGTCTTGCATGGGCCTAGTCTTTCTGTGGGTTGTCTTGAATTTAAACATTATGGAGGGCATGGATGGATTGGGATTGTGCTGATTTTGCAGTGTTTTTCGATTTTTTTGTGCTCTATAACTGAACTGATGTTCCTCTGTCTTCCATTTTTTTTAGGTGCACAAGACTCAAGAGAACCACCAGTGCCAGGAAGAAGTCCTGCAGCGGTGTGTGTGTGCAGCATAACGTCACGCGACGTCACGTCTGGCCTCAGACAACTCTACAATTCGTCCAACTGCGGCCTGCTGTCTGACCTGCTCTGAAGAAGATGGCCCCAAAGAAAGGTCTCCGTAGCTCCTCTAGCAAGAAAGTTGCTAGTAAGGAGCAGAAGAAGCAAGTTACCAAGGAGGCTGGTGTGCCACCCGCCACGTTTTTTGGGAGAAAAAAAAAAGTACGCCTGCAGCAGCAGGATCTGCTGGGGACCAAGCTGGGAGCAGCACCCCTGCTCCATTGGGTTCAGTGCCTCCACCACCACGCCAACTTAAGTCAAAGCCCTTGAGTGCTTCAGAGGCAGTCAGTGTACTTCTCCAATCACCATCGACCAGTGATGTTGGCTCATCGCAAGAAAGTAGCAGCAATGTCCCTGAATCAACACAGGTTGTTGTAACTCATCTGACAAGTGTTGAACAACCACAGCCGCAACAACAACACCATGTGCAAGTACACGCCCAAGTACATGTGGAAGGAGAGGCAGCAAAAGGAGATGCGCAAGCAAAGGTGCATGGAGGTTCACAAGTGCCCACAATAGTTGTTCCTCCCGAAGTAGGGGCACATCAGGAAATCGACAATGAAGCCGAGGTATCATTGGAAGCCACTCCTCCTGATGATCATTCACTGTCTTCCATATCCCCAGCAAGGAAAAGATCAAGGGGGGTGTCTACATCTTCTTCAAGCCCACCTCCTACTGATGATCTGGATGACGAATGGGTACCACCACGGCAGCCTGAGAGTGAGGCACACCATGATCTGACAAAGGTACCTAAGCGTAAAAGGAAGGTCGTCGAAAAACTCATAGCTATGGAGTGTGATGAGGCTCAACAAGAAGTGACAGATACTGCTGGTGATGAAGCCTCTCACGATGACGACGAGCCAGTCATCACAAAGGTCGCTGCAGACATTTTGACCCTATCCCGAGAAGCTGCTGAGCGTGATGATGATGTCGGCGAGGAGGCAATGGAAATGGAATCATTAGATTTGGAGTTAAGTAGTACACCAAAACCTACCGCTTCCATATTTCTTCCTCGCAAGAAGGTACCCACCTCGTCCTCGACCTCAATTCGTGGTGGTGAAAGTGCAAAACGTACTGAAGTTCGGCAATCCACATCCTCCACTTCATCTGGCATTAGCAGCAGGACCACCACCACCAGTATCGCCGCCTCCTCCGGCCCCCGAAGACATTTCAAGTCTCCAGTTTGGGACTTCTTTAGTGTTTGCCCAAAAAAGGAAAACGTAGCCATTTTTAGCATTTGTAAGCTTCGAGTTAGTCGTGGTAAGTTGGGTTCCAACTATGGTACCGGAGGCCAGAGAGGTCATCTTAGGAGAACGCACGATGTCCAATGGTTTGCGCACCTACACTCGATCAAGGAAGCCCGAATTGCACGCAATGAAAACGTTGATTTTTCATCTGATGATGACGAGGAGGAAGAAGACGATTCGAACACTTCACTTACACCCAGTTCCCCTGTCAGCAGCACACCCCATGGGAGCCACACTAAGAGTGTGGGAGAGAGTGAGACATCAATGCGGAAAAGTTCATCAGCGAGCGTAACTGGGTCGAAGAGATCATCATCATCCCGTAAATCCTTGGTCCAGGGCAACATTAAAAAGATGTTGTTTACAGAAGCGCAATATGAACGCAACCACCCAATGACCCGTCTGTATAACACTAAGCTGGCTAAAATGCTAGCTCTGGACCTTCTCCCTTTTTCTTTTGTAGAAGGGGTTGGTTTTCTAGAATTAGTGGCAGCGCTCTGCCCTAAATGGAAGGTTCCTAGCCGGTTCTATTTTGCCCGAGTTGCGGTTCCAGCACTACATGAAGATGTTCTGAAGGTGATTGGGGCAGCTTTGCAGAAGAGTGCTGTTCACACTATACATCTGACAACAGACATGTGGACCAGTGGCGCAGGCGCTGATTACATGTGCATCACTGCACACTGGGTCTCTTTTTCAGGGGCTAAAGCAAAGCTAAACGCAGGTGTTGACACGAACATTGTTTTTAAAGGTGCTCGGAAACATGCAACACTAGCCATGTTTGGTTTGGAGAAACGTCACACAGCAGAAAACATTTTGGATGTCTTTAACACAAAGGTCCTTAACTGGCTGTCCCCACTAAAACGCAAGGTTGGTTATGTTTCCACGGACAATGGCGCCAATATAGTTAAGGCCATGAAGGACGGTTACTATTTCAGAGTGCCGTGTTTGGCGCACTGTATAAACCTGGTTGTCCAAAAATTCTTGGGTAATAAAGGCAGTGCAGCGTACAGTGTATTGGAGACCTGCCGAAAAATGTGCAAGCATTTCAGCCATTCTTTTAAGGCCCGGAAGCAGCTGAGGAGCCTGCTATATCAACGTCAAATGCCAGTGAAAGCACTCATCCAGGAGGTGGTAACACGTTGGAACTCAACCTTCTACATGCTTGAGCGTCTGTATGAGCAGTATACGGAATTCGATCAATATTTCCTTTAAGAGGGTACAGAGGAGCTGAGGATGGGTGGGCCGCAATGGAACATAGTTGAAAGCCTGACACGCATGCTTCGTCCTTTTGAGTTCTTCACGCGTGCAGTCAGCAAGGAGGACTCTAATTTGGGAAAAGCTATCCCATTGTTGTACATGCTGGAGGACCAACTGAAGGAGGTGTGTTCTGTGTTTGGAAAAGATGACAAAAACCAAGACTCTTTGCTTCTGGCTGAGCAATTATTAGAGCTCCTACAAGGTGATGAACGTCTTAAAAAGATCCACTCAGAACAGCATTACATTTGTGCTACTATTCTGGATCCACGCTACAAAAAGGCGCTGGCAGGCCAAGCATTCTTTCCTTTTGATGATGAACATGTTCCAAAGTACAAACGTTGGCTAGCCTTGTCAGCCAAGAGGTTTGAAACAGAACGGCTGGAAATTGAAGGAAATGGCAGTACATCAGCAGGCCATCCCCAGTCAAAACAATCCACTTCTGCACCTGTGGCTGTGGCACAAGTGACCTCTCAGCCGTTAAAGACACCGGCAACCGGATCATCTGCACGAAACACAACAGAAACATTGGAGGCTGAAGAGGATTGGCTAGCTCTGCGTGGGTTTGGTTCTCAAAAGGTCAGAGGCACAGCAAGAGCTAAGCAAAGTGGAGGAACCTTGGATGAGGACCTTGAGTCGATGGTGAAGGACTATCTGAATGACTCAACAGAGGTCTATGTTAATTCTGACCCATTGGCGTATTGGCATGGGAAAAAAGAATTGTGGCCACAGCTCACCAACCTGGCTTTAAACTACTTGTCTTACCCACTCGCAAGCGTGTCTTCTGAACGGGTTTTCAGTGCGGCTGGTGGGATTGTAACTCCCAAACGGAGCCGCCTCTCGCCCAAAAATGTGGAGAGGTTAACAATGATCAAGATGAATCAGCACCTCATACCACCAGATTTCAGAGTACGAGAGAGCGTGCCGGATGAAGAGGAGGTGGCCAGCAGCATAGATGAGGGAATTTCTACTCTGTCAGGTGACACTGAGCTCACCCTGCCTGAATTCGCAGAGTATGATGACGAAGCCTTATTCTCATTCCTGGACCGTGATACCGAGCCCTGAAAATGAGACAACGAATCAATAACTTTCTTTTTCGTCCCTATTCACTTTTATTCCTGTGTGTCTGTCTTTCTTTGTTGTGCACAGTTAATATATTTCAAACTTTAATCAGATAATCACAAAATCAAGCCCATCAGCAGAACTGTCTTCGCTGGTTTGCTAATTGATTTGAAGTTGCCGCAGTCTGCATTCCTCAGGTTCACAAGTTCAGAAGAACATGCTCCTCTATCCTCCTCCTCCAGACTCCTATTTCCATCAAACCAGAGGGCTGGTTTACGCCCAATGAAGAAAGACTCAGCACTTGTGGGGGTGTTGTTGTACCTCTTTGCAGGTGAGTTGACGGCTCTGGGACCATTGTTGGGAAGCTCTAATACCGGATAAAAGTGGTTTGGACCAAATCCCAGGAAGAATTTTTTTTGTGTTTTTGATGACTTGCTTGCCTTTTAGGTGCTCTTAGGGGGGGTTCCGTCTGTTTGTGGGTGAGTTTCGTGGTCTGGGAGCATTGCTGGGACACTCTAATCTTGATTGCATTTGCTTTTCAGGAAATCCGTCGTGCCAACCCCGACTTATGGCCTAGCTACGCAGCGCGTTTGGACCGAAGGCCCAGAAATATTGCAAGTATGAGATTTTGCTTTTGGCCTGTTTGGGGGTGTTATGCTTCTTGGCGGGTGGTTTGGCGGGTCTTGGGGCATTCCTGGGAAGGTCGAATACCGGGTAGAAGTGGTTGGGACAAAATCCAGGCCGATTTTTTTTTGGCTATTTCTGACATTTTGCTCTATGTGGCGTTTTCGGGGGCCTGTTTGGGGGGCTTCCTGGTGTTTGTGGGTGAGTTTCGTGGTCTGGGAGCATTGCTGGGACACTCTAATCTTGATTGCATTTGCTTTTCAGGAAATCCGTCGTGCCAACCCCGACTTATGGCCTAGCTACGCAGCGCGTTTGGACCGAAGGCCCAGAAATATTGCAAGTATGAGATTTTGCTTTTGGCCTGTTTGGGGGTGTTATGCTTCTTGGCGGGTGGTTTGGCGGGTCTTGGGGCATTCCTGGGAAGGTCTAATACCGGGTAGAAGTGGTTGGGACAAAATCCAGGCCGATTTTTTTTTGGCTATTTCTGACATTTTGCTCTATGTAGCGTTTTCGGGGGCCTGTTTGGGGGGCTTCCTGGTGTTTGTGGGTGAGTTTCGTGGTCTGGGAGCACTGCTGGCTATATATACTTTACTTTGCAAGAGGTTTCAAGCAAATCCATGGTGGCAGAGGGGAGTTAGGGCCTAGCTGCAGAGCGCGCGCGGAGTGATTTGGGAAATTTGTGAAAAATTGACTAAGTCCCCATTTTTGTACTTTTGCTCTTTGGCTGTTTGGGGGTATTCTACTCGTTTTCTCCTGGGTTGACGGCTCTGGGGCCATTGCTGGGAAGCTCTAATACCGGATAAAAGTGTTTTGGACCAAATCCCAGGCGGAAAATTTTTTGTGTTTTTGATGACTTGCTTGCCTTTGAGGTGCTCTTAGGGGGGTTCCGTCTGTTTGTGGGTGAGTTTCGTGGTCTGGGAGCACTGCTGGGACACTCTAATCTTGATTGCATTTGCTTTTCAGGAAATCCGTCGTGGCAACCCCGACTTATGGCCTAGCTACGCAGCGCGTTTGGACCGAAGGCCCAGAAATATTGCAAGTATGAAATTTTGCTTTTGGCCTGTTTGGGGGTGTTATGCTTCTTGGCGGGTGGTTTGGCGGGTCTTGGGGCATTCCTGGGAAGGTCTAATACCGGGTAGAAGTGGTTGGGACAAAATCCAGGCCGATTTTTTTTTGGCTATTTCTGACATTTTGCTCTATGTAGCGTTTTCGGGGGCCTGTTTGGGGGGCTTCCTGGTGTTTGTGGGTGAGTTTCGTGGTCTGGGAGCATTGCTGGGACACTCTAATCTTGATTGCATTTGCTTTTCAGGAAATCCGTCGTGCCAACCCCGACTTATGGCCTAGCTACGCAGCGCGTTTGGACCGAAGGCCCAGAAATATTGCAAGTATGAGATTTTGCTTTTGGCCTGTTTGGGGGTGTTATGCTTCTTGGCGGGTGGTTTGGCGGGTCTTGGGGCATTCCTGGGAAGGTCTAATACCGGGTAGAAGTGGTTGGGACAAAATCCAGGCCGATTTTTTTTTGGCTATTTCTGACATTTTGCTCTATGCAGCGTTTTCGGGGGCCTGTTTGGGGGGCTTCCTGGTGTTTGTGGGTGAGTTTCGTGGTCTGGGAGCACTGCTGGCTATATATACTTTACTTTGCAAGAGGTTTCAAGCAAATCCATGGTGGCAGAGGGGA
This sequence comes from Lissotriton vulgaris, assembly GCF_964263255.1. Taxonomy (NCBI): domain Eukaryota; kingdom Metazoa; phylum Chordata; class Amphibia; order Caudata; family Salamandridae; genus Lissotriton; species Lissotriton vulgaris. The sequence continues at coordinate 1,181,810,931 of NC_141695.1, read as the reverse complement.
GTTAGGGCCTAGCTGCAGAGCGCGCGCGGAGTGATTTGGGAAATTTGTGAAAAATTGACTAAGTCCCCATTTTTGTACTTTTGCTCTTTGGCTGTTTGGGGGTCTTCTACTCGTTTTCTCCTGGGTTGACGGCTCTGGGGCCATTGCTGGGAAGCTCTAATACCGGATAAAAGTGTTTTGGACCAAATCCCAGGCGGAAATATTTTTGTGTTTTTGATGACTTGCTTGCCTTTGAGGTGCTCTTAGGGGGGGTTCCGTCTGTTTGTGGGTGAGTTTCGTGGTCTGGGAGCACTGCTGGGACAGTCTAATCTTGATTGCATTTGCTTTTCAGGAAATCCGTCGTGGCAACCCCGACTTATGGCCTAGCTACGCAGCGCGTTTGGACCGAAGGCCCAGAAATATTGCAAGTATGAGATTTTGCTTTTGGCCTGTTTGGGGGTGTTATGCTTCTTGGCGGGTGGTTTGGCGGGTCTTAGGGCATTCCTGGGAAGGTCTAATACCGGGTAGAAGTGGTTGGGACAAAATCCAGGCCGATTTTTTTTTGGCTATTTCTGACGTTTTGCTCTATGTAGCGTTTTCGGGGGCCTGTTTGGGGGGCTTCCTGGTGTTTGTGGGTGAGTTTCGTGGTCTGGGAGCATTGCTGGGACACTCTAATCTTGATTGCATTTGCTTTTCAGGAAATCCGTCGTGCCAACCCCGACTTATGGCCTAGCTACGCAGCGCGTTTGGACCGAAGGCCCAGAAATATTGCAAGTATGAGATTTTGCTTTTGGCCTGTTTGGGGGTGTTATGCTTCTTGGCGGGTGGTTTGGCGGGTCTTGGGGCATTCCTGGGAAGGTCTAATACCGGGTAGAAGTGGTTGGGACAAAATCCAGGCCGATTTTTTTTTGGCTATTTCTGACATTTTGCTCTATGTAGCGTTTTCGGGGGCCTGTTTGGGGGGCTTCCTGGTGTTTGTGGGTGAGTTTCGTGGTCTGGGAGCATTGCTGGGACACTCTAATCTTGATTGCATTTGCTTTTCAGGAAATCCGTCGTGCCAACCACGACTTATGGCCTAGCTACGCAGCGCGTTTGGACCGAAGGCCCAGAAATATTGCAAGTATGAGATTTTGCTTTTGGCCTGTTTGGGGGTGTTATGCTTCTTGGCGGGTGGTTTGGCGGGTCTTGGGGCATTCCTGGGCAGGTCTAATACCGGGTAGAAGAGGTTGGGACAAAATCCAGGCCGATTTTTTTTTGGCTATTTCTGACATTTTGCTCTATGCAGCGTTTTCGGGGGCCTGTTTGGGGGGCTTCCTGGTGTTTGTGGGTGAGTTTCGTGGTCTGGGAGCACTGCTGGCTATATATACTTTACTTTGCAAGAGGTTTCAAGCAAATCCATGGTGGCAGAGGGGAGTTAGGGCCTAGCTGCAGAGCGCGCGCGGAGTGATTTGGGAAATTTGTGAAAAATTGACTAAGTCCCCATTTTTGTACTTTTGCTCTTTGGCTGTTTGGGGGTCTTCTACTCGTTTTCTCCTGGGTTGACGGCTCTGGGGCCATTGCTGGGAAGCTCTAATACCGGATTAAAGTGTTTTGGACCAAATCCCAGGCGGAAATTTTTTTGTGTTTTTGATGACTTGCTTGCCTTTGAGGTGCTCTTAGGGGGGGTTCCGTCTGTTTGTGGGTGAGTTTCGTGGTCTGGGAGCACTGCTGGGACACTCTAATCTTGATTGCATTTGCTTTTCAGGAAATCCGTCGTGGCAACCCCGACTTATGGCCTAGCTACGCAGCGCGTTTGGACCGAAGGCCCAGAAATATTGCAAGTATGAGATTTTGCTTTTGGCCTGTTTGGGGGTGTTATGCTTCTTGGCGGGTGGTTTGGCGGGTCTTGGGGCATTCCTGGGAAGGTCTAATACCGGGTAGAAGTGGTTGGGACAAAATCCAGGCCGATTTATTTTTGGCTATTTTTGACATTTTGCTCTATGTAGCGTTTTCGGGGGCCTGTTTGGGGGGCTTCCTGGTGTTTGTGGGTGAGTTTCGTGGTCTGGGAGCATTGCTGGGACACTCTAATCTTGATTGCATTTGCTTTTCAGGAAATCCGTCGTGCCAACCCCGACTTATGGCCTAGCTACGCAGCGCGTTTGGACCGAAGGCCCAGAAATATTGCAAGTATGAGATTTTGCTTTTGGCCTGTTTGGGGGTGTTATGCTTCTTGGCGGGTGGTTTGGCGGGTCTTGGGGCATTCCTGGGAAGGTCTAATACCGGGTAGAAGTGGTTGGGACAAAATCCTCGCGGAAAAGCCTTTTGGCACTTTTTGTAACTTAGGGTTCGTTAGGGTTAGCCCTAGCAGCAGGATTGCATGTGTTTCGGGGTGTTCTAGATTTTTCCAACTGAGTTCTGGGGTCTTAGAGCACTCGTGAGAATGTGTAATTTTGGTTGCAAGTCATTTGAAGAAAATCCATGGTGGGAAAGGGGGGATTTGGCATAGTTAAAGAAAGCCTTTGCCTCTATTCTTAACTTAGGGTTCGTTAGGGTTAGCAGTATTTCTATTGCATGTGTTTGAGTGGGGGGGATTTCGAGTCTTGGAGCGATGCTGGCTATGGCTACTTTTGCTTGGTTGCTTGCAAGTGGTTTGAATGCAATCCACGGTGGGTAATGGGTAATTAGGAAGGGGGTACTTCGGCCTACTTTTACTTTCAAAGTAAGTTTTGTCACCAGTTTTCTGCTAGGCCTCGTTTTTTGAGATTTGATTGGGGGTCTTCTACATTTTTGCGACTGGCTTTAGTAAGGGTCTGGGTGGGAGCACTGCTAGGAAGATCTAATTTTGTTCTAAAACACAGTTTACAGTACACCTAGCTTGAGGGGCAAGATCCCCTACATTAATTTGCCCATACTTATTTATCCTTCAAAAGGTGACTCAGAGTACGCACTTTCAAAAATATTGTACTGTCTACTAGGAAAATCAAATTGTGACTTTTTGCACTCCACAGCCTACATACCTTATATTTATTTATCAGTGGTGTTGTAATATTATATCACTTCCTGTTTTTCGTTGAATAATTACAGGCCGGGTTTCAGTCTCTGCAATGGGGAAAAAAGGATGGAGTCAGGCTTCACAGTAGCGAGCCACAATTCAGCATCAGGCAGGCAGTGGACAGGGTGTCTTCTGGTGACCAACATCGATGGACGAAGCGTCGGCTGCAATGGAGGAGTGCCGCTAATAGGAGGATTTTTTTCTGCAGGCAACTTACTTACCACTTCCAACAGGACCACTACAACCACATAGATACAGTATCCCTTGCCTTTTTCTCTGACTGTGACTGCATTTCTTGGATCTCTCTCTGCTTCTAAATTGATCCCTTAACACATCACTTAGTCCACTCCACTATCACATCTGCACCACACATAGTCATTTGTAAGTGCTCCTACGTAATTCGCAAGTCGCAGCACGCCCCAGGCCGTAGAGGACTGGGATGGCCCCAATGATGAAGCATGTCACCAAGGGGCAACCCTGGTGAGTGAGGGGACACCTAGAAAACAAGCAATTTCTCCTTTTCTATCTACTATACCTTCCAGACCAACCCCACTGAGTGTTGTTGTGAATGGATTTATAGTGACCAGCAAGGCTCTCGGGTATCTGGCTAAGTACAGAGACCTTATGTTGAATATCGTTATCAATAATTCCACACAGGCCCTGTACTGTTGCATTCTTTCTTCCACAGTTGTCGAATGTACTACTTACTTTTCACTGACATGCATGCAGTAGTGCATGCACTTTCAAAGATTGATGGATAGGTTTGTACCCAAAGAATTGTTTATGTTCCATTGTTTGTCTATGCTGTGCTTTTTTTTACAGGGTGTCTTCTGGCGACCAACATCGATGGACGAAGCGGCGGCTGCAATGGAGGAGTGCCGCTAAAAGGAGGATTTTTTTTCTGCAGGCAACTTACTTACCACTTCCAACAGGACCACTACAACCACATAGATACAGTATCCCTTGCCTTTTTCTCTGACTGTGACTGCATTTCTTGGATCTCTCTCTGCTTCTAAATTGATCCCTTAACACATCACTTAGTCCACTCCACTATCACATCTGCACCACACATAGTCATTTGTAAGTGCTCCTACGTAATTCGCAAGTCGCAGCACGCCCCAGCCCTTAGAGGACTGGGATGGCCCCAATGATGAAGCATGTCACCAAGGGGCCACCCTGGTGAGTGAGGGGACACCTAGAAAAAAAGCAATTTCTCCTTTTCTATCTACTATACCTTCCAGACCAACCCCATTGAGTGTTGTTGTGAATGGATTTATAGTGACCAGCAAGGCTCTCAGGTATCTGGCTACAGAGACCTTATGTTGAATATAGTTATCAATATTTCCACCCACGCCCTGTACTGTCGCATTCTTTCTTCCACAGTTGTCGAAAGTACTACTTACTTTTAACTGACATGCATGCAGTAGTGTATGCACTTTCAAAGATTGATGGATAGGTTTGTACCCAAAGATTTGTTTATGTTCACATGTGTTTGTCCATGCTGTGCTACTTTTTCTTGTCTCCCAAAACCTTTCCCAAAAACCCCCGTACCCATCCATTTTTCAAACCCTAACCCTCTTCCCCCGGGCTGTGTGGTTTTGATTGATGTGTGACTAAATTACAGCAATAAATCCACACACTTGCTGGGGAGGATAAGGTGATAGCAACAGGCTGGTGAAGAAATCTGAGGATATATTCTTACTCTGCTTGACAAAGACCCATGGCTAATGTCAAAGAACTTCAACCGAATTAATTATACTTTAACATTTGTTAGGCTACAATGTGGCACTGTTCTAGTGTACTTCTGTCACCTGCTATATTCTGTATTGTACCTTTGTATTGCTCAGGAGGACAAACCAGATTTCATTTTCTTTTTTTTCATAGGCAAGCAACTGCCACTGTGTCACACCACTAGTACCACCGCTATGAGGAAATTTTATCCGCCCAGGATTGCCAACCTTATTTGCTGTTTCCCGTGGAGCCAGCCCTGGGCCTAGCCCTACTTGCAAACAGAAATTACAGGTAAGATAGGCGTTTGGTTGGAGGTAGTATAATGGAGTATTAGGAGAGACGAGAGATTTGATTGACGGTAGTACTACTAAAGTCCTAGGACTATTCAGGAAAACAAACTTACTGTTATGTTAAACCCCCACCCACCAGACTCAAAAGCAGTAAAAAACAGGTATGGTCAGATAAAGTTTCAAAAAGTATATTTTTATAGCCCTAACAAAAGAATCTCCCGCAAGACCCTCCCTAACCCCAACGATTGTCCTTCAAAAGTCCCCAAAAATCACAACTCCCAATTCCCACCCCCCAAAAGTCTCTAAAAAAGGGGCAAGGGACACTATGGCAGGGTGCTGTTGGAATTAGCAGCCAGGGCATCATGCTCCTTGCGGAGGGTGGCAAGTTCGAAGCGGAGGCCCTCCACCACGTTCTTATAATTATGGACCTCCTGCTCCAGGTAGGACAGTCTGAGGGATAAGCGGCGCCGGTGTGCCTTGCAAATCCTGTGAGGGGCAGCTGCTTTCTTTGCTGCTGGGCGGTGGCGTTTGGCTTTGGTAGCCCGGCTCCGTACCGCTGGAGCACTGCGCTGGCTGGCAGCATGCACGGAGGAGGATGCAGCTGTCCCAGTGGACGTTGTTGTTGTACCAGACTGCGTCTCCTCCTCCTCCAGGGCCACCAGCCGCCGATATTCAGCAACAGTGGCATCCAGCCTCCGTTGCCGGGCCATTTGAGCCAGCTCCTTCCTCCTTGATGGTGTCTTGGATTTGGAAGGAGCAACTACATGAAAAAAGAAAGACATAGTCTGTAACCAATGCTCCTTAAGATTAACACAAAATGATTGAGCAGAAAGTTGTCACAGTACAAGTAGCAAATTGAAAGCACAGTGCATAACTATTTAGGACAGTATCTATGTAACCTCCGACTTCTTCATCCTTGCTCTAACATTAGTGGGAGTTTAAGGAACAAATTCTACGAGCACTATGGACTTCTATTACAGTCGACTATGACAGTACACCACTCTTATTCTTCTTCTTCTCTCTTGTTTAGGAAAATTGGTACGTTATCTTATGCAAGCCGGCATAATGCCAGCGCAGTGAACTTGCACCCGAGAAAAACAGACGCACACCATGGTGAGTGAGACAGACTTGCGTTACTGTACCGGTCCAGTACATGCAGGTGGTGAAGCTCTTACTTTTCTATTACGGGTGGCACTGAGAATACTCTGTTAAAAGGGCTACTGCTTAATTAATTTAGCTTTCACCCTACAGTGCAAATGAGTATTAGAAAAGGAAAATGAAGAAGCTAAATTATCGGATTATCTATCACTTCACATGGGATGTATTTGATGACATATGGGATGACTTTAGGTGCTTTGCTTATTATTGAGTGAACAGTGATACCCCCACACATGAATGACGTACTACTACTAAACTAAAGTTATTAAGGGAGGTAGGGAGTGTCCACCGTAATAACTGGATATATGCTGTGCTTGCAGTTGCAATACAAACTACTGCTACTATTCATGGTAGTCTTTGGACAACGTTACAACTTCTTTTCCTTCCCTTTCCTACACTGGAACGGACGTGCGGGTGCGGTGTTACATGCTCTTCAAAGTAACACTTAGTTCATCCAGTGACCGTCTACTCTCTCTAGATTCACATATGCTATCTAAGAGTCAGATAGTACCATGAATGATCCAGGCATCCATCCATTCAAAGTATATTGCACACATACAGTTTCTGTCTCACCCACCCAGGCTGTTCTCCTTCCACCCATCCTTGCTTCATCATTCACCCAGCCATGCACCATACCATTTTCTTACCTTCCCAGCCACCTCGGGGACCAAGCAAACACATATCATTCTTCTTTGCCAGTCATCATTACATTTCTCGTGCTTCCACACTTACACCCTTCTTTCGCTTTTCGTTCATCCCATCCATCAAGTTCACCTCAGATCTGATTGGGATTCTTCTCGCCAAAAACTTCACAGCTAAGTCGAAGTACATTTAGAGGAGGCTACTACCTGCTTTTTTTATAATACACCCGTGCAGAAAGCACACTCTGCAGTCTTCAATCCCAATGACTAAGGAATGTATAGCTTACCTCTGCCCGCCACCACCGTGTGAACCCTCACAGGCATGTCCTTGTCCGGCACTTGCACCGCCTCCTCCCCAGAGTTGTCCTCCTCGTCCAATGCCACCACCACCTCCGCGCTGGCCCCGTCTCCAGATGTTCCACCTACAAAGTACATTTAATAATGTTAGAATACACCACTCACTACTATATAATATTTGGTCTAGGAGGAAGAAAGAAATGTGAAAAAAAGTGTACAATTTAATAATTTTTGACTGTGTACTCTAGAGTAAAAATGTCCCTTTTTCCAGGGAAGGCTGTTGTCTTGCTGCACTTTTTGGCACAACTGATGAATGTTTGCTTTTTACTTTTTAACACGCACCACTTTTTCTCCTAACAGACAGAACCTTGACTTCTAAGAACACGAGCAGGATCAAGTTCAAACCAGGTGAGAGCTCAGCTCGACCACAAGAAATGTGTCCAATTAATCGTCAGCACTAAGCACTTTTCCATTTTCAGTTACACGTTCACTTTTATGACAAACTTGAATTTAATAAATGTGTTTACTTTTAATAAAGCTTTTAAACTTAAATAGACTCTGTGGTTTTTGGTCCTCCAGACTAGAGTGGATGAGCTAAAGGTTTTCGAATTTTTGCAAGCATGAGTCCGTGCCTCTGCCATCGGTGACTTTGGGAGCTAAATGACTCTGCCACACTATCTAGTCAGTAAGGAGATTGGGGGTTCAACTACAAAGTCTGTTATCACTGAGGTATGTGGAAAGTCTAACAGTTACAGCACCTATTATAATTGATAAGCTAAGCGATGCATTATTTAGTGTCCATAGTTCTGTTTGTGCAGATTTGTCCCTGCAACAGTAGTAGAATGGATTGTCCTCCTATCGAAACCAAAAGTAAAGTAGTATCTTATTATTTCTTGGTGGTGGTCATTCACCTTTTTATTGTTGGCAATGGTCAAAGCATAAACATTTAGAATACTTGAAAAGACATTATGGACAATCCCAGAGGACTACACTCAGTGCATAGAGCTATTGCTGACTAGAATGGGAGTCCAATGGAAATGCCAAATGTGCAATCTTAGTTAGCTACACAGACAGACTAATAAGAATAATCTAGTAATACCACACGGAGTCATAGTCGAGGCAGGATAAGAATTTAGATCCTGTCTACAAGAAGATCAAAGACGATTTAGAAAAAATCGAATGAGGAACGCTAGGAAAAAATAAGTACTCTATATTAAAATTAAAACTTACTGGGGCCAGCAAAGGAGCCCTCGACTGCCCGGTCCTGGCCTGCATCGACAACAGCACCCTCCTCCTCCTCCTCCTGTGTCCTCCTCTTGCCCCTGGGGGAAGCTGATGTACAACATGAAAGAAAGAAAAACAGAAAACATGGATGATATTTCTCAACCAAATCAAACATTTAAAAAAGAACTAACAAAGTAACAAAATATTTTTGGGAAATAGCAAATAGGGAACGACTCCACGGGATATATTATTGACCAATCTCATGTGGTCGACTACGTCATTACTTTAGTATTGCTTGATTTGAGGACCGTCGAATTGGAAACTACCCTATGTAACTCACTAAACAAAGTACTAAAAAGGTTTGCCTAGGATTGGCAGGCAGCAGTCCGCAGCACGCAAAGTGACAGCCAAAGTCCATCGTGATTGAAGATCAGCGACAACACTAAAGTTTCCTACTACATTCACCAGTCATTAAAATACTCAAACTATTAATCCACCACCACTATTTCTTCTTATCGCCATGTGTACAAAGGAAGGACTGGACTTGAGTCTGTAGGGGCTGATTTAGAAGGCCCTTCCGGCTCTTTTGCTCCATTGTTGCGTGACTTTTGTGACGCAGCGACAGCACAAAAGAGGCGCAATGGTGCGGCGTATATTAACAACGTGACGCATCTGGGAGATGCATCACGTTGTAAAGCCCTGCGCCAATAGGGGTGTTCCGGCGCAAGGGAGGGCGTTCCTGCGCAGGAACGCATCCTAAAACTGGCTGAGGGAAATCTACAAGATTTCAATCAGTCACTTTGAGGACAATGATGCGTGACTCAAACCCTGCGCCTGCTTGAAGCAGACGTACGGCTTGACGCAGCATTGGGGAGATAGGGCACCCCAGAGCATTGATGGAGCTGCACCATCGTTGCGACGCAACTCCAGCAATGCGCCGCCTTTACGGCACAGATGCGTAACGCTTTGGTGACGTTTTGGGCCCATGGCGCGCCGCATTGTAAATACGGCGCACCATGGGTGATGGTGGCGTGACGCACAATTACTGGCGCATCCCTGCAACTTTGCAGGGATGCGCCGGTAATTAAAAATCTGAACCTTAGTGTGTAGCATTACGCAGTTCTTTCAACTACACTCATACATAATTTCACAGGCCAATGAAATGAACACAAAATCTAAAACAAATAAGCATAGTAGCAACACTACTGAGAAGAAGGAGAGCAGTGTACCTGAAAGGCACAGAAGATTTTGAAATAAAATTTACCTACAATGTAATGAGCAGCATTATTGCTCTTGGTAAAAAACAAAAATTTGCAATATAATAACACAGCAGGAGAAAACATAGTAGTAAAGACATAGCTACTACTACTCACCAAGCCCGGGGATCTCAAGGCCAAGGAGGTCGAGCAGATCTCGCTCACGGGTCAGGACATCCGTCCAGCGGTGGGTGGCCTGGTTGTAGGTGCGCCAGACCCGAGAGTGGTGGTAAATGGCCTGGCACACCTTCTCCCACCGCTTCCGGCGCTCCCGGGCCCCGTACCCGGCACTGATCTTGCCGCCTCCCATGATGGTCCTGGGGAGGCGGCGCTGAACATAAAAAATGAGTTGGGCCACCTCCTCCGGGGTAAAGATCTCCCTGGGTACGACCTCCTCCCCCCTCAAACGCCCGCACGGGAGCCGGACACGGGGTGCGGGACCCTTCCCCTTCTCGGGATGCTTCCCGGCTCCCTTCACCATGGTCTGGGCGGAAAGGAATAAAGAAAATAGAATAGGGAAGAGAAGAAAAGAAAAGAGTTTAAAAAAGTAGTTTAAAATTAACCAAAAGTAGCAGCAAACACAAAAATATAGGGCTAGAAAAATAGAGGGATAGATAAGTAAAATAGATCAAAAAAAACTTCAAACAAGCAAAGGATGGCAGAGATTGACAGAGGATACAAAGACCATGCCCAGAACCATAGCAATGAATGAGAAACAAGATGGCCGCGCCCGTTCACGACCGCGCGGGTAAGTTCGCGCGAGATTTTCCTTGCGAACACGCGCGAGACTGTACTGGCAAGCCGCGGACTTTGCGAGATTACACTTCGCGCCCGGAAACGGAAATACGTCAGGCAAACAAGATGGCTGCGCCCTTGAACGACCGCGAGGGTAACTTCGCGTCTTGCGCTACGAGCGGCTCGCAAAAACGCACAAAACCTTGCCAACTAACACGCCGCAAAAAAAACAAATTGCATATTCGCACGACTTTGCGGCTTCCGAATCCGATCTCGCGCGTGTTCGCACCCCGCGAACCCCGCGAAATTGCAGAAAAACGAGTTTTTCAAAACTGAAAGCACTCTGCAGGGGCAAGAGTTCAAACTCATCATTAGTAACAATTCCCGGTAGTGCTTCCTGACTGGGGCCCCTCCAGAATTCAGTTGCTAGTTGCAACAATTGTATGACCCTGCTCTGACCCTCACAGCAGGCTCATACAATAGCTACAAGTAGGCCACAAAGAAGGTCCTGGGGAAAAAAAATGCACTGCAACAGAAAGCAAAATTACAGATAAGGAAGCAGGTTCCAGACTGGAATTTTAAAACAGTGACACATTAATAAACTAACCCCAAATTAATTCATCTCAGTTGAAGCAGGGCTGGTGTGCTTGCTTTTCCCCCCCATAATCTACAGTAATGATGAACCAGAGGGTGGCATTGATGTAACAGAGGGTTGCAGTGGTGAAACAGAGGGTGCTGGGAACCTGTGATGATGAACCAGACGTAGAAACAACATAATTCGCGACCGTTGCGCGACGAAATGTAAGTTCGCAATTGCGAACTGGTACGAACCCCTCGCGAACTGGCAGAAATCCTTGCAAACACTAAAAAAAAAAAAAACGCAAATTCGCAAGAATTCGCTAATTTTACGGATTGCGAGTTCGCAAATCTGCAAAATTCGCGAACGCGAGATTCGCAAAATTCGCCCATGCTTACCGCCACCTATACCTCATGTTGTAGCATATTAACAAATTGCATTTTTTAGCACGTAAAGTAGTACTACTACTCACATACTAGAACATGATATACACCAATCTGTGTGTGGAGATACCTGGCTCCTAAGATGTGTCTGTAAAATTGACCTTTTTTCCTGACTTTTTGCCCTGAACTTTCACCATTTGTCCTTTTGAAATTTTACAGCCACTGCTCAGAATTTGGCTACATGCCAGGCGGTCATCCTATTGAAAATAGTTATCCTCATCCCATAATGTTTCAGTGTGTTTGAGTGTCCATCAGTAGGTGCTGTATATCACAAATAGCCTGTGCACACATTTGTACCCCACCGTTCTCATATGAAACCTTCTCCTTTTGCCTGGAAATACATCTTTGCAACTGCAGCTCTGTTGAATTATAGATGTATAACAGTCGGATGGCCATTTGAACAATCTGATGAATCTCCTTTGGAAAATCCCTAATTCTGACATCTTGAAACAGTGCTAAGACAAACTTAGCAGACTGCTGTCCTCTTTTCTCCATTCACCAAGACTATGTTCTTTAAAAGGTCGCTTTCTATTAGAAGGGCCAATAATTTGACTCATATTTCCCCACAGAGTCATGCTGTTCTTGTTCTGAGTCCCACCCTGTTTAATCTGTACATGGCCCCCCTGGCAGAGGTGGTGCAATCGTTCGGCGTGGCGCTTGTCTCCTACGCCGACGATACGCAACTTCTTATATCTCTGACCCAAGCCCCTTCTATGGAAGCTGATAACTTTAATGCCTGCATGACCAAGCTGGCCACTTGGATGACAGAGCATTGTTTAAAACTGAACGGTACAAAAACGGAGGTCCTCATTATTGGAGGCAATGAGGCCAAATGGACGGCAGAATGGTGGCCCAGTTGCCTGGGTCCTCTGCCCCCTCCTAATCGAGAGGCGAAGAATCTAGGCGTTTGGGTTGACAATAAGCTGTCCTTTGATAGCCACATAAAGAAAACTGTAGGCAAATGTTTTGGGGTGATGAAAACGCTCAATCGCACCCTTGACCTGCTACCTCTTAACTCCAGGCGTACCATGACGCAGGCATTGATAACTTCCCGTATTGATTACGGTAATGTACTGCTCATGGGTACATCGGAGAAAAACATCAAGAAACTACAGGTTTTACAAAATTCGGCAGCACGCCTGGTGTTAAGGCTTCCCCGCAGAGCCCCTTCACGACCCTCTCTAGCAGCCCTCCATTGGCTACCTATTAGTAAGAGGATTGTTTTTAAAGCTATGCTTTGGTGCCATAGGATAATCCTTCACAGAGCTCCGGCCTATATGTCGGATCTGGCGTCTTTGTATGAACCCAACAGATCCCTCAGATCCAAAGGAATAGGTCTGCTCAGAACTGCCTGTCCCAAAAAAGCTAGAATGGGAGGCAGATCATTCCGCACCTTAGCGGCAAGGCACTGGAACCTCCTGCCTATGGATACCAGGCTAGAGATTAATGAGTCCTCTTTTAGAAAGAAGTTGAAAACTTGCCTCTTTACTTTGTGAATGGGTTTCTCTCTCTCCTTTTAATATGCTCTCTCCACAGCGCGGGGACACGCCGGGAGGCGTCACCAGGCGCTTTACAAACTCCTTTAAACTAAACTAAACATTTGTTCAATTGAATTTATTTGTTTACTTCAGTGACTTTAGCATCATCCCTAGGGCAGAGAATGATTATTTTGCACTGTTGCTTTGCTTGTGCTCTATAACCAGAACAACAACAAAGACTACAACTACACTGGGGTCAACAGTGGAACTGCCCAGTAGGGAAAACTTTGTAGGTGTGGGCGGAACTCACAGAGTTTTACTCCCGGAATTCTGCGGAGTAACATAAAAACTCCGCTAGATTTCGTGGATTTTCGCCAAACCTAATGAGGCATTTCACCTTGGCAATACAGTACTTCAAGATGGGGCACATAGGTGTCTTGCAGTGTTGAAGAGAATCCTGCACATCTTGTCACTCATCATAATGCTTCACTCCTGGCATGCAGCCAGTAGGTGCCACGTTTACCCCACTGTGTGCACCTGTACATCTCTGACAGCACAGCAGTCCCAGAGGTTTGCAACTGTTGTAACTGAAAGACGTCGGCACACAGTGTGCTTTGTGCTGTAAATTATAGGGGCCTGCATGGCAGGTACAGTAAAGTGCGGAGTTTGTAGTCAAGATGATGGTGACCGGAATCTTTCCGAATGAGTTGAAAGTGTCTTTATAGAAGCTGACTCCCTGGGAGATCTCTTTGAGTGCCAGCCAGCCCATATAAACTTTACAGGCAACGCGCTGGTTCTCAGACTTGAGTCTGTACTTTACTTTGTTTTGTGAAAGTGCAGGATCCCACGTATAACTCTATACATGGCCTTCGGTGTTCGTTGGTCTCAAAGGTCTTTATGGCCTGGTACTGCCTAAGTCCCCTTTTTTCTTTTGGTCCAAACAACCCCTTGGATGGATGTGGACTCTGTCCCTCTAAGTCAAGCATTAACATCACACAATTTTTGGATTAGGGTGGAGTGAACCCCAGCCGTATTTATTATAAAGCTAAAAAACATTAGTTATTAACATTATGTACAATTTCACAGAAAGTCCAGATACATTGATAGACACATGATGTGACGTGGCTAACCTTAACAAGCTGTAATATACAAGCCACTCCTACCATAAATCTAACAATGCATATATTCACTTTCTGCGGGTCCCCTCTAGAGCCTAGAGCAAGGTCAATGACTGGCAGCCCTCAGATCCCAGTAAACTACAAATACACCAACGGAGTAAAGGTTGCGTAGGGAGTACACTTATCGGATGGATACTTTCCCCCAGGCCCCCCCTACGCCCTGAGCCTTAAACTCCATAATGGAGGCTGCAAAATTCTGCATACTTGCGCCCTGATGCGCATGCGAGGGTGGCCACAGGCCCACTGGGAAGAGTGACTCCCAAGGCCCCCGCACCCCAACAGCCTACCTACCGCCTGTCACTGCCCCTTGAGCTCCATGGTGCTAACTGCTAAGGACCGAAGACTATGCTTACCAATCAACGCCTTACCGCCACATGCCAGCATAGTTGCCTGACTATCTGCCCCTCCTCAGCCCACTAGGAGGTCATGCCCTATGTCTCGTGCCCTCCAACCTACTAAGATGTACTCCATAAACACCTGATTCCCTTTGGACGAGAGGTGAACACCGTCTTGCTAATAAAACTGATCACCCCGGATGTACCCATGTCCTATTGACCTTAGTTTTGGGGTTGTGAACAGTTTGTCAAACTTATTGTTGTTCCGCTTTACCGCGTGATTCAACACTCGCACTGACTCCCCCCTCTCCATTGAAACTGTGGGATCATGTGAGACCAGACGATAATAGCATCGGGCACCTCTTCGTCAACCATCCCACCTCAGTGAGCAGGTCCACCACTAGCATCCCCGTCCGAAATGGGCAATATTGTTACCCCCTAGGTACAGGATCCAGATTGCAGGTGGTCCCTTACTTTCTTTTAAAGCGCAGTTCACCAGCTCCCTGAATTGCTCCACACACAGACCACTTTGTCCATGAAATACTATGTTTGCTTCCAACTTAGGCGCCCTGGCCTCTTAGGCGCCTGAAAAGAAAGTTTTCGAACGACGGACATAAAAGTGGCCCAAGACCCAAATTTCCTGCTGTTCCGGGCCCCAAGATTGAACTTGTGCCATCACCTGTGATGTTCGTTCATCGATTGTTGATCGTTGTCCCCTTGAGTGACAAGGTGACCTCCTCCTATCTTGATGGTAGACCAATGCAGGCTTCTCCCCTGAGTCACAGAATGAAGAAACTGCAAGTAATGTGAAAAACGGAACACTGGTCAGTGCATTGCTCTACTGACATGCTAAAAACATACACAACTGCACATAGCACTATGAATAGTGAACTGATTGCCATCTTCTCTCTGAGTCACAGGATGAAGCAAAATTGCAGTTTAACATGAAACAAAACCAATGAGCTAAAGCATGTGCAGCCGCACATAGTGCTTATAGCAGTTAGAGGACCACCTACCGATCCTCTTGACCTGCTTGTCCCTTAGACCCATGGCCACTGCTTCGGTGGCCGCCCCAATAATGAAGGAGTGGGTCCCAAAGTTAGCTGATTTCAACCCAGCGTCATTGAATGGCCAAACCCATGACTTTTTCGAACAGGAAGATAGTGAGGGGGGGACCCATCCTGGTGTATCAAAAGTGACCTCGCTGTGTGCCACGTCCGTAGTACCATAAAGGCCTCCAGTCTGGCAACGGCGCAGCATGCATTGCTTCTAGCCTGTGAAGCACTATGCTCTCACCCCTTCCTCCCTGATCAGTCTTGGACCTATGCAAGGAGATCAGCATGGAGTCCCAATTTATGTTTACAGGCTCCACTTGTAGACCCCCCTGCCAATCCCTTTTGTTCCTTGGCACCAGTTCTCCTATCCTAAAGGCGCCATAAAATGTGGGGCAAAATGCAGCTTGAAACAGCGTTACCTCCCCTGGGGATCTACAAACCCGCTTCAAGGCTACCAGCAAACTATCTAATATTTCCAGTCCTGTAGGTTTCCTTTCATCAGGCTGTGCCCCCTGTAAGCGTTGCCAGCCCTTCAATGCCTGGCGTACAACAAAATCCCTTGTTGGATCCCCTTTTTCTTTTGCCTTAGGAAACAATGATATGGCCGTGATGTGACGCCTAGCCCCAGTTACTGGGCTCCCCTGGTCCCTCATGAATCCAAGATAATCGACCACCGACCCTGGGTTGTGCCACTTTTGTTCCCAAGTATCCCCTAGAAACTGACAAAATGACCAAAACGCCCCTTCGTAAGATCTCCTAGTCCTGGGTGCTAGGCTAGCTGCCACGAGGTCCGATAACTAGGGGCACCAAGCTGCCAAAGCTGTTCTGGGAAAGGTGTTGGGTGAACCGCTGCTTCTGGGAGGGGGGACCTGAATGCCTGCATTTTAAAATGAGACAATGCATAGCAGCATGATTTAATACACCCAGCACATGTTTGACTCTAAATAGTACATTTATTTTCACACACTGTAATACAATCTCTTTCAATAAATGCAGGATCATACTGCACTTCGCCACTTGATTATTAATGCATTCCACCACTGCCAGGTCATTTGACCAAAATATCACAGACTGGTCTCTCAAATGTTCAGGCCATACGGACAGTGCCACCAGGATGGGATAGAGCTCCGGGAAGCTTATGTTACTTGTAAGCCCGGAGTCTCTCCACCAACCCGGCCAATGCTGTGCAATCCACTCAGACCCCAAAATGGCACCAAAACCTTCGCTACACACAGCGTCGGTCATCAGTCCCAACACTGGAATGGACCTGGGCGGACAAGACCACACCACCCTACCACTGAAATCGCGAATGAATGCCTTCCAAATGAGCATGACCTGCTTGACCTTGCTGGATAGCCTGGTGTAATGATGTTTCTCCTTGAGGCCAGACATGGCCTGCACAATAGTGCGGGAAATAGGGCGTGCCATTGGGATTCTGCGCAGTGCAAAATTTAACTGTCCCACTACTTGCTGTAACTGATGCAGCATAACCTTTTCGTTATTTAGGCAGTGCTGTAAAGCTAGCCTGAAATCCTTCACCTTTTCTTCCGGTAACCCAGACACCCCTTGGACAGAATCCAGCTCAATCCCCAGGAATTCGTTGTGCTAGGACCCACTGTTTTTCCGGGTGCCAATGGCACGCCAAACTCCTGCATGAGGGCACAGAACTTTGTTAATGCTGTCCTGCACTCCCCCAAGCCTGGTGCTCCCAAGAAGAGAAAGTCATCCAGGTAATGTAATACCCATTGGTGGCCTGTTTCCCGTCTGAAAACCCACTCCAAAAGGAGCTAGACTTCCCAGAAAAGGCACAGGATACCGAACAACCCATTGGCATGCATTTGTCCAGATAATACTTCCCCTCGAATTGGAAACCCAGCAGGTGAAAATTTAGAGGGTGAACTGGTAATAACCTGAAAGCAGACTCTATGTCAGACTTTGCCAGTAAAGTGCCTTTACCTAAACTCCTGAGCATGTCCACTGCCTGGTCAAAGGATGCTTATTTTACACTACACAATGCGTCTGCATTTGCCTCGTACACATAAATCCCCCTTGGTGCTGAATGTTTGTGGGTTAAGTGGAATTAACCCTGTTCCTTCTTGGGAATTACCCGAGCGGTGAGCAGACAAAATTTTAGATTGGGACATTTTCAATAGGGCCTGAACTCTACCCAGCCTTACTTCTTTTTAAATTTTTGCTGCTGCTATACACACATTGGGCCTAACCAAAAGCTGGCTCCTGCAGTGTCTTACCCCATTGTATCCCTGCGCCGGGTTCCTAAAACCTTCCCAAAACCCCTCCCTGATTGTCCTTGCAGCGTTTGAGGAGTTATAGATGTTTAGCCAGGGAATCATTTCACTGATCTTTATGGGGGATCCAGCCAAACTTAAAGGGCGCTCTCTCATTCCTGCTTCTTGACCCCTTTGTCTCTGGATTTCTTGAAACACTTATGCTCGGGGTGTGATGCGTTACCAGAGAAACCCCAGGTGTGTTTGAACCTACTGTGCCTGGCGCTCTGTTACAGGTTCACTTGTTGAAATCAAAGCACACCCCCTTCTTCCCTGTGCCCCCTGTCTTCCATGGAATGGCCACCGCGTTCCCGGCAGAGCCTGTCCGAAAGGGCTGGAACTGCCCATGGTCCTGTGCCTGCGCTCGAAAATTGTCCGATGGCCCCTGTACCAAATGCTTCAAGTGAATAAACATGTTGGTCTGATTCCATCCTAATGGCGGACCACAAAACCTTGCGCAACAGCCCGGGACACTGCCCAGACCCCTACCTGCAAGTCGCAGCAGCCACCAGCCAGCCTTTGCACCCATGCAACCAGAGCCACGTCCCACCAGCTATCCCAGTGGGTTCAGGTGAGTCAAGACTCCCACCCTGCATGGCTCCCAGAGGCGCTGAAATGCTGGTTTGCTGATGCTGCCCACACCGATCATTCACAGACCTCTCCCGACAACTCTCCACTGTGTGCTGGTTCTCCTGTTATGGCAAGGAATGGAACAACCTTTGCTGTGTGCTTTCCTTCTCCTGTTATGGCAATGAAAGGAATGGCCCTTGCTATGTGCTTTCCTCAGAGGACATCACTGCAGTTGAGGGACTAAAGGAAAAACTTCTCATTTGAGCTGCGCGCTCTCCCAACCCTGCGCACCCGCTAGTACTCTCCGTTCACCAAAGCCTGCAATGCCTGTGCGCTGCCTCTTGGAAATCACCAAGCACTGGTATACAAAGGTCTCATGGGCCCTTAAGTGCTAACTGAAATGCAAAAGCAGCACTGCCGTGAAACAAAGCTTCTCCTCGGCTGAGGAGTTACTAGCTGGGCCCTTGTTTGTTTGCGCGTTGTAGGCACTAAGTGGACCAGGGCAAAAGCTCTGCCCTCCACACTGCCCCATTCTTCCCAGCCAACTGGTACAACAAGGCAGACTGCCGCTATCACACACACACCACTGAGGCAGCCCCGGTCACACTCGCCCCTAAACGGGTCAAAAATAGCTCCCCTCATGAGCAGGCACTGCGCCTTGTCAAACGTGTGTTCACCTTAGCCAACCGCTGTCAAATAACTGCCCCCCCACAACGCGCCGCAGCTGATTGTCCCAGCTTGGAGGAAAATAGCTGATTTCTCCTTCGCCAAGGTGCTCCGCAAACCGCGCTGCCCTCACTTCCGCAACACGCCGCCTTTTTTGCCGTCCCGCATCAGATGGGAAACAGCTGCTTCAGCTCTGCTCTGCTCCTCAGCTGTTCGATGAAGCTCGCCCCCTGAAAAATAAAAGGAAAACAAATTAAGGGCTGCTGATGGCCCAGCTACCGTTCTGTCAGACCCACTATTAGCGTTTAATTTGCAGGCCCTGGGCTCATGTTGTGGCACTTTACCAGGGACTTATAACTAAATTAAGTATGCCAATTGGATATAAGCCAATTCCACCATGTTTTAAGCAGAGAGCACAAGCACTTTAGCACTGGTTAGCCGTGATAAGTGCACAGAGTCCTAAGGGCAACAAAAATGAACTCAGCAAAAATGGAGGAGTGAAGTCAAAATGTCTGGGGCTGACTCTGCAGATGCCATCCATGCAAGCCATGTCACCTAGGTCTCCTCCATATTTCTAATGTTCAGTAGTTATAGGGTTCCCGAGGTGCCAAGTAAGCCCAGGCCCAGAGGTGTGTTTCTGGGCCACAGTTAGGAACCAGAAGCTATTTGGATATTTTATTTGTCTAAGGAAAAATCCAAACAATGGGGCCGATTATGATGGCGGACGGACCTGAGTCCGTCCGCCACCATAGAGTAGGAGGGACCGTCCGCAGGGGTTGCGGCGGTCCCTCCGTGCAAATTAGGATGTGACCGCCACCCTGGCGGTCACATCCTGTATTTTTATCATTGCGGAGGGTGCTGCTTGAAGCAGCACCCGCCGCAATCATAAAAATGTAAGTTGTGCATTTGCATGCACAAAGCGGCAGGCACCTCGCGGTGCCTCCCGCTTTGTGCAGGCAAATGCAGGGGGGTACCATTGGTACCCCCCATGTGCACCCCCCACCCCCCCTTCACCCCTGGGGGCCCGCAACGGGCCCCCAAACACAAATCCGTATGCCTTTACACGGCGGAAATGCCGCCATGTAAAGGCATCTTTCCGCAGACATCCTAATATGGCTGGCGGTGTCTGATAGACACCGCCAGCCATGTTAAAGCTTTTCCGCCGCGGTCAGAAGGCGACCGCGGCGGAAAAGCTGCGGACTGAAAAACGATCCCCCAGCCATCCTAATCTGGCGGGGGGTCTTTTTCAGTCCGCAGCGTTTTTCCCGCATCCTCCGGGCTGGCGGTGGCTTCCGCCGGCCCAGAGGATGCGGGAAAACCGCAATCGTAATCAGGCCCAATGTGTGGCTCCTTGTTTGGGCCTGTAACTGAGCAAGGACACAGATGTTGTTAGGATTCTTTGTTAGGCCAAGAAACATTCCAAATTGTGTCTGGGTGTGTGCTGGGGTACAAATGTATAGTTCTGTGGTGACAAGAAAGCCTGCTGCTTACTGTTTTGTTTGCTAAGGCTCAGAAACATAGTGCCTCATTTACATCATGTTTTGATGCAGCTGCAGCACAATCAATTTTTCCACACTGCACCATATCTACAAACGTATGCATCTGTTTGTAGAGCCCTGCATCACATTGTGCATGCGCCAGGTATAATATATGGGGGATAGGCATTCCCACACAAAAAGGCCCTGTAGAATTGGGGCCATGAAATTTACATAATTTCACTGCATCACTCTACCATGTCCCTGCATCAAAATCCTTACGCTTGCTCAGGCCAGGCCTAATGAATGATGCAGGGCTTTTACAGTGGGCATCACCTATGTGTTTTGATGCATTGCTGCAGTTGCATCAGTTTTATGACCAACTCTAACAATACAATGCACCATGGAGCCCCATATTGTAAATACAGAACATCCATGGTGTTGCAAGGACATTTGGCGCAGGCGCAAGGAAAATGACACATCGATGCAGATGTGTCCGTCTCTTGCAAATGAGGGCCGCAGGTCTGTGCCTAAGTAAGAAGATGGGTACTGTTTGGATTTGTCTTATGCTTAAACAGCTCCTTGCTGGGGAAGTACATGTATATGTGCCCCAGGAAGAAGTCAGATATGGTTTCTGGAGTTTATCTCAGGCTAAGAGAAGATCCAAACAGATACTCACCTGGGCACAAACCATTTACTTTCATTTAGCCACATAATATCTTCAGTTTTAATTTGTTGTGCACATTATTTGAGACCCTAACATAAAATGAATGCCACAAGTAAAGACTGGTGCAGAAAGAGCACCACTGTAAATCAGCAGTTGTCCCACCCCACTAAACCTGAAGTTCCCCCACAGTATTTAGAGCAAGGGGAAGTGTTGGGTTTACACCAGCAGAGCATCTGCTAGTTTCGAATGGCATAAACCTTTGATCTAACAACCTGTCCACAAAAGGGCTGTCAGGCCAAAGTGACAGGTGCACGGCCCTATTTGATGAAAATCCTACAATTTCTAGAGTAAACACTCAATAAGGAATAGAATCCATCGGATTCATTTTTTCCACACAACTATCTCGATATATGAGGAAATTCAGCTAGTGCCCTTCAAACGCTAAAAAGGTCCTAAAAACACAAAGCAACAGTTAAAAAAGACTATGGTCAGTGGCTAGTGCATGTTATGGAAGTGGGTGGCACCAGCAGTATCAGAAGACAGAGGCCTTGAAAGAAAAAAATTGGACACTGGCATTTATTTTCTTGCAAATTCTGGATTTCATCTGGTCAGAATGAGCCAGTGATAGACCCTGCAAGTACCTTCGAGGCATATTCCCCTAACTCGGTGACTAAGGAAAGAGTGATTAGAGGCCTCACGCTAGACATAATACGTTTGGATGTTTTGTTGCCCTGGAGGGAGGTAAAACAAGCGCGCAGAGTACTGCTCCAGTCTTCTGTAAGGAAGTGATCATTTGTGAGAGAGATCTGACATGGCATCTCGGAGGGGCAAGGACAGGTGCGCGTGACTGTGCTACAAAGAGCCTGGCACTTCAGACGTGGAGAGAGGGGGGTCTGCGAGTGTGCAGGAGTGCACTGTTTAAAGGCCACAATCAGAATTAAACACTAATATTTCAGTCTCCTCCTTAAACATGAAAATAATTGAGAAACGACTTGGCTACGTACACATTTACATGTCTGTGTGAAAAATGACGAGCATCCATTTGCATTGGTTGGCCTAAAGCCCTTCTAGAATCCTGACACACTGTCACTGTGCATATTGAGTCAACCCGAGATTTCTGATAGTCTAGGGGTCCTGGTAGAAGTACTGACATTACTTTGTGGGATATCGTAGCACGGAGCAGTATTAAAATATGGTTAAGCGTGAGATACTGAATTCCACGAAAAAATGTCCTCTCAGCCCTTCTATTCTTTTTGGTTATTCATGCAAAATAAAGATAAGAAAGGCAAAGACGTAGATCGTCGATTGTAGTATGTTCTGTATACTTAACTTTAACTGAATATGCAACATAATTGAAAAGAAACACAAAAATGTTGAACATTTTAAACTGTTTTGGGGTTAACGTAGATAAGGGTAATATTGATACCTGCGCTATGTTAATAAAAAGGTAACGTTTTTGGTAAGCCATAATAAAAAATAGGCTATAAAGCACAATATATTGGTGAAATGTAAGAGATTATCACTGTAGTGATATCAGAGATAACTTGTGCAGGTGCAGAGACAAGGGCGTTCCATCATTCGCATGGGGCCACGACCCCATGCAAATGAGTGAATGTCCCCTTAGGGGTTGCATGTTTATAAAACGTGCACCTTCATAATTCATAGCATATAAGGGGCGGTACTAGTGTGTGCAGTCCCTTTTGTACCATCGGTGGGGTCACACAAACAGGTTTAAAAGCCAATGGAACCCGCAGTGCACTTTTGGGGGCCATATCATGTAAATATGGTGGGATAGTGCCAGAGGCGTAACGCAAAAAGATGCCCTCCCCCTACAGAATGTGATGGGAGCCCCAAGCCTCCCATATCTCACAGATATTCATTGGCCTTGGGCTGAAGGAAGGCATCCTGATAGGCTGGGGTCTGCCTTGCGGACAACCGGCCCCCCCCCTGCCAATGGGACTGCATGGGCTGTTACATTCCTGGCTAGTGGGGTGTGGTGATTTAGTGAATTATTGTGTCCACTGTATGGGTGTCTGTTTGACCTCATAGGCACAGGTTAAAGTCTCGACGGGTCCACTCAGCCTTTCATCCTTTTGAGTTTGATAAAATGAGTACCATTGAGTTGGGTAACAAACACCTGCTATTCAGCGCCAAGATGCCCTTCTGGGTGAACGTGCCCTTTACAAATACATGTTATTTCAGAGCAACTGGTGTGGCCAGGGACGATGTGCCATATTTAGAAAACAATTTCTCTGCCAACTACAGACACAACTGTACTTGCACTGTTGACAGTGCAGAACTGAAGGGCAGACATGCTACTTAAAACCATCACTCTGCCCTTCAATGCAGAAGCAACGACTTGCTTTCTCAGAGATGGCAGGACTCACCTGCATGTGACTGATTTGTGTTACAAGAACTGCTTTTGGGGATGCCTGGGTGGTCCCCTTCCCTCATGGCGCGCACTAGCCATGCAATTTCATATGTGGCACACAATTAGCATCTGTTAATGTTCTGCTTGCCTCTGTTGCCATGCAGGCGCACAGGCTAAGGCAGACCCTCATTTGCACGCAGCAATCCCCCAAGCAAATGATGGAATGACCCCATGGGCCTGCTTGTGTGTGAAATGTGTGCTGACATGATCCTTATTACAGAAAGGACTGAAAAAGGGGTCCACCTTCCGTTTTGTAGAACCATTATGCCCTGTCAGTGCATAAAAATGACTAAAATACCTGTGGCACTTTCTGTGCACTATGTGTAACAAGAGTCCAGGTGGATTAGACTTTAGAAGGGGAGAGGTTCGAACAGTAGCTGAGGCTTTTTATTGTAGGGTGTGAGATGATGTCATCCCCGTTTGTGTTTCATAGTTGGAGTAAGCATGAAGGCAGTTCGAGTGTATGCTTTGTAATCTAAGCGCCAAATGGGGTATATTTTTGATGTGCTTTAGAAACTGAGGGCAGGACTACAGGAAGGGACATGATGAGAGGCGGGAAGCACTGGGCATTGTTTATTTTACAGGCCGTGGTAGAGGGTGGCCGGAATGCATATTTGCATAGTATGCATGGTGTCCACGAGACACCACAAATCATGAATCTAGGCTGCAACCTCAAATCTGCAAATAAAGTATTATATCACCATTTGCTGCCCTCACGCTGTCATATTGTATGCACAGTGTGTGTTCATTTTCGCTGTAGCAATTGAACAAAACAAAAATGCTGCGTCACGTGGTGACAGTGATGTGTATAATGAACCAGCTCCCACTGGGGAGCATATTGTCTGGAAACTATCCTAAAGAGAAGGAGTTGAATGCGCTGCAATTGTTCATCAGCAAATTCAGCATGCACCATTTTTGGTTATTTCAGAAAATGTTAGTTAGTATTAAAGACAAGCAGGCGGATGCCTAGAGGAAGACGGTTCAGCATGAAACTGAACTCATATGCCAGGCAACATGTTAAATTAGATGTAAGAGCATCTCAGAGCTGGTCTAATTCAAGAGCGGGTGTTCTGCCGGCGCAGAGCCAGCCTCTTGAAAGCAGTGGTGAGATCAGCCATGCAATTATTCTCAGCCGCTCTGACCCGTGCAGGCCCGCAGCAAATGAAAGAAAGAAGGCTCCCGCGCTCTGGGATAACAAAGCTGACTGAAGGGCTCTGCACGCGCGCCACACGAGCAGCGTTAGAAAGCATGAAATATTGCGCAAATGGAGCAGCAAAACAGAGATATAGTGAGCACTGCCTTAGTGAAAGATGAAGGCACGCAGCTTCCATGCTTCTACTTAGGTCACAGAGCTAACGTAGCTTGTTCTGCAATTTTTATATTTGTTTAATATATTTATGCTGTCTGGTGCACTGTAGACCTATTCCATTACGCCATTGTAATCTTACATCATTTTGGAAATTTCGCAATATGCTGGTTACCGAAGGATAACGTAATGACACATTGTAAGAAGCAAAGCTTTACGGGAGCAACACGAATGAACAGAACGCTGCTGTTTGTGGTGCTTGTGTTTTTTTAAAAATCTATTATAAAACGTAAAATGCATTGACGTGAGGACATACAGGGGTATATTTACAATAAATGCCGCTAACTAGAGTTAGCATTAGTTGGCGGCAGTTTTCTTAACGCGGCCTATCATGGAAAACTATCGCCTTCTAGTGATGTATTTACAATATGTCGCTACATATTGATAGTATCAGCTAGCCGGGGTAAAACTGCTGCTGACACTGGCGTTAAGGTGATAAAAATGTTGACGCTAGCGAGAGAAAAGTGACGGAAGGCCAATTAGTGGCCAAAAAACTCACATTAGTCAGCCCGATGTCACTTGTTTTGCCTCTACAGACAAAAATAGCTCATGAGTCCATCTCCAATGACAAAAATAAAATAAAAACAACGGAATTAAGAATGACGCAGCCAGGGCCAAGTGCAGCCCAGATCAACAACCCCCCCCCTAACTCTACAACAGCCAGGATGACCAGCCAGAGTCCCAGGGAAAGAGGAAATGCAGATTCAGGGCTACATTTATGAAAAGAGGCGCATCGCTGGGAGCAACCAGTGATGCATCACGTTTCATAGCTCCCTTGCAACACCATAGCAACCAAACCTTGAAAGCACAGACAGTCCCCGGTACCTGGAGGCCTCGCCGGGCCTGCGTCTTTGACCTAGAGTGGGTGGCAGAGGTGCTGTGGAGTTGCTGGGCCATGGCGGTAGACATTGAGGCATTTCGATCACCCCTACCTGCTGGTGAAGTCTGGCCGGTATCTTGGCGACACTTTACTGACCTGTGTGAGAAGACCGCCTGGTGCACCTTGGAACTGTGAATGGTAGAGGAACTCCTGTGCACTAATGTGGTGAGGTCTACATCGCATGCCATGTGCCACCAGTACACCAGGGTGGAAGGAGGAGATTACCAATGGTGGGCCACGCCTCTCTGCATCACAGGCTGGGGGATGTTGCGCTGGCAGGAAGCTGAGGAGGCTGAGGCCCCTGAGCTGCGCTAGATGGGAGACAACCATTACTATGCAAGAGTTTCAGTTTATTTCAGTTTCACTTTCCCTGTCCTCTCCTTTGTTGCTGCTGCGATCCCCCACTTCCCCGCCCCTCCAGTGTTCTTTCCCGCATTTCCTGCTTCGCAGCTGTCCAGCCCTCTGCAGCAGTACTTAATGGCGAACGCTGTGCGGCCATGAGCAGAGAGCAAGCCACTGGTGTGCCGAAGGCAAGTCTGTCTGCGTCTGTCCGCTCCAGTACCGGAACCAGCACCAGGGACCCTGCCTCTAGGACACTCCACTGCTAAGACGCCACTCCGCCTGCCATCTAGCATCACCAAAGAATACCCTTGCACCCTGCGCGTGCCAAAACTGCAATAACACCTTCTGCTACATCAGCACACCATCACCTCTTGCCAGCCAACTGACCAACAGTGCACCCATCCGGCTCAACTTCATCTTCCTCAATGTGCCGTCCCTACACAAATACACCACAGAAATCTTGGACCTCCTCGACACCACTTCTACAGACATCGGCTTCTTCACGGAAATCTGGACGAACCTCTGCTCCGGACCAGACGCCAGACGTCTCCATCGCCATCCCCAATGGCTACAAAATCACCCACAAGGACCGCCCGACCGTCCAGGAGGAGGCATTGCCATCTTTTACAAAATCACAATCCGACTGACCACGCATTCTACTTACCCAAGGGCGACCATGGAACACCTCCACTACCAGATCTGGCCCAATGTCAAAACCACCCCCAACAGCACTATTGTCTACAGGCCCCCTGGCCCATGACCCCGCATTTACGGATGCCATCGTAGACCTCATTTGACCCTAGGCTCTCCCATCCACCGACTACTTCCTACTCAGAGATCTCAAGTTCCACCTGAATAACCCAAGTGACCAGAATGCCACCCCCCTCCTGTGGAACCTCGCCAAACATCGGACTCAAGCAGCTAGTCACCGCACCAAACCACATAGCTGGACAGATGCTCAAGCCCATTTTCTCTGCCAGCTGGAACTTCAACTACAGCCACACTACCAAACTTTCCTGGACTGACCATCATTGTATACATCACACCTTCACTACGCCCCGTACTTCACCACCATCACCGCCTCCAATTGCAGCTGGATCAAGGCCACCAAAGAGCTTCCCGTCAACTCCCCCAGCACCACAACTCCGCCAATGCTTACAGATGTCAACTCCGCAGAGCGCAACCTACACCGATGGATCTTCAACTCTGCCGACACCCTGTCACCCCTACAGAGAATATCAGGCAAACAACACTGCAAGAAGGCCTACTGGTTCACTCCCGCCGTCTACTAATCCAGACTCACCTGCAGACATCTTGAGAAGAAATGGAGCCACAGCAATACCCCTGAAACTCACACAACCTTCAGATCCAATGTAAACGTACACCACATAGATGAAGAGGAAATACTCTGGATTAATAGGTTTTGTGCAGGTAGGTGTCCCTTCCTGCACAACATCAATCAATTCTGCAACACCATGGCGCAAGGGTGCCTGCGTTTGTGCATGGCAGCCATTGTGCTTCTGCTGTCACAAGTACTTTGAAATCTCCCAATGGTCAATGAAGCTGAGAAGCTCATCTCATAGATATGATAGTTATGTATTCTGAAATGACGTTAGTGTGGCCTAGAGTTCCAAAATTCACTGTTCATTGAACAGGAAGCTTGTGCTGGTCTGCAATAAAAACAAACATATATTGCTCAACATTGGAGTGGTACAGCCCTGTTGTTTGATTTATGGTCAACCATGGAGGATACATTAAATAGTGCAATAGTCCCATCTAGACATTGCAATAGCCTAAGTGAATTTCCTGTGTTGTTAAAATTGTAAATATCTAGAAAATCCATTTCTAATTTAAGATGAAATTATATGTTTATTGAACCTGCTTTTAATTTAGGTAATAGAAGTGAAAACATCAATAAAACCCCTGTGGGGCAGATGTGCATATCCTTTTTGGAGGTCACAAAGGGTCCGTCTCTCAGAATTGGCCCATTTGCGCCTGACAAAAAGCATGTTGAAATATACAGGAGAAAATTATGATTTGGTAATTGTAATTCAGTATTTAGAAGGAGCATGATTAGGGAGCTCCTTCAAAGTACTGAATCATAGTGATATATATTAGGGCCATAGCAAAACATTCATTTTTTACTGGCTACTCAAAGGTCGGGATAAACATTTGCAAATGGTAAGGGTCCCCCATGGGACACCTTCCCCTTTCAGAATGTTTAACAACATATTTTTAAGAACAGCTAATGGTCCCAATGAACCCCTGCTTACTCTTTACTCTTAAAAAATAAAACGTGAAACTTTTATTTTTTATTTTTAAAGCGCATTCCATTTTCCTTTGAAAAAAAACGGCCTTAAAAAATTGCTTTATTAAAAAGCAATCACAGACATGGTGGTCCGGTGATCTCAGAAGACCACCAATGAGTCGCAAACTGTGACCTACGTCATTAAACTCATGAGGTGGGTCGATTTGAGACCCACTAGGAATCACAAATTAAAAGCTCTATAGTTTCTCACACTAGGAACTGCGATTTTCTAATTGCGATTCAGTACGAATCACAATTTGGAAATCACAATTGCTAGCTTTTACTAACTTTTGTACATTTGGTCCGTGGTGCCTTACTGAAGCCACTGGCGCCGAATTTTGCTTTTAAAGGAGGCTAGAAAAAGGAAGACTGTTTTCCTTCATTAATTTTTGCATGTGAGTCATCAATTTTTGCACTTGAGCCAGGAATACAGATAGCGGCGTTCCTGCATAGGTGCTTTTTCAGCCTTAATCTAAAATTCATAAAAGTAAGTTCTGGGTACGCATGATGTGTCACTGCTTGAACGTGTATAACTTTAGCCAAAGGGCACACAAGTGTAAAAAAGAAAGAGGAATAGGGCAGAAAGCTGGGAGAGCCTCGTAAGAATTGACCAGAGCTCTAGATTAGTATTCCAACAGAACAGCATTGATGGCATCAGCAAAGGAATATCTCTGCCCACTCCTAAACACTCACATCCATCTATCAATCTTGAAACCGCTTCCTCAAGATAGGTTCTTATATGCTTTAAAAACAGTTCTGAAATTTAATAGGATAACAAGAGCAAGTTGCTAGTTCTCTAATGATCTAAGACGTTTCTCAGTGAGATATCACCATGTGACCTCAGGGGCCTAGCTATCAATAGTACAGGATGTGGAGTGACATTGGGTTTCCGGGGCAAGACAAGCCCACTTCACCCCAGTCATTGTCTGTTTTTTGCTATAAAACCAGGTGAAGGTAGGCACAATATCCTTGTTTGCATTAGGTCCCATAGCACCCTGGCTAATTATTGATAATAGGGAGCCCAGAGCCATTTTAATGCAGTTCTGGAGTTCAGCTGTCTGGCATCTGCAGGATTCTTCATATATACATATATATATGTATATATATATATGTATATATATATATATATATATATATATATATATATATATATATATATATATATATATATATATATATATATATATATATATATTTATTTAAAGGTTCTCTTTGGGAGGTAGAGAGTAAAATATGTCAAGTAGGGTGTGTATGAGGTATGAGAGTCGACAAGATTCAGTGTTTCAGACTACTAGTGCAAATTCACGTTCTAGGTTAAAGATAGGAAATAATTAACCCAAACGTTGTTTCTGTCTTTAACTGCCATGAGCAAACACATCTTTTATACCGTAACTTTAAACTATGACTGCATTTTTTATTAGTATTGTTAATATCAGTTTACACTGAGACCTTAGGGATTGTGGTCTTTCCATTGCCTCCACACACTACCTTCCTGAGTTCCAGTGGCGATTCCTCCATGGGGGCGTTTGGGCACCGCCCCCCCCTGCTTTCTCGCCGTGCGAGAAGGCAGAACAAATGGTAGTTAGCATATTATATATCTACCATTGTTTCTGCCTTCTCGCACGGCGAGAAAGCAGAACTTCCTGGTTTAGAGTTAGTTGAGGGCAGGGGGGAGTGGCTTGGGGGTGTGGCTTGCCCACTACTGTTAATACTGACTCTTTGGGCAGCCTGAGGCTGCCCAAACAGACAGTATTACCAACAGTGGACAAGCCACTCCCCCAAGCCACTCCCCCCTGCCCTCGAGTAACTTTCCCTGTTCTCTCTGTATGCTGCAGCAGCAGCATACAGAGAGAAATTGACGTAGCCTGGGGCAGCCGGCCGCACCAATGAAAAACGCGGCAGTGGAGAGGGAGGCTGCTTGCCGCGCCGCCTTACTGATGACGTGCTGGTGCTGCCTGCAGGACTTGAAAGCGAGGACAGCGGGAATCGACGTGAGTCCCATGCTCTGCACACCACTGGATTCAAGCAAGCCGGGCTGAAGACGGCTGGAATGCCAGAAACCGGTCCTCGGAAGCTTGATTCCAGTCCAGGGAAGACATGGCTTGGCAGTTCGGGCTGGACTGTTCCCATGAGGCACAGGGTCAGACTGATTTGCATATGGTCATGTCTGAACTGGGGTGGCGGAGTGAGCTAAAGAACGGTGATGGATTAAACCCAGATCAGTTGACTGGGGGTGAGTGTTTGTATTGTCAACGCTCCGTCTATCATCACCTTTGGTTTTTCTTTGTTCGCCCTAAGTTGGCAGGGTATGCTCAGACGTGAGTCCCTTGCTCACTTTGCCACTGAAGTCAAGCAAGCCCGGCTGAAGACGGCTGTAATGCCAGAAACCGGTCCTGGGAAGCTTGATTCCGGTCCAGGGAAGACATGGCTTGGCAGTTCGGGCTGGACTGTTCCCATGAGGCACAGGGTCAGACTGATTTGCACATGGCCATGTCTGAACTCGGGTGGCGGAGTGAGCTAAAGAACGGTGATGGATTAAACCCAGATCAGTTGACTGGGGGTGAGTGTTTGTATTGTCAACGCTCCGTCTATCATCACCTTTGGTTTTTCTTTGTTCGCCCTAAGTTGGCAGGGTATGCTCAGACGTGAGTCTCTTACTCACTTTGCCACTGGAGTCAAGCAAGCCCGGCTGAAGACGGCCGTAATGCCAGAAACCGGTCCTGGGAAGCTTGATTCCGGTCCAGGGAAGACATGACTTGGCAGTTCGGGCTGGACTGTTCCCATGAGGCACAGGGTCAGACTGATTTGCATATGGCCATGTCTGAACTGGGGTGGCGGAGTGAGCTAAAGAACGGTGATGGATTAAACCCAGATCAGTTGACTGGGGGTGAGTGTTTGTATTGTCGACGCCCTGTCCATCATCACCTTTGGTTTTTCTTTGTTCGCCCTAAGTTGGCAGGGTATGCTCAGACGTGAGTCCCTTGCTCACTTTGCCACTGGAGTCAAGCAAGCCCGGCTGAAGACGGCTGTAATGCCAGAAACCGGTCCTGGGAAGCTTGATTCCGGTCCAGGGAAGACATGGCTTGGCAGTTCGGGCTGGACTGTTCCCATGAGGCACAGGGTCAGACTGATTTGCATATGGCCATGTCTGAACTGGGGTGGCGGAGTGAGCTAAAGAACAGTGATGGATTAAACCCAGATCAGTTGACTGGGGGTGAGTGTTTGTATTGTCAACGCTCCGTCCATCATCACCTTTGGTTTTTCTTTGTTCGCCCTAAGTTGGCAGGGTATGCTCAGACGTGAGTCCCTTGCTCACTTTGCCACTGGAGTCAAGCAAGCCCGGCTGAAGACGGCTGTAATGCCAGAAACTGGTCCTGGGAAGCTTGATTCCAGTCCAGGGAAGACATGTCTTGGCAGTTCGGGCTGGACTGTTCCCATGAGGCACAGGGTCAGACTGATTTGCATATGGCCATGTCTGAACTCGGGTGGCGGAGTGAGCTAAAGAACAGTGATGGATTAAACCCAGATCAGTTGACTGGGGGTGAGTGTTTGTATTGTCAACGCTCCGTCCATCATCACCTTTGGTTTTTCTTTGTTCGCCCTAAGTTGGCAGGGTATGCTCAGACGTGAGTCCCTTGCTCACTTTGCCACTGGAGTCAAGCAAGCCCAGCTGAAGACGGCTGTAATGCCAGAAACCGGTCCTGGGAAGCTTGATTCCGGTCAGGGAAGACATGACTTGGCAGTTCGGGCTGGACTGTTCCCATGAGGCACAGGGTCATACTGATTTGCATATGGCCATGTCTGAACTGGTGTGGCGGAGTGAGCTGAAGAACGGTGATGGATTAAACCCAGATCAGTTGACTGGGGGTGAGTGTTTGTATTGTCAATGCTCCGTCCATCATCACCTTTGGTTTTCTCCCTTTCAGCCATCCCCACAAGACTGCATCCCTGACCAGGGAGAGCACCGGGCATTAATAATCGGATCAACCCCT
The DNA here is from genome assembly GCF_964263255.1 of Lissotriton vulgaris. Taxonomy (NCBI): domain Eukaryota; kingdom Metazoa; phylum Chordata; class Amphibia; order Caudata; family Salamandridae; genus Lissotriton; species Lissotriton vulgaris. The sequence goes on along the minus strand of NC_141695.1, from coordinate 1,181,778,541 downwards.
GTCAGAGAGACTTGAGATTTAAGCGCCCATTTCCCTCAATCCTTCTTCCACAAGGCAATCCTTCCTTCTGTTATGTCATGTTATTGTAAAAGAGATATGCCTAGAACTGCATTGCCAACAGTGCGTCCTTAGATTGCTGCCTGTGGCAAACGTTGCCATTAATCTAAAATGGTCAGCCTTGGTTCACAACCTCCTTATTGGCTGAGTTAATTTCTAGCCACTTCACGATGGCATGCCGCTAAGTCCTTTAATCCATCACCATTATGAGCCCCAGAGCAAAGCAACATAGAATTCAGTTTACTGTGTGGGCAATATAAAATATGCTTTGGTATTCTTGCTGTGTTTGTTTTTATTTTCAGCATTTATTGTATTTCTGTAACTTGGAGCAAGCCATATTTGGAATTTGATCTTTTTGGTAAGAGAGCTATGTGGGTACATGTTTATTTGGTAGGAAGCTGAAAAACAGTTTGCCATTTAGAAGGAAGATTGCTTCTTTTATGATATGTCGTGTTATTTGTGTACAATAAAATCTGTTTTGGCAAACATTTTGCTATAAGTACTTTATAAATGTACCGTTTTGCATGAAGGATAACAAAGGACCACTCCTAGCTTTCTCTCAACCCTACAGCTAGCTTACCCAGGAGGTGTTTTGCAGAGGGCAATGGGAAGTGTGCACATAGAGGGTTTCTTACTGCACATCACTGCACATGGAGAAATTAAATTATAGGGTACATTGGTGTGTACTACGTTTGTGGCACATTTGCACAGCACAGCGTCAAGACGCCTACAGGCATACGTTGCGCTTTATAAATTGCAATAATAAATAAATAATAAATACATTCCAGGCAAGTTTTCAACCTAGTGATTTTCCTAGTCACATGCACACAGCTGTGTACTGATCTGGTGCCTTCCTTTCCCCTTTGGTGATATCATTTGGGCTTGTCAATCACGGTTTGGGGTACTTTTCGACTATTTTGGCTGTGCCCATGCTACTGTTGGATTATCTACATGCCACTTTACTATCTGGCATCTTGGATTTGGACTAAGTTCCATTTGGTAAACTATCTTCACACTATTTCGCTGTCAGCCATCTTGATTGTGTTAAGTTTCATTACACAGAATATCCTCACTCTGTTTCCTTGTCAGCCATTTTGGATTGGGCTGTATTGTTTACTTTAAATATAATTGCATTGGATTTCCATAAGCACTAGTGTATCTTGACGGCCTTTGATCTGCCAGCATTTTCAGCTGCTTCATCTTTTGCTTCTTCTGCTTATGCTTCAAGATGGCTTTTACTCATCACTTAGTTTAAATCTCGCCATTTTCACAGTATCCTAGAAAACAACATGTCAAGTGGAAGTCATGGATATGTACCTGTTGAAATGTTTCTGGGCATAGATGATGAAGATTTTGAAACCAAACACAAGGCAGCATTACTTTTCTGCCACCTCGGTCAAGAAAGACAACACATCTTTGACAATCTTTCCATTGTGAATGCTCCATGTGGAATATCCGGTGATTGGGACAAGTATGCCAAAAGCATTGGCAGACTTGAAAGGAACTTTTCTGAAGAACCTTAAACGTTTCAATTTCTTCAAGAAGAGGTAAAGCCCAGAGGAAACTGTAGAAGAGTACACTGAGGCATTTTGCTTCTACAAACAATTTTAGGGTTTCTTCTGCAGCTTGCTCTAGTCAGAGAGAGCACTGGGGCATTAATACTCGGATCAACCCCTAGGCAGCTCTGGCCAGAGAGAGCACCAAACACTAAGACTTGGATCAACCCCTAGCCTGCTCTAGTCAGAGAGAGCATGCCAATAAGCAGGAAAGGAAGGTCCGAGGCCAGGTATTTGCACTGTTTAAGAACCTTTGCCTCAAACCTTTCAATCGCTTGCTGCCTTGGATCATTGGTAAGGTAGTTCAGTGGGCCTACTGCTGAGACTCATGGCTGCGAAAAATTTCAGGGGGGGGGAGCTAATTTTTCGGCCATAGGCAGAGGCCTCGTTAACACATAAATGGTCTTTTAAAGACCTGTGTATTAGGGTGCGGCTGGCAGTGGCAGCTCACAAAATGTCTGCCCGGGAAGATGTCTCAGCCCGGGCTGACCCACATAGGGAGGGGGGGCGTTGAGCACAATGGCCGTTGCACGCCTGGTGGGCACAGAGGAAGAACATGTGGGTAATGTGTGAAACTTGAGTGAATTAAACAGTAGAAGGTGACACCGAGCTTCTCACATTTAGCTAAAAATCAGAAGCGTGAACATTACACTAGCAGAAGGGGTCATCATGTTATCACTGAGTGCAACTGGGAAACAAAATGCTGCATGGCGCAATGGGGGGGCGCGGGGAGGGTTCGGGGTTTGATGACTGGAGAATAAATTCATGCTCTGTACGTTCCTATTTAGTGGGATAAGGAATGCTGTCCTGGTTTTTCTGGCATACGGTGCAGAATTTAGATACAAAAAGTAAATATGTTGAATGGTGATAGTTTGTGACCTGTTTAGTTGGTTCTTTTGTTGTTTGCAGTTTAACCCCTTCGATGCTGGTGACGGAACCATTCCGTCATCAGTCACGGTTGAGCTGTGCTGATGACGGAATGGTTCCGTCACGACCACACCCTATCCTGCATTGTCCAGCACAGGGGGGAAATTCAAGCAGCAGCCAAGGTGTTAAATCAAAAAAAGTTGTTTGTTTTGTTGTTTGCAGTTTAAATAAAAACAATCTGTGAAGTTCTCAGCATTGTATCTTGAAGTCTGTTATGAAGCTCTGTGGTTATACCGAATAAGCAGCTACCTATGTTATATGACAGCTCTTTAATAATGTAATACCTGCACTTTCACAATTGCTTTATTAACCTTCCTGCTTTCTCAAATTTGCTTGAAAATGCACCATTTTTCCACTATTTTTCCAAAATGTTCTCGGGGGGAAATCCCCCTGAACCCTCCTTAGGGGCTTCGGGCTCGCTCGCTACGCACGCTCGCTACGGTGCAGTACGATTAGCAGTTTACGCCTCACCACTTTCAAATGTCACCAGCCGCCACTGCTGAGTTCAACTTTAACTTCAATGTACACGCATAGTGAGTGTGTCCATCATAGGTCCAGGAGGATTAATCCATGTCAGATTGTCAAAATACTTGCATTAGGCATATTTGTGTACAGTGACTCTAAATGTTAATAATTTGCATAGTCAGTGGTTACACCTCAAAATTTGGTATGGATCCTTCCCATGTGAATCGAAAATGGACTTCCTCGATTGACGGTAACTTTGTTCTTGACTTCAAGTATAGAAAGCCTGCTGTTAAATATTGATTAGGCCTTGGTAAAATTTTAATTATGCTGAGTAATAAGAGTAATTGTGGTAATTCTGTGTTACTCTTATCATGCAAAATTACCGAAAATTATACAATTACTCCCATTTATGTAATTGTGAGTAATTTGGCACAAAAACTGCACCACAGGCGCAGAGGAACAACAGACTTAGTGAGTGTGAGTGGCTGCTGATGTTCATGCTATGTTGCATTACGCGGTAGTATCTTAGTGCAAATTGCAACCTGAGGTCTATTTTGAGCGCGAGGGTTCATTTTACACTAAAAAAAGAGTGCTAAATACTATGTTATACTCCTCATATAATTCCCCATAATCTTGCAAAATGTTCCTGTAATTTTGTGCAATTATGCTACATCAAATTATGCACAATATGCCCCCCTTGATATTGGTCGTGCCAAATGAGTGAAGAAGGTAATGTGTTCCTGGAACTGCATGGAATAGTTTATATAGTATGTCCTGGGGCCATAAAAAAGAGCCTTTTATTTAAGTATCTGATCAGCATTATTTCACAGTGCACATCAGATTTATTCATTACTAGCAGCCCGTCCCGACGTTGTCCGGGAATGAATTGCTGCCTGCCAGTAGTATATTGTTTTGTAGGATTTCATTTTAATACCATTTCTTATCTGTGACAGGCCTGTGAAACGCTCCGATTCACAGTGCACTGCTGATGCACTTAAGAGTGCGCGTTCAGTAGTGTGTGTGAACTCGAGTTTTCCACTTTATTTTTCCTTGCAATATTATATAGCACGAACTCGACAACATGGCATGAGCACAATTTACATTACAGAAGGACACATTCATTTGTGGTAGGCATGGGGAGACAAATCGATTTGCCTGGAATCACAGGATGTTGAGCTGATGCCGAGATTCGAACGTAGCTCCCCAGTTCTAAAGTTCGCAATTCTAAAAGTGTATGTCGGTGCTGGCCATCAATGAGAGAGACCTGTGCATTTTTCAAATGGGTGGTGAAAAAATATGAGTATGTTGCTGGAGATGTGGGCCGCCGTGCCACCATTGTACTTACAGGGGGAGGGTAAACACCCATTATTCTTTCGGCATCCCATCACTCCGCATACTTTCATTACGAAAGTACCATGACTCTGCAATGCCATTATAACGCATGGCATTACATTTTATATGCTTTTACCACGCATACATTTACAACGAGATTCTTTGTAAATGCATGAATAGTAAAACCATGTTTTTTTATGTTTGGCTAAGGTAAGTATGGGTATAGGGGTATATGTTTTGGGGTACTGAGGTATACGTTTTGTGGTGTTTGGCTATTTTAAGGGTTCAGATATAGTTTTGGGTTATGGGGTACAGGGGTAGTTTATGGTTTAGGGATAGGTATGGGTTTTGGGGTACAGCGATATTTTTAGGGTTCAGGGCTAGGTTTGGGTTTTGGGGTACATGGGTATTTTAAGGGTTCAGGGCAAGGTATGGGTTTTGGGGTACAGGGGTATTTTTAGGGTTCAGGGCTAGGTTTGGGTTTTGGGGTACAGGGGTATTTTAAGGTTCAGGGGTAGGTTTGGGTTTTGGGTTACAGGGCTATTTTTAGGGTTCAGAGCTAGATTTGGGTTTGGGGGTATAGGGGTATTTTTAGGGTTCAGGGCTAGGTTTGGGTTTTGGGGTACAGGGGTATTTTAAGAGTTCAGGGCTAGGTTTGGGTTTTGGGGTACAGGGGTATTTTAGGGTTCAGGGGTAGGTTTGGGTTTTGGTACGCGGTACATTTATAGGGTTAAGATGGGTTAGTGTTTAAGGGTGTTGGGGTATTTTAAGGAGTAAGGTTGGGGTTTGATTATGGGGTGCAGGGGTATTTAAAGGGAGCAGGGTGGGATTAGCACACGATATAAGACATGGCATGAAGGGCGAAACGTACCACACGCCCCCAGCGATTCTATAATATAAGGGAAACACTACCCATAAATTATTGTAAGTGCGCTTACCAAATATATTCTTGTTGTGTCTGTCAAACACAAAGGGAAGTAAAGAGTGCAGTGTATCAATAGCTTCCTAAATGGTAAACATCAATTGATATAGTATATATTAATGTCATGATCCCACTACTAAAAGAGTTTAAGAGTGTAATTTGTTTACCTAGACACACTTACCTCTGTTTAAATAAGTATAATGTCGAGTCCCGAGCACTAAAGTGGTAAATTCAGTGTAATCATACATCAGTGATGAAGGTGGGGCATTTAGACCTATTGTAACCTATGAAGATAATCATCACGCAACGTTACTTTCAAAATAGGTTATCCGTATTATTAACTTGTTATAAAAATAGACACTTATAGAAATCTGTCAAGAAACCGGCGTTAAAATAACCCGCCAGCATTCGCACTCAAAGTCAGATTAAAAGTGTACGGAACAAATTACCCTAACCCAATTAGAGGATAGGTGCAGCCATATTTGCCCCATACCCTGTGAATTTTTCTGTTATTATATTGATTGATTGATTGATGGGACTCAGACATCCAGACCTCATTCCATACTAATATAATAAAGAGAGATCCGAAACCTTTGAGGCGGGTAATCTCAGGAACCACGGCACCAATCACAACACCCAATACAGCGTTGGAAAGGGCAGTTGCAGCAGAAGGACATAGGCTATGCAGACACCCACCATATACATTTAAAAGGTAAAAGAACCGTGCCAGCAAAGTAGTCCCTTGTGGGCGTGTCTGCATTGTGCTGTGGGCATGTGGGGGGGCGTGACAAACGCTGGGGGCGTGTGGTACGTTCCGTCGTTTATGCCATGTCTCATATCGTGTGCTATTCCCACCCTGCTCCCTTTAAATACCCCTGCACCCCATAATCATAACCCACCCTTACTCCTTAAAATACCCCAACACCCTTAAACACTAACCCATCTTAACCCTATAAATATACCCTGTACCCCAAAACTCAAACCTATCCCTAAACCCTAAAAGTACCCCTGTACCCCAAAACCCAAACCTAGCCCTGAACCCAATAAATACCACTGTACCTCAAAACCAAAACCTGCCCCTAAACCCTAAAAATACCCTTGTACCCCAAAACCCAAACCTAGCTCTGAACCCTAAAAATACCACTGTACCCCAAAACCCAAACCTACCCCTGAACCCTAAAATACCCCTGTACCCCAAAACCCAAATGTAGCCCTGAACTCTTAAAATACCCGTACCCCGTACCCCAAAACCCAAACCTACCCCTGAACCCTAAAAATACCCCTGTACCCCAAAACCCAAGCCTAGCCCTGAACCCTAAAAATAGCCCTGTACCCCAAAACCTAAACCTACCCCTGAACCCTAAAATACCCCTGTACCCCAAAACCCAAACCTAGCCCTGAACCCTAAAAATACCCCTGTACCCCAAAACCCAAACCTAGCCCTAAACTCTTAAAATACCCCTGTACCCCAAAACCCAAACCTACCCCTGAACCCTAAAAATACTCCTCTACCCCAAAACCCAAACCTAGCCCTGATACCTAAAAATACCCCTGTACCCCAAAACCCATACCTATCCCTAAACAATCAAACTACCCCTGTACCCCTTAACGCAAAACTATATCTGAACCCTTAAAATACCCAAACGCCCCAAAACATATACCTCAGTACTCCAAAACATATACCCCTATACCCATACTTACCTTATCCAAACATTTAAAAAAACATGCTTTTACGATTCATGCGTTGTAAATGTATGCGTGGTAAAAGCATATAAAATGTAATGCCATGCGTTATTATGGCATTGCAGAGTCATGGTACTTTCGTAATGATAGTATGCGGAGTGATGGTATGCGTAAAGAAAGTTGCGGAATAATGGGTGTTTACCCTCCCCCGGTAAGTACATTGGTGGCATGGCGGGCCACATCTCCAGCAACGTACTGATATTTTTTCACCACCCATTTGAAAAATGCACAGGTCTCTCTCATTGATGGCCAGCACCGACATACACTTTTAGATAAACCTCCCGCCACAAGTTCTAGAATTGCGAACTTTAGAGCTGGTTAGCTACGTTCGAATCTCGGCATCAGCTCACCATCCTGTGATTCCAGGCAAATCGATTTGTCTCCCCGTGCCTACCACAAATGAATGTGTTCTTCTGTAATGTAAATTGTGCTCATGCCATGTTGTCGAGTTCGCGCTATATAATATTGCAAGGAAAAATAAAGTAGGGAAACTCGAGTTCACACACTACTGAACGCGCACTCTTAAGTGCATCAGCAGTGCTCTGTGAATCGGAGCGTTTCACAGGCCTGTCACAGATAAGAAATGCTATCAAAACGAAATCCTACAAAACAATATACTACTGGCCGGCAGCAATTCATACCCGGACAACGTTGGGACGGGCTGCTAGTGGGTATATAAAGTGCTCTACTCACCCATGAGGGTCTCAAGGCGCTGGGGGAGGGGCACCTCCGTGGTCACCTGAAGAGCCAGTTCTTGAGGTCCTTTCTGAATAGGTGCAGTGTTGGGCTTCGTCTGATGCTGAGGGAGAGTTTATCCAATCTAACACTACTTTCTCCCTGTAATATTTCATGAAAGAGCATCTGCTCATGAGTGAGTATCAACGTTCAAGCAAGGAGTGCAGAATTTCTTCACATACATCCACATACTTGGTTACATTTTGAGCCCGAGCATGTCATGGTCACAACCCTGGACAGCCAGAAGGCTCAGTACCAATGAAGACCGTAGGTGGGAATTCAAGCATCACTTGCTACAGGGAAGCCTCTGAAAGAATGACAAATTCACAAACAGATTTATTGGCTCTCCATCCGATTGACTGAGACGTGCCTTTGTCTCAGCCTTCTTCTGACAGCCAAGTGAATATCTTCCAAGAGTGAAAAATACATTGGCAGCTACTAGGCAGTTCTCTGGTAGCGAGGAGCAAAAAAAGAAATGTTGAACCGCCAACATGTGTTCGCTGCACAGGAAGCGTTTGGGAACAAAGTAAAGAATTATGCCATTGTTGGCTCTGTGAAGAAGGGTGCCCACAGTCCAAGAACTATTACCATCCAGTCCTATTCAAAACAATGTGTGTGTGGGGGGGAAGTCATTTAAATTCTCCATGCAAGGCCGATTTGGACTCAAGCATGTCTGGATAATCCTTTATCCTGGATCATTCTATTCCATCAAATTCTGTGCACACCAGAATTGCAAGATGGCATGTGACGTACTACTCCTGTGCTAGGCTAATAATGAACAACAGAGGACTAAGGAGTATCTCTGGGATGAAGGAAACTTTGAGGGAAAAATAAACTTGGAGGAAGTTAATAAAGCCAGTAGTAAGTCACAATAATTGTTAGATAAGTTGTTAACATCGAAAAAGACATAGGCTTATGCAGCCCAGGAATGTGTCTGGAAAGGCTAAGGGCCAGCACATTTTGAAACAAAGATTTTACTCAAGAAACTTAGTTTAAAAAGGACTAGTTAAATTATATATATATATATATATATATATATATATATATATATATATATATATATATATATATATATATATATATATATATATATATATATATATATATATATATATATATATATATATATATCCATCACATTCCAGGAACCCCAAATTGGACTCGCCACACAGAAGCTGTTGTTCAGACACATGTTTATTGCAGCCTGCTCGTGGATATGGAACAGGACACCACTTCCAATCTGCATTAAAAGCCAAACGCGTTTCGAGAGTTAGCAGCTCTCTTCCTCAGTGGCTTGAAGTCAAAATGAAGTAACAGCATGTTTTCCATTTTTCAAAGTCAAGCACCCGCCCTGTTTGGGCGTGGCCGCACTCGGCCTTCTGGGCGCTGTAGTCTTTAAGCTGTAAAATCACAGTGGATGCATACTTCATTTAAATAAAACATGATAACTTCCCAAGTGGGTGAAAGTCAAGTGTCTTGCCCATGTTCCACTCTGCTTTTTTGCTCCAATATGTGCGGGCGCACACGCATACCTGGAATGCGTCAGCTCCCCTTCTGCCTTAGAACGCTGTAACTTCTCAAGTTGTCAGCTAAGGTCGAACTTTTTTTCTTTCAAAGGGCCAAGTCCGTGACCAGGGAGGCCGCTAAAACATCCATCACATTCCAGGAACCCCAAATTGGACTCGCCACACAGAAGCTGTTGTTCAGACACATGTTTATTGCAGCCTGCTCGTGGATATGGAACAGGACACCACTTCCAATCTGCATTAAAAGCCAAACGCGTTTCGAGAGTTAGCAGCTCTCTTCCTCAGTGGCTTGAAGTCAAAATGAAGTAACAGCATGTTTTCCATTTTTCAAAGTCAAGCACCCGCCCTGTTTGGGCGTGGCCGCACTCGGCCTTCTGGGCGCTGTAGTCTTTAAGCTGTAAAATCACAGTGGATGCATACTTCATTTAAATAAAACATGATAACTTCCCAAGTGGGTGAAAGTCAAGTGTCTTGCCCATGTTCCACTCTGCTTTTTTGCTCCAATATGTGCGGGCGCACACGCATACCTGGAATGCGTCAGCTCCCCTTCTGCCTTAGAACGCTGTAACTTCTCAAGTTGTCAGCTAAGGTCGAACTTTTTTTCTTTCAAAGGGCCAAGTCCGCGACCAGGGAGGCCGCTAAAACATCCATCACATTCCAGGAACCCCAAATTGGACTCGCCACACAGAAGCTGTTGTTCAGACACATGTTTATTGCAGCCTGCTCCTGGATATGGAACAGGACACCACTTCCAATCTGCATTAAAAGCCAAACGCGTTTCGAGAGTTAGCAGCTCTCTTCCTCAGTGGCTTGAAGTCAAAATGAAGTAACAGCATGTTTTCCATTTTTCAAAGTCAAGCACCCGCCCTGTTTGGGCGTGGCCGCACTCGGCCTTCTGGGCGCTGTAGTCTTTAAGCTGTAAAATCACAGTGGATGCATACATCATTTAAATAAAACATGATAACTTCCCAAGTGGGTGAAAGTCAAGTGTCTTGCCCATGTTCCACTCTGCTTTTTTGCTCCAATATGTGCGGGCGCACACGCATACCTGGAATGCGTCAGCTCCCCTTCTGCCTTAGAACGCTGTAACTTCTCAAGTTGTCAGCTAAGGTCGAACTTTTTTTCTTTCAAAGGGCCAAGTCCGCGACCAGGGAGGCCGCTAAAACATCCATCACATTCCAGGAACCCCAAATTGGACTCGCCACACAGAAGCTGTTGTTCAGACACATGTTTATTGCAGCCTGCTCGTGGATATGGAACAGGACACCACTTCCAATCTGCATTAAAAGCCAAACGCGTTTCGAGAGTTAGCAGCTCTCTTCCTCAGTGGCTTGAAGTCAAAATGAAGTAACAGCATGTTTTCCATTTTTCAAAGTCAAGCACCCGCCCTGTTTGGGCGTGGCCGCACTCGGCCTTCTGGGCGCTGTAGTCTTTAAGCTGTAAAATCACAGTGGATGCATACTTCATTTAAATAAAACATGATAACTTCCCAAGTGGGTGAAAGTCAAGTGTCTTGCCCATGTTCCACTCTGCTTTTTTGCTCCAATATGTGCGGGCGCACACGCATACCTGGAATGCGTCAGCTCCCCTTCTGCCTTAGAACGCTGTAACTTCTCAAGTTGTCAGCTAAGGTCGAACTTTTTTTCTTTCAAAGGGCCAAGTCCGCGACCAGGGAGGCCGCTAAAACATCCATCACATTCCAGGAACCCCAAATTGGACTCGCCACACAGAAGCTGTTGTTCAGACACATGTTTATTGCAGCCTGCTCGTGGATATGGAACAGGACACCACTTCCAATCTGCATTAAAAGCCAAACGCGTTTCGAGAGTTAGCAGCTCTCTTCCTCAGTGGCTTGAAGTCAAAATGAAGTAACAGCATGTTTTCCATTTTTCAAAGTCAAGCACCCGCCCTGTTTGGGCGTGGCCGCACTCGGCCTTCTGGGCGCTGTAGTCTTTAAGCTGTAAAATCACAGTGGATGCATACTTCATTTAAATAAAACATGATAACTTCCCAAGTGGGTGAAAGTCAAGTGTCTTGCCCATGTTCCACTCTGCTTTTTTGCTCCAATATGTGCGGGCGCACACGCATACCTGGAATGCGTCAGCTCCCCTTCTGCCTTAGAACGCTGTAACTTCTCAAGTTGTCAGCTAAGGTCGAACTTTTTTTCTTTCAAAGGGCCAAGTCCGCGACCAGGGAGGCCGCTAAAACATCCATCACATTCCAGGAACCCCAAATTGGACTCGCCACACAGAAGCTGTTGTTCAGACACATGTTTATTGCAGCCTGCTCGTGGATATGGAACAGGACACCACTTCCAATCTGCATTAAAAGCCAAACGCGTTTCGAGAGTTAGCAGCTCTCTTCCTCAGTGGCTTGAAGTCAAAATGAAGTAACAGCATGTTTTCCATTTTTCAAAGTCAAGCACCCGCCCTGTTTGGGCGTGGCCGCACTCGGCCTCCTGGGCGCTGTAGTCTTTAAGCTGTAAAATCACAGTGGATGCATACTTCATTTAAATAAAACATGATAACTTCCCAAGTGGGTGAAAGTCAAGTGTCTTGCCCATGTTCCACTCTGCTTTTTTGCTCCAATATGTGCGGGCGCACACGCATACCTGGAATGCGTCAGCTCCCCTTCTGCCTTAGAACGCTGTAACTTCTCAAGTTGTCAGCTAAGGTCGAACTTTTTTTCTTTCAAAGGGCCAAGTCCGCGACCAGGGAGGCCGCTAAAACATCCATCACATTCCAGGAACCCCAAATTGGACTCGCCACACAGAAGCTGTTGTTCAGACACATGTTTATTGCAGCCTGCTCGTGGATATGGAACAGGACACCACTTCCAATCTGCATTAAAAGCCAAACGCGTTTCGAGAGTTAGCAGCTCTCTTCCTCAGTGGCTTGAAGTCAAAATGAAGTAACAGCATGTTTTCCATTTTTCAAAGTCAAGCACCCGCCCTGTTTGGGCGTGGCCGCACTCGGCCTTCTGGGCGCTGTAGTCTTTAAGCTGTAAAATCACAGTGGATGCATACTTCATTTAAATAAAACATGATAACTTCCCAAGTGGGTGAAAGTCAAGTGTCTTGCCCATGTTCCACTCTGCTTTTTTGCTCCAATATGTGCGGGCGCACACGCATACCTGGAATGCGTCAGCTCCCCTTCTGCCTTAGAACGCTGTAACTTCTCAAGTTGTCAGCTAAGGTCGAACTTTTTTTCTTTCAAAGGGCCAAGTCCGCGACCAGGGAGGCCGCTAAAACATCCATCACATTCCAGGAACCCCAAATTGGACTCGCCACACAGAAGCTGTTGTTCAGACACATGTTTATTGCAGCCTGCTCGTGGATATGGAACAGGACACCACTTCCAATCTGCATTAAAAGCCAAACGCGTTTCGAGAGTTAGCAGCTCTCTTCCTCAGTGGCTTGAAGTCAAAATGAAGTAACAGCATGTTTTCCATTTTTCAAAGTCAAGCACCCGCCCTGTTTGGGCGTGGCCGCACTCGGCCTTCTGGGCGCTGTAGTCTTTAAGCTGTAAAATCACAGTGGATGCATACTTCATTTAAATACAACATGATAACTTCCCAAGTGGGTGAAAGTCAAGTGTCTTGCCCATGTTCCACTCTGCTTTTTTGCTCCAATATGTGCGGGCGCACACGCATACCTGGAATGCGTCAGCTCCCCTTCTGCCTTAGAACGCTGTAACTTCTCAAGTTGTCAGCTAAGGTCGAACTTTTTTTCTTTCAAAGGGCCAAGTCCGCGACCAGGGAGGCCGCTAAAACATCCATCACATTCCAGGAACCCCAAATTGGACTCGCCACACAGAAGCTGTTGTTCAGACACATGTTTATTGCAGCCTGCTCGTGGATATGGAACAGGACACCACTTCCAATCTGCATTAAAAGCCAAACGCGTTTCGAGAGTTAGCAGCTCTCTTCCTCAGTGGCTTGAAGTCAAAATGAAGTAACAGCATGTTTTCCATTTTTCAAAGTCAAGCACCCGCCCTGTTTGGGCGTGGCCGCACTCGGCCTTCTGGGCGCTGTAGTCTTTAAGCTGTAAAATCACAGTGGATGCATACTTCATTTAAATAAAACATGATAACTTCCCAAGTGGGTGAAAGTCAAGTGTCTTGCCCATGTTCCACTCTGCTTTTTTGCTCCAATATGTGCGGGCGCACACGCATACCTGGAATGCGTCAGCTCCCCTTCTGCCTTAGAACGCTGTAACTTCTCAAGTTGTCAGCTAAGGTCGAACTTTTTTTCTTTCAAAGGGCCAAGTCCGTGACCAGGGAGGCCGCTAAAACATCCATCACATTCCAGGAACCCCAAATTGGACTCGCCACACAGAAGCTGTTGTTCAGACACATGTTTATTGCAGCCTGCTCGTGGATATGGAACAGGACACCACTTCCAATCTGCATTAAAAGCCAAACGCGTTTCGAGAGTTAGCAGCTCTCTTCCTCAGTGGCTTGAAGTCAAAATGAAGTAACAGCATGTTTTCCATTTTTCAAAGTCAAGCACCCGCCCTGTTTGGGCGTGGCCGCACTCGGCCTTCTGGGCGCTGTAGTCTTTAAGCTGTAAAATCACAGTGGATGCATACTTCATTTAAATAAAACATGATAACTTCCCAAGTGGGTGAAAGTCAAGTGTCTTGCCCATGTTCCACTCTGCTTTTTTGCTCCAATATGTGCGGGCGCACACGCATACCTGGAATGCGTCAGCTCCCCTTCTGCCTTAGAACGCTGTAACTTCTCAAGTTGCCAGCTAAGGTCGAACTTTTTTCTTTCAAAGGGCCAAGTCCGCGACCAGGGAGGCCGCTAAAACATCCATCACATTCCAGGAACCCCAAATTGGACTCGCCACACAGAAGCTGTTGTTCAGACACATGTTTATTGCAGCCTGCTCGTGGATATGGAACAGGACACCACTGGCCTCCCCCCAAAAAGAGGGGGGAGGCCACTCAGCTGATATGTAAGAAGTGGACAATTATAGAGGAGCTGTGTGGGTGCATCAAACAGTACTCAACCGTGCGATCACTCAGGATTGTTACGTTCAAACAAGTTGGTGGGCCGGCCAGCCTAAATGGAGCTCACAGCCTCGATGGTCTCGTTCTATCTCCTGAATCAGCTTGTGCTCTCAGAAACGCTTCTAGGAGGGACCAAATGTCCTTGGATCGGGCAAGCACTGGCATCAATTCCCAATATGCTGAAAGCAGTTCCTGACAATAAGCTGCATCATGCAGCCAATCCTCCTTTTTTGGAGTGGGTCGTCTGCCCCAGTGTATTGCAACCTGTTGCTTTGCTAATAGGAGGAGCATCACTGTTAATCTGCTTGCTTTAGGCGCAACATCCCTCACATAGCCTAATATTGGAATGTGTGGTGAGTCCTCAATCACATATGCCACAATCTTCTCTATCATGTCAAAGGGCGCTGACCAAAAGTACTGTATACCGGGGCAGGACCACGCAAGATGGAGGAAGTCCACTGGACACCGAGCATCGCAGGCAGCGCACATCCTCAAGTAAGCACACTCTGTGTGTTTGCACCAGTGTGTGGTATGTGCGATGTATGAATTTAAAATGTATAAGGCACAGTCTGTAATTTGGAAAGAGTGCCCCACTATCATCCTGTTATAAGGCAGCTGTAGTTGTCCTTCCAAAGATCATTTAGGCTCCTACTGATCCATATCCCCAGATATCTAACCAACTCTTACAGTGATACAAGAATTCTGTGATGCATGAGTCCTAGCCTGCTATGTGAGTTAGGTGGCCTCAGTCTCACCACTAGCAGCTCCATGGGAATGGAAATAATATCGCGATAGCAAGCAACAATTATGTGTGCCTTTAGTCACCAGGAAGCAGGTGATACAGTACCGTTGATGCGCAGACAAGCAGTAGGGCTATGGTATAGAAAATAAACTAGAGAGATGAATTTCGGGCAGAGACCTAAATGTGACAGTATTGCAAATAAGTAGGAGTCAAATGCATTTGTGGCATCTAGGAAAACCCGAGCAGGCATTGAGGTCAGGGTTAATGGTATGCACAAGAGCAAAAAAGGTACGCTAATTATGAGCCGTAGATATCCCAGGCCCAAATCCAGCTTGGTCTGGCCTGACAATGAGCTGAGCTGCAGAAGGGATAATAGTCTGGAAGCGATCAGCTAGGCAAGCATCTTATTGTCAAGTTTGGTCACTGACAAGAGGCGGTTGAACCTGCATTTATGAGGATTCTTATCAAGCTTAAGTTTCGTGACAATCAGGGCTTTTCGTAGGGAAGGGTGCCTTTCTGAAGAAATTCTTCATACATCGTGAGAGATGAGGATCTGAGCGAATTGAAGGCCGCTTTGAGGCATCTGCCCAGGGGCCTTGTCACCAGGAAGCACATTGATGACTTGTATAATCTCTTCTGCTCTAAACGGTTCATCAAGATTGTGCCTATGTCCATTTATGAGCCAGGGCAGCTTCACCAAGTCTAGATAGTGACTAAGGTCCAAAGGAGTTTCAGGTTGTGTGGCGGCATAAAGGGAAGAGAAGAAGGTGGTCATCTCCTCCTGTACAGGAGACCTTGAGACTGTGTTTCTGGTCCATGAACATGGAGCAGATGTCTGTTTCCCGAGATGAGCCCCCTGTTGGTGGTTGACTTGAAAGAACTCCATTAGTGTTTGGATTGGCAGCACACGTCTGCCTGCTCTGGTCAAAGGAGATCTTGGTCTGTCTGGCGTCAGTCTTGCCCATCTCTGTATGGCTTCCACTTGGGGGAGGGGGGACCAGGAGGGAGCCTTCGGCAGCCAATCGCACCTGAAGTTGGCATAGCTTTTTTGATCCTGCCTAAGCCCTGAAAGGAGTGCTGGTGGGGGGGTACAAGCAGACCCCACTTGGTAAATCTCTGCCAGCAGACGAGTCAGCATTATGGATGAGTAAACAGGGATTCGGGACCCCAACAGCGAGAGAACTTCCAGAATGCAATGGGGTAGGAAGAGGGTTCTCCAGAGCATGCTTCGCCAGCAAGTGTTTCAGCTCCCCAGGTCTACCCTCCTCACCAGCAGAACAGTGGGTGGCAGGGGGCAAGGGCCAGACCTTGTGCCGGAAAAGTCAGAGAACGGGCCATCCAACGATGGGGTGATGTGTCACAATGGGGAGCTCAGAGCACTCTCAGTGTGGCAGGGGGTGTCACATGTAGTACTGGTTAGGGCCCTGTATCACCCTGGGGAGGCTTCACAGGGGGCACGAGCAGGCTGGCCATGTCAGGGGTCTCGACCGCAGTCTTTGCACCTCCACTGGATGGAGATCTCTCCACCCCATCCACAACCAAGGTAGGGAGTCCAATGGGGCTGCAGGAGGAAGGAGTCTGATCCAGGTGTATGGTTGTTTTTTAGGTCAGCAAGAAAGGTAAAGTCCATCTATCCAGGAGCCATCAGTCTAAGGATCAGTCTGGGCTGGCAGGGGGAGGTGCATGGCAGGCATTTGTTAAGTGCACTGATTTTTAGTGCCAGTGATGCACCAAGCAAAATTACGGCAGCAGTAAAGGGATTAGGCCCACTAGGGCCTGCAAGTAATTGGGCGTGCTGAAATAGCAGGCCGCTCCTCACTCTCAGCTGCAAGACACAAGGCAAGGTCAGAGGACCGCAACACTTCTCCAGGGGCCAGTATAATTGGAAGGTGTGGCACCCGCCCTCCGTCTCCTCACCTGGTCTCACACTCACATAGGGGGCTGCCCAGTGCCAAAATGCATTCTGTTGTCTAGGCAGACTGCAGTAACTACAAATGAATAGTTTGGGAGACGATCCACAGAGCAGTCAGCGCAACTCTCATCAGAGCCTCATGTTCTGCTTGACAGCCACAACTCACGCCACAGAGGTAATCACAGTGCCACATGTTACAGGTAGCTTCCAGCAATGGAACCCAGCGGTCGCCAGAATCGAAACACAGGGCTTGCTCCTCGCAGCAATAACAGCTGGGCCCCACACAGTCTCAGGCAGCAAACAGCTTTGCTATGTCCTCAGCAGTGTGGCCAGGGAGGTAGTTAGGTTCCGCTGGGCATCACAAATGTGGCAGCCTGCTGATAAGTCCCAATGCTGCTTTTAGGGTACATTATTAGTGGATAAGCAGCTCCAGCCAGAAGAGCCTCACACAATCAAATCAAATCAGGAATATTTATTTAGCTCACATATAATCCGGAAGTCTAATGGCGCTTGTGGAATATGCAGGAGTTGGTTTGGACGAGGAGAGTGAATTAATTGTCAAACAGCCATGTTTTTAGCTCCCTGCTAAAATGATTGGGATAAGAGAAAATACGTAAGTGTAGAGGCAGTTAATTACAAAGAGCCATTTTTGGGCCTTCCCTTGGACACCAATCTCCCGAGCCTTAGATCTAAAATGCTGTGGGAGATGGTGTTGAAAGCACCAGATAGATCTAGCAGGACGAGAATAAATGATTGTCCTCTGTCCAATGCTAGCCTGATGTTTTCTGCAACTTCTACCAATGCTGTTTCAGTGCAATGGGTGGCCCTGAAACCAGATGGTGCTGGGTCCAGTAAGCCATGGCTCTCCAGATGAGTGATGAGCTGTCGGTTGACAAATGATTCAAGCATGTTCCCAAAGTAGGGGAGTAGCCAGATTGGGCGATAGTTAGTTAGAAGTTTAGGGTCTGCAGTGGATTTTTTTAGGATAGGCTTGTCTCTAGCGGCCTTCCATATCTTTGCGATGACAGAATGTGACAGTGAGCTCTTAAATAGATCTGTGAGATGATCAAGAAGCACTGGCGCAATGGTTGATAGGAAACGCGGCGGTACAGCATCCACAGGTGATCCTGATTTGATTTTTAGCATATCTCTGGCCAAGGAGAATTCTTCTAGTATGGGAGGAGAGCCCGTGGAGACAATGGAATAATTTCCCAGGATATTTATGTCTTCTTGGGATGGAAAGGAGCCATGAATAACACTGATTTTGTCTTCAAAGAATTTGGAAAGGGAATCCGCCCAGTTCTGTGAGATAGAGACGGATGACTGGGCTGGAGGCGATGTGGATTTTTTAAAGATTTTATAAAGCTCCTTGTTGGAGTTTGCTGCCTTTTCGATCTGATTTAGGAGAAACAATTTTTTAGCTTGTCTGATGTTATCCAGATAGCTACGATGGATACTTCTATATTTTTGGCGGTCAGTCGGGCTTTTGTATTTTTTCCATTTCCGTTCCGCCGTCCTACAGGAGAGCTTTGCTATCTTCAGTTGCTCTTTGATTCAGGGTGCGGTTCTGAGTTTAAATGTATCTTTAGTAAAGAGGGCAACTTTATTTAGCCCAAATGTTATAGCTCCCTCAAGGGAGGTTGCTGCCAGATCAATGTTATCTGCTTGACATTTAGGCGGAGGGTTGAAATAAGTTGAGAAAGAGATGGGAGTAACTTTCCGCTATGACCATCGCCATTTTATTTTGTTCCTGAACTCAGTTTTAGTGATATGGGCTGGGATGGTAAATTTCAGTAGATCATGGTGTGACCATAGTAGCGAAGATGGAGGTTCTACCGTGATGCCAGGGGAGTTTGTAAATATTAGATCGAGCGTGTGGCCTGCAGAGTGGGTGGGACTTTCCACCGTTTGGACAAGCGCCAGAGAGCTCATATGGGTAATGAGCTGATTGGTGTCTGGTTCAGATGGAATCTCTGCATGGTAATTGAAGTCTCCTATTAAGAGGAAAAGGTCAGTGGCTAACACATGTGGAGCAATTCTCTCTAGCAGTTTGTATGTAAAATAATTTTTCGGGCCGGGAGGCCTATATACTATAGCTCCTCTCCAGGTAACCTGAGATGGACTGTCTAGTCTAAAAATACATATTTCTAATTGATCAGTACTCGTACATTCTAAAGCCGTAATGGTCACTCCAGGGGTTGTAGCAATGAGCAGGCCTCCTCCTCTTCTGTCCTTCTTAGCCACCCTAGTTATGTTATATTGGGGTGGAAAGGCAACTACCACATCTGTGGAGGAGTATTCGTGTACCCAAGATTGTGTTATAAAACAGATATCTGGTGATTCCATATCCATAATGGTCATCTTGCAATTGGCTCTCTAGCACCCTAGTTTAAAAAGGAATAGTTAACCACTGCAGATAAGTAAGGGCTTCTAGAGAATGAGCTTGCTAGACTTTCATATATGAGTGGCAAAGAAAGAAATTACATATTTTACACGTAAGTGGCTCCAGGACACACACGCATAGAATTAGAAAAAAAGAAACAATTAATCTGTGCTATGGCAACGAAATGTGGCTTATCTGTAAAACAGTTTATGAATATATGTTAGCAATAAGTATCTCATGGCTAGCTGATTCACAGGAGAGCACCTGATGACCGAAATAGCCGCTTTGAAATCAGAACAGGTCTAGGTTAACACGTGCTACCCATCAAGGTTTTTAAATCTACATAGAAACATGATGACCTATCCTAAGAAAATGGTTCTGCCTTGCTTCCCTGCTTCCTTTATCCTGGAGTTCCGTTGGTCATGGAGGGCCAAAGTTGTGGCTTCTATCTATCATGGACCATTGACCAGCTGTAAGTCTTACAAGCAGATAAGTCTCTATCATGTAGATCTCGAATACTCCACAGAGGTGATTTTATTGGACAGCCAGGCAGTGTTTAATTTGTAAGACAATAAGTACCAGGACATTCAGTTTTTTCTCAGAAGCCAGAGAGCCGGCACTAGTGAATGTCAGGGTGCCAAATATGAAGGCTGGCTAGTCTTGATTCTACCTCAATCCTCTTTCATCCATCATTTTATACTTTCTTCCCCTTTACCTCTCTTTTGAATGTCTTTTTTATCCCTTCTTCCTCTTTTTGTCACAGTTGTTACCTCTCTCTATTTCACCTCTTATCCCCCTTTTCTGCCTTTCTCTTTCTTATCCTAGATAAAAATCTAAAGGTGAAAAATAAGTACCAATACCCAAAATTAGGTGACGGGGGTCTTCTGGCACCACCGGCTCAAATTAACCACTACCTTCAGGACTGTCTGTGAAAGTAAGATTTCCGCCAACAGTAAACTACAGTTTCATTCTGCATACTGATAAAAAAATATTGGCATTTTATTGGTCAAGCTGAATAAAAAATATTGGCATTTTATTGGTCAAGCTGGCAGGACCATGCAGTAAGAGGCATTTTAGAAGGCATTTATGAAACCCCAGCTGATCAAGGTGGGGTTTCATGGTGATCAAATTATGTGTGGGTTCAAAAGCAAAACAATTTTTGGTACCAAAGAAATGCCAATGAGTGGTTCAAAACTTCATAACAGTAAAGTTATAGTGCCTGCTGACACACTTGGTGCTAAACCTCTTCCCTAGCAACCTCCACTTTCTATTGGGTCCAAGATCCCAAGCCATACTGAAGATGGAAACTATGCTTTCTTTCCTTATTTCTTTCAAGAATGGGTAATGCTTTGACTGCAGCAGATGAACTATTGCAATAGCCTCTATCGTAGAGATACCAATAATTTGATTGCTCAATCAATCAGTGTCTTGTAGAGCGTGACTACTCACCCATAAGGGTCTCAAGGTGCTTGGGGAGAGGGGAAGAGCTGCAGGTCCGCTGAGGCTCTGAGGTTTAGCCCAAGAGCCAGGTCTTGAGGTCTTTTGTGAGTTGAAGCATTGACGGTGATTGCCAGAGGTGGAGAGGCAGGGTGTTCCAGGTCTTTGCTGTAAGGTCGGAGAAGGATGTTCCCCCATCAGTGGTCTTGCAGATGCGTGGGATGGAAGCCAGGGCCAGTTGGGCGGAGCTAAGGTCTCTGGTGAGTACATGGAATGTGAGGCTGTGGTTGGGGATCACAGCAGGTCCCTTGTCATGTAGAGCTTTGTAGAAGTGTGTGAGGACCTTGAAGCTGAATCTTCTGCTGACTGGGAGCCAGTGGAGGTCTCTTAGGTGGCTGGTGATATGGTTGTGGCACGGATGTTGGGGATGAGTCTGACAGCAGCGTTCTGGATGTTCTGCAGTTTCTTGAGGAGTTTCTGGGTGACACCAGCCCTGTTCGATTCTGCTGCTGACGTGTGCATGAGTGACAGTCTTTCTGGATTCTGTGGGGATCCATTTGAAGATCTTTCAGAGCAGGTGTAGCGTGTGGAAGAAGGATAATGAGACAGCATCGATCTGGCGGCTAATGTTGCGCTAGTAGTCCAGGATGATGTCGAGGTTCAGCGCATGGTCTGTGAGTGTAGGGGAGAGTCCAAATGCTGCGTGCCACCAGAAGTCATCCCAGGCGGAGGGGGTGGAGCCTGCGATGAGGACGTCTGTCTTCTCTCAGTTGAGCTGAATTGCTGAATTGCATTCACTTCAAAATTTTGCATTGTACTTAGTTTTGGGACTAGACTCTGCCCTGAGTGGTTCGCTCCCTTGTCTCTCTGCCGAGACACGGTATCGTAGAAGCTGTGCTCATTTGCATTTAACTGTGCCATTGTTTTTCGCCTGTAATTTTATTTGTGTTTGCCTCGCTTGCCTGTAGCATTTCTGCATTGTAGTTTGCTTTTTGCGCGTTATCCCCCGGCGCCCTGATCTGCTCCCCCCTCCATTTTGTCCCTGTTGTTGTTGTTGTTGTGCTTCCTGAGCCCGCCCGCCTCCCAGCTGAGCCGCCCTCGCCCCTCCCCCTCCACCTTCCATTTATGACAGTAGCTCCCGCGCGCAGCGTTCACGCGCAGCGACCGCGCCCCATCCGCGCCGAAGGTGCGCCAAAGGTAAGCCCGTCTACGCCCGTCCGCGCCTGGACCGCGCCCAGCGCCAGTCCCCCTGCCCCTCGCGCTTCCCAGCCCTCTCGCATCACCTACAATGCCGCCACCCTCCTAGCCCTTAACCCCGGTCGCGCCCCCAACTGCGTCCAAGCCACTCCTGGACACACCCATGGACCTTTCTCTTGCTACTCCTGCAAATTCATCGGCTCCGACAACATCTCCGCTACGACCACACCACAGATTCCCGACCCCAATCACCTACAATGCATCCTCCTCAACACTCGATCGGTCCACAGACACGCCATTGACCTATGGAATCTACTAGACACCATCTCTCCAGACGTCGCCTTCCTAACAGAAACATGGATGAACGCTTCCTCCGCCCCAGACATCACCATTGCCATCCCGGAAGATTATAAGATCACACGCAAGGACCGTACCGGCCACACAGGAGGAGGAATCGCTATCGTCCATAAAAAATCTATCCACATCTCTACCAGCTCTGGCGTCAACCTCGCCAACTCTGAACACCTTCACTTCCAGATCCACATCGACCCCAAGACCACACTCAGAGGCACCCTCCTCTACAGACCACCAGGACCCCGCGCAAAATTCAGTGAAGACATCACGGACTTCATCACTCCACACACGCTCCCCTCCAAAGATTACATCCTTCTGGGAGACCTCAACTTTCACCTTGAAAAGAACAACGACCGCAACACCGCCACCCTCTTGGACAACCTCGCAAACCTCGGACTTAAACAACTGGTCACTTCCCCCACCCACATTGCAGGTCACACACTCGACCCCATCTTCACCTCCAGCAATCATGTCTCCTTCAGCCATACAACGGATCTCCTCTGGACTGACCACAGCTGCGTTCACTTCACCTACAACAAGCCTAAACCCATCAACCACCCCCAACCAACTCTACAAAGAAACTGGAACAAAATCACCATCGACCAGATCTCCTCATCGCTCCTTCTAAACACCCCAGCCCACTCCTCTAACCCAGACCAAGCCGCCGCCAACTTCACCCTATGGTTATCCAACACCGCCGACACCTTAGAACCACTGAAAAAACGTCAAAGCAAACCTGGCAGCAAGAGGGCCTCATGGTTCAACGATGATCTTAAGAAGTCCAAGAAACTCTGCCGCTCCCTTGAAAAGACCTGGAAAAAAGACCCAACCACTAGCACCAAGGACGCCTTCAAAAACGCCACCCGCTCACACCACCAACTAATCCGAAAGGCCAAGAAAACAGCATTCAAGGATCGACTAGACAACAACGCCCACAACAGCAAGGAACTTTTCAACATCGTCAAGGAATTTACCAATCCCTCGGCCAACTCCAACGACATCACCCCCTCCCAAGCCCTCTGCGACTCCCTAGCCTCATTCTTCCACAACAAAATTGCAGACATCCACAACAGCTTCGACAACCAACCCGGAGACCAACCCACCCAACCATATGATGAACATTCTCCCCCCTTGAACACCCTTAACGACTGGAACCCAATCTCCACTGAGGACACCATCCGCCTGATGAACTCCATCCACTCAGGAGCCCCCACAGACCCATGTCCTCACCACATCTTCAACAAAGCAGACTCTGTCATAGCACCGCACCTCCGAGACGTCATCAACTGCTCCTTCAACTCCGCCAACTTCCCGGAAAGCTGGAAACACGCTGAACTCACCGCCCTTCTGAAAAAACCCACAGCGGACCCCACCGAACTCAAAAATTACCGCCCAATATCACTCCTTCCTTTCCCGGCCAAAGTCATCAAGAAAGCTGTCAACAACCAGCTCGCCGCTTTCCTCGAAACCAACAAATCCCTCGACTCCTCACAATCTGGCTTCCGAGCAAAACACAGCACTGAGACCGCCCTCATCGCAGCAACAGACGACATTCGAACTCTACTGGACAATGGAGACACAGTCGCCCTCATCCTCCTCGACCTCTCTGCCGCCTTCGACACAGTCTGCCACAGCACCCTCTTACAACGCCTCAGAAACATCGGAATACAAGGAAAAGCACTTGAATGGATCACCTCGTTCCTCACCGGAAGAACCCAGAGAGTCCGCCTTCCACCATTCAAGTCCGAGGCCACTGAAGTCATCTGTGGCGTACCACAAGGATCCTCACTCAGTCCCACCCTCTTCAACGTATACATGAGCCCCCTCGCGGCCATCGCACGCCAACACAACCTCAACATCATCTCCTACGCGGATGACACTCAACTGATCCTAATTCTCTCACCAATGACCCCAGCACCGCCAAAACTAACCTACACGAAGGAATGAAAGAAGTTGCCGAATGGATGAAACACAGCCGTCTGAAACTGAACTCAGATAAAACAGAAGTCCTCATCTTAGGTACATCCCCCTCTGCATGGGACGACTCTTGGTGGCCGGAAGCCCTTGGAAAAGCACCCATCCCGACAGACCACGCACGGAACCTAGGCGTTATCCTGGATTCTTCACTTTCAATGAACAGACAAGTCAGCGCCGTGTCCTCATCCTGCTTCAACATTCTTCGCATGCTCAAAAAAACATTTCGCTGGATCCCCACCGAAACGAGAAAAACAGTCACCCATGCTCTGGACACGAGCCGACTGGACTACGGAAACACCCTCTACGCAGGTACTACCGCTAAACTCCAGAAGAAACTCCAACGAATCCAAAACGCCTCAGCCAGAATCATATTAGACATCCCGCGTAACGAACACATCTCTGGTCACCTGAAAGACCTCCACTGGCTACCCGTCAACAAGAGGATCACGTTCCGACTGCTAACCCATGCACACAAATCACTCTACGACATCGGACCAGAATGCCTCAACTCACGACTGTCCTTCTACACCCCCTCCAGCCAACTACGCTCTTCCAGCCAAGCCCTCGCCACTGTACCTCGCATCAACAAGACAACCATGGGAGGCAGATCCTTCTCATACCTGGCTGCTAAAACATGGAACTCACTCCCCACTTACCTTCGCCTTACCCAGAACCACCTAGCATTCAGAAAGCAACTTAAAACGTGGATATTTGACAAGTAATCCTCTTCCCCTCCCTAAGCGCCTTGAGACCCTCTGGGTATGTAGTGCGCTATATAAATTGTTTGACTTTGACTTTGACTTCCTTATCGATACTCTCCTCATTGGCTGCCAGTTTAGAGCAGAATTTCATTTAAAGCTCTGTGCTTAGAACATAAAGCTATTAATAATATCTCAATTGTATTGCACTTCGCTCAGTATCTGAGAACAACAGGGTCATGTCTTCAGCTGGATTTCTGCTACCTTTTGGCATAATCTTTCTCTCTCTTTCAAAGCCATCAATTTACTTTTAGGAAAATACTGAAAACTTTCCTTTTTAACTGACTCCTCTAGCACTATTGTCTTAGTTGTTATTTTAGTTTGTGTTTTTTAGCACCTGGACACCCTCTAGGGCATCAGCTGGTTGGATATAAATATGCCAATTATTTTAAAGGGCCCTAGTGTAAGCAATACAAATGGTCTCCATTAAACTCATTAGAAACTAATGTACATGAGCAGTCAGGGTTCAGAAGCCTCTTTGGCACTTTGCCACAGTCCTACCCCATCTGGTGCATCATTGATAGCTACGCCCTGAACTAAATGATGAATGAATAAATAGACTTGTCATTTGTGAAGTCCAACAACCACCTTGAGAGGCATTTCAGTGCTAACACAGCAAAAAAAAGAAACATGTCCTTCCAGAAAATATTCACTTACGTTTTTAGTGAACAGCCATGTTTTTAGAAGCTTTCTGAAAGTAACAAGGTTGTCAGCTTGCTTTAGAGGGAGCAGAATATTGTTCCATGCCTTTGTCCCAAGAGCAAATATTGATCTGCCCCCCTAGTTTGTACCTTGATCTTCGGGATAGCTAGAAGATTATTACAGGCAGATCTCAACATTCTCGTAGCCATTAGGTAACAAAATGATCATGAGGAATGTGGGACCAGTTTTATAATAGGCCCTGTACACTATAGTCAAACTTTAAAAAATAATCTGTTTACCAACTGGTAACCAACAGCACTCACACAAACCCTATGTAATGGAACTTTGACAAGCGAGATGACGTACCAGTCTCTCTGCAGCATTTTGTACCCTCTGTAGCTTCAGGTTCAGATAATTAGGCAGACCCAGGAGGAGGCTATTACAATGGTGAAGCCTTGAGGTGATCAGGACATGAACAAGTGACTTCCTTTCTGAAAAAGTTAGAAAGTCAACAAAGTCTTTAGAGACAATGGTGCATGTGTACAATGAAATGTCAGAATGCGGAACTCCACCAAATTTGGCAGCGCAGTGCTCTGACATTTCCAAAATGCAGGTATGCGCCATATTTACAAAAAAATGGCGCACCCCTGTGCTTATCCTTAGCGCTGCCTCTAAATTTAGCTGCCTACTGCCAACTGGGGTGAATGTATGACATTGTTCTGCATTCTGTCCATCAATTGTTGTTTTTGCATTTGTCACCCCGAGTGGGATAGGTATGCTCAGACGTGAGTCCCATGCTCTCCACACTACTGGAGTCAAGCTATCCTGGATGAAGACGGCTGATAGCCAGAAAACGGTCCTAGGATGCTTGATTCTGGTCCAGGAAAGACATGGCTTGGCAGTTCGGGCTGGACTGTTCCCATGAGGCACAGGGTCAAGGCTGATTTGCATATGGCCATGTCTGAACTGGGGTGGTGTGGAGTGCAAAAAAACGATGGATTTAGGCCCAGATCTCTGTACTGGGGTGAATGTATGACATTGTTCTGCATTCTGTCCATCAATTGTTGTTTTTGCATTTGTCACCCCGAGTGGGATGGGTATGCACAGACGTGAGTCCCATGCTCTCCACACCACTGGAGTCAAGCTATCCTGGCTGAAGACGGCTGACAGCCAGAAACCGGCACTAGGATGCTTGATTCCGGTCCAGGAAAGACATGGCTTGGCAGTTCGGGCTGGACTGTTCCCATGAGGCACAGGGTCAAGGCTGATTTGCATATGGCCATGTCTGAGCTGGGGTGGTGTGGAGTGCAAAAAAAAGATGGATTTAGGCCCAGATCTCTGTACTGGGGTGAATGTATGACATTGTTCTGCATTCTGTCCATCAATTGTTGTTTTTGCATTTGTCACCCCGAGTGGGATGGGTATGCTCAGACGTGAGTCCCATGCTCTCCACACCACTGGAGTCAAGCTATCCTGGCTGAAGACGGCTGATAGCCAGAAACCGGTCCTAGGATGCTTGATTCCGGTCCAGGAAAGACATGGCTTGGCAGTTCGAACTGGACTGTTCCCATGAGGCACAGGGTCAAGGCTGATTTGCATATGGCCATGTCTGAACTGGGGTGGTGTGGAGTGCAAAAAAACGATGGATTTAGGCCCAGATCTCTGTACTGGGGGGAATGTATGACATTGTTCTGCATTCTGCCCATCAATTGCTGTTTTTGAATTTGTCACCCCGAGTGGGATGGGTATGCTCAGACGTATGTCCCATGCTCTCCACACCACTGGAGTCAAGCTATCCTGGCTGAAGATGGCTGATAGCCAGAAACCGGTCCTAGGATGCTTGATTCCAGTCCAGGAAAGACATGGCTTGGCAGTTCGGGCTGGACTGTTCCCATGAGGCACAGGGTCAAGGCTGATTTGCATATGGCCATGTCTGAACTGGGGTGGTGTGGAGTGCAAAAAAAAGATGGATTTAGGCCCAGATCTCTGTACTGGGGTGAATGTATGACATTGTTCTGCATTCTGTCCATCAATTGTTGTTTTTGAATTTGTCACCCCGAGTGGGATGGGTATGCTCAGACGTGAGTCCCATGCTCTCCACACCACTGGAGTCAAGCTATCCTGGCTGAAGACGGCTGATAGCCAGAAACCGGTCCTAGGATGCTTGATTCCAGTCCAGGAAAGACATGGCTTGGCAGTTCGGGCTGGACTGTTCCCATGAGGCACAGGGTCAAGGCTGATTTGCATATGGCCATGTCTGAACTGGGGTGGTGTGGAGTGCAAAAAAAGATGGATTTAGGCCCAGATCTCTGTACTGGGGTGAATGTATGACATTGTTCTGCATTCTGTCCATCAATTGTTGTTTTTGCTACTGCCAACACAGGCACCCTTGCACCATAGTGCAAGAGTGCCTGCGTTACAGGGAATTAATATTTATGTGCAGGAAGTTGACCATTCCTGCACATAATCAACCAATAATGGCGATTTGTAACTTCTATGGGAGTTGCAGAATACACACACATAGAATTAGCAAATTGTCTTTTTTTTAAATGATTGTTTATTTGCATGAAGGGACACTTTCCTGCATATAAACAATCATTCATGGTTTTTTGCTCTTAATGCGTGTGCTGCTAAATGCAGCACACACAGAAAAAGCAAAAAAGAGGAGAAATATAAGTATTTCTCCTTGTATTGGCATTCTAACGCCTGCTCTTGCATTGCATTAGTTTGGGCGCTGCCTCAGATTTAAACATCCTTGTACATCTGGGCAGCATCAAAAACAAAGGGTGTTGCAGATACCTGCATGAAAGGGTACCATATTTACAAAGTGGCGTAAAGCCACAAAATGTCGCTTAATGCCTCTTTGGAAATATGGAGCAGGGCATTGTGCCACTGGAATGTTGTTAAAAGTGATGTTCCTGTGCTTAGGGAGAAATCCACATTTACAGTTCCCCCTGCAATTTGATATTATTGCTATATTTTTTATGAGTACCCATATTAAAACCTGGGGTCTTTTTTCTTGTGACAAATTCCTCATCCTGGATTATAGTGATAGCCCGTCAACAGATGGCGCAAGATAATGATCCCATCTCTTTGCCTGGATTAAAATTTAAAATGCAACATGGCTTATTACCGTAAGCCTTAATTTCACCTGCTGAGTAAACGATGGGCCATGCTGTCCTGGGCAAAACTGTCAGCTTGGCTGGCATTGGATGCAGAACCGACAGGGATGGGCTACCCTTTGGCACACCTACAGCACACTAGAGGTGCATCCGTGCTGTGTGTTTCCTTATGAGCATTAGCTCTGTCAAAGTCCCCTTCCCCACTGCTGAACAACTGGACTGCTAACGGCCAAAATGGAGGCAGAAATCAGGACAAAAATAGCAGCAGAAGGAACTTGCACGTCAAAAGCCCCAAAGCCAAAGGTGACAAAGGCAACAAGAAAATCCCCATAATCATTACAAAATAACAGCACTCAAATTATTAAAAACCCCAGAAAACTGTTAAAAATACCCCCAAGCATTAAAAGCTCCCAAGTCGACAGTAAAAACTAAAGCAGTATACACTGAAAAGGAACAAGGACAGAGGATTTTAACTCATTCACCCCCAAAAATGCAGTTGCAAAGGTCATGTAAACAATTGAGCAAGAGAACTAACTGATGTTTAACAAAAACAATGAAAAACTCAATTTTGATATATTGTGCCTATAAGTGGTAAACAAAAAAACTGTAACCCTTTCTGGAAGGAGATAACTCAGTTTACACACTTCCTACTCTTGCTATCCACAGGCAACAACTGTGGTGCACAAATTGAAGACAAGAATAAAGATTAAATATCAGTGGGAGACATTCTCAGCCTTGCAAGGAAACATGGACTGCAGATCGCACAACACCTGGGAGCAAAGCGTCCGGTCAATTATCAACAGCAGTGTGTGGTAAGAAGATTGAGCATTATTGATTCTTGCATACAACCACTACAAGCCACTTGAAGCATGTTCATGGAAGAAGACTGCTAATGCTCTCAACGGAAAAACAAGAGAGAGAGACCATACACCATGTAAGTCCATCCAAGCACAAGGGTTCCTGAGGCGGTGGTCCGTGGCCACACTTGGACAGCACCCTGAAACTTTATTCGCTGACACCTTCCACTGCTCCTCCTAAGGGCAGATAAAAATGGATCTTATCTCCCATACTGAAAGACCTGACAAATGAAATACCATCCTCACAACACATCGCCACATCTCCAAAACTACCATCACATCCCAAAGCTGAAAACTGACGATCTCTCTCACTGACCGCCAGACGCAGAGCAGGAACACCTCCATAACCATCTACTCGAATGGCACAGCCCTGATACAAGCAAATAATGATAATCTCGAGGTAATCGACTCCCTCTTCCCCTCGCTAAAAAAGTACCCTTGCACATTATTCAACCTGGCCCGACCTTACCCCCAGTGAGACTGCCTCGCCAGGTGAGGTGCCAGACCATTCTCGCGTCCTCTACGAGAACCTTCTCCCCTCCCCGTTAGACACTTCCTGCAACTTTGCACCTCCGAATAACGATCCCATCCCCCCTGTCAGATGACCCTCCCACCCTCGCCTCCCCTACCATCCCAACCAACCAACCAGGAATGAGTCATACTCCCAATCACAGACTCCCTAGGACTCTACTCCTCCCTCAGGCCACACAAAGCCCAATCCACGACACAAGCCAGTGCTCCTCCTGCCCATGATCCCTCCCAGAGGTAAATCAGGTAGCTCCTCCTTCAATAGCCACCACAACTTGGACTCGTCACTCACCTCTTTGGTCAACTCTGCCCAAGACACCCTCCCTCCCACCTCGAATAGCATGATGCATTGCCTCGCTCACCTTGAAAATTAGCTTGAAATCCTAATCCTTGGCCTGAACAAATTTTTTATTAACCTGGACATGATCCAAAAGCCCATTCATCCCCCTACCACAGCGCCAAATCTCACCCAATTCTGGCCTGCCAAGGTGCCGCCCCCTAGTGGGCTCCATGCCCCCCTCAGGTTCCGCCCATCGACACTAGAAGAACGGTTACTGAGAAATGCTTAGAGAGACCCAGAAGATCGAAAGCTGCACTGTCCTCTCTTGAAGTGGCAGACCTAGCCTCAACCTACGACTCTCCCTACACTACATCCTCCAAATCTAAGATCCAAGTGATTATGGGAGTCGGAAGAGACCACCCTCCACCGAAAGCTGCAATACCCCCGGCTCACTTCACTTCTCTACTTAGGGCCCCATCTACAAAGAATCAGAGCAAGGAAGGGTCCTCCAAAAACTGCATGCTCCTAAACTGCAGATCAGCCTCTAAACATGCAACCGAACTAGCAGAAGCCATCCTCTCCCACGATATAGACGTAGCATTCATCACGGAGACTTGACTCAACAATATCTCCTACCCTAGCTTGGACATGCAGGTGCCTCCTGGATTCAAAATGATCAACAAAGAACGAAAAGTTCACAGAGGAGGAGTTATAGCAATCATACACAAAAATAACATCTCCATATGGAAACTGCCTCTTGCCCGTACAGCTCCTTTGAATGTCTCACAGACAACATCTAGACAAGTGACAACAGGCCAAAATGTTGCCACCTCCTGTATCACCCCCCAGGCAACACCTCCGCATTCGGGGAACATCTCTATGACCTGATTGCCCATTGCTCTCTCAGAAACTCAAACAACATAATTCTTGGAGACCTCAACTTAAGGTTGAATGAAACAAATAAGTCGCTAATTCAAACCCTAAACAACCTCCTACTAGAAAATAATC
The DNA here is from genome assembly GCF_964263255.1 of Lissotriton vulgaris. NCBI lineage: Eukaryota > Metazoa > Chordata > Amphibia > Caudata > Salamandridae > Lissotriton > Lissotriton vulgaris. The sequence continues at coordinate 1,181,747,067 of NC_141695.1, read as the reverse complement.
TGACCCAACACTGCTAAGAAGCAACTCATCACAGAGGAGCAACCCATGATGCAATTATTGCCCAAAGCAGTGCAATTACTTTCGACCACATCCTTCCCGTGGACTGGTCCGACCACCACATCATTTTATTTCACATTAACAAATCGATCCCAACTCAGCAACCCACATAGGACCCCCAAAATGGATTAGAAACACAGCTCAGATCCCTTGAGCTGAAATAGAAAAAAGGGTAAGCGTGCTCCTCCCGAACATCACTGATCATCTCCCCACTACCGAACTCACCTCTCTCTACAACTCAAATATGACGCTCATCCTGTACCAACTAGCTCCTCTGAAACAAAAAAAAAGACAGGAGCATTCCATCCAGATCATGGTTCACCACTGAAATCAACGAAGAAAGAAGACAAATAAGAGCCTCAGAAAGACTCTGGAGGAATAACCCGACCGTCATCCACCACGATCAACTACAAGCAGCCCGCAGGAAGTACAAAAAGCACATTAAGAACAAAAAAACGTATTTCTTCTGCTCCGGCTTGACAACGCAAAAAACAGACCTAAAGAGCTCTTCAATATCATCAGGGAACAAACCTCAACTTTGCCATCTTTTTCAACAACAAAATCGCCAAGATTGATCTCTCACTAGGCACCAATCACATCCCCTCCACCGAGAACCCAATGCTTGAAACCAATGACAGCGCCTCCAAGAACCCCCAAAAAGACTGGTCCTCCTTCATTCCCATTCAGGAAGCAGAGATAGTCAAACTAATCTCCAGCGCTAAGCTCTCATCCCACACCCTTGATCAGCTACTCCCTCAACTGATCAAGGACTTGAAGCTCGTCCTAGCCCCACTATGGTGCAAGATCATAAACAGCTCCCTGAGATCAGAAGTCGTACCAGACTGCCTCAAAGTCGGTAAAGTCACACCACTGCTGAAAAAGCCCAGCCTAGACACTAAGGATCTGAATAACTTCAGACCTGTCTCAAACCTACCTCTTCTGTCCAAAATCCTGGAAAGATGTGTACTTACACAACTGACCCAACACTTGGACAATATCAACCTTCTAGATCCCCACCAATCGGGCTTAAGAAAAGGCTGCAGCACTGAAACCGCGATTCTTAATGTCATAGATGATTTACACAAGTCACTTGACTCCGACCAGTGTTGCCTTCTCATTCTCCTGGATCTATCGGCTGCATTCAACACGGTCGACCACAAACTTCTCATCAAGGTTTTACAAGAAAGGGCAAGCTAGAAGAGACGGTCCTACACTGGTTCTCTTCCTTCCTCCACAACCGCTCACAAAGAATAAAAATCAAAAACTTTGAGTCTTATCCGTTACCCCGTTAACAGGGGTGTTCCACAAGGGTCATTGCTCTCCCCTCAGCTTTTCAACATCTACATTGAACCCCTTACCACCCTACTCAGCAAATTCAACTTCTCTTTCCACCTATATGCTGATGACACAGTTATAACTTGAAACCACCTCCATTGATGACATCCAGAGACTCAACGCCATGCTCCGAGAGGTACAAAATTGTCTCTCTTTTTTTTTTTTTTTTTTTTTTGGTAATCCTCATATATCACAGATGGAACTCTTGATGGGACACTGGCTCCTCCATGCACTGCTGGCCGTTCTGTACTGACCCTCGTTGGTTTTGGCCTGATGCAAGTTGGTTTGCCCGCACCCTCAAGTAGCCACTCCCTTCCCCTCCAAACTCCTTTTCTTTCGCCGATCCGTGTGCGCCCTTTGCTACTTAGGAGTACGGGGAACCAGCAGGGCTCTAGACAAATCATTGGAAAACCAATCATCGATCTTGCCATGCCACCAAGGCTGCCCACACTTTCGTCAAGCTTCTGGGATCGCATGCCACATCTGATTTACAAGTCAACATAATCTGCTTCAGGCAATTAGCAAAGGTTGGGGGAATTGGATCTTTCCAAGCCCTGCAAATCTCGCGCCTTGCTAAAAGGATGATGAAAAATACAAATTTGGTGGAAAGATCATTAACTTGATAGTTCATCACTAGCCCAAACATGACTGTGAACCTTGGGAGTGCTATAGGCATTAAAAGGACTTCTTCCAGAAATTCCTTTATCTTCCCCCAATATTCCGTTAAAGCAGGACAATCCATAAACATATGAACATCGTCGGCCTTCAAGAGGCCACACCTTGGGCAGTTGTAATTCATATTTGAAAATTTTGCCAATTTCTTCGGAGTTATATAGACCCTGTACATTGTGAATAGATGATTCCTTTTCAACGCAGCCGGCTTAATTATAGCATTCAACACCCTGAAGGAATCGCACCAAGAATCCAAAAGAGGCCCATTAGTCAGGGTGAGAGTGTTACACCATAATTTACTGATTTCAATTTCCGTCACATCATCCCCTTCTAACATAGCCGAATACCAAAAAGATATTTGGCTTTTCCACTTACCCCTTCTAGCTACCGCATCAAATTTAGGGTTAGGGGGGTTGTTATCATTAGGTGTCCAAGATCTCGTTGACCACCAGCCTGACAATTGATAGTATTTAAACCGCGTCAGGGCCCCCCTAGTTAGATTGTACAATGCGTCCCAGCTTAAGAGTTGGCCATCTCCCTGCAGATCTCCCCACCTCTGCAGCCCTGCCTGTTTCAAAGGTAGTGACAGTTGATCATTAAGGCAGGCTGGGAGGCCTGGTGAGTCCCATATGGGAGCCTGTGGTGCGTAATAGGTGATGTTTAATTTAGTCCTTACGAATACCCAATTTTTCAAGGCTGACCTTAAGATCTTCAACCTCACTTTTTTAAAAAATTTTGGGTCTCCAAACTTATAAAGAAAAAAACTGGAACCCTGAGGAACCTCCTTTAACAGTACAGAAAATAGCAGCCCCATTGATGATTGGTCCATATGACCCGCCATAATTCTAAAATGCTTAAAAAGAAAAGCGTGGCAATACAGCATTAAATCTGGAAAGGCGAGTCCTCCCGACTTGAGACCCCTTCTTAATTTCTTCCACGCTATGCGAGGACCTTTGGCATTCCAAATGAATGAGCCCAGTTTTCCCTGTAGTTTTTTAATTAAGGGTGCTGGAAAGGATAATGGGATGGCGTTAAATAGGAAAGTGACCTTAGGGAGCACTATCATTTTCAGGAGATTCACTCTCCCGTATATGTTTAAAGGCAGAGACGACCAGCGTTGCAATAAAGCAATTGTATCCTTGATAATCCTTTCTAGATTAGTTTTGGGGATTTCATCTATCTCATTAACCAAGTGAATTCCCAAGTACCTCATTTTATTCTTCTTCCCTAACGAGCTAGACTGCTGGTTCCATTCCATTATTTCCGTCTTTTCAGCATTGATAGCGTACCCCGAAATGTTACCAAACCCTTTTGCAAGATCTAATAGTCTAGGGATTGCCACATCCGGATTTATAGTGTACATTAACAGGTCATCTGCGTACAAAGCTAACTTAAACTCCACTTCCGCAATCTTAAAAGGTTTAATTATAGGATCAGCTCTTAATAAACAAACGAAAGGCTCTATATACAAGTCAAACAAAAGGGGGGATAAGGGACATCCCTGACGAGTGCCTCGGGAAATATGAAACTGCTCTGTCAAAGAACCATTTACTAGGACCTTTGCTGTTGGGTCTGAATATAAAAGCTTAATAGCTGTTATATAGTTCGTCGGAAAGCCGAATTTTTCCATCGCCAGCCACAAATAGTTCCAGTCAACTTGGTCGAATGCCTTCGCCGCGTCTACAGCTACTATGGTCAGAGGCAGTTTCTTTTCTTGAGCTACATCGATTGCAGCCATCACTTGAAAGGTCAGTTCATTGAGCTGCCTATCTGGGATGAAGCCCCTTTGGTCGCAATGTACTACAGTTTTTACTACCTTTGCTAATCTTGTGGCCAATACCCCCGCGAATATTTTATAATCAACATTAAGAAGTGAAATGGACCTGTATGACTCAATCCTGCTCGGATCCTTATTTGGCTTCAACAGTAATGTAACCATTGCCTCCGCCCATGACCTGGGTACCTGTCCTCCCCTGAGTAGGACTTCGTTAAATAATAAGGTCAGAATCCCTATGATCTGCTCTAAAACGGCCTTAAACAGCTCCACTGGGAGCCCGTCTGGGCCTGCTGCTTTGCCTTTAGCCATTTTCGACACCTGAGCCCTAACTTCCCCTTCTTTGATTTCTGAGCCAAGATAAGAACAGTCAGTTTCCGATAACTTAGGGAGCTGGACATTTGCAAACCAGGATTCTGCTTGTTGCTTATCCCCAGAGGAGTTATATCCATAAAGAGACTGCATATATCTCTTTGCTTCTTCTCTAATACAATCATCCTTGTTAGTTTTTTCCCCTGTACCCGATAAAACCAAGCTTTCTATCTGGTTTCTTGTTCTGTCGGCTCGGGCCTTCCATGCCAGGAGACGTCCACACTTCTCGCCATAAGCAAACTGTTGTAATTTACTAGTGTCCCACTTTTCCTTTAGATCTTTGTCCAACTCAGCTTGAAATTCTGCTCGGAGACAATCAAGCTCTCTCTGAAGTATTTCCCTATTGTCCGACTCCTCTGCCGATGCCCTCTGTAATTCCAGTTCCTTAAGCTTGATTCTTGAAATCCTTGCTTCCCTTCTTTCTTTCCTCTGTCTATTCCTCCTGATCATCCGGGTTGTTAATAAGCCTCGGGAGAAAGCTTTATAGGATTCCCAGACAATTTGGTTATTTGCTGACCCTATATTGACCCTGAAAAATTCTTCAGACTGGGTAACTAAATCCTGTCGCACTCCTTCATCCAGCAGCAACGTCCGATCCAGTGTCCATCTCCTATGAAGTTTTTTCTGTGTCAAGTTGACTACCATTTCCACCATTGAATGGTCTGACAGAATTGCAGGGACATAGGATACAGAGTCGACTGCCGATGAGAGGTTCTTATCTACCAGGAAAAAGTCTATCCTCGAATGGTGCCCATATCTTCTACTATAGAAAGAGTAATCTCTTCCCCCAGGGTTTTTAAATCTCCAAATGTCCATCAAATTAAAATCCCTCATGATGTTCTTAAGTTCTAAGCTATTTTTTTTGGGGGGGGAAAACTTCACCCTCGATGTTCTATCCAGATCTCTATCAAAAATAAGATTAAAATCTCCCCCTACAATTATAGGGCCAGTTGTCTCTATTAAGTTAGTTTTAAGTTTTATCAAAGCCCCCGGGGCATCTAGATTCGGGCCATAGTATACTGCGCAGATCAAAGGGGAACCTCCCACCATCAGAGAGGCTATCAACCATCTACCTGAAATGTCTGTGTCGTGTTTTATCAGCCTGATCCCTGAACCTGCTCTAATAATCACGGCCACCCCCCGCGTACTGCCGCTCTGTCCCGAGGATATAATATCCTGGACCCATCCACATCTCCCGAATATTTGACTACATTCTTCCCTCTCTACATGCGTCTCTTCTAATAAACAAATATGTGCCCCTGATCTGAACAAAAAATCTATAACCCTTCCTGCTTTAGACCTGTCCCTTAACCCGTTAACATTCCAGCTTATAAGTTTTATGCTATTTATGGTATCGGCCATAATTCTCTATGATCCCTTAAGCGTTTGAGCCAGGTCCCTCCCTGAACATGAATTGATTTCAAACCGATATTCGGTGAGATCGAAGACGGGGGCGGCGACGGGACCAGGAAGTGAAGGAAGTGAAGGCGACCGAGGTTTGTAATGAGCTTGATCAGGCGTTGGGACTCTGGACCGACGGGCAGCGAAGTTGGAGATCCCTGTATTCACTTTTCAGCTCAAAAGGAGAGGAGGTATTTCGGCGGGGGAGCGCAGGGTTCAAGGGATTGGGCTCACGCTTGGAGGCAAGCAAGGCGGCTGTTGGCAAGAGTAAGCCTCGGTTCGCCATTAACTAATAACTTTGTGTATTGCGCCACTTTAAAGGAGGAGGATGAGGAGGAGGGGAGTGAAGAGAAGGGAGGACAGATACTGAGGCACCAGAGGAGCATTGTAGTGTTGAAACTTAGCAGTGGAGGGACAGTATGTAAGTTCCGGCGGCTGCTACAGGATAAGGGCATGGACTCTGAAGTCAGCACAATACCTGTGAATCAGCTTACTTTCCTCAGGCAAGACGAGGAGGAAGTTACATTTCCAGAGAACTTGGTGGGGGAGGCTGGTAAGAAGAACAAGACTGAAGTCAGCACAGTAGTCAGCACAGTACCTGTGAATCAGCTCACTCTCTCCCATAAGACTGCCATCAAAGATAATACGGGAAAAAGTAAGGTGCCTTTAAACATACCCTCAAACGTTCTTTCCTCTCCCCCCCCTCCCCAACCACCGCTTCCCCCTTCCAAACCTCCAGTACGGAACAGGTATCAGCTAAGGTCCACAATACAGAAGTTGGGAGCTGAGCTACCCGTCGCTGTCTCCACAGGAGTCATCCCAATCTCCCCGATAGGAAGAAAAAAGAGGGGTAGTAGGAGTAATAGCGTGGGGGAAGTGACTAGGCAAAAACAAAGGCAGAAGCAGAAGTCGAAGTCATTAAAGTCATTAAAGACCGGCGGGACTGTCCCTAAGCCTGCCCCCTCTTTAAAGGCTTACTTTAAAATAATGGAGAAGGTGGTCGACATCCCAATAGGGGGAGGGAGTGCCCCCTGCCCCAGCTCATCAGGATCACCGGGGCTTTCTAGTCACTCTACATCAAAGGGCTCAAAAGCCATAGACCCTCAAAGTGTCCGAGATGAATCGGAACATACTTCTCCTGATATACCAGGTGTTTCTTTCGCAGTGACTCTAAAAAACAGCTACACGGTACTGGGAGAGTTAGAGGATGCGACAAATCAAGAGACTAATCAAGAGAGTCAGGAGAGGTCTGAGGAAGGGCTAGTGCAAGAAGATGAAATCAGAATAGAGGGAGGATCTTCTGGTCAGACGTCAGCGCAGGCCACCCAGGCCAGTCACCTATCTTCTGCAAGTTGGTTAGAGGCAACCCCGGACGCAGGTTTGTCACAGGTGGGGGCCCTTCTTTTAAGTATCAGAGAGGATTTGTTGACAAAACTGGATCAGAAATTTGACACTTCCGAGGCTAACCAAAAAATTATTCATGATCAGTGCGCCAGTCTGGAGCAAAAATTGGTGGATATCAGCAAACGCACTGAGGTGCTGGAGGAAGACGTCAGTTTCTTAAAAGGAGCCTCACAAAGACACCAAAGAGACATTGAGACACTAAGAGCGCGAAATAGAGACCTTCAGATGGATGTGGAAAGATTAGAAATCCACTCAAGAAGGAACAACCTGAAGTTTTTAAAAATTCCGGAAGGGCTGGAAAATGGGGATGTCAAAGCCTTTATATGTAAAATCCTTAGAGAGGGCGTCCTAAAAGACAGTCCAGAAATAGATCTTGAAAGAGAGATACAAAGAGCCCATAGAGATCCTTTTAGGCAGCGCACAGGGAGGTCAGAGCCTCGAAAAATTTTGGTGAATTTTTTATCCTTTTCGGTTAAAGAGTTGATTTTGAGTAAAGCCCTGAAGGAAAAATCTTTACAATTAGGTTCCGCTAACTATCTGATTCGTTCTGATGTGGGGAAGATAACAGCACAAAGGCAGTGGGAGTTGGGGAGTCGAATGCCCGATCTGAGGAGTTTAGGGGCTCAGGTACAGATGAAGTTTCCTGCCTTTTTGAGAGTGGTTTGGAAAAACAAAACCCATAACTTTAATTCAGTACAAGAGGTCGACTCCTTCCTCATCTTGATGCGCGAAAATACATTTGAGGAAGATATATAAGCCTCTGAAAAAGCCCCTGGGGTGTGGAGTAAATCTAGTTAGACCTTTAGCTTGGAATCTAAGCAACACGTGTTTTAAGGTGATAAATGGTGTGTGCAGAATCACTGGGTCTCAGGGTGCGAGTAGATTCCAAAATAAGGAAATAAAATGGTAAAGTAAATCAGGAAGTTGGTAAAGAAGGTAAAATTAAAAGAGGGTAATAATGTAAAAGGGTAAGAATAATAAAAAACAAATAAAAAAAAAAAAAAAAAAAATATAAAAATATATAAATAAATAAATAAATAAATAAATTAAATTAAAAAAAAAAAAAAATTCTCTTTCAAGATAAGGGGTGTTTTATTTGTTCCAATTGGAAATAGTGGGGAACAGAGGGTAAGAGGGGATGATTTGATAAAACTATCTAGCCGTTGTCGCATATATACAGAAAAATATGTGTATATGGGATTCCACCCGGAAGTCCGGTGAGCTCCCGACTGGCGACAGGATCGCCATAGGAGTAAAGGGGGGGGTTCCTCAGGGGAGGGGGGGGAGAGGGAGGGGAGCAGGGGAAAAAAGTAAAATTAATCCACAAAATTGTCTCTCAAGTAATTATCTAAAACTCAATCAAGAGAAAACGGAAATACTCCTCCTCTCCAACAAAGAAGAGAACCCCCAAATTGCAAAATGGCTCAAACCTATTGATGCTCTCAATGGTAACCTCACCCTGGCAGAAACTGTAACATCTTTAGGTATCACCCTAGACCCGAAACTGGACATGAACAAACACATTACAAGACCCGCTAAAAGTGCCTTCCTTAACTTGAAGCTACTGCCCAAAATAAAACCCTTCCTCCCGCCCAAGGACATTCAAAAAGCACTGGTGCTGTCCAGACTCGACTACAGGATTGCAGTCCTGACTGGTAGAGCTAAATCCCACCTCGCCCCCTCAAAACAACCTTCAGTGCAGCAGCCAGAATGGTCACTGGAACTAAGAAATTCGACACATCTCGCCTGCACTCAGAGAACTAAAATGAGTCCCAATTGAAATGCGGGCCAGCTTCAAAACAGTCTGCCTCAAGCACAAAGCCCTTCACACAGGCAAGCCAAAATACCTGTCCACCAAATTCAAAAAGACCGACCAGTCCAGGAACCTCAGGAGCTCCAATAATCTGCTACTCATCCCGCTGAAAACACTCAAACAAAAATCCGCAGCCAGGTCGTTTGCTAGTAACGCGACCAAAATCTGGAACTCCATCCTCCCCACATCAGAACGATCCCCTTTTTTGCAAAATTCAAAAGCCTGAGCAAAGTCCTCTTCCTCGACCTCTCACTAGCGAACCAACAGCATCCACGGAAGTACCTTAGCCGGCACTCCATCTGACTTTAACTCTGTGTCCTGTGACACTGACATCCTTTACCCCCGGACCCATTCTGGAAATCCTATCCCCTCCCTCCTCCCCGAACAAGAAAACTTATCGGCTACTCGTTCTGTGTGACCTGGACTCTTCATGTTTTCTTCCGCTCAATTACTCCTTTGTTCGAACTCTACCCGTTGCAAACCTCTATGTTCTACTATGATCTCTGCACTGCTTGTTAGCATATAAGTTACTTGTTGTGAAGCGCTCTGATACCATTGGGTCGACCTAGCACTGTATAAAACTCCTAAAATAAATAAATTAATGCATCCTATGCAAGGTGCGGTCTCGCCCCAGCGGACTTTTTCCATTCTTTATTGGGGATCAATGATGGGCTGGATGGCTCGAGAAACTGAAAAAAATTCTTCAACACAGTCATGTCTGTAGGTAAACGCGACATAGCGGTGGCATGGAAATGCCCTGACCCACCCGACCTAGGAAAGTGGCGAAGGGGGTGGAATGGACTGCAACCCAAGAAAAAACCTATATGCTAAAAGAGGATGTCCCAAGAAGTACCGTAGGGTGTGGGGAAAGTGGCTGGGTACTGTGGCATGATCGATTTACTTTGAGTACTTACTGTGCCTGTGTACACCTTATGGGGCTGAAAATTGTGGGATGTCATGCTCCTGTAAATGTCTATGATTCATTGTCTTCCGTGCTTATGCTGATCTGTTTTGCAATTTTCACAACAATAAAAATTGAATATGAAAAAAGATGATTACTGGGTGTATAATTCGAACATGGCTTTAACCTTTTAAAGTCCATTATTTTTCGGGTTTAAAGTGCAGAATAAAAATCAGACGTTTATTTCTGGTTAAACTGTGTAGGATTTAATTGAAGCTATAAGAAACCATTGTGAACATACCGCTTTTGTCATCTCAGGAAACAAAACTCTCCAAATTTTCTGTGATTCCGCTGTGAGGAGAGGCATTTTATTTTTAAATTTCCATATGATGATGCAGCATTTCAGAAATGTGCCAGGAAATGTTAAATTACCTATTTATGCCCATCAGCATTTCTGTTCATGAATGTGTACAAATCGTGACCTAGGCTGTAACACATAGGGAAGAGTAACGTTTTAATAGCAATTATAACATGTACGCAATCCTGGGATTAGGCACATTAGTTTATGCCCCTCATGTGAAAAAAGTGAGGGATCTTAGAAATAAGGCAATCCCAGAGTTTACCCGGATGGGTTAAACTGGACATCTATGCAACATGTTACAGGGTGGACTTCAAGGAAAGATTATCATTAATCATATTTTTTGTCATGTCGGTCATTTGCATGGGACTTTGTGCCATTTTACGTAACTCTGGGAACAATATTAGATGGAGAAAAAAATAGAAAATATATCATGCCGCAAAAACATATTGTTTTATATTTGTTATGTTCTCTGAGTTGAGCGTAAACTGCTGTACTGCAGCAAGCCAAAATGCTGGGTGACCACAGGCTCTTATAGTAGGGCATCACGGTTTCTATCAGTTGGCGGGGCTGGGGCTACTGCCATCGCTAAATTGGGAGGTGAGACCAGAATGTGCCTGGCCTCCAGTACAATTGCCTCTGCACCCTCCCCATGGAACCTAAATCAAGCCCCTGCTGGCTCAAAGGTGCATTGATCATATAGGCGGTTGGTGGTGGTGGTGAGGGGTAATCCGTGGCCACAGTGGATGAGATCTCCAAGGCCCAAATAGCAAGGCCAAGGTGCCAGATGTTATATACCTTTTTGTCCTGGTCATGAGGTTAGCAGGCATGCCTCAGTGGTTATCAAGCCTCCAAGACTCTGTAATGTTTGAAAGAAGGGGTTGTCCCCACAGTCAGTCTAGAGCAAGGGGAGTGGCTATTGCTCGGCAACTCATCTGTTAAATAACTCTGGGGCATATTATCAAGGACCGGTGTTAAGATTATCGCCATTTTATCGGCAGGAAATTGCCGATAAAACGGCGATAATGGGCTTGATAATACGCCCTTGTTAATTCCCATAGAAGCCCATGTTCTGATGTTAACATGGGCTTCTATGGGAATTAACAAGGGCGTATTATCAAGCCAATTATCGCCGTTTAATCAGCAGTTTCCTGCTGATAAAATGGCGATAATTATAAACACCGGTCCTGGATAATATGCCCCTCTATTCCCTGTGCAGGCCGTGCTGTGGAAAGCAAAGGAAAGCTTTGCTGTTCACCACCAACATGCAAGACATATTTAGTCAGGGGTGGCAAGAGGCAAGCTTAATTGCTCAACAGTGATGCTCCCACAATAAAGGATGTGAGAGAGATATTAATCGACCATTGGTTCCTGATGTCAGGTGATGTGTGACATCATGTTCACATTTCTTGAAGGTGTTGGCACTTCCCTGGGTAAACGTAACATCCATTGTTTGCTGGATCTTTCCTTGGTGGAGGAGCATCGCCCCGACCCCCCACTCTCCCGGCTGAAAGCCAGCAGAGGCAAACCCAAAAAATAAAATGATAATAAAAACATTTTATTATCGTTTTATTTCTAGCCCTGCAGGTCGCAAGCCGAGAGAGGGACATGGCCTCTCATACTGATGCTGCAGCCGCATGATGGTTTGGCCCTCTGGGGCCGTCCAAACCATCATGCGCACTTAGTCTTTCTCCACCCAGCTGTGTTGCAAAGCTGAGTGGAGAAACCAACACAGGCTCCCAGTATATGTCTGAGGGCCAAACTGAGGCGCTCAGACCAATCCTAGCATTGCTCACATGCTGGGAATACGATTCCCAGCATGTGAGCAGAGCTGGGATTGGGAGCTGGGCGCCTGCGCAGTGTGCAGAAGTTCCTGGGCATCTGGGCAGCGAGGATCGGGAGAAAGGCGGCGGCCGTCGGAGCTGGTAAGTTTAATTTTTCCTCCCGCCCCACTACTTCTTAATACAAGTGACCACTACAGATATTTCCCTCTCAAAGAATTTCTGTGCGGAGGTACCAGTCACTCTCAGGGGGGGGCGAGGATAATATAAATTATCTGACAGGGCTCTAGTGACATTCCGGAGATCTGAGAGAACCTGTAGCATCTACTGCTGGATTTCTTCTCTTCAGGTCTAGGATCTTCTCTGGCAAAAGGGAAAGGTCCTTCTCAACCTCCAGCGGGATACTTTTCATGTTGCACTTCTTCATCTGAAAGGTATCTGTCAGGCACGCCTCCCAGTGCAACCTTAATCTTGAGTGCATGCTGGCTCAGGCTTCCAACTCCAAGTATGTCTGAGGCAGACCCAGGTCTGAGGACACTGTATAAGAGATTAGTCATTCACCATTTGGGAATCAAGAGAAAGGTTCTGCATCTAGTTTGGACTATGTATGATGACATATTCTTAGACTCTTCTTTTTTAATTTTATTCAGATCTCAGGATTGTAAATGTGCCGGTTGTCTTTCTTTTTTTGATGGACTGTTTTAGAGCTTGCAGGCCACCAAGTTTTTGATGCTACAGTTTGCCTAGTCTTCATGATTTTAAGGAAATCTACAGCCCAGAGTCAGTGCATTGGGGCAAAGGGTATTATATACTGGGGCTGGAGAGGGTTTAAAGAGAGTTTTAATTATTTACTATTGAACAAGAGTTTGTTTTCCCTCAACAGCTCAACCTTAATATAATCCATCTTGCCCAACCTCTCTTATGCCCTCCACTAGGGAACTGGCTTTTTCAAAGAAGAAAACATATATAAAACATTGTATGATTTATTAAAACAATTACAAATAAACATCACACAAAAAAACAATGAGCAAGAAAATAATAAAAAGTAAAATAATAACAATATGTAAAGTTCGGAAAAAGTCCATCTAGACGGTGTCAGCGTGCAGTAAAATCTGTAGAAGTGAGTAGTGGGCCATCAATAACTCAGATGAATAGTCAAAATATTTGACAAGTCTCAGCAGCAATTGAGGGGAGCAATTGTTCAGATGGACAGCAATGGCAAGGGAGTGATTTTAGCAATAAGTAGTGTTCATTAAGCATATATAGACACACTATGGGGCAAACTTACGAGCCCCTATCGCCACCGGAGTGTCACTTTTTTTGACACTCTCATGGCATAGTGCCATTTTCCATATTAACAAGGTGTTTGTTAGAAATGGGGGTCTCTAGTTGGCAGTGGCTGACCACAGTCCAAGTAGGGACCCTTCTTCCTAAGTCAGAGTAAGGGGGCTACACCATTTGATAACCCCTGCTCAACCCTGTGGTAAAGTAGCACGAGAAGCTAGGCTTATCTCAGTGGCAGTGTGTAAAGCATTTATGATCATACACAGTAACACAGTGAAGGACACTACAAAGGGACACCACACGAGTATTTATAAAAAATAAGTATCTTTATATATAGACTTACCACAAGACCAATAACGGTAAAAAGCCACAATACTGAAAAAGGAGGTAGTCTTGAAAAGCTGGAAAAAGAGTTCAAAGGTTCAAATAGGGGCTCGGCTCAAAGCAGGGATCTCTGCGACCCTTTTACTTACAAAGTACCTGGATTTCGTAGTAAAACAAGCAAAATGTCGCAAACGAGCTGTAGCTATGATTTTCCCCACGCTAGGCCAGTGATGCGTTGAATCCTTGCCGCAAGGGAGGATGATACACTGGTCTGTGGGTGCGTGCGGGACAAAGCGACAGACTTCTTCACACTAGGCCAGCTATGCGTTGAATCCTTGCCGCAAGGGAGGATGATGTGCTGATCCTGTTGCGTGTGCAATCTTGTGGCGATGAAAGAAAATGGCGCCCGCGAGAGAGCGACGATCCGGGTGCGATGCGAGGAAAATGGCAGAAGCAAGGCGCCCGCTCTGCGATGTCGTGATGCGATGATCTCGATGCGATGATCCAGGGTTAGCGAGCCTTCGAAAAGCCCGCAAACGTGCGATGCGATGATCTCTAGGGTTAGCGTGCACTTTGTGGCCCACAAGCGTGCAATGCGATTATCTTTGGTTTGCGAGCGCTCGGCGGCAGCAGCGCAATGATTTTTCTTACGCTCTTCAGCTGCGGCGGCTCGCAATCAGGCGTTAGCGACGATGTCAGCACTCTCTTCTCTGTAGTAGAAGCACAAGGACAGTCCTCTCCTGCAGATTCCTTCAGTGAAACGGACAAAGGTTCTTCTTGACATCCAGGAGGAATACAAAAATCAGGGGTTTGGGCACAGATATTTATACCCCAAAAGTCTTTGTTCTCAAAAGTCTCTAGTCACTGAACCCAGCCACAACCAGTTCTACTCAGGCCTGAGGCACTTCGTTTACCAGGCTGCCTCCTTCCTTTCAGAAATTAACAGCCCTATTCATGTCAAGGAGCTACCCCTCCCCAGTACTCAATGCAGATCTCTCTATTCAACCCAGGTCTGGCTCATCCTGCCTTGCCCCTCTAAACACATAACAGCAGACCACATTGGAAGGCTTAGGCAAGAAAATACATACTTTCTAAAAGTGGTATTTTCAAACACAGAATATTAAAAACAACTTTACTAAAATATGCATATTATTATTCTGAGCTCAGGCATACAAAACTTGAATTTCTACCATGTTCCCTGGGACAGTTAGGACTATAAGATTTAACAGCCAGTCTGCCCATTCTAACCTATGGAGAACAGGTAGCCTTACAGCAGTGAAAAACAAAATGGAGGGTAATTCACTACCAGGACATGCTACAAATATCAAGCCATGTCCTGCCTTACACACACAATGCACCTACCATAGGGGTGGCTGACATGATGCTAAGGGAAGGTTCAGGGGCTGGGAAGTGTGGGCAATTCACAGCCAGGATGGCAGTTCTGGAGTGCACACAGGCACTGCAGTGGCAGGTCTGAGGAACACTTTACAAGCTGCTTCTGTGGGTGGCGCAAACCAGCACTGCAGGCCCACCAGCAGCATTTGAGTTACCAGCCCTGGGCACACACCGGCCGCACTACTAGGGACTAAGAGGCAAACCAAATAAGCCAATCAGGGATATACCAATTCACAGTCATATTTACACAGGGAGTATTTGTGCCATGTCACTGAATGGCAGTGGCACAGCGCCCAGAGCATCTAATACCAGCAAAAACAGAGGAGACAGCGAAAAATGCCAGGGAGACCCACACCAATGGTGCCAGGTCTAACACGTGTCCCCCCCATCTGAAATGTGGGGAGAACTACCCATCTCCTTGGGGGTTCTCTTCACTGAGGAGGAAAAATCTGGACAGACCATCAGCATTGGCATGCTCTGTACCAGGGTGGTGTTCCCCTGTGAAATCCATACCCTGTAGGGAAATGGACCACCTCAACAACTTGGGATTCTCACCCCTCATCTGCATCAACCATCTGAGGGGCCTGTGGTCTGTCTGAACACGGAAGTGAGTCCCAAACACGTATGGTCTCAGCTTCTTCAGTGCCCAGACCACAGCAAATGCCTCACGCTCAATTGCACTCCACCTCTGTTCCCGGGAAAGTAACCTCCTACTGATGAAGGTAACAGGTTGGTCTAGTCCCTCCTCATTGATCTGTGACAGAACAGCCCCCACCCCATGCTCTGAAGCTTCTGTCTGGACAAGAAGTTCCTTAGCAAACTTGGGCGCCTGGAGGACGGTTGCTGTACACATGGCAGTCTTGAGGGCATCAAAAGCTTTCTGACACGTGTCAGTCCAATTCACAATCTTTGGCCGCTTCTTGGAGGTCAGCTCAGTCAAGGGGGCAACAATGTTGCCATACCCCTTGACAAACCTCCTGTAATAACCTGTGAGACCTAGGAAGGCTCTCACCTGGGTCTGGGTCCTGGGGGGCTCCCATGCCAGGATGGTTTCAATGTTAGGCTGTAGGGGTGCCACCTGGCCACTCCCAACCTGATGTCCCAAATACACCACAGAACCCTACCCAATCTGGCACTTACTGGCCTTGATTGTGAGGCCCGCTCTGCGCAGCACCATCAACACTTCCCAGAGGTGGCGCAAGTGGTCCTCCCAGGAGGAACTAAACACTGCAATGTCATCCGGATAGGCGGTACTAAATCCTCCAGCCCAGCCGACACCTGTTTGACCAACCTCTGAAAGGTGGCAGGAGCATTTTTCATTCCAAAGGGCATCACATTGAACTGGTAGTGCCCATCTGGTGTGGAGAAGGCTGACCTCTCCTTGGCCCCATCAGTTAAGGCGATCTGCCAGTACCCAGACGTTAGATCAAACGTGCTGAGGTACCAGGCAGCCCCCAACCGATCTATGAGCTCATCAGCTCTGGGGATGGGATGCGCATCGGTCTTCGTGACCGAATTGAGACCTCGGCAGTCCACACAGAATCTGAATTTAGGAGTGGCACCAGGCGCAGCAGCTTTTGGCACCAAGACCACAGGGCTGGACCATGGGCTGCTAGAGGACTCAATCACCCCTAGGCCAAACATTTTGGAGACCTCCTCCTTAATGTAGGCCCTGACCGGTCAGTCACTTGGTAAGCCTTGTGCTTGACAGGAGGACTGTCTCCGGTGTCCACATCATGGACGCACCACTCAGTGACACCAGGCACCAGGGAGAACAAATCAGAAAATTGCCCCAACAGCGGGTGACAATCTCTCTGCTGCTCAGGGGTCAGTGCGGTGGAGAGGACCACACCCTCCACTGACCCACCCTTCTCTCCGTCACACAGGAGGTCAGGAAGAGGCTCACTCTCCTCCTCCATTCCAGCATCTGTGGCAAGAAGCATGCCCACTTCAGACCTCGCAAAGTGGGGCTTCAGGTGGTTCACATGCAGGACCCGCAAGGGGTTCCTGGGAGACTGAATGTCCACCAAGTAGCTAACTGGACTTTTACACTTCACCACCTCAAAGGGACTGGTCCACTTATCTTGGAGCACACCAGGTTCCAGTGGGGCCATTACCCAAATCGTCTGACCAGGTTGAAACTCGACCAGAGTGGTGTTCTGGTCATGCCGGCGTTTCATTTCCTCCTGGCTGGCTTCCAGATTTGCCTCAGCAATTTTTCTGAAATGCCGATATGTAGTTAAATATATCTTGGGGAGGTTTCCTGGGAGATTGCTCCCAGCCTTCCTTGACCAGACTCAGAGGCCCTCTTACCGGATGGCCATAGAGCAGTTCAAAGAGACTGAACCCTAATCAATCAATCAATCAATCAATCACGGCATTTATAAAGCGCGCTACTCACCCGGAAGGGTCTCAAGGCGCTGGGGGAGGGGGGTGTTACTGCTCGAACAGCCAGGTCTTCAGCTGCTTTTTGAGGGAGAGATGGTCTTGGGTTCGCCGAAGGTGGGTGGGGAGGGAGTTCCAGGTCTTGGCTGCCAGGTAGGAGAAGGATCTTCCTCCAGCGGTGGCTCTGCGGATGCGTGGAACGGTGGCGAGGGCGTGGCTGGTCGATCATAGCTGGCGGGTGGGCGTGTAGAAGGTAATTCGGTTGTTGAGGTACTTGGGGCCCAGGTCGTGGGGAGCCTTGTGTGGGTGGGTGAGGAGTCTGAACGTGATTCTCTTGCTGACGGGGAGCCAGTGCAGGTCTCTCAGGTGTCCGGTGATGTGGCTGTGACGGGGGATGTCCAGGATGAGTCTTGCGGAGGCGTTCTGGATGCGTTGGAGTCTTTTTTTAAGTTTGGCTGTGGTTCCGGCGTAGAGGGTGTTCCCATAGTCCAGTCGGCTGGTGACGAGAGCCTGGGTAACGGTCTTCCTGGTTTCAGTGGGGATCCATCTGAAGATCTTGCGGAGCATGCGCAGGGTGTTGAAGCATGAAGATGAGACGGCGTTGACTTGTCTGGTCAACGACAGGGAGGAGTCCAGGATGAAGCCCAGGTTGCATGCGTGGTCCGTTGGCTTGGGAGCGGTGCCCAGGGCCGGGGGCCACCAGGAGTCGTCCCAGGCGGAGGGTGATGATCCCAGGATGAGGACTTCCGTCTTGTCTGAGTTCAGTTTAAGGCGGCTGTTCCTCATCCAGTCGGCGACGTCTTTCATCCCTTCGTGTAGGTTGGCTCTGGCGGGGGTGGGGTCGTTGGTGAGGGAGAGGATCAGCTGGGTGTCGTCGGCGTAGGAGATGATGTTGAGGTCGTGTTGGCGTGCGATGGCTGCGAGGGGGCTCATGTGGACATTGAAGAGGGTTGGACTGAGGGAAGATCCTTGTGGTGCGCTGCAGATGACTTTGGTGGCCTTAGATCTGAACGGGGGGAGGCGGACTCTCTGGGTTCTTCCGGCGAGGAACGAGATGATCCACTTCAGTGCTTTCTCTCGGATTCCGATGTTGCTGAGGCGCTTCACTAGGGTGTGGTGGCAGACGGTGTAGAACGCCGCAGAGAGGTCCAGAAGGATGAGGGCCGCTGTTTCCCCGTTGTCGATCAGGGTTCTGATGTCATCGGTGGCTGCGATAAGGGCGGTCTCGGTGCTCTGGTTGGCCCGAAACCCGAACTGCGAGGGGTCGAGGGATCCGTTCGTCTCGAGGAAGGCGGTGAGCTGTCTGTTGACGGTCTTCTTGATGACTTTGGCCGGAAAAGGAAGGAGCAAGATGGGATGGTAGTTCTTGAGGTTGGTGGAGTCCGCCGTTGGATTCTTCAGAAGGGCGGTAAGCTCGGCGTGCTTCCAGTTCTCCGGGAAGGTGGCGGTGTGGAAGGAGGAGTTGATGATGTCCCGGAGATGGGGTGCGATGATGGCGTTGGCTTTTTTGAAGACGTGGTGTGGGCAGGGGTCGGTTGGTGATCCGGAGTGGATGGAGTTCATCGTGCGGGTGGTGTCTTCGGTGTTGATCGGGGTCCAGTTGCAGAGGGTGGTGGTGGCGGGCGTTGGTTCGGTGTTAGGGTGCATGGTCTGTGCGTCGAAGCTGTTGTGTATGTCGGTGATCTTGCGGTGGAAGAACGAGGCGAGTGAGTTGCAGAGGTCTTGCGAGGGAGTGATGTCGTTGTTTCCGGCGCTGGGGTTGGAGAACTCTTTGACCTTGCTGAAGAGTTCCTTGCTGTCGTGGGCGTTGTTGTCCAGTCATTCTTTGAGTGCCGACTTCTTGGTGGTGCGGATCAGCTGATGGTGTTTGCGGGTGGCGTGCTTGAGGGCGGTCCTGTTGTCTGTGGTCAGGTCGAGGCTTTCTTGAGGGTGCAGCAGTTCTTCTTGGATTCCTTGAGTTTGTCCGTGAACCAGAGGGTTTTCTTACTGCCGGGTCTGCTGGGAGGGTTCTTAAGTGGTGCGAGGTCGTTGGCGCTGGCGGTCAGCCACTTGGTGAGGTTGCTGGCTGCTTCGTTGGGGTCTGTTGTGTTGGTGGGAGTGTTCTGGCTGAGGAAGGCGGTGAGCTGCTCGGCGGTGATCTTGCTCCAGCTCCGGCGGGGAACCTGTTGCGGGTGGTGGTGGGTTGTAGTTTTTCTGAAGCTGAAGTGGACGCAGCTGTGGTCGGTCCAGTGGAGTTCGGAGGCGTGGCTGAAGGAGATGTGCTTGCTGGATGAGAAGACGGGGTCAAGCGGGTGACCGGCGTAGTGGGTGGGAGTGTTCACCAGTTGCTTGAGTCCGAGGTTGGCGAGGTTGTCCAGCAGGGCGATGGTGTTTCTGTCGTTGTTGTTCTCCAGGTGGAAGTTGAGGTCCCCTAGGAGGATGTAGTCAGCGGAGGGCAGGGCGTGCGGGCTGATGAAGTCTGTGATGTCTTCACTGAATTGTGTGCGTGGACCCGGGGGTCTGTAGATGAGGGTGCCTCGGAGGGTGGTCCTGGGGTCGGTGTGTATCTGGAAGTGCAGGTGTTCGGCGGCGGTGAAGGTTTCGTCGGAGTTAGTCGAGATGCGGATGGTGTTCTTGTGTACGATGGCGATGCCTCCTCCTGTCTGGTTGACGCGGTCCTTCCGGGTGATCTTGTATCTGTCCGGGATGGCTGTGGCGATGTCGGGCGCTGAGGAGGCGTTCATCCAGGTTTCGGTGAGGAAGGCGACGTCTGGTGCTGTCGCGTCGAGCAGGTCCCAGAGTTCCACGGTGTGCCTCTGGACGGAGCGGGTGTTCAGCAGGATGCACTTCAGGTGGTTGCTGCTGGTGCTCGACTTGGCGGGGGTGGTGCAGGTCCTGAGGCAGGTGAATCGGCAGGCTTGGCAGGCGAAGGGTCCGTGGGTGCATTTCGGGGTGGCTCGGTAGCAGGTAGGGTTCCGGCCGGCATTGAGTGCGTTGAGGGAGGCGGCGTCGTAGGTCCGTCGGGTAGTCTTGCATTGGTGGGGGCCAGGGGTCCTGGCGCTGGGCGCAGTCCAGGCGCGGACGGGCGCAGACGGGCTTGCCTTTGGCGCGCCTTCAGCGCACAATCGGCGCCTCCGCGCGGTCGCCATTTAAGGCTAAGTGGGAGGGAGGAGCAGCTGGGAGGACACGGAGCAAAAGGGGGCGTGGCCGCGTGTGAACGGCGGCGGGAAGCGGGAGCGGGGCGGGCAGGCACAGGGGAAAACAACAGTTAACAAGTTGGGCACAAAACAATACTAAATACAAATACAACAGCAGATACGGCGAACAGCTGGGGAAGGCAGGCAGGCAGACGGCACAACTAGGCTGCGAGCAGCAGCAAGGGGCACACACACAGCTGGTGGCCGTGCGGCGCGGGGGTGTCCTGAGAACAGGACACACTCACCTGCACCGCGCGGTCGCCATTTAAGGACAAGTGGGAGGGAGGAGCAGCTGGGAGGCGGGAGCGGGGAGGACACGGAGCAAAAGGGGGCGTGGCCGCGTGTGAACGGCGGCGGGAAACGGGGAGCGGGGCGGGCAGGCACAGGGGAAAACAACAGTTAACAAGTTGGGCACAAAGCAATACTAAATACAAATACAACAGCAGATACGGCGACCAGCTGGGGAAGGCAGGCAGGCAGACGGCACAACGAGGCTGCGAGCAGCAGCAAGGGGCACACACACAGCTGGTGGCTGTGCGGCGCGGGGGTGTCCTAAGGACTTCTGTGGTACCTCACGGTAGGCAAACAACAAGCATGGCAAGAGGACGTCCCACTTACACCCTCAGGGGCTCCTCTAGGCCCACAATCATGCCCTTCAAGGTCCGGTTGAACCTTTCAACCAGACCATTTCCTTGGGGTGGTAAGGAGTGGTGAACTTATAAGTTACTCCACACTCCTTCCACAGAGACTTCAGATACTGGGAGATGAAATTGGTCCCCCTGTCAGACACCACCTCCCTAGGGAACCCCATGCGGGAGAAAATCCCCATCAGTGCACGTCCCACCACAGGGGCCGTCACCGTCCTGAGTGGGATGTCTTCAGGGTACCGGGTGGCATGGTCCACCAGGACCAGGATAAACCTGTTGCCCATTGCTGTCCTGGGATCCAGAGGCCCCACAATGTCAATACCCACTTACTCTAATGTGGTACTAACAACTGGAAAGGTCTGGAGTGGGGCCTTGATCTTCACCCCACTCTTCCCACTTGCCTGGCAAGTCTCACATGTCCTGCAATGAGAGTCTGAACTCTTGTGCATCTGGGGCCAATAAAAGTTGTTGACCAGCCTTTCAAAAGTCTTGGTTTGCCCCAGATGTCCTGCCAATGGAATGTTATGAGCCAACCCCAGTAGGATGGCTCTGAAGCATGCGGGCACCAACTGCACACAGGCTTACCTCAGCATACCGTTCTCCCAATAAATCAGATGTGAAACAGACGGGTCACCTGCTGCCTGGGCTGCAGCCTGTTGCCACATACCCGCAAGAGAAGGGCAGACTCTTTGCTGCTCACAAAACTCCTCTCTGGTGGGCCCTCCTTCCTGCTGCCAATGGGTCAGCTCAGACAGGTCCTCCAGGTTGGCACTCTGCTCCCCGGTAGGCTCCAGGGCATCCCCCTCGGGGTCTGCTCCCTCCTGGGCCGTGGAAACCAAGGGGGACGGCTTCCCGTGCCCCCTGCCCATTCTCTCTAAAGCAGGGATCTGGGCCATACTCTCAGATCCCAGATCCTTTTCAACATCCTCCTTGGCTGCCATGGACCTGGTGGTAGCATAAGCCCACTCAGACAGACCCAACATTTGTAAGTGAGCTCTCCTCTCCACTGTAGCCCAAGGGGAGTTCTCTAAATCATTGCCCAACAGACAGTCTACAGGCATGGCGGGCCTCACAGCTACCTGAAGAGTTCCTGAGATCCCCCCACTCAAAGGGAACCTGAGCCACCTCACATTGGCTCTCTGAGTTGTCTGCTGACACTACAGGGTAGAATGCATGAGGGACAACCTGCTCTTTGGACAGCAACCGGGAGCTGACAGCAGTTATCCTGGCTCCACTGTCCCTTAGAGAGTCCACATTATGGCCATTGATGGTCCCCCACTGCCTCTACTTCTTAGTGTTTTCAGGCAGTGCAGGTTTAGGGACCCTCTCAAAGTCTCCTAATGAAACAAGGGTCAATTCTACGGATCCCACCCTTCTGGGGCGCCCACCTCTTACTCTCCCAGGGCTCCACTAGCAAGCTGGCGGAGTGGGACATGGGTTGGTGCAGGGTGGTCCCTCAGGGGACACTGCGGGTCAAAATACCGGTGGCCCACTTCACCACACTTATAACAAGTAAGGGGCCCCCTCTGAACAGGCTTACCTGTCGGGGGTGCTGACCTCTGCTCTTGGGGAGGCTGGGATACCACTGCTTGGTTCCCTTGGGAATTACTTTGGGGCCCTCTTGGAAACTCCCTTGGTTTACCCCTTTCCGCTGCAGTCCTCTGCGGCAAAGGGGCGTGCAATGAGTGTTGCTGTTGGTGTTCCACCGCAACACCCATTGTTTTTTGACGCCGCCCCAGATTTACTAGGCTGAGGCAGCACCAAAAACTAACGGCATGAAATACAAGGTGTTAGAATGGCGATACAAGGAGAATTATTAATTTCTCCTCGTGTTTTGCTCTTTTCATGTGTACAGCCTTCTGCACCACACATAGAAGGTGCAAATTGCCATTATTGATTGCTTATGTGCAGGAAGGTGTTCCTTCCTGCACATTAATATTCGTCCCTGCAGTGCAGGCACCCTTGCTGCATGGTGTCCGGGAGCCTGGCTGGCTCTAGGCAGCTTTTTTTGCACCAGTGCTAGGGGAAACACAGGGGTGCACTGTATTCATTTTAAAAATGTCCAAGTGCGGTGCTGCCATATTTGGCACAGCTCCACGCTCCAACATTTCTTTGTAAATATGACCCTATATGTGGTACATTTTTAATTCCATGTACCACAAAAGCAACACATACCTATCACCCATTTTTACAATTGCCATTCATGTATAAATAACATTAGTGGTTTTAAGAATAAACACAGCCTATGGAATTCATCCTGTGTTTGTTTTGTTAATAATGTCATTAAATATTCAGAGGTCTGAGGTCAACATAGCTATCAAGAACATATTCTGTGGTAAGACCACTACATCTTGAAGGTGTGAGTATTAAAACAGATTATTCTTAAATGGACGTTTGAAACCGGATTATTCAAATTGCTTGACCAGAACTCTGTAGGATTTAAAGTTATCAGTGACTCTGTCAGGTAGTTAATTCACTGACAATTAGTGAGGACATTGAGATTGTGCAAGATCATACCCCAAATCAGCTTAAGACCAGTAATTACCATTTTGAAAAACTTGCCACTGCCAACAAAGTTTACTTAACTCGAATTCCAGTATGATCCAACATCGCCACCATTAACAAGGAAGGGCAAATGTGTATCACTATAGGGCACATTAGGCCACATCCATTCATTTGGCAAACCAGCAGAGAAATGCCTCATGGGCGTATGTAAGAGTTAGAAGAATCGTTAGCCACATGACTTCAAAATTAATTTAGGCAGATTGACTGGATAGTAGACAATAAATGCTGTGCAAGGAAAAGTTCAGACCCATGGCTCTGTGTTTCAACTGGTAATGGTGATAATTAGTCCGGTCGCAACAATCTATTCAAACTTCATGCTATTTACAGGATGTGACAAAGTGCGACTTTGAGATAGGGTTGGAAATCATTTGCTTAATTTGCTGTGGCCGCATAATGCAAAATTGTGTGATATTACACGGAATTACACAAGGAGAGTAACCATGCAATTAGAGTATTTTCTGAGCACACATTGCACCTTCACGTCCAAAAGGAACTCAGAAGATGCATTTTGAGATGACAAAATAGAGTTAAATGTAACAGAACATGAACAACAGAAGTCAGCATCTTCCTGAGTTCCTTTCCTGTGCTCTTGGTAGGCAAATTACTCCAAATTATGTGAACAGGTGTAATTAGCAGTAATTGTGTGTCACAAGTGTAACATGAAATTACTGAAATTACTCTGATTACTCTGGCATAATTAAAATTCCACCCAGGCCTACTCTTAACAACATTTTTTTTACCCAAAATGTGTATATCTTTGTTTTCACTAACATTGACTTCCAATTTAGAGCAATAGGAGATTTCAAGGGCATTCATGGCCTTCTGAACCCTAATACAATTATGGTTGTATAACACAGTGCAGTATGCAAATTGAAAGAATGGAACTGGTGTAGTGTACAGTTGAGAGAAATGCATTTGCAGAGTTTAGATAGGAGGCATTAGCTGCATTATATAAACAGAATAGTGAAGGAGGAGCAAAAGGGGGAGCCCTGCTTCAGGTCACAACTGGCTGAATTCCTATTTGATACATTATTGCATGACCTCAATTTTGATCTGAACGCAGGTCTTTTCATATATAGACATAATGGTCAAGCATGAGTACAATAGAAGGAATTCCCCAATAGTTTATTTTGCAGTAAATAGAATTCCTCTGATGCTCACTTGCAATTTGTGTAGTAATATACAGTATATTGTCATACGGTTTCTACCTCTCAGTAGGAACTGTATGTTTGTTGGACAGCATAAACTTTAGGATGGTGCAATACTGATTCTATGCACCCTCTCAGGACATGTTGGTCTATAGTCCTCCTAACTCATAGTACCACCATTAGGTACCCCTGAACATAGGAAGGTAACAAATGGATAGTGCAACCACAGAACATGACAACCCCGACTCCTCAAGGAATCATGGTAACAGATCTAGAACCCTTTTGCTCAGTCACTTGTGCATAACCAAAGAGATATATAAGTAAGGGTTTCAATATTTATTGTAGCACTGCGATTCTTGTATAAAATATATCTGCTGCAACTATTAGGAGACAGAAACAAATGAGAGTTGTTAGAATCGTGCGAACAGTGAAAAGTTTGAACACTTCCACCATTGTGCTAAAGCAGTGTATATTTGCTGTCATATAAGTACTATGTGCTGCTCAGCCTAGTTGCCTAGGGCGTGTGATCTGCCAAAATCCTTACTGGATGATTTGACTCCTCATGACCTGAGGGTAAGTGTCTTCAGCGGCCCGTCTTGGTCACAAGTAGGTTCTGCGCCCGCCCAGGCAGCCTTGCCTCCAGCACAGGAACAGCACAGTTGATGTATGGTGTACCATGTTTACCTCCATGCAAAGGGGTCTAAAAGCATACAGCCTGGAAAGGACAGAAAAGACAGACTACACTTCATTTATGAACATGATTTCTTGCATAAGGCCAGACTTAGCTGAGCACAACTGTCTCAATATGCAACAGTTAACTTACAAACCAGCATGGTTTTTGTATTGTTTGAAGAAGACACTCTAGCTTTGAAAAAGTCCAAAGGACGAAACACGTGTCGGCTGCTTCCACTTTCAATGTGTATCAAGATTTGCAATATGTACAAAGAATAAAACTACGTATAAAGAAGAAGAACCATTATGGTCTACACTTGCTTTTCTATTTTTTACTTGCCTTGATTTAGCATTATTATATTGACTTGCTATGGGTGCCTTGGTACTTATTGCTGTATACAAGTTGGACATCTCTGCTCGAATTCTGACAAGCAGTGACCTCGCAGTGACAGCAGATTGCTTCTCTGATTTCCATATGGAAATGCTCATGTTTATATAATAAAAACAAATCCATGCAACCGTGCTGAGACTCGAGCCAGGCTGTTGTTGTTTATCCTCTTATGATAGCTATTTTGCCTACCTGCGATTAACAAACAACAACATTTCAGCAGGGAACTTTTTCACTGGAACTAAATGTTCAAGTTATCGTGATAATGTGCCTATGAAGTTGAAATGTTAGCAAATGTGGCTTCTAAGAACCATATTCTGCGCAATCACACAAGCAAATGTGTGTTTAAAGTCAACGGTAGAAAAGAAGGTAACTTAAGAAACGTGTGCATGGAAAATGGCAGTATTTCTCCCCAGCCTTAACCAGCCCCATGACAATATTGTCCAGTATTCCAGAAGAGGTGGGACTCCAGTCTGCAGTGTTGGAAACAGGTGTTTTTTCCCACCCATTCCTGTAGATCTACAAAAGCAAGGCGACATAGAATTGTGCTTCAATGTTTAAAAATGCAATTTTGTAGTAGATGCCAAATATAAGGCGTCCACCTTTCTTGAATAAAGGATCTAACCACTCCAAAAGTCAAGAACATCAGATGTTTCCTGCATAATCTGTACAAGAGTGTCAATAAGACCAAATTTCGTTTCAAATTTAAATAGGACAGTAGGTAATCAATTTGGACGGGAGTGCCATGGATTCAGCTCTCTACTGAGATGCGGTGCCGAGAGAGATCCCGTTTCAACACTTTTCGATATGTAAGTTGGATATACAAGTTTATCAGGATTCAAATATCGATGGTTTGGTAGGGACTGTTGTACATCTGCATTGAGCATATTTATATATTTCCAATACGTGCTTGAGTCTCTGGACCTGCAAATGTTAAAAGGATTTACTCACCGATATTCTAAATTCTCTTTGCTGCGCAGATTAACTTCTTCCTTGCTTTTGTGTGGCGGAGATGTCAGTCAGAGTTTCTCGTGTTTAGGTCGAGCAGACTTACATTCAATGCGTAAGCATTGATGGTGTCTGCTTTAGACCTATTGTCACCCGTATTTAGGAATGAAGACACGAGTCAGACGCGCACTTTTGCAGTCTCAGTTTTGACCGCGGAAGCGCGCGTCTGAGCCGCGCTTGCGCAGACGAACTCCCAGCCCCTGCTTTCGCTTTGCTCGCATACATTAGCGGCGCACACACACACAGGCACAGCCAGCCCCCACCCCTCTGCATGCACGCACACACACACACACAGGGGCGCGCATGCACACGCAGGCACACACATACAGACACACAGCCCCCCCCTTACCTCACCGTAGTCGGACACGGGCTCGCACCATCTGCCAAGGGAGCCCCGCAGAGCACTCGAGCTCCTCTGCCACTCTACCAAGAAGCAGAGCTCTCCCCATAGGCATGGGGGCCCCGCAGTCTCCCCGCTGGTCTTCACCCGGGCCCCCTCCTGTGAGGTTCTATGACAATTGTAAGTGGTGTTTTCGACTCGCACGAATATGGTTGAGTCTGGTATCTATGAACCGCAAATGACGAGTTTAGTGGGTGTACGCGTTTTTGTTGTGCTAACCTAAATCGTTCGTCTGTTACGTGGGTTTCTTCATCTGAACCCACGGGTTCCATTTTAGATATGGCATCCATTTTGTCTCTTGCCCTCAAGTAGCCAGCGAACGGACACTGTCCGCTTCGCGACCCTGGGATCCCCAAGCTTTTGCGGAAGACACGTGTTCCTTTGAGGGTGTCTTTATGACGAGGGGGGTGACATTGCAAGGCAGATGGCCCCGCTCGAGGCTCATCTTGCCGTGCCGGTCTATTGTCTCAGTTGTGCATTCATTAGGCACGTCTCCTTTGATCCCTGCAATCGTGTTTCTGATAGCACCCCCTTACACTCTTTTCAATCTGTTCGCTATCCTCGTCTTCCTCTGCACCTGTTTCTGACTCTTCCTTGATTCGTTTACTGCCGGAATGGAATGCACTAATGGTGAGAAGATGTACTTTTACAGTTGGGAACCGGCGATGCTACTGTAATTATGTTCCGGGACCTTGAATACATGAAAGCGACCCCCTATGAAATTTACTGTGGGAACCGGGTTGTAATCTTTTGTTTGCCATGTTGTTATATGATGAAAAACTGTATAAAAGGAGCGATCCACAGATACAATTCGAAGCAGTCTCCTTGAACCTACATGCTATATACTTCTTGCGACTTCTGTATTCCCTGCAGTAAATAAACCTTGAATCTTTGACGCCGAAGGAAGTGTCCCGTGTCTCTGTCATTTGTACGCCGGAACAGGTAACCCACGAAGGTTTCAGGTGTTGTCCCTGGCACCGCTGGGTCTTAGAAAAACCCAGTCCTTCAGTTGGCGCCCAACATGGGGCGGCATCAGCGGTACCGGTCCACAGCCCGACGATCGTGAGGAACTTCGTGTGAAATCTCCAAGGGAAGGTGCACCCCGCTTCATCGATCCTGTTGTCGAAACAAGAGGCCCGAAGACTTTTCCCGCGAAGATCCCCGCCTCCTGACGGCTGCGACGGACTGCTGCCCTGACTGTCGACCTGTTTTGGCGCCTGGCGTAGACCTTGGTATAGCGAGACGATTGACGGGCCTTCCTGGTGACGCCATTGATCTCTGAGTTAAGTATTTGTGGGTCGCTCCCCAGAATCCTCAGTTGTTGTGGGTGCTTAGTTGTTGCATGGTTCCATTGCATTTGTGGTCCTTCGTATTTTGTTTTTAGTTGTTGTATTTGACGGGTGCAGTCGCCAAAAACCGAGGGTTTTTGCACTTTTGCGGGGACATTGTAATCCAATAACCCTTGACGTTTGTGAAACTCGGTTAGTGTGCACGATGCCTGGCCGTAGTGCTTTGTTCAGTTGCTTTAGAGGTTGTGGTGCAGATTCCCGATTGGAGGACTCATGTCCGATACCTCCGGTTGGAACGCCAATATATGAATTATATAGTCGACATGGTGTGGGTCCTATCACTTTCAATGATTGCTGGGTCCGTTATACTAAAGATGACGGTGTCCTTAGTTGGCCACCTCATGGTAGTTTTGAGACCCCAATTTTAGATAATCTCGAAGCTAAATTGTTCCAAAGAAAAGCAAGGCCGGCCATGTTCGATTCCTTTCGGTTATGGCGTAAAGAAGCCAAGCAGAAATAAATCAAACAGCTTAAACGTAATAAGAGAAGGTATCGTTACAACGATGAGAAACGCAGAGCAGTTTCAGCGTGACAAAGAAGAGAAGGAAAAGGAAATTTTTGATAGATTGCAACGTATGACAGTGGATAAATGTTATCCCGTTTTACCGACGGGTACGGATAAGAAGGGAGAAGAAGC
This sequence comes from Lissotriton vulgaris, assembly GCF_964263255.1. NCBI lineage: Eukaryota > Metazoa > Chordata > Amphibia > Caudata > Salamandridae > Lissotriton > Lissotriton vulgaris. The sequence goes on along the minus strand of NC_141695.1, from coordinate 1,181,717,821 downwards.
AGTAGAGGACCCTTTGTTGTCCTATCTACTGAAGTCACCACCTCCATATGCGCAAGATACCACAGCTGCTGTGGTTCCTCCTGTTCCTCAACCTGCTGTTCCGGCAGCTGTTAATCAGCCTGCCGCTGGTCCTGTTCTTGCGAATCCTTCTGTCCCTATTCTTCTACCTGCTACTGTCCCTACTGCTCCATCGTCTATACCTTCTCAAGCTACCCTTCCCGCTACTTCCACTCATGTGGCTACTCCTACTGCTCTTGCTCCTCCTGTATTTGATCCTCCTATTGTTACCCCTTTACTTCTCTCCTCTTCACCGTCTGTTCGGCGACGTATTCCTAATATTGTTGCCAACTTTTATTCTCCTCTTGGACCGATTCTTGGGTCTGCTGATTCTGATGCTCCCCAAAGACGAAGTCAGCTTCCTGGTGGTAGAGAACGTGATACGCTATTTAAAATGGCGAAAAATTGGATTAGATATCCTCTTAAGAATCCTCCACGTGTAGTTGTTGACACTGTCTCTCAATTCAATGAGCCAACACAAAGATTCGTGTTTGAAGAAATGTGCAAACTCTTACGCGATGAGATATCAGTTGATGCGGCAGATGATGTACTGGCCGTTTTAACTGAACTTCAGCTTCAGTTTTCGAGTGGTATGATTGTGGGTAGCAATGTTCGACGTGCTGTCGAGCATCTTCTATCTTTTCGTCCCACTTTGATGCCTCATGCACTGTTTAAAGACAAACATGAGGAATGGATGTCGACGCCTGGTCTGTATCCCATGCGTGAAGTTCCACCAGTGTGGATGCCAGGTAATCCTGCTGCTAATCCTGCTATTCTGCCACATTTCCAGAGAGTGTGGATACACCTACCATGGAAACGATCGGAAGTTTTGCAGGTTAAGCAAACTTTGCCTGACCCTCGCAAAAATCCTGCAGGGTACTATAAGGAATTGTCCCAACTAGTGGATGCTAAGATCATGAACCTTGCCGACATCGACATGTTGTTCGGCAATGTCGTACCGCAACCGGTATGGGCGAAAATACGTCACAAAGATCATGCAGCTGAATTGGGTGGTGATTGGGCTGCGCTTACAGCGGCTGATGTACGACAAGTTGGTGGGGCTAAGCCTGAACAGCTCATTACTGATCTTCCACAAAGAATAATTACCCTTATGAAGACACTTATGCCAGCAATGAAAGTTAACTGGGATAAACTGTCTGCCTGTAAGCAGAAGAAGGACGAGAGTGTCTCCGATTTCTTTACGAGATTTGAGGAGGCATTCATCGATCATAGTGGTCAAGATATGGGCACTGAGGGAGGTCAGAGATTGTTTGTGGATAAATTTGTATCAAACCTGTTGCCTGAACTTAGCAACAAATTGAAAAATTCTGAAAGTGCGTGGGCTGTTTCTACTTCTGCTCAGATATTGGCTACGGCTCAATATTATGAAAATAGAGAGAAAGAGGAAAGTGATTGTGCGGATAAAAAGACGAAAGAGCTCAAAACGAAAGTTTTGTTACAACAAGCGTATCCTCCGCGCTCAAATCAAAACGATTCTCAACAACGGAATAGATCGCAATCGCAGCCCGCTAGGTTGCAGTCGCGGAATGATTCCTCTTCGCAGAGATCTATGCTTGGGTACAATCAATGTGCCTATTGTCGAGGTGAGGGCCATTTGAAATTTGATTGTCCGGTTCTGCGTGATCGGAATAATGGTAATTCATCTAGAGGAGGTCGTAGTGGTCCTCAACAGGCTTCACGAGGTAGAGGTCGTGGTGTTACTCAGAATCAAAATGAGCGTTCTAATAATTCCTCTGATTCCAATAATTGTTTTGATCAGCGTGGATCATCGTCAGGTAGATCCGCACAGTACAATGTGGATGATTATTATGTCGACCAGGGTACTGATGACGGTAATTACTAGGACAGCCATAGACAAGGAGAGGGAGTAGTATCAGTTCCGGTTGATCAGAGAGGGCCTTACGTCGCAGTTGCCGCATCGGGCGTAGTTGAGCCTTTTCTGTTGGACACTGGTGCGGCAAAAAGTTTCATCATGCATTCGAAACTCCCTGGCGCACCTTTGTCTGGCTTAACAAATGTTTCCGTTGGATTCTCCGGCGCCCCTGTTAGCAATCCGGTCTCTAGTCCTTTGCCCCTTACAATTGGGCCTCGTGAGCTGAAAGCTCCTTTGATTTTGACCACTGGTTGTGGTGAAAATCTTTTGGGCCTGGATTTGCTGAAACGTTTGTATGCGACTCTGTATTGTTCTCCCGCGGGAGTTTAACTTACATTGGGTGAGAGAGTAATCTCTCCTATGTACTTGTCCATTGATAAGCTCCCACCGGAATTGAGTTCTCTTCCTGCATCTTTGTGGGCAACAGGTCCCAATGACGTGGGCCTGCTTGACATCTCCCCTTATGTTGTCCAATTAAAATCAAATGTGCGATTACCACGTATTCCCCAGTATCGTATCTCCCTTGATGGTGAGCGAGCGTTGCTAGCGATCATCTATGATTTGATGGAAAAAGATGTTATCGAGGAGACTCGGGGAAACGTGTGTAATAGTCCTGTGTTACCTATTCTGAAACGCACTGATCCATCTAAGCCTCCTGTTTACCGTTTTGTCATTGATTTACGGGAGGTGAATAAAATTGTGGTTCCTCAGTTCCCTGTGGTGCCAAAACCATTGGTAGCCCTCACGTGCAAGGATGTTCCAACTCCTTTGCCATGGACAGAAGAATGTCAGAAAAGTTTTTCTGAACTGCGTGATGCGTTGTGTTCGGCCCCTGTGTTAGGTACTCCTGACTACAGTAAGCCGTTCACACTATACGTTCACGAGAGGGAAGGTTGTGCGTTGAGTGTTTTGACGCAGCAATTTGGTGGTAAGCAGCGTCCATGTGCATATTTTTCCTCGACCTTGGATCCAGTAGCTAGAGCATTGCCGAGTTGTCTAAGAGCAACAGCGGCAGCTGCGGTGTCCATCCGACAATCTGCAGGATTGGTCATGGATAATATGCTTACAGTGATGGTTCCGCATGCAGTTGACACTCTCTTGAATCGTACGAAAACCCAACACTTGACAAGCGCAAGGTTGTCCGGTTATGAGTTGACGCTTTTGGCAAGTCACGTTCAAATAAAGCGCTGCAATGTTCTAAATTCGGCGACGTTGTTGCCAGTCAATATGGAATCAGACGAGGTATTACCATATTACCACATGATTGTTATCTGTGAACTGAGGAAGAAACGAAGGGTCGTGTTGACCTAAAAAACACTCCATTGGAAGACCCCGATGGTACTTTGTATGTGGATGGTTCATGCTTTAAGTTGCCGAATGGTGATGTGACGACTGCGTATGCTGTGGTAACGTTGAGTACGGTTGTGGAAACTGCAAGATTGAATCAGAATTCTGCACAGGCGGCAGAACTAATTGCCTTGACGAGAGCGTGTGTTTTGTCGAAAGGGAAACGGGTGAATGTGTTTACCGACAGCCAGTATGCTTTTGGTGTTGCCCATAGTTTTGGACGATTGTGGCGAGAGAGAGGCTTTATGACATCGCATGGTACGAAGATCCAACATGGACAGCTTGTGAATGATCTTTTGGACGCACTCACATTGCCTAAGCAGGTGGCGATTATTAAATGTAGTGCGCACCGTAAGGTGACGGATGATGTTGGTCGTGGCAATGCGTTTGCGGATGAGATTGCTAAGGAGACTGCGAGAAACCTTGCAACTAGGATGTATGTGACGAGTTCGGTAAGGTGGCCTGCAGAAACAGGTATGTGTGAGGATACTGTCGAAAGTGTAAAAGCGATCCAGAATGAGGCCACCGAAACTGAAAAGACCAAGTGGAAGGAAAGCACAGGAAAGTTGGATGCGAATGGATGTTGGATTGATTTGTCAGAGAATCAAAGATGGATGTTGCCGGATGCATATGTGCTAGCTGTTGTGACCATGGCACACGGTCTGTCACATATTAGTGCGAAGGGTATCTGTAAGTTGTTGTCCCCTGTATGGAAGAATGATGGTATTACTAAATGTGCTGAGAGATTGGTCAAGAATTGCATGGTATGTATGATGTACAATCCTGGCAAGGGTACTCCTACACCCCCTGGCCATTTCGCTCCTCCTACATGTCCCTTTGAGGTGATACAACTGGATTTCATCCATATGGAGCGATGTAATAACCTGAAATACGTTTTAGTTGTGGTTTGCGCATTCTCCCGATGGATCGAAGCTTATCCTCTCAAAGATAATACTGCCCTGTCCACAGCGAAAGTCCTACTGAAGGAATATTTCCCTCGGTATGGAATGCCGCGGATTGTGTGGTCTGATAACGGAAGTGAGTTTGTGGGGTGTGTGATGAAGAGTGTGTGTAAGGGCCTTGGAATTACACAAAAATTCCACAGCGCCAATCATCCCCAGTCAGCAGGTTTGGTTGAGGGGTACAATGGTACTCTGAAACTAAAACTCGCAAAGATTCAGGCTACGACTGGTCTCTCGTGGCCCGACGCTTTGCCCCTGGCTCTTCTGTCAACTAGGGTGACTGTACACTCTCGAGTAGGGCTTAGCCCATATGAGATTGTGTTCGGCCGTCCTGCAAATATTTGGGGGGTTCCTAGACCCAGTGCATTCACAAATCTTGAATATCCAATGCTAATTGATTATCTTCATGATCTGACTGCTAAACTGAGGTTAATTCATCAACAGGTCTTTGAAGCACTGCCGGCGCAGACGGAGGGTCCAGGCCACCAGCTCCAACCCGGAGACTGGGTGGTTACTAGAAACTTTGGCCGGAAGCGAAACCTTGAGCCGAGGTTTGTTGGACCCTTCCAAGTGCTACTCGCCATGAGAACCGCTGTTCGTTTGGAGGGCCGTAAGCATTGGGTGCACGCCACCCACACCAAAAAGGTACCAATACCTTTACCAGCGGACTCGTGGGTGAGGACTGGCATTGCTGCAACAGAAACGGAAGCTTTGCCGAACTTTGTGCCGTTCAGTGATGCTCAGCCTGTGGGAGATACTTCAGAGCAGCCAGATAATTTTGTTGAACCTTTGTCATTGGAGAATTCAAGATCTGAACTATCGTCTGACCGACAGGACTCTGTTCCACAGTCCGACCCATTGTTCGAAGAGCAGACTCGTCCTGGAAGAAGCAGATATTTTCTTCGTTCCAATACCAGAGACAAATAAAAATTATTTTTGCTTTTTCCTTTTGAAATCCACGTTACCCCCATTATCACTCTGAACATTTTTTGAACAATTGTGGTTTTGTATCAAGTTCTTTTCACACATGTGTGTTTTTCCACAGCTAGGAGATTTTGTATATATTGTTTGATCAAAAGAACCTTACATCCGGGTTGACCGTAGGGCCGTGCGGGTACTTCCTTCTGTTTAGTAGGTCCTGACACTAGGTCGGAGGCCGTTGATTCCTAGGAACTCCTGGGGATTGACTACTGCTACACAGAACGAAGTGCGTCAAGAACGTTGCGGACAGTTTTAGAGGATGACTTTCTCAAGGTTGTCGGAAGTGGAGAAGACTCAAGCGCAAAGATTCGAATTGCATGAGGTTGTACGTACCAAATGTTTTATGTTTCAGGTGTTCCTACTGTTCTTAACTGTTTCTTTGTTACTGGTGGGTGGAGTGTACTATGCGATACAATCATTCTTGCCTTTTGCTTCACCTACCCTTTCCTCTGAACCCAAACCTACTTCCACTGTTTCTCCTCATTCCTTTCACATCTTACCCCAACACGAGCAGGTTAGACGTGCGGAATTCATGAACAATTCCTTCGTTCAGCTCCTTCATCAACATCAGTTGGTGATGAACACTACCAACTGTTGGGTGTGTGGGTTAATGCCACATACCACGGATAGGGGAATCCCATACTTGGTCCTTCCTTACAGTTCCCAGGGTTAAGCTCGAGCATTCAAACAATGTTTCGTAGCGCACTAGATTCCTACCCCCATCGAGAGCCAAGCACTGCAGATCATGGTCCTGGCCCGTACCACAAGCCTTTGGCAAGAGCGATTGCCGATTTAGATAGGGATATCTTTGATGCATCGCTTATCCCAGAGGAAGAGGTGCGAGCATACAGAGATCTGAGTGAGGCTGAGTATAGCATGTCAGTGGGTGATCTGCAGCTTAAAAGCTCGTCTCCGATCTGGATCGTACCCCATCTCGGTAATTTCTGTCTGAAAGGTCTTGGCCGAAGTCCGCGAGCCCAGCTTGGGAGGAGTGCCTGTACCGAAACGTATGTTTTGCCGTCGGCCTCTTCCCCTGTTCTTCTGACTGCCAAGGGTACTTACTTTGTTTGTTACGACCGCGCATATACATGGTTGCCTCGTGACTTCTCAGGCACATGTTATATTGCAAATCTGTTGCCGCCGACCTTTACTGTTGGGTCGGATTATCACAAGACCAGAGTTGTGAGAGGCGTGATTAGCGAAGAGGACACTGCCGGTCAAGAAGCAGGAGACTTCTTTAAGGGTTTCTTGCCGTTTTGGGGACCTATGATCAATAGTAGGAACCTGAGACAGTTGACTCGAGTGGTGGAATCGACCGCTAATATCACTGCAAGTGCCCTTGGTAACATCACAGCAGAGCTTCAGGCTGACAGGCTTATGACGTTACAAAATCGTATGGTTTTAGACGTTGTCCTTGCAGATAGAGGTGGAGTATGTAAGATGATCCATTCGAGTTGCTGCATTTTCATTCCTGACAACGCTCCAACTGTCTATCAAGCCATCTCAAAGTTGCATAAGATCTCCGAATCCATACACGTGGACGTAGGGGATTGGACGCTACTAGGGTGGTTTTGGGGCCTGATGTCGACGTGGGGTTGGAAAATTCTGATGATCATTGGGGTTGTTGTAGCATTTCTGTTCACGTGTTGTCTTTGTGTGCAGTGTGGTCCTGCCTTATGTGGCCTCTGTGCTACGACGTGTATAAGACGGCCACCTGTTACCAAGGAAGCATTGATGGATAGAATAATGTTGCAGCAACATCTGGATGGTCTGATGAATATCGAGATCGATTTTGATTCCGACTAGTGCTTGCCTACATGAGGGCAAAAGGAGCGTCTGAGGTTCTGTGACAATTGTAAGTGGTGTTTTCGACTCGCACGAATATGGTCGAGTCTGGTATCTATGAACCGCAAAATGACGAGTTTAGTGGGTGTACGCGTTTTCGTTGTGCTAACCTAAATCGTTCGTCTGTTACGTGGGTTTCTTCATCTGAACCCACGGGTTCCATTTTAGATATGGCATCCATTTTGTCTCTTGCCCTCAAGTAGCCAGCAAACGGACACTGTCCGCTTCGCGACCCTGGGATCCCCAAGCTTTTGCGGACGACACGTGTTCCTTTGAGGGTGTCTTTATGACGAGGGGGATGACACTGCAAGGCAGATGGCCCCGCTCGAGGCTCATCTTGCCGTGCCGGTCTATTGTCTCAGTTGTGCATTCATTAGGCACGTCTCCTTTGATCCCTGCAATCGTGTTTCTGATAGCACCCCCTTACACTCTTTTCAATCTGTTCGCTATCCTCGTCTTCCTCTGCACCTGTTTCTGACTCTTCCTTGATTCGTTTACTGCCGGAATGGAATGCACTAATGGTGAGAAGATGTACTTTTACAGTTGGGAACCGGCGATGCTACTGTAATTATGTTCCGGGACCTTGAATACATGAAAGCGACCCCCTATGAAATTTACTGTGGAAACCGGGTTGTAACCTTTTGTTTGCCATGTTGTTATATGACGAAAAACTGTATAAAAGGAGCGATCCACAGATACAATTCGAAGCAGTCTCCTTGAACCTACATGCTATGTACTTCTTGCGACTTCTGTGTTCCCTGCAGTAAATAAACCTTGAATCTTTGACGCCGAAGGAAGTGTCCCGTGTCTCTGTCATTTGTACGCCGGAACAGGTAACCCACGAAGGTTTCAGGTGTTGTCCCTGGCACCGCTGGGTCTTAGAAAAACCCAGTCCTTCACCTGGGACCCGGGACTTCATGCGGCACTTCTCTTCTCCGGGCTCGCGCTCCGACCTCAAAACAAAACTGAAGAGTGGCGCGCATGGGCAGGCAGCCCCCGCCCTCCCACTCCTCACAGGCCGGCGAAGAGCTGATGGCAGCGAAGGACTAGTTCAAGTATTTTATTGATTTTTTTCAAAAGAAATATATTCAGTGGCCAAATAGAATAAATATATCATTTGAGTATATATACAAAACTGATTGTTCGCTAGAAATCTCTGATTATTCGTGCATCACACGATTATTTGTAGCTCTTTACCACTTCTTTTGCAAGCACACCCCATATTATATCCTCACCAGAAGATAACGAGTGGTCTGGTTTTGTCTGCTAGCTTCCTTTAATGCCCCAAGTTGCATGCTCCAATAAATGAAAGACATCCAACCAAAGTACGGTGTAGAAAACAGTCGTAGGTGCGCATCATATCCAAATAGCTACTTGACATTATCTCTACGCTCATTCCTCTGAAAACACTTGGGCGATTAATGCTCATCCAACTCACTAATTGCCTATCATCATAACCTACCAAATCAACTTCAATCTGTTTTTGGCCAATTGTGTTAAACCGAGATGGCGACTGCGCAAGCATCTGTCCACCACCAACTCACGTCTCATCCTCCTTAACCTCTCTCTAGTTTTTTGGAAAAGTGTACATCACACCATCCTTGCCACTTACTTAAGGCATTGTTCGCATAGAGTTAAAATGAAGTACCATTTAAACTGCTGTTTCACCACCCCTGGCTGTTTATCACTACCCTAGTTCCCTCCCTACCATTTGCCAAGAATCGGCCCCTAAGTCTATCCTATTCTCATTTTGCACCGTGAACCATGTTATTTTGTGCATTCTCTATTTAATTCCTTAATGATGACACACAGATCTTTTTCTCTGTATCCCCCACCTCCAAAAGAAACTCTTGGATTGCCTTGTAGCAATTAAACACTGGACAGATCAAAATCAAAATTCTTGTCTTATCCGATCCCGTGCTTATTCCTCAACTCCCAATTATATTTGTAGTTCCCCATAAGGCCCGCATACTCTGTGTACAATGGTTGACCTCGTTCACACAAGTCCATCTAACCTTCTTTGCCAAACTTCCCAGATTCAAATTTCTTAGCACCTCCTTTTCATGAAAGTAAACGACTAATGATGCGCAAGGAAGGCTCATGTGAAACCAGGCTACCAGATCTGCCACAGCACTCCTTCTCCACAAGAATATTGTTCATTCGCTCCAGAGACAGGCCCAAGCCAAACTAGATGACCCTTTGCCAACACACTAACTACACATTTATGGCACACACAAACACACACACACACACTGCGCTGCCTCACACACACACTGCGCTGCCTCACAGACACACTGCGCTGCCTCACACACACTGCACTGCCACATAATTACACTGCACTCAATGCAACATACACTACAAATACAGCTCAGTGCCGCATAATTAAACACCACATAATTACACTCTACTGAATGCAACACACACTCCACACAATACCACTCAGTGCCACAAAATTACATGCCACACAATTACACTCTACTGAATACAACATACACTCCACACAATACCACTCAGTGCCACATAATTACATGCTACATAATTACACTGCGCTCAATGCAACATACACTCCAAATACCACTCAGTGCCACATAATTACACAGCACATAATTACACAGCACATAATTACACTACACTGAATGCAACATACACTCCAAATACCACTCAGTGCCATATAATTACACAGCACATATTTACACTGCACTCCATGCACCATACACTCCAAATGCCACTGAGTGCCACACAATACACACCACATAATTACATTGCACTCAATGCAACATTCACTCCAAATACCACTCAGTGCCACATAATTACTCTACTGAATACAACATACACTCCCCATATTACCACTCAATGCCACATAATTACACGCCATATAATTACTATTCTCAATGCAACGTAAATACACTCCACATAATACCACTCAGTGCCATATAATTACACACCTCATACTTACACTACTCAATGCAACATAAATACACTCCATCTATCGCACTCACTCACTCTATCTATCGCCATCACTCTGTCTATCTATCTTTTGCCCTCCCTCTATCTATCTATCGCCCTCCCTTTATCTATCTATCGCCCTCCCTCTATCTATCTATCGCTTCACCACAGCATCACTCAGCACCACCACAACATCACTCATGGGAAATACAACATCACTAGGCGCTACCATAGCATCACTGAACGCCACAGTATCACTCATCGCCACCACAACATCACTCAGCACCACCACAGCATCAATCTTGTGAGACATAGGAGAGCACGAATTTCGAGCGCTGGTAAAAATTAATGATTGCACACGATTTTATGAGTGTTGATATTGTGTTTTTAAAACTTGTAATTGCACTCACCCATTTACATGTAAAGCGCACCTGATCCCCGGTCCACCGCCAAAAGTTTGGTTTGAGTGGAGGGACGGCGCCACGCCCACCACAGAGGAAGGGATTGCAACTTCCAGGGCACAACCAATCAGCGACCTGCAGCTGACTCCCCACAGGCTCTTAAGCCGCGCCCGCCTTTCACTCTGTTGATTTGAAACGTTGTGAGACATAGGAGAGCACGAATTTCGAGCGCTGGTAAAAATTAATGATTGCACACGATTTTAAAGTGTTGATATTGTGTTTTTAAAACTTGTAATTGCACTCACCCATTTACATGTAAAGCGCACCTGATCCCCGGTCCACCGCCAAAAGTTTGGTTTGAGTGGAGGAACGGCGCCACGCCCACCACAGAGGAAGTGATTGCAACTTCCAGGGCACAACCAATCAGCGACCTGCAGCTGACTCCCCACAGGCTCTTAAGCCGCGCCCGCCTTTCACTCTGTTGATTTGAAACGTTGTGAGACATAGGAGAGCACGAATTTCGAGCGCTGGTAAAAATTAATGATTGCACACGATTTTAAAGTGTTGATATTGTGTTTTTAAAACTTGTAATTGCACTCACCCATTTACATGTAAAGCGCACCTGATCCCCGGTCCACCGCCAAACGTTTGGTTTGAGTGGAGGGACGGCGCCACGCCCACCACAGAGGAAGTGATTGCAACTTCCAGGGCACAACCAATCAGCGACCTGCAGCTGACTCCCCACAGGCTCTTAAGCCGCGCCCGCCTTTCACTCTGTTGATTTGAAACGTTGTGAGACATAGGAGAGCACGAATTTCGAGCGCTGGTAAAAATTAATGATTGCACACGATTTTAAAGTGTTGATATTATGTTTTTAAAACTTGTAATTGCACTCACCCATTTACATGTAAAGCGCACCTGATCTCCGGTCCACCGCCAATAGTTTGGTTTGAGTGGAGGGACGGCGCCACGCCCACCACAGAGGAAGTGATTGCAACTTCCAGGGCACAACCAATCAGCGACCTGCAGCTGACTCCGCCCCTGCCTATATAAATCATGTGTCCTCGGCCGCGCAGCGGGCGCGCCGCTGTCGCGCCGAAGTCAAGCCAAAGTCCTACCCGTCTGCGCCCATCCGCGACCAGACGTGGCCAGTGGCCATAACTCTTGGCTCCTCTAATTATCCCCATCATATCTACTCTAAAGAGGTTCTTTTGGCATGTATTCCACCTACATGCTCCAAAGGTAAACTCATAAATTGTATACATACCCCTTTCACATGCTCGGAATGCAATCTCTGTCTTCTTTCCCTGCCCTCTGAAATTGACGTAGAAACTGCCGACTTCCCACCGATGCGGCACTTACCAACTCCTACTCAATCCTTAATTGACCACTCTTTTATCAGTCTAAATTGTAGGTCACTACCTAAACATAAAAGGGACATTTTTTGACCTACTCACAACATCGCAACCCACTGCACTTTTCCTTACTGAGACCTGGCTGACTAATAGCTCTGGTCCAGACATAGCAACTGCACTACCAGCTAACTATAGTTATATTAGCAAAAACAGAGCACATAAAGAGGGAGGCGGTATCGCCATTATTTTCCAAAACTCCTATACATGTCAATGGACAGATCTTGACATCCCTAATTGTGAATCTGGACTCTTTAAGCTCAGGCTATCTTCAAAATTCCCGCTTTCTGGTGCTTTAATATACCATGCCCCTGGCACTGCTAGCGCCTGGGCCACCACTTTTCCTGAACTTATTGCACCATTTATATTAGAGGCAACAAATTTTTTGATAGTCGGTGACCTAAACATTCATTTAAATGACACCTCTAATCACACCAGCACCAATTTCATATCAGATCTATCTGCCCTAAGGCTCACCCTTCATAATGAAGGCCCAACCCACAAGGCAGGCAATCTCCTTGATCCTATCTTTTTCAATCAAGACAATATCGTCTGTAAACCATTGAAACCTATTCCCTGGTCTGACCACTATCTAGTGGAATTTATAATAGCAATACCACAACAAACCCCTTCTTGTAAAGCTCCATCTGGTCCCAGGGTAACAAGGAACTGGAAAAAGTTGGATACTACTAAACTAAATACTCATTTAAATGATACCAGACCATTCAACACTATAACAAACATAGGAGACGCTACAGCTATCCAAAACTGGCTTAGTTCGGCCATCAACATATGCCTTCCACAGAAAAATAAAAAACAATTTCCATTTCATTCCCCAGCTCCCTGGTTTACAGATGCACTTAGGCTGGAAAAAACGGCCTGTAAAAATCTAGAGCGCAGATGGCGCGCCCACTATGATCCTGCACAAAAATCATTATACAAAGCAGCCCTTTTGAAATATCATGCCAACTGTGCATCAGCTAGAGCTGAATTTACTAAAACAAAAATTGAAAACGCTCAAAATAGGCCTAAAGCACTTTTTAAAATAGTTCAGGAACTTTCTGGATCATCCTGCCAACCCAAAGCTCCATCCCTGAACACTGCACAGTGTAACGCTCTGGCGGAATTCTTCAGGAATAAAATTGATAAAATCTATGAGGAATTCAAAATTCCAACCAATTCTCCATCAGTTTTAAACCCCACGGTAAGCCTGTCCAAATCTGAAGAACCACACTCTTCTCTAGATGCTCACTCCCAGCACCTAGTAGATTGGGTCCCCCTTACCCTACTTTCACTACAAGAAATTATAACAACTATTAAATCAGGTTCACCCCTCGACCCTTTCCCCCCTCAAATCCTCCGTTCACTCGACACTCATTCCCTTTCGCTCATCTTAGAACTTTTTAACACTTCCTTGAGAGAGGCTGAAGTCCCTAAAGAATGGAAACATGCTATGGTCTCACCTCTTCTTAAAAAAGCCAATGCTGATCCAAACGACCCTTCCAACTTCCGCCCAATCTCGCTGTCACCTTTATTTTCCAAAATCCTTGAGAAACATATTGTTTCCCAACTCACCCATTTCACAGAATCCAATCACCTCCTTCACACATACCAATCCGGTTTTAGGGCAGGCTTTTCAACTGAATCTACCCTACTCGGGGTCTCTGAAACCATACGCCGGCAAGTTGATGATGGGGAGACCGTGGCACTAATATTACTCGACCTTAGTGCCGCGTTTGACACGGTCTCCCACACCATCCTCCTCAACACCTTGCGGACCTATGGCATCACGGGACCGGCCCTGGCATGGCTTAAAAGTTTTCTCTCTGAGAGAACTTTTCAAGTCTTCTCTGCTACATCCTCCTCCAAACCCCACCACCAACCCTATGGAGTTCCCCAGGGCTCAATACTCAGCCCCTTACTATTCAATCTATATGTCAGTCCCCTTGCCAGCTTAGCCGAACAATCTGGGTTGTCGATCTACTCTTATGCTGACGACACCCAGATTGTTTATTCACTCAAGGCGAATGCAAATTACAACCCGTCTTCCCTCCACTCTGGCCTTAACAACATTGCCAACTGGATGTCTGAGAATAAGTTAAAACTCAACGGAGGAAAAACTGATCTACTGCTGTTTGGAAAACAAACCTCCTTGTGGGGCCCACAACATTGGCCATCCCAGATGGGACTCACACCCACCCCTTCTAAATCCGCTCGCAATCTGGGCATAATTTTTGATGAAAACCTGTCCATGAAACAACCAGCTGTTAGAGTGGCCGCCACGTGTTTTACCATACTCAAGTGGCTTAAGAAAATCAGGTGGATGCTCCCACGAAACACACTAAAAACCGTAGTCCAAGCATTAATTACATCTAGGCTGGACTACGGCAACATATTATACCTGGGAGCATGCAAGGATGTTACAAAGAAACTGCAAACATTACAAAATGAAGCTGCGAGACTGATATGTATGTTACCAAAAAGATCTCCTACGTCATCTTGTCTCCGGAGTCTCCATTGGCTCCGTATTGAACAACGAGCAAAATTTAAAGCTCTATGCTTTATGCATAGAATCAAGGCTGGTAAGGCTCCTGCCTATTTGAGCTCTATGGTCCAGCAATACACCCCCCCTAGAACCCTACGTTCCTCGACCCAACATAAGTTCCAGGTACCTAGGATAAATCGAGTCAGACAGGGAGGTCGCTCCTTCTCCTATCTGGCCAACTCATTGTGGAACTCCCTTCCAATTCATCTCCGCACAAATGAATGCTATTTGCAATTCCGAAAGAATCTGAAAACATGGTTGTTCAACCAATAACTCGATTTTCAATAACTCACTATCCCTCCTTATTACTTGTTTCAGTTTCACTTTAGCGCCGGGAAACCTTAGGGTAGCTGTTGCGCTCTACAAAAATAAATATAATAATAATAATAATCTGTGCAACGATTCAACAACTGGTTCAAATATGTTCTCTCAATGTTTCAAGCTTTATTACAAATGTCACAAAAAGATGTTAATATTTCACTTCTGTTCTTGGATTTTCGTCACAATAAAATACAATTAACATAATCTTCCCAAAAATGATTAACAAAATTTTAAGCTATTGCCATTATAAATGGCAATATCTTTAATTTAAGTATTAAATATAAAAAAATTAAAAGCCATTGTTATTTGTAATATCAATACATCTAAGTCACGTAAATACAACACATATTGCATTACAAATGCTATAGGTGTCACATTTGCGAAAGTTAAAACTATTAGCATTGTAAATGACAAAGCTATTAAGTTGTCTATTTTCAACACTAACACATAAATAAAAACGGTGTAATTTACAATACCAATAGCTCAAACTTTCCTAATGCAAGACCTATTGCATTGCAAATGCTTGTTGATCATGTCTGAAGAAAATGCCCGTGTGGAGTTTTACTCTGTCGAATTCTGCGGAGCCATAAAAACTAAGCGAGATTCCAGAGTTTTGCCAACGGAAGAAAAATA
This sequence comes from Lissotriton vulgaris, assembly GCF_964263255.1. Taxonomy (NCBI): domain Eukaryota; kingdom Metazoa; phylum Chordata; class Amphibia; order Caudata; family Salamandridae; genus Lissotriton; species Lissotriton vulgaris. The sequence goes on along the minus strand of NC_141695.1, from coordinate 1,181,702,477 downwards.
TTCACATTGCGCTGCCTGTGGTGTAATTTAGCACCAGTAGTGCGAGCAGCACTGAAAAATCAGCACAAATGGCGCTATATGGTGCGCAAGAGTGCCTGCCCAGTTTATGATTTTGCTGCCACTCGAGTACAAAATCTTCGTGAGAGGAAGCAAATCTACTGCAGAAGCAGCCCTCTGACTGTGTTAGAAATTTGCACTAGGGAACACCAAATCTCATTCGCACTCACCATGTCACATTTCTGGAGACTTGCGCTGAACAATTCTTGCCATGCGGTGATTGCCAGAATTTGTCGAGAACTCCACGTTCCAACAGTAATGCAGAGTTGCCAAATTCCACCAATTCCATGGGTAGAATGAAATATTCCATCCACACCTAGTTCTGTGCAACTGTTTGTGACCTTCAGCTTAGTGCTAAAATTGATGTTTTAAGGCTGTAAAGCATGTCAGACAGCTGGGCGACCATATAAATTCAGGTAGGTGGAATTTTTAATTCCACAGGTGGAATTGGAGGAATTAGTAATTGTGCGTTACTTTTGGAATGAGGAACAACAAATAAATTCAGCAAATGCTCCACAGATAAACTGAGCAAATAGCTGTAATTTAGACGTTGTGCGCTCAGGCAAACAGAATTCGTTGTAAGAGATCAACACTTTACAGCATTGCACCAGAGCTTAAAAGAGGGTAACCCATACATCAGTCTGGGAGGAGACACTAACCTGTACATTGTATACAGTGCCGGTCCTAGGCCTTCTGAGGCCCCGGGCGAAAGGGAAGATGTGAGGCCCCTCTAATTGCATATTGCGTCGCAAGAAGTGACATCACAGAAAGCGACTTGGCAGGACTTTTGATCTTAGTTCTTTGGCATCACTGAAGCAAACAAATGTGGATATCAGTAACATGGACAAAAAGTAGACGAGATGGAAAACAGGTGAGCAATTATCCATAAGTGTAACACTTGCCAGCTCCTTGAATGATTAGTTGGACATACCCCCAAATTCCAAAGGAACCAGAAGGTCAAGAACATGATAGGCATTCAATTATGACAGCATATTTACTGGTTAAATAAATGTGGAAATATACTAATTTCAGCTTCATTTTTCCACAAAACCATAAATAAATGTGGATAAATACAGATAAAATTGGTAAAAAATAAATGTGGATAAATACAGACGGAAATACCCAAAAAATAAATACCATAAAACCGGGAGCCCTATTCATAATGTACCACATCATACTGGAGAAAAACACACCTCACACCATAACCCCCAAACTAAAGCTCCTAGGCTCACTAGGTAACTATGTTATTGGGTTTCTGCAGTGATTTGCCATGGAAATATTTTCACAACAAATTAATTGGTGAGAATGTACGGCAAATCGCCAACATACTCAAGCATCATGTGGCACACACTGTCATCTTTTTCCTCACGCACCAAAAGCTACAAGCAAAGAGGTGTATTTATGACATTAGTGGCCTTGGGACACCTGCTTAGCACTCATCATGTTCCACAGTCAACTCGTACTCTACTTCCTCTGCAAAGGATACACCATTTGAAACATCCAGTTGGTATATCGTGCTAATCTATACATCATGACCTACTCTACATACTTCTGGGGTTAAGGACATGAGGCAACAATCCTGGGCAACAGTCAGATTTAGGCCATACACGTTGCAGCATCGATTAGTCCACTTAGGAGCTCAAACAATGTTTATTTTTATTTTTAATATTGTTATTATTTCACAAAAACAACATCAGTGAAGCCACGGAGAAGGCACTTAGTCTAAAATTGTGCTCTCATTATACATAGTCATAGTAGACACAGTACCAATACAGGAGAAATAAAGTAGTAGCCACAAACAAAGGCATGTGAGCGATACATTGGTTCTTGTGAGATGTAGGAGGGGGAAGGATCGTCGAGTAGTGTGTGAGGGGAACAAGAAGGATCAAGTTAGGTGGGTGATGCACATTAATCTAGACAATGATGGGGGTGAGGCACTAAGGCTTCAGCAATCCAAATGTTCAGCAATCTCCCACGCATTCAAATGTTCTGGTAAGCCAACAGCCCCTCCTTCCACTTCTCTACTGACAGCCTCCCATGTCCAGATAGCCTCATGCTCTCCTTCTTACTGTGGACACTCGGCCTGAAAGAACTGTAGATCTGGGCTGACACAACATGTCTCTTACATAACATGGCATGACATAAAAAACAACTCAAACCTGCACATTAAAGAAAATGACATTCCCTGCATTACTGCAATCACGATGTCGCCACACATTGATGCGGTAATTCAGTGTGTTCTATATTTCCAGTCCTCCCATTGGGCTGCCAGTCTAAATGGCTCAGCGCCCACTACATACAAGACTACATACAAAATGAAGTGCCATCCAGACCCTTGCGATCTAATTAACTCACCTGCCCCTGCACTCCCAAATCCAAATGCAAATCGAGACAGGCACTTCGCAGTAGCTGGGCCCAGCCATGGTACAACCTCCCTACAAACCGGTGAAGCCAGCAGCAACATCCTCGCAATCAAACCGGTTCTAATTTTGCTGCCCCATTCCACTGATCGCTTCTCTAATTCCTCTTGTGCATTGAGAAGCTATTTAATTATTCGGTGTGCATTACAAATATGTATAAATAAAATAAATAAATAAGAAGTAATTTTCGGTTATATATAATTTATATTAATTCTGCAAGTCGCACAGAAGTTCTGTCAATGTACCTCCCTATTTTTCACTGAATTCCTCTTTGTCTAGATCCATTTATACAACACGGATTTGGAGTACTTTGTTTCCCATCCTCTGCTTTATTAGTAGTGTTACACTTAAAGTAATCGGTTCAGAATGAGTGCTTATAAAATGCCTATAACCTCCCAGTGGCACAGAATACCCTGTCTTTACAAAAGCACTTCCATGACATATGATAATAACTGCATCGATCTAGTACTTCCTACCAAAATTTTGCTGCATGATAGTGATATAAATATCACACGTTACAGTCGTCAGACTGAGAGACACTCTAATTCCATGCATCCATCCACCCATCCACCCTTCCATCATGCATCACCCATCATGCACCATCCACTATATTGGTCATCCATGCATCCATCCACTCATCCATCCACCCATCCATCCACCCATCATGCATCCACCACCCAGGCACCCATCCATCCACCCACACACCATGCATTCATCCACCCATGCATCCACCCATGCACCCATCCATTCACCCATCCACTGATGATTCATGCATCCATACACCCACCCATCCATCGACCCACCCATGATTCATGCTTCCATGCATCCACCCATGCATCCACCCATGCATCCATCCCCCCTTTATTCATGCATCCACCCATGCATCCACCCATGCATCCATCCACCCATCCTTCATGCATCCACCCATGCATCCACCCATGCATCCATCCACCCATCATTCATGCATCCACCCATGCATCCATCCACCCATCATTCATGCATCCATGCACCCACCCACACTATCCACGCATCGTCTCCCCTTTTGTGGTCCTTCATGTTTCACATAGTATTACATTTTGCAAGCGTGTGTTTTGTATTTTGCAGGTGTTTACAATGCTGTCATAGTAATATATTTAGCGAGTGTTTGTAACGGGTGTATTTATTTTAGGGTTGTATTTAGCAGGTGTTCACAATGCCATTTTTAGCCCAAAAACTGTATAGACGTGATACTTTGCGAGTGTTTGTAACGGGTGTATTTATTTTAGTGTTGTATTTAGCAGGTGTTTACAATGCCATTTTTAGCCCAAAAACTGTATAGACGTGATACGAGGCTCTAACCTTGGTTTCCAGCACCAAAGTCGGCCGCGCTACCCGTCAGACTACATCCTCTCCCCTTATGTGGTCCCTCATTTTTCACATATTAATACATTTTGCGAGCGTGTGTTTTGTATTTTGAAGGCCCTGGGACCCACATAATAAAACGTCTGCCGCCCGCGCACGGCACCACCACCACTAAGCTAGGTGGTGGGGTGCGTGCAAGCACGTTGACTGTGCACTAGTTCCACTAACTGGCAACTGCCTTACTGCCTGCCCGAGTGCGCGCAGCGCTTTCCACATTTCATGTCGGGCCGGGCCCCCTGCTCTGCGGTCTACTCTGCAGGCCGGCGGCGGGGCCCCCGAGCGCGAGGCCCTGGGCAGCTGCCCATACCGCCCATGCCTAGGACCGGCCCTGGTCTGCAGGACTGATTGAACTTTTCAAAACATATGTAACCCCTAGGGGAAGGCCTTTGGAAGCGCAGACAGCAGGGTGCAATGTATTTTAAAAAGCAGGACATTACTGTTTAAGTTTTACAAGTCCTGGTAGTGAAAAACTCTTAAGTTTATTTTTCACTACAGCAATGCCTATCTCTTCCATAGAATAACATTGGAGATTACTGATTACATTTTATAAGTGTGACTTCCAAATGGGAAGAGATAAACAGTACACGTTTGGAGTGTCTGGAATCAGAATTTAAGGTGAAACATCGTTTACAATGCGGGGATTACATAGCAATGCTATTACATTGCATTTTTCACAACGCAAGTCGTTACGACTTGCACTGGATGGCGCTCTAGGACAAGGAATAGTATAATTTACTATCCAACACCTTCCCTACTGTATATAGACTGGAGTTGGAATAGTAACTTATACTACTCCTAAGTCCAGCGCCCTCCAACGCAAGTCGTTGTAACGACTTGCGCTGTAAAAACCGCAATGTAATGTACGCGATGTAAATGTATGCGTTGTAACGTCATACATCCCAATTTAAGATCTTAACTTAAAGTTAAATTGTATTTTATTTTCAATCTTGAAAATCCCACTTATGGAAAGTTGGCATTTTCTTGCTTTACCCATTTGGTGCCCAGAGCCTGTCTCTGGTCACATTGCTGGGTGCAGCTGACAGTTGGGCTTTGTGTATTCCACTTAGACATTCACATACAATGGGGAGATTATTGTGTGACTGGACAAGCCATCACTGGCAGGATGGGTGGAAGGAGCTGGGCCCAGCTCCAATTATACTTACCAAGGATGTGCCCTGTCTGCACAAAAAAGGCTGCATACCCCCTGCATTTAGTTTGGAGCCAGGGACAGAAAGGCAGGGCATCTGTGCACTTCAAGGGCATGCCTCAAGAAGCTTCTCCTGACTTTAAAGGCACAACTGTGCATATAAGAAGAACCTCAGACACCAACTTGTCAGTACAAATCTGGACCTGTGGTTACTCTGCCAGGAAGAAGGGCTGCTGTGCTGCTATAAGGACTACCACTCTGTTGGACTGCTGCTCTAATGGAACTGCTGTCCCGCTGTGCTGATCTGCTGCCTGCTTCCCTCTTGTCTGGGGAAAAAGAACTGAACCTTCAACTTCATCTTGAACCCAGGACCCCAGAATGACTCAGGCTCCCCGACCAGCTCATGGACCCAGCTGCAGCAAGTTCCTGGCTGGAATGTGATGCCTTAGGTCTTGGATAGGATGTGGTATCCCAAGACGAAGGAGACCTTTGTCAATGGACATGCATTCACCAAAGAAGAGCACAGGTTGAGGTTCAGGGACCGTCAGAAACTGCCTCACTAGCCCAGGGGGAGGGGGATTTTTGGGGTTGCTTGGGTAAGGCACTGGGTGGTTGGGAGAAGGATAGTGATGTAAACAACTATGAGGGGCTGTACAATTTGATCGCTAGAGAGCATATGTTCAGTCACTGTTCTCCAGATATACTCCAACATGTAGTTCATTGCAAGGTCACTGACCCGAGGGAGCTTACAAAGAAGGCAGATCCCTGGATGAGTTCCAAAGCATCTAGGAAGGCATTCTGGAGTGATCCTAAGGAGGGGGGCTCAGGTTTCCCCCAACAGAGTGAGGGGGATGTACCCAGTGAGCCGGACAGGTACCAGTATAGTGTGGGTAGAGAGGGGCCCTATGTCCCTTCTAAGCATAGGAGGGGAAGTATTTGTGGATGAGTTGTAGCACACTCTATTTCTGACCCCAGTATGTGGGTTGCTCCAAGTGGGGGCACAAGCAGGGGGATCTGGTTTGCACCAAGAGACCCTCCACTGGTTAGAGCAACACAGTGCCAGGGGAGATGGGAGGAGGCTGCCCAAGGAGCCCTACTATCTCATTTTTTGCAGGTACCACTCTACAGACGTGGGTGCAGAGGCCCAGATGGAGGGGCAGGAGGTGGAATTAGTCTACAGTGGGAGGACCTGTTAATAAGGTGTTGCCAGCTATGGGAACAGAGCACCCTAAGACTGATCCTGGTGAGGCCACTTCTGAGTTGAGGTGCTCCTTGTGCTGTCACAGGGACAGAGGGCTGGAGACCTGCACCAGGCAGACTCCTGCATGACACAGACAGAGTGTGTCACCCTCGAGGCGGGAACCAACCCTGGGCTTAGTGACCAGTCTTAGCTTAACACCCCTGAACTGTTGGGAGGTAGAGGGGAAGTAGAGTGTCTAACACTCTGGGCTGCTGCCACCAACTCTGAGAAACCTCAGAGGTCAGTGAAACCGGGAAGGCCTGGGGCCTGGCTCTTGACACTAACAGCTGTCAGTGGCCTCTGTTGGTTGTCGACCATATGGGCAGAGTTTTTCTTGGGTTGGGGACAGACATCAGATCCAAGGGGTGGAATAGGACATATCACTTTGTTGTTCATGGTGGTACTGTCTGCCTACTGGGATGCATCCGTGAGCAAGTTAAGGTTATGTGCTACATAGATGGGGCCCATAGATGAGGAGAAGGGTTCCCCTTTGATTCATTTCAGAGGCTCAGGAGAGTATAGACATAGAGATTCAAATGAGTTCAGAAAGGCAGAGAACTTACAAGTGCCCTTGCATAACAGGGCCTTTGCTCATGTTTTATCAAGGTACTGATTAGTCTACCTTGGCTTTTAGCTGGACAAGGTCGTGTTGGACTTGGCCCTTTCTCCAGGTTCAGCCCCAGACATTTTGCCTTCACCCCTCCATTTTTGCTGAATTTGTTTTTGTTGTCCTTAGGACTCTGTGCACTTTACCATTGCTAACCAGTGCCAAAGTGCTTGTTTTAACAGCCATTATGACGTGGAAAAATAAACAGTTTGCCAATCCCAAACCTTCCATTTGAGTACATATATGTCACTCTTAGGGTAAGTCCTGGACGACCCAGAGGGCAGGGTGCAATGTATTTAAAAAGCAGGGCATGTACTTTTACGTTTTATATGCCCTGGTAGTGAAAAACTCTTAAATTCATTTTTTACTATTGCAATGCCTACCTATCTAATAGGATAACATTGGAGTTGCCCTATTGCATTTTATAAGTGGAATTTCCAAATGGGAAGAGATAACCAATTCATGTTTGGTGTCTCTGGAATCACAATTTAAAATCTTAATTTACGGTGAAGTCAGATTTTAAATTACAAGTATGAAAATGTCACTTTTAGAAAGTTGGCATTTTCTTGTCTTAGCCACTTGGTGCCTTCGGCCTGTCTCTGGTCACATGACTGACTGTAGCTTGCAGTTGGGCTTTGTGTATTCCCTTGGACGTCCACTCACAAAGCAGACCTTAAGTGTGACCAGATGGGCCATCATTGGCAGGATGAGTGGGAGGAGCTGGGCCCAGCTCCACTTACACTGGAATAGGCTGTGACCTGTCTCCAAACAAAGGGCTACATAACCGCTGCAGTTATTCTGGAGCCAGGACCAGGAAGGTAGGGCATGTGTGCACTTGAAAGGCATGCTTCTAGAAGATTCTCTCTACTTCAGAGGCACAACTGTGTATAAAATAAAGACCTCAGACACCAACGCTTCAGTAGACTTCTGACCATGTGGCCACTCTGCCTGGAAGAAGGAATGCTTGGCTGTTAAAAGGACTGCCAATCTGCTGCTCTAAAGGAACTGCTGCCCTGCTGAGCTGATTTGCTGCCTGAGGCATCTTGCTTGGGGATGAAGAAGTCAATCTGTAACTTTATCTTGAACCCAGGACCCCAGATTGACAACAAGGGTTAGTCTGCTGGCTTCTTGATCTGAGGTTTGGGGACATAAAAGGTTCCTCAACCAGCTCCTGAACCAAGCTGCAGTGCGTTACCCACCCCAAAGTGGTGTGTCTCAAGTTCTGGACCCTTAGTGTGGCTCATGGGCTTTTAAATCAAGCATTTGGGCTCTTTACGATTGTAAACGGGCCCGTTCACACTGAGGCTGCAGAGCTTGCACTGAAAATGAGCACAAGCAGCACCAGCCAGTCTCTCCACATAGCAGCATCTACAGTCCGTGGGGGACCGCCAACCAGAAGCATTACTGCCTGTCTGTGATGCCCAGCCTGCTCTATACTCCATGCTGACAATCACCCGTGATACTCTACTTGCTCTCCATCACCCTCTTCAGCGCAAACTGGACTTCTGGCACAAAACTTGAGAAGGTAAAACTCTGTAGGACTAATCGGGGACTGTATTCGACTCCATCGCAGTTGGCCTGAACTTTTGACTTTGACCCGGCCTGAGCGACCAGTTCGCTTGTTCTGCTTCTAGGCATAATTTTACACTACATTCTTTAAAAAGTATTACTCTGGTTCTACTGATTAGGTTTTTGTCAATTATGTCTTGCTTTATTTATTAAAGTTTGGTCTATTTTTCTAACCAGCAGTGGGATCTTTTTGTGTGGTGTTTTTACTGTTTTCCTGTTTGTTTTGTTGCCCAAATACTTTACGCACATATTTATGCATACACACACACACACAAACACACACCCACACACACACGCACACACACACACACACAAACACATAAGTATTAACTTGAAAAAACAAAAGTTACAGGGACATTATAATTAGGCTCAACCAGTGAAATTCAGACGTTATAGGTACCTGAGCTGCCTATACCTTATGTCCCCACAATGCACTGCTCATGACCCCACATATTACATCTGTTAGATTTGGGGGTCTCTAGTTGGAACAGGTAGGTACTTGTGACACATAGGGACCCTCTCCTCTAGTCAGGATAAGTGGATTAACACTCCTAAAATAACCCCTGCTAACCCCCTTGGTAGCTTGGCATGAGCAGAAGGGCTTTAATTCAGAGGCGTTGTAAGTTAAGCAGTTGTGACCATATACAGTAACCCAGTGCCAACACTACAAATGGACACCACACAGGTTTTATATCAAAAATAAGTAGACTTTATGTAGAGTTCCCACAAGACCATAAACGACAAAAATACACAATATGATTACTTTAAGATGGTAGATTTAAGCTTAGTTCAGTTCAGTTCTTAGATGCGACACTCTGCGACAATGTACTTTAGGTTGCGTTGCGCTTCCATGACAAGCAATGTCGCAGCGATGGGAAATGCGGAACAGTTCAGATACAAAGAGATAAAGACGTGAAGATCTTCCAGATGCGGCACGCTTCTCGGGGATGCGAGAAGTTCTTGGTTCGATGCGAGGACAGCAGAGGCGACACCCGTACGATGCAACGACAACAGCTCCAGCGGTGATGCTCTTCTCCCACGATGCGTGAAGCTTCCGCTCAATGCGACAACTACAGCGGTGACATCCAAGATGCGATGGCAGCAGCTCCGACGGCGGCGCACTTCTCGGGGATGTGAGATGCTCTTGGTCAATGCGGTGCAGTGCGACAGTTCAAGCGGCGACACCCTCCTTCAGAGTTGCGATGGCAGGCACAGCGACGGCGACTTGCTCCGACCTTGTTGCGAGATTCTTCTCCTGATGTGGTGCAGTGCGACAACTACAGCGGTGACACCCTCCTTCAGAGTTGCGACGAAAGCAGCAGTGTTGGCGACACTCACACCCAGTCAACAGATCTGGGTTTAATCCATCACCGTTCTTTAGCCCACTCTACCACCCCAGTTCAGACATGGCCATATGCAAATCAGTCTGACCCTGTGCCTCATGGGAACAGTCCAGCCCGAACTGCCAAGCCATGCCTTCCCTGGACCGGAAACAAGCTTCCTAGTACTGGTTTCTGGCATTACAGCCGTCTTCAGGCAGGCTTGCTTGAATCCAGTGGCAAAGTGAGCAAGGGACTAACGTCTGAGCATACCCTGCCAACTTATGGCGAACTAAGCGGTACAAAAGGGGGTGGTGATGGACGAAGCATCTGAACCAATCAAACACTCACACCCAGTCAACAGATCTGGGTTTAATCCATCACCGTTCTCTAGCCCACTCTGCGACCCCAGTTCAGACATGGCCATATGCAAATCAGTCTGACCCTGTGCCTCATGGGAACACTCCAGCCCGAACTGCCAAGCCATGCCTTCTCTGAACCGGAAACAAGCTTCCTAGAACTGGTTTCTGGAATTACAGCCGTCTTCAGCCAGGCTTGCTTGAATCCTGTGGCAAAGTGAGCAAGGTACTCACGTCTGAGCATACCCTGCCAACTTATGGCGAACAAAGCGGTACAAAAGGGGGTGGTGATGGACGGAGCATCTGAACCAATCAAACACTCAGACCCAGTCAACAGATCTGGGTTAAATCCATCACCGTTCTTTAGCCCACTCTGCCACCCCAGTTCAGACATGGCCATATGCAAATCAGTCTGATCCTGTGCCTCGTGGGAACAGTCCAGCCTGAACTGCCGAGCCATGCCCTCCCTGGACCGGAAACAAGCTTCCTAGGACTGGTTTCTGGCATTACAGCCGTCGTCAGCCAGGATAGCCCTATTCAAGGTTCAGGTGCAACTCCTCCCTCCCCTCTAGATGCAGATCTCTCTATTCACCACTGGGTGATTCAGCCTGTCTCCTGGATTTCCCCAGCCCTGTCACTCACAAAACCAGAAATAGGCATACACAACCTAGCAGTGGCAGGTTTGAATGGTTAGACAAGCAAATACCTACTTTCTAACAGTGGTATTTGCAAACACAAAAGGTTAAAACCAACTTCACTAAAATATGTATTTTATCATTCTGAGTTCAGGCATACTAAACTCGAATTTCTACCATGTTCTCTGAGACCGTTAGGATTATAAAATATAACAACTCCTAGCCCATTCTTGCCTATGAAGAACAGGTAGCCTTGCAATAGTGAAAAACAAAAATGCTGTAATTCACCATTAGGACATGCCACACACACCAGGGCTTGTCCTACCTTATACTTACAATGCACCCTGCCCTTAGGCCTACCATAGGGGTGACTGATATGAAGAAAAGGGAAGGTTTAGGGACTGGAAAGTGGGTGCACTTGCCCAGTCAGCGTGACAGTACCAGACTGCACACAGGATTTGCAATGGCAGACCTTAGACACATTTCACAAGGCTGCTTCTGTGGGTGGCACAACCATTGCTGCAGGCCCACCAGCAGCATATGGATTTACACGCCCTGGGCACACTCAGTGCACTAGACTAGATTCTGACAGGTAAACCATTTAGCTAAAAATGGAACTACTGATTAATACATCAATTTACAGTAGGGAGCACTTGCACTGTGGCACTGAATAGCAGTGGCACAGTGCCCAAAGCATCTAACACCAGCAAAAATACATGAGGCAAAAGCAAAAAAATGGAAAGGAGACCCACGCTAATGGTGCCAGGTCTAACAACATCACTCACAACATGGTCAGTAATGACACACCCTTCTTTCTTCTAATGTGCCCCAGGGAGGTGGCAGCAGCGTCCGGTGTAGGTAAGCGCAATGGGGCGTGGCTAGGGGGCTGCCGACAGATGACAGAATAGGGCAAATTAAATAAATAACTCCTATTCCGTTGTCTGTTGACACCCCCAGCTGTGCCCTGCCCTGTCCCACTGTGCTTACCTGCACCAGCCGCTGATGGTAGTGGTGGTCCCCAGGGCTGCTTGGGGTCCACAGATATCTATATTTTTTACACTTTAATATCTCTGAAACTACTGAATGGAGTTACACGAAATAAAAATTACGCTTTGTTGACCAATATTTAGCTTTCTGCCGAATTTGGTGTAACTCCGTTCAGCAGTTCGAAGTGTAGTCGTGTTCAAATAATGAAAACTCATTTTAGGACCCCCCTTTTTTCACAGGCCCTGCTTGACGGATGACCCCGAAACTTTCAACACAGCAGCTGAACCAAAAGGGAGAAGTTGTTTTAACATTCCTCGAAGATTTGTGCAGCAACGCCAACATTATTGGCAGAGCAAAAAATGCTTTTCATAAGAAAACTTTGGTCTGAACTATAACTACCTACTGGCAATCGCCAGTAGGTAATAAACATATTATGTTTAGTGGGTGTCTGTTTCCCGTGCACTGGAGCCGCCCTTTTAGGGTTGGAGGCTTCTTCTGATGGACAAAAGTGGAACTGTTTGTACATTAAAAGGAAGCATGACCCGCCTGCAGTTCTCAGTGTCAGGATCCAGAACCGATAGCACCTTCTTGACATGTTACACCTACCTGGCCTCCCAAAAACGGCAAATCCCAGTAGACGTAGTAGAAAAGAGGAGGAGGCGCCCAATATAAATTCTACTTCCGCATGCTGGCCAGTATGCGCAATTCTAAAACATCCTTCGTTTGGACTCGTTCGGCTTAACAAGTCAGTTTCCTCGCATTGCTTGGATTGGAGGACTTCGAGTTTCTTCAGCGACTGGGTGTCGCGTTCAGCGGTTTCCGTCTCAGCGGCTCTCTGCGTGTCAGAGCTTCTTTCATCTGGGTTCATGGCAATTTACCATTGGCAGGGAGTGGCTGCTCTCTGCTACTATGAGGATTCTCCAAAGTTCAGGATGCAGTAGACACAATTTCTAACCACATTACAGGAAGGACTATCGCAGCATTTACAGCTGGTTGGGCTGTATCGCAGATAAGTTCAGAGCTTCCAGGAAGTCATTACAATGGCAGCAGTAAGAGATTATTACCAGCTTCTTTTTTTCCCTTCACTTCTCCTCAATCATGATGGGTGCACCGACTTCCAGGTAGGAAGTTATTTGATATACTCTTTGGCAGCTCTATTACATGAATAGATTTCCTGCTGGCAATGGAAAGACCAGATATTTTGAAAAGTAATTTTTACAGGAATATTTATATCTGTTAAAAGGCATCTGCATTTGTAAATCATTCAATTGTATTCTGCAGCCGAGGAATGAGTGGCATGTCGTGAACTCCTTTTCTTTTGCGAAGAAAATTCCTTGACTATAAGTCAATACTTGGGATAGTAAATAAGTATTCGCCTAAACATGTTTTACACCTCCCAAATTTGGGCATACTTTTTATTTTTTTTCTCATATGTATGATTTTGGTATATGTAACTGTTGTGTGACCAAATCAGTGTTTGATGTTTAACTGAAGGAAGAGATTTGAAGTAATACTGTGTTTATCTCTATAGGTGTTTTTGCCAGGAGGCTTGATAGCTCTTTTCAGAGTCAGAGGAAGGTTTCGAGAAGAAGCCATCTTGTTGAGGTATAGCTCTGTTCATAGTGACATCATATGAGAGTAGGAACGTTTTCCACATATTCCTCATTACGTTCTTTCTCTTTTGCAGGTCTCCTATTCCCAGCTGTTCCTTTTTTAATTCCCTTCCTTCACTTGATATATATATATATATATATATATATATATATATATATATATATATATATATATATATATATATATATATATATATATATATATATATATATATATATATATATATATATATATATATATATATATATATATATATATATATATATATATATATATATATTGCTCCAACTCTAACACACAGTCTGTATTCACATAGAAAAGACGAGCGTGGACCCAGGTATGTGCAGAATTTTTTTATTTCTCTTTAGCCAGCTCTGCCATTACGCATTTCATGCGATTCCGCCCTTGATCACATGACAACTCTCTGACTATTTTCACTTCCTTATAAAGTGCAAGTGCCATTGGTCATTTCATAGACATAAAAAAGATACTGGTTGTTTTTCGGCAACCCTTTTGCTAAAAGTAAGAACATAAATGTAATTAAACAGCCAACATGTTTGACCGGTGGTTACACCGAATATTACATACCTACCAAATATATATTATTAATATCAGCTCAAATGCATGTAACCCATAGTTAAAACATTTCCCATGTTCAATTCATCAACCATTTCCTATAAAAGTGCCAACATTTTCTTGTGCAAAATAACGAATATCCTTATATGCATAACATAAACAATTATTCCCAAATACCATGTATAAAAAAACGGTTAGTTAAATTCAAGTTCCAGCATTGCATAAACCACGAAATTAATAATTTAAAGGGTCCCCTTACTGTTCATATATTCATGCATTAAATTACTGGAATCAAAGCATGTGTCCTCTTGTAAAGCATAAATCAAAGAACACTCAATTTTATAAAGTGCAAATGTGCAAAGGAAAATAAATATAAGGTATATATCATTATTAAATAGTCAGAACCACAGACCATCATAAATAGAAGTATAAAATATACTTTCTAAACGTCTGTCATAAAATCTAACCATAAATATCATAAATATATAAAAGAATATATAAACAGTCCTAAAATGTTCCTTTAAATACATAATTGATGACGCTCATATGTGATAAAAAGTACTACTCAAGGAGATCTAAAGAAAATATTTTTGCAGAATCCAATTTGCCATATCATGTCTAAAATATAACCTTCAATCCTGTTATAGAAACGTGTACAAATCTTCGCTATTGTTGATGCCCCTGGGGTGCATGGAATCAAACTCTAAAATGTATGATGTCTCCAATCTTCTTAATTTCGATTCCCTATCCCCTCCTCTTTTCTGGGGACCTACCACGTCTATGACGTAATATCTTAGTTGTTTAAGATCATTGTTATGAATCAACTTAAAATGTCTCGCAACAGGATAGCTATCATCACTATTTACAAATGCACGTATATGCTTAAGGATTCTCTTGTGCGCTTGTAGCTTGGTTGCAGCTATAGATCAATACATATATGGCATATTCCGATTTGCATATAAGATGTTGCTCTTTGCTGCAAGGCTTTATGTTAAATGCCGTAGTATAATTAGTTGTATTGACGCCATATTGGCAAGCTTTACATACAGCACATTTAAAGAATGCCTTCCGTGCTGTTAGCGACATACTTTTACCCCTCACCTCTAGATTGCTTCTGGTAAGCAAGCTGCCCATACTGTTTGTTTTCCTAAATGTGACAGCCGGATAGTTAGGTAACAGCTTACCAATCACTGGGTCTTTCCTCACGATGGCCCAATTGTTTCTAACAATGGCCCAAATTTGTTTCTCCTGACGTGAGAAAGACAAAATCAATCTAGTAGGTTCTCCAGTGACTACTCTGGTGATATGTCTATCCTTGTTTTGCAGCAAATCCATACGCGCCAAGGTTTTAGATTTGGCAATTGTTGCATCAATGACCTGAGGTCTATATCCCCTATCCAGGAACCTGTTGCGACTTTTATTCTGCTTCTGCTTACAATCATCAACTTCACTGCAGATACGCCTAATGTGTATATATATATATATACACACACACACACTTACAAGCGTTGTTGTCCTTCCCGTACTGCAATTCGCCAGCGCAAAAATTCCAAAGCACTATCCTCAGTAAGTTGCAAAGTCTTGATTTTTCAACAGATCTCAAAAAATCCATAGGATGGTTATTTTCAGTACAAAACCTGCAGACAAACATATTACCCAGGCCAACGCGTTTTGGGTTACCACCTGGACCTAAAGTTACAACATGGTGATCGTGAACACCCTTTATCTACTGCACATTTACACTTTCCGTACCCAATTAAACACTAGTATGAAAACTCTTCTCCCATTCTGTGTGCTCTTCCTCCCCATAATATGTGATAACATTCGTTTCATTGCATCAAATCCAATCCATATTATTCTCCTTCAACAAAATGAGTCATAGCGAAATTTCAACATCAAGATTACGATTGGGAATGTTGGTATACTTTTTATAAACAACTTTTCAAATATTTCTATGATGAAATGTCCATTATTTATTATATATATATTTTTTACCAACCTTGTCATTCCACTTCAATCCATAAAGTAGCATATGCTAAGGTAAGCTGGTGCCTTATTTGAGGTTAGGTTACTCCACCAATCGACTACTTTCATGTGAAACTTCTCTATCTCTTAAGTCATGGAGTCTTTCTCTGTTAATGTTACACCCGCTGGAGTGATTCTAATGCGACAATTCGTGTCTTAAAATGTGTCTCCCAATAAATAAAATCTTCAATTATTATATTGCACTCCTATCCATAACGTGAATTTTGCTAAAGTGTCTAAATTTCCGAAAGGTCTGAATAGCGGGGAGGAGTAAGCGGTGCACCTGGGAAAATAGCTGACCATTATTTGCGACCATTATTTGTGACCCGTATGTATATGACTGTGAATTTCATTCTTTCATTCTGGGTTTGACCCTGCTGGGTTCGAAACTGATTCTATGCAATATCTTTTTTTGGAGAATTTTCATTGTATGAATTTTGCAAATATGATTAGAATATTTATGTACCTTTTGATTATTATACACTGATATGATTAATTGCATTGTATGCTGCCCCTTACACTGATTGATATTTACTCTGGCAGGTATGAAATTAAGTAATGTTGTTCTGGAAAGGACACCAGCTGATCCACAGCTAGATCTTAACTTTGACACCACATAGTTACGAAGGCAATATATTCTTAGATTATCGATAACTACGATAATTAGCATTAGAGCATTTGTGAGGAATTGTTTATGACGATATGTTGTGAATGCACATCACTTATAAAAGTAGTGCATGGAAACATGGCGCTCATGATAACATAAATGTGGTTGTGTTATTCCCTACATGTCTGTAATGTAGGGATAGGAGCCAATCCACAGC
The DNA here is from genome assembly GCF_964263255.1 of Lissotriton vulgaris. Lineage (NCBI taxonomy): Eukaryota > Metazoa > Chordata > Amphibia > Caudata > Salamandridae > Lissotriton > Lissotriton vulgaris. The sequence continues at coordinate 1,181,685,697 of NC_141695.1, read as the reverse complement.
GGAATACTGTAAGTTTGAGCCCTTGATAGACTTTCTTCAGCCGATTCTTGACAGGATTACGTTTAACTCCAGTGCGATGATATATATTAAAGTGCACTAAGGTTATGCGTTGCGGCAATGCGCTTGTGAAATCTAACATGGTGCTCACTATTTGCTAAGGTGGTTGTGTTCCTTCTCGATTACTATGTGAATTGAAAACCTCATTAGCGTGCCGTCTGTGTGGTATCATCAACACCGACGAAGGCTTGTAGCCGAAACGCATCTGTTTAATTGAAAATAAAGAAGTTTGCGATAACGTCCCCCCCGTGAATGCTGTAATTCTTTCAAATGTTGAGAATTGGAGCTTGATATATATATATATCATGTTCCTGTCATTGGAAGTTTGATGTCTACTAAGCCTGATATTGCCTTTAGAAAAGCATGCTCCATGAGCGATGCTCTAGTTAAATCAAGTCCAGAGGTAATTACCAGTATTACCTGGTTGCAGGCGAGTAAGGGTTTCAGGAAGTGTTCCTCATGTAAGGCCTGCAAACACTGAGTGAGTCGTACAGAATACATTACACCTTTTTCTGAGACCCCCCGTAGTATCCACAAACAGCTGACGTGCAAGACTGAGTTTGCGGTATATGTGCTGGAGTGTCCGTGTGGCCTGCAATATATTGGGAGTACCAAGTTGCAGGTCCACAAGCGGATACTCCAGCACATCAGGGCCATTAACACCAGTGATGCCGCTTACCCAGTCGCACGCCATTTTAAGGACTTTCACGGCAATAATAGTCAGCTGCTGAAATTTTTTGTTATTGATGCACCCCTGAGAAGGGGTGGGAATCGTGAAGCTATTTTACGAGCACTGAAACAAGATATATTGTGGATCTTGACTGTAAGTCCCCTCTTGACCTCAATGCTAGCGAGGATTTCTATAACTGTCTGTAATCTCCCTACTATAATACCACAATAGCACCTTAGTAGATTTAAGAATCAACAATGACTTCATTTTAACATCTTGATGAGGAAAAGTTCATAGGTGCTAATCTCTAATCTCTTAATGTGCATTGTGTCAGTGGTGTTTTTTTTTAAACAACAAAATTCGTTTTTAATAAAAAACATTTATAAGAGTTTGTTCTCTTATATTATTCTTTTTGCACTTGTTTTGCAAATTTCTTGCACAGATGTTACAGGTTGTTTACATTAGCAGTGCCACATGGTTATTAATGTTTACATCTATGGATTTTACAGGTTGATACAGATTTTACCCACTTGGGTCATATCATATCAGGGCTTTGCCTTATTGTTTGATTAACTGTATCAATGTTGCGTGGCTCTACATGTCATGAATTTATTCAGTGATATTTTTAATACGTTTTATACAATTGTTTTAAGGACAGTTATTTTTTATAAAAACGTATTTTTAGAGCCAGCTACACTAATATTTATGAGGTTTCTTACATTGATGTTTAAACCTATGTGATGTATTTTGTTTATTTCTGTCCATGGTGGGAACTGTGATACCAATCATGTAACAGCGTTCATTGCACTTTGCACTTTAAAAATTGACTGCTCGACCAATAGCGTTATGTGATCAATGCCTCTGGGCAGGCCGAAAAGTTATGTTGGCAGGTCGCAATAAAATGGAATAAAACTATTTTCACCTGCACACCTTTGGGTCGGCTCTCGTTCCTTTCTCCGGCGGTGTCCCTGTGTATGGAGGATTGCTTGAGGTTTTTGGTTCGAATTCGTGTGGCATATATATATATATATATATATATATATATATATATATATATATATATATATATGCCCATGCCGAAGCAGTGAGGTTGATTTGGCATATCTGCAACTGTTTGAGCATCGGTCCCCCACCACCTTAAGTCGATGTCTGTTTTATGACATGTATTTCACGTTTTTTATCGTTATAAGACTTTGGTGCCTGTGATAAACTGCATATGTGACCCCCATATTCCCTTGGAATGCTCTCCCGCCCCGATACTAAGGTTTAAGAGATGCTGACTTTTAAAGGTGACATTTGCCAAACTTTACCGGCATGATTAAGTTCGCCCAGTTGCATCATGGGATTGGTAGTCCTGACAGGGACATGTGCACATGCTGGATATTAGATTGTTGGCTCACATTGATACAATTCTGTATCCTAGGTCCTGTATCAAGCAAACAGTAACCTTACTGTAGTATAATGCAACTTGGGCCCAGAGTTCATGTTCAGTGCAATTTATGTTTTGGCTTCGAAAAATCATGTCTGCAATATGAGTCAGCATCGGATTATCGGTGTGTTGTTTTGCATTTTTACAGCATTCCATTGCCAATTTGTGCAATATTGTACAGCATTAGCATTGCGCAAAATGTTAGACATAGTTCTTGTATAATTGGGAGGTTCAGAAGTGAGGCACGTAGTATATTGTCTATTTTTACTAGTGCCATAAGTGGGAGTGACTATATATTTTGAAAATGAACTGGCGCCAAATAGATTGACAAAGGCTTCGCAGAAGCCGAAACGCGTCTTTTTGGTCTGGGGGTCGAGGGGGACCTGATGCAATAAAAGAAGCCATATACCGTCAGCCTGAAGTCCGTGCCCTTTTTAATTGGATTTTCCTGTTGAAGTTGGAGGTTCTGTTCATATATATATCCATACTAATATAATAAAGAGAGAGACCAAACCTTTGAGGCGGGTAATCTCAGGAACCACAGCACCAATCACAACACCCAATACAGCGTTGGAAAGGGCAGTTGCAGTAGAAGGACATAGGCTATGCAGACGCCCACCATATACATTTAAAAGGTAAAAGAACCGTGCCAGCAAAGTAGTCCCTTGTGGGCGTGTCTGCGTTGTGCTGTGGGCGTGTGCTGGGGGCGTGACAAAAGCTGGGGGGCTGTGGTACGTTCCGCCCTTCATGTCATGTCTCATATTGTGTGCTAATCCCACCCTGCTCCCTTTAAATACCCCTGCACCCCATAATCATAACCCACCCTTACTCCTTAAAATACCCCAACACCCTTAAACACTAACCCATCTTAACCCTATAAATATACCCTGTACCCCAAAACCCAAACCTATCCCTAAACCCTAAAAATACCCCAGTACCCCAAAACCCAAACCTAGCCCTGAACCCTATAAATACCCCTGTACCTCAAAACCCAAACCTACCCCTGAACCCTAAAAATACCCCTGTACCCCAAAACCCAAACCTAGCACTGAACCCTAAAAATATCACTGTACCCCAAAACCCAAACCTACCCCTGAACCCTAAAACACCCCTGTACCCCAAAACCCAAACCTAGCCCTGACCCCTTAAAATACCCATCTACCCCAAAACCCAAACCTACCCTGAACTCTAAAAATACCCCTGTACCCCAAAACCCAAACCTACCCCTGAACCCTAAAAATACCACTGTACCCCAAAACCCAAACCTACCCCTGAACCCTAAAATACCACTGTACCCCAAAACCCAAACCTAGCCCTGAACCCTTAAAATACCCCTCTACCCCAAAACCCAAACCTACCCATGTACCCCAAAAATACCCCTGTACCCCAAAACCTAGCCCTGAACCCTAAAAATAACCCTGTACCCCAAAACCCAAACCTACCCCTGAACCCTAAAACATCCCTGTACCCCAAAACCCAAACCTACCCCTGAACCCTAAAAATACCCCTGTGCCTCAAAACCCAAACCTAGCCCTGAACCCTTAAAATACCACTGTACCCCAAAACCCAAACCTAGCCCTGAACCCTTAAAATACACCTCTACCCCAAAACCACCCCTGTACCCCAAAAATACCCCTGTACCCCAAAACCCAAACCTAGCCCTGAACCCTAAAAATAACCCTGTACCCCAAAACCCAAACCTACCCCTGAACCCTAAAATACCCCTGTACCCCAAAACCCAAACCTAACCCTGAACCCTAAAAATACCACTGTACCCCAAAACCCAAACGTAGCCCTGAACCCTAAAAATAACCCTGTACCCCAAAACCCAAACCTACCCCTGAACCCTAAAATACCCCTGTACCCCAAAACCCAAACCTAGCCCTGAACCCTATAAATACCCCTGTACCCCAAAACCCAAACCTAGCCCTGAACCCTTAAAATATCCCTGTACCCCAAAACCCAAACCTACCCCTGAACCCTAAAAATACCCTATACCCCAAAACCCAAACCTAGCCCTGAACCCGAAAAATACCCCTATACCCCAAAACCCATACCTATCCCTAAACCCTAAAACTACCCCTGTACCCCATAACCCAAAACTATATCTGAACC